>NC_037670.1:142366911-143035652 GCF_003255815.1 Theropithecus gelada
TTTTTTGAATTTCCAGCTTTTCTGCCCTGCTTTTTCCCCATCTTTGTGGTTTTATCTGCCTCTGGTCTTTGATGATGGTGATGTACTGATGGGGTTTTGGTGTAGGTGTCCTTCCTGTTTGATAGTTTTCCTTCTAACAGTCAGGACCCTCAGCTGTAGGTCTGTTGGAGATTGCTTGAGGTCCACTCCAGACCCTGTTTGCCTGGGTATCAGCAGCAGAGGCTGCAGAAGATAGAATATTTCTGAACAGCGAGTGTACCGGTCTGATTCTTGCTTTGGAAGCTTCCTCTCAGGGGTGTACTCCACCCTGTGAGGTGTGGGGTGTCAGACTGCCCCTAGTGGGGGATGTCTCCCAGTTAGGCTACTCAGGGGTCAGGGACCCACTTGAGCAGGCAGTCTGTCCCTTCTCAGATCTCAACCTCCGTGTTGGGAGATCCACTGCTCTCTTCAAAGCTGTCAGACAGAGTTGTTTGCGTCTACAGAGGTTTCTGCTGCTTTTTTGTTGTTGTTGTTGTTGTTGTGTAGCTGTGCCCTGTCCCCAGAGGTGGAGTCTACAGAGACAGGCAGGTTTCCTTGAGCTGCTGTGAGCTCCACCCAGTTGGAGCTTCCCAGCAGCTTTGTTTACCTACTTAAGCCTCAGCAATGGCGGGCGCCCCTCCCCCAGTCTCGCTGCTGCCTTGCCGGTAGATCACAGACTGCTGTGCTAGCAATGAGGGAGGCTCCGTGGGTGTGGGACCCTCCCGGCCAGGTGTGGGATATGATCTCCTGGCGTGCCTGTTTGCTTAAAGCGCAGTATTGGGGTGGGAGTTACCCGATTTTCCAAGTGTTGTGTGTCTCAGTTCCCCTGGCTAGGAAAAGGGATTCCCTTCCCCCTTGCGCTTCCCAGGTGAGGCGATGCCTCGTCCTGCTTCAGCTCTCACTGGTCGGGCTGCTGCAGCTGACCAGCACCGATCGTCCGGCACTCCCCAGTGAGATGAACCCAGTACCTCAGTTGAAAATGCAGAAATCACCGGTCTTCTGTGTCGCTCGCGCTGGGAGTTGGAGACTGGAGCTGTTCCTATTCGGCCATCTTGCTCCGCCCCGCCGGAGTTTTTACCACATATTTTAAAATGGTGGTTCCAGGGGAGTGGAAAAAAACATTGGGCAGGACATCAAAAGATCTGCAGTCAAATCCCAGTTTTATTATTTACAAATTGTATGACATTAGGGAGGTCACTCCTTAACCTTTGATCCATCCTTTCTCTACTCATGCAAAACATGGATATAACTGTAACAGCTATATCAAAGAAAAAAACAATTTAAGTTAGAGTACGTTTTAGAGTCTTTCTCCTGTCTCCCAACTTTGAGCCTTCCTTTTTACCTTATCTTCTCTCAAAGTTTCTGTATTGATGACAAATAACTATAAAACTCCTATCGTGACCTCTTTTTCTAGCTTCAGTCACCGGCTCAGCTGTCTAGACATTATAACTCTTCAAGGTCATGGAACTGTTTTCTATGTCTTCACATGTCTCAGACCAACCAACCAGGACAAAACTAGGGAGATTGTATTTGCTCACTCATAATTTAAATAAAACCTCAGTTTAACACATCAAATCTAGCCATTTTTCCCCAAACCTGGATTTTCTTTCCCCAAACTTTCTCATTTTTCATAAATGTCGCCCATACTCTGGAGGCACCTGGGAATCCAAGGCATTGTTGTTCCTTTGTTACCACTTTCAGTATTCAGTCTAGCATGAAGTATTTTTGATTCTTGCTTTTCTGTCTCTTTTGTGTCCCTCTCCTTCATTCAAGTTTCCTACCAGCATCCTGGTTTAGATTTTTATTACTTTATGTCAAGACTGTTACAATAGTCCCTTGGTTTACATCCCCAACCACAAGTTCTCTTTAATCCATCTAGTACCTTTTTGCTAGATTCCTTTTCTGAAAAAAAAAAAAAAAAATTGTAAAACCAGGGTCTGAGAGTGAACACCTAGACAAATTCAGACTTGTCTGAGTTTGCCTAATAGTTACATAAGGAACTTCAGATCTTCAAAGGTTACCGTCACCTGAAAAGAAGGGAAATTCTCAATAGTTGTGATAGGCAGCCTCTAAAATGGCCCCTGTGATCTCTCCTTTCTGGTATTCATACCCTTATGTAATTCCCTCCCCTTGAACGTAGGCTGGACCTACTGGTTTGCATGTGACAAAGAGAATATGGCAAAAGTGAGGAGATGTCATTTCAGAGATCAATTTACAAAAAATAAACCATGATTTTCCTCTTGCTTGCTCTCATTCTCTTTTCCTCACTTGCTCTGAGAGAAGCCTGCTGTCATGTTCTGAGCTACTGTATGATAGGCCAATGTGGCAAGGAGCTGGTGTCTAGTCAATAGGAGACCTGAGCCCTGCCAACAGCCATGTGAGTAAACTTGGAAGTAGATCCTCCCCCAGTTGAGCCTTGAGATGACTACAGCCCTTGTTAATACCTTAACTGGAACCTTCGAAGGACCCTGAGCCAGGGTACCCAGGTAAGCCATGCCTAGATTCCTCACTGACAGAAACCATGAGATAATAAATACTTATTGTTTCAAGCTTCTAAGTTTCAGGATAATTTTTATGTAACAATAGATAACTAATATAACAGTTTAGTATGTGTAAATCCACCTTGTTTTCTGGCCTTCTCCTTATCCCCTACAACTTGTGGTCAGAGCCCAGGGGGCAATAGGCTGCGATAATAATTTTCAACAAGACTCTGAGAAGAGAGAACCTGCTACTTCATGGACCAAGTAACAGAGTATAGTATAAGTGGGAGTTATCCCACTTCAGCAAAGGGACTAGGGAGGAGCTGAATATTATGGCCACCAGAAGTACATTAAAAGCAGAAGAGATGACCACGATCTGGGTGCCACAATGTCTACACCAGAGATGACAGGTGATGTCTTAGCAATGGTACAGAACGCGTGCAGACATTGGTAGGGTCTATCACAGGGAGTTGGAGGGAACACAAATAGGCAGGAAGAAGCCAATCAGAGTTATTCATAATGCACCCCGGAATCTTTCTAAATGACTTGAGGAAAGCTGGTACCAAAGTCAGAATGCATCTTCTTTATTTCTTTTGTACTATTGGGGCCCCATTAATCCTCCATGTAGGTGGAAGTGTGGGAAATATGAGTCTTACCTGCTTCCATCATGTCACCTCACTACTCTTTAACGTCTATATTTGAACATTCCAACAGTTGGCTTCTAATTCTGTTCTGTCCCATCTATATTCAAGTGTATGTGCACGCTCTCTCTTAATGCACTGCATTCACTTTCCCCAGGCTTCTCACTGAATATCACTGTCCTCTCACTCCTTAACTAATGCCTATCAATGTTCAAAGTACAAGGGAAATCTTATCTTACTTTCCATACATCATGCAAAATGATTTCCATGATTCCTCTGTGAGTATCCACTGTGAAATTATGAAAAATCAATCTATCAGCTCAGTATAATATAACAATTGTTTTAGAACATGCCTAGTATTGGTTGGACATTCCCAAAGATGCACAATATATCTATAACATGGTCACTACTCTTAAAGTCTCTTAATTTTATTATAAAGAGAAAACCTTCTCCTGTGAAGCAATCAGAGAACATAGATATATCAGCATATCAGTAGTTCTTTTGGAACAAGTCAAGTTGCTGCTTAGAGTTGCTTACCTTTTAAAAGATAATGAGGTTAAGAAATAAGAGATTAAAACGTTTTTTGCTATTTCCACCCTCACGTTGATATCAATTATAAATGGGAACTTCTAGGTTGTAGTGATGGCAAAGATGGTTGCCTCGAAGTTGATCTCTGCTTCAAGCTGATTAACGAAGTTATTCCTGGTGAGGCATTCATTTTACTGCTCTCAGCTGTCTGTCACTAAATCCAGACATTCGGATCCCAAAAAAAAGTCTTGAGGGAATAGGAATAATGTGAATAAAGTAATTTGGCCAACATATAAAGTTCATGTTGTAACTAGTTATGTAATACCTGCTAACACACTAATACAGTCTGTTTCCTACGCCCCCCTCCTCCACTGGGCCCATATGGTTTAAGAAGCAGAAACCCTGCATTCCTTAAGCTTATTTCATAGGATGGTTTCAATCTATCACCAAATAGTCATTTCATTGTTTGTAACTTGCCTATCATGCTTGTCCCTGGAAAAGAATATACTTTTGTTAGGGAATAATTACAAGTTGTTAATCACTGTGTTATAAATAATATTTTAAAATATCACTGAATACAATTTTCCATTCTAGTAATTTTTGCTGTCCTCAGCCCTTTACTCATCAAAGATGAAGTGGCCATTACGTGAGAGCATGAGCAGAACCAACCAAGAAGAATGTTTCAAAATAAACTAACAGGAAGTTAACTAGAGATAGTCATGAAAACAAAGGCTTCCTGTAACAGCCTTGCGCCTGAGACGGGAAAGTGTTCCTTAAATTCCTAAAGCTCCCCTTTAAATATAAAAAAAAAAATCACAGAGCATAGAAATGTGCTGCAAGCTGTGGAAGAGAGAGGACGTTCATTATGATTTTTCTGAAGACAATGTTTTGTCACACAGGGATGACAGCCTGGAGAGTGATGAGAGTCTGTGAGGTGAATGTGGTGCTTCTGAGAAGGGCTTAGTCCTCCCCCTCTTCTAGAATGAAACCTTGATTGGGGATGAGCAGGGTACTGGGGGCAGAGGAATCTAAGGGCAGATAGGATTTATGCCTCACCTCCCAGCTGGCAAACAGTGATGACATGGGATAGCTATTATTGAATAGAAATAGCGATTAGCTGTGTTCAGGTACACAGAGGTCTCATGAGTATCTGCTCTGGGTTCCCCACGTCAGGGAAAGCTCCAGAATTTCATCCCAGGGAGGATTTTTAAAAATGCCAAGAGGGCGTGTATATTGGAAGATTCTTGAGTTAAAGTAGAGTGAAGATGTTACTACCAGAAGCCACAGCAAGGACCACAGACATCAGAGGCAACAACTGCTGGATATATTTGGATGACTTGCCCCAAATACATGTAGCATCCATGACTACAGAGTATTGTAAAGACCCCTGGGGATAAAATACCCCAGGGAGGCCAGAGAACACCCTAGGTCAGCATGTGTCAGACAACCCTCTGAGGCCATGAGGTTTCAAAATTTCTTGGTGCTCACATGCCTCTGGCTGAAGAGAAGGAGGAAAAGGAGGGGAAAGAACTATGAAAGTCTGAGCATTTTTCCCAATAAGATGAACTGATCTGGGAGAGACATATTTTCAAAAAGAAAATTCCCTTTAATTAGAAAAATGGGCCTAAGTACCGTGGCTCACGTCTGTAATCCCAGCACTTTGGGAGGCTGAGGCGGGTGGATCACTTGAGGTCAGGAATTTGAGACCAGCCTGGCCAACATGGTGAAACTCTGTCTCTACTAAAAATACAAAAATTAGCCGGGTGATGGCGCGTGCCTGTAATCCCAACTGCTTGGGAGACTGAGGCAGAAGAATCGCTTGAACCTGGGAGGCAGAGGTTGCAGTGAGCTGAGATCACACCACTGCACTCCAGCCTGGCCAACAGAGTGATGCTCAGTCTCAAAAAAGAAAAAAGAAAAATTAAGGACTCTCCTACCCATCCCCAATCCCTCCAGCCTTCACTCATATATAGAAACAAGGTCTTCAGAAAGAGTTCAGTTCAGTTACACAACACTAGCACTCCAGTTCTTCCCATCTGAATCATAATGACTATAAATCACAATGACTTTATCTGACACTCCGTATGACGATTTCTTCCTTTCCAAATATTTTTGAGGAAAATGAGCAAAATGTAACATCCTCAGTTTTAGCATTTAGTTCTGAAACATAATTTAGCAATATAGTAGAAACTCATCATATATTATGAGGAGCCCAAAACCTTCAGTTGAGTAAAATGTGGGGGTAATGATTTTCTAGGTTAATGAAATGAGGGGCTTGGTGAAAGCTGGCCAATCACTGATCACATTATATCCAAATTTATGTCATATCTGAATTCATAATACTGGAGGATGCTTCATCTGGGAAGGAGTCAGGATACTTAAAACATGCTGTGATAAATGTTTATTTTAAAATAGCCAAGATGAAGAGGCACTCTTTTTTGTGTAAAACAGTTTTCTTTCTTTCTTTTTAAAATCAGAGTGGTGAGCAGACAACCAATAGATATGGAAGTCCTTTAGGTGATGGTCTTGTGTCTATTAAAAAATCTTTCTTATAATGGAGTAGCACCCATTGTTACTACAGTTCCTTGCTAAATAGATTAAAATTCTATGATGCTCGATAAGAAACAGATAGCAACTCTTAGGGGTTTTGTGGAAAGCTCAGTCATTCTTTCTCTGAGTGTTGGTGAAGCCATGTTTTGTGGTGATGAATATAAGGTAGCTCAGGCGGCTGACTGAGAAGAGTACTTTCCTACTTTGGCCAATGTATGTAAACTCTTCTACAAAATCTTAAATTTAAACATTTCTCCTCAGACTCCTAAAAATAATACTTTATTTTGAAATTATTTTTTAAAAAATTGACCAAAACACAACTTGTCCCATTTTACAGATTTGAGGATAGAAAATGGAGTTTCTTTCTCTTCTCCTAGCATTTGAACCCACCCCCCACTGCAATATTCTCTTCAGCCTCTTCCTCTTTGAGTGGCAGCAAGTCTCCTTTGCCTTCAACTGTGCAAAAATGTCAACAAAATCACTTCCACTTGAGTTATCACAACTGTACCTACTTCCCTCGAGCAAATGAGTCCATGTAATGCCATTAATACCCTTCACCATTGTATCATAACTGGTAGGGGATGAACGAACAGACTGACTAATGAAAACCGCCTTTCTTTAAAAAAAAAAAAATCAATTTCCATTTCAAATCTCCTACACCAGCATATCAGGCCATGTCTGAATATTTAATTCCTATGAACACAGAACACTTTAGAGGAGCCCTCCAAGACATCACTGAGAATGCTCTCAAAATCCACTAACTTACACTGCCTCTGGTCTTAGACAATCGGATTCTCCCTGATTATGGATGAAGAGAAACTCTGGTACTCTCCAGCAGAAGCTCTCAGTAAGTAGGAGTCATGACAATTATTCCCATGCTCAGGCAACAGAAATACTGCAGAAAAAATTTAAGCATGACCTCACTGTTGTTTAAAAGTCACATATGCCTAGGAGGCATTGCAATTTTGTACTTAAGGAATGTCAATTGACACTTGCTCCATAGCTTATAAAGTTTTCAATTTGGCTAGTTATATTTACATCATATAAAATAAGATTCCTAGAGCCATTGGTAAGTAAAATACAATTCTCATACTCCCTGTGTCATAATCATACAATCATCACTGTTTTAGAAATAATTGTAGAGGGGATATTTGAATACTCAAATAAAAGGGGATATTTGAAAACTCTGCAGGCAGAGCCACAGAAACAGCAATTCCTCTTGTAAATGAGCTGTGATTTAAAATGTGAAATCCTGGTGGCGAATTGTCTCTTATACCTCCCAACCATAAAGTCAGAGCCAAAAGGGGAAGATAACTGGGTGCCAAGCAAGCGAGTTCCCACAGGATGCACATTGTCAAATAAGTCACACAACCTCTGAAGCAGCTCTTTAATTGTGTATTTACAATCATTATGTTCCAATTTGGTGCTATAGGACACATTGGAGACTTTCCCATTATTTTTTGTAAACAGTATGTGTGTTACAACCATTGATCAATTTACCAGTACTTTCCTTGTTTGCTGGCAGAGAATACTTAGAAACAGTCTTTCCACTGGAACATTATGCTAAGAAGTTTGGGTCCAGTAGAAAAGGTCAAATCAAGACCAGCATCTGTGTGTGCACAAGTGTCAGTTGAAGACTGATCACTCCTTTGTTATCTTCTACACTTTTGCCAGTCTTTTAATAATTGTATTTTAATAAAAACAGAATACATGTTTCCAACTTATTTACAAGTATATGACAATAATATTATTTAAGACGGTTTTCCTATTAGCATCTTAGAACCAGGGACTTGAATTTGGCCCATTATGAATTATTTTAAGCACTCTCACTTCTCCCTATGTACAGAGTTTGAGTTACTTCAAGCATAGTAAAAATGTTCATAACCCTAATTTTACTTTGTAATACATTAATCTAGTGTCAAACCTCGCCAAATCTAACTATAATTTGTTCACACATTCTTTAATCTTTGCATGTGTCCAGCTGAAATAGACTATGAATTTAGAGTAAAATTTTAGAAACAAAAAAGCAACTGCAATATGGAAAAACAATGAAATCTAATAAAAAGAATGTTTTCCAAGTTCAAGTTTTGGATTGACATCTAAACTATACATCAGCAAAATAACCAGTGTTATTTAACAAGTTTTGTTTGCAGTTGCTATGCAATTTGATAGCTTAAACTGAAAGTTAACTGTTTTAATTTATTGTTCTATCAATGAAAACTCTTCATTTCATGAAAGACTAGACATGTGGCCACTTGAAAAAGAACTAGATGACTCAACAATCATTCATCAGTTAAAGGTCTTCCATCTACTTTAAACTGTGCTCAGATTCTCAGCTGCTCGAGTGCCTATTTTATTTTTCCTGGAACTCAGAAAAGCCCATTAGTAGTTTTCATAATATAACTCAAAAAAATGGAGAAGTTTAGGATGTATCATTATTTAAGCATTGATAACTTCAGTGTTAAAATTATACTGATGTTTTTCCAGAACTCTTATGTGGAGTTTCAAATGATTAAATGTCAAATCTCTCTAGAGTTTCCATGTGCTAAACACAGTGATGTCTACATCTACATAAAAGATGATTATGCAAGGTCTAACTAGCATGGTAGCCCCACGCAAACTCTAAAAAATAAACCCAACTTACACAACAGTGAAATTATAAAAGATTTTTTTCTTCTAACATCACACAGAAAGAATATAGATTCTTTTCCAGCTATCATTTCCAACTGGCAGTTTATATTAAAATACTCAATTTCCAAAAATACTAGTGCTGGAGAGAGTCAAATCAGAATCTCTAGCGGTGGGTCCCAGGCATCAGTACTTTTTTTTTTTCAAAGCGTCCTCGATGATTCTCATGTGAAAGCAGAAAATCAGTGACTTACAGGAAAGAAAATTAGAAATGAAACACAAGCTGGAGTAAGTTTACAGGAAAGACAAGCTCAGTACAAGACTCTGGCCACCAGGAGTCTGGGTGAAAGTATGTCAAAATTGGTTTTAATGCCTACAGCACTGAGTCTTTTCTTTGATGCAGAAAACATGAAAAATAGTTTCTCCATTTCTTCACAGGTTTGATTGTATCTTAGGCTTGACAAAGGCACTGTTTAGTTCACAAATATTTATTGTGTTCTAGGCAGTTTGCTAGGCACAAAACGACGTAGAGTAGAGAAAGCCTAGCCAGGTACCCATAAACCATTTATATCAACCAATTGTGCTTTCCAAAACACATTGACAATAATAATCACATGGAACTTTTTCCCTAGGTAATTAATCTTTACAGTGGTAACACTGCTACCATTCACTATTCTTACAATTCCAATATCTACGACAATTAGTAGTGAAGTGATTTTAAAAAGACAAACGGGAGTCCACTTCCAGGAGGAAAACCCTCAGTTTGAGAGCTTAAAGTATAACAGCAAAATCATAAGACACTTCACCTAACCAGACATACAGGTAAATATATCTTAGAGTAGTCATAAATAAGTTAACTTTTGCAGGGCAAAATAGGGAGAATCAAATCAATAAACCCTTTATGCTTTTTAGGGTGACACAGTTGAGTTCTGGCTTCTGGATTGTTAGTTTGGTTCAGGTATGTTTTCATCTATGAGGAAGTGTTCTTTGATGGTTTTACTTTCATAAACTTGCTCCCTCTTCCCCCAGATATCAGAGAAAAAAAAGGACAAGCTTCTGTTGGATTGGATGGATTAGCAGTGGAGGATGAAGATAGGGAAGTCCTGGCTAAGGAAGTGCTACTTGAGGTGAGTTTTAATAGAAAAAAAAAAACACAAAAAAAACACAGCTGTATAAAAAATAATGTGTGGGTGGGGAGGGAGGAGCATGTTTCAGGCAAAAGGAACAGCATATGCAAAGACTATGAGTCCTAAACCAATGGGGTTGTTTTGGAATTTCCAAGAAGTTCAGTATGACTGGAGCATCGAACGTGTGAAGGGAGGGCTGGGAGTTAAAGCCAGCAAGGTAGGCTTGGGATGCACTAAAAAGATATTTGTAATTTATTCCACAAACTCTGTATAATCTTTGAAGTATCTTAAATAGTGAGGAAACACCAAAAGACTTCTATTTGAGATTTAAAGAATTGTTTTGACAGCTCTAGGGATGTAGCACTCACATGGGGTGAGTTGGTGCAGACTAGAGATGACCTAGAGGCTATTGGAAGGGAGGCAGACCCGAACTCAGGAATAGTGGTGGGGAGGGAGAAGAGGAGAAGATGACAAAACCATGCTTATAAGATATAATCTCTGCCATGAGGGCTGAATGAGGAGGAGAAGGGTAATTCCTAGGTTTTTGGATTGAACAACTGGAAACTGATAAAAACTTTTATGGAAATAAGATATGGAGAGAATTAGTTCTGGTGGAGGGTAAGGGCATGCAATTTTAAATGCGGGTTTAATAGTTTGAGAAACAGCAACAAACTGTCTCTAAAACTGTAGAACAAAAGTTTTTGAGGACCCAAGTTTAAGGGCATTTTATAAAAAATAGCTGGTCAATGCTCTTTAAAAATGGCAGAGTCATAACAGACATGGGAAGACTGAAGAATTCTTCCAGATTAAAGAAGACTGAGTAGATTTGATAGTCAAATACACTCATAATCCAGAATTTCCTTTCTTTACAAAGAACATTATTGACAGTTGGAAAAATTTGAGTACAGTCTGTAGATGAGCAACTAGTATTTTATCAACATAATACTAATATTGTATTCATTTTCTGATTTTTCTTAATTGTGCTGCTGTTATGTAAGAGAATGTCCTTGATTTTCAGTAAAATACACTGAAGTATTTATGGGAAAAAGGATGACATATATACAACTTACCCTAAAATAGTTCAGGAAATATAAACCTCTATATGTATAAAGACTAAGTGCTAAAGGTAATGTGATAAAATGCTAATTTTTGATAATATGAGCAAAGGGTATATAGGAACTTTTGTACTATTCTTGTAATTATTCTTTAATTATGAAATGATGTTAAAATAAAAAACTGAAATCAGCAAAAAGTTCTTTTGAAATATTTAAAATTCTTAGAAAATCATAAGAATAACACAATGCCTACATTCCCTCCAACTAGAATAAATAACAACTAATATTGTCTTATTTACTTTCAGTCATTTTTTGGGGCAAAATATTACTTCATAACATTTTATTTTCTGTAAAAAATTATTGTGTATATGTGTATCTGAAGAAAAGGAGGAGGATGGCAAAGGCTATATACTGAAGTACATTGAATCATCACTTAAATTAGAAATAATCAGGCTGAGAGTGTAAGATTACCCCAGAGACTGGGGTGATAACCCTCTGGGCTTAGCTTTACTGCATGTTTACTTCAGCAGAGCATGATTTAGTTAGCCTGTGAAAGGGTCAAAGGGTTAAATTTTTGTTTTGGTTTCTGTAGAAAAGCCAAAGCACCAATTCTTTTCATATATTAGAAAACTCTAAGAAAGCACTTTATTTCTCCTGTTGTTTCCATTTGATTAAAATCCACAGAAAAGCTACTTCAAAGGTGCTATTCAATTGAAACTACAATAGGAAAAAGGACAGGCTATTCACAAATATCTTTCAAGAGTCTCTTTTAAAAAAACAATAAATAGTACAAATGGGTAAATACTGCCAGAATATGTGACACCAAATACTGAAAACTGTGGTAGAGTTATAACTTAAGTGTCCAACAAAGATGGAACTTTTGCAATGATCTTCTTACTCTTTGCTCCTGGCCACCATCCTATCTAGGAGGGCTAAGGGTCACTGCTCGATGCTTATTTGGCTCAAGATGGAAGTCAGGAGACTTAATCTGAACAGAAATTTGAGATGCACACAGGTCACTACACTGGCCATGCATGATGTCTGGTCTTCCTCAGGTATTTTATCCTGATACTCATATCTTTAAGGCCTTTAATCTTACTTTTCTTGGTAAACACAAGAAAGGCCAAGAGAAGAATAGGAATCTAAGACCAGACAGCAAATCAAAACACTGTCAATACTGGCACAAATGGAGCAAATCCGTGTGGTCTAATGATCAGAAGCGATTGTTTCAGGACTGGATCCTGGAACAAGGTGCTCACCCCTGCCAGACAGAGAAAGGAACGAGGGGTCCTGGGAGTTGGCAGTGCTGGCTCCCCTGTACCACCTCTGCTTCTCTTTTCTCTCTCTCCCTCTCTTTTCTTTTATATCATCCTGCTCTCCCTCACTTTTCATTATTTTCCTGACTCTTTTAAGCTGTCCCACCAAAATAGGTTCTCTCCTTGAAGTACAAAATAGTGCTCTCCTTGAAGCACTGCCTTGAAGAGGATGCACTATCATCTCTCTTTGGGAAAAAGCCTCCCCGACCTTTCCCAGATGTCTTTTGGTTCCTCCTTTTGTCTGGCAGAGAACAACTCCTAAGTCACATGGTAATGACTTTTTTTCCTACAATCTCTTCAATAGACAAAAATATGATTCCCTTTTTCATTTTGAGTAAGTCTCCCCACATCATGTCTTCAAACTGTGATTAAAACTTCTTAGTTTAAGCAAATACAATTATTTTCATGACAAATTTTTATGTCCTGACATGGAAAATAAATATCATCATTGTTGAGTGCTGTGCCCTTCTTTCTCTTTACTGATGAAAAACACGGCTGGTAGGATACGGAAGGTGTCATAAAGATTTATATGAAAAGGGTCGGGGTGGGTGGTGAAGGAGAATCACTTTGAAACACAAAAGAACTTCTGCTGAACTGGTCATTTTCTAATTGTAAACAGTGGCAGCCGGGTGTGGTGGCTCACGCCTCTAATCCTAGCACTTTAGAAGGCCAAGACAGGCAGATCACTTGAGGTCAGTAGTTTGAGACCAACTTGGGCAGCATGGTGAAACACCATCTCTACTAAAAATACAAAAATTAGCCACGCATGGTGGTGTACCGTTTGTAGTCCCAGCTACTCCAGAGGCTAAGGCAGGAGAATTGCTTGAATCTGGAGGCAGAGGCTGCAGTGAGCCAAGATAGCAACACTGTCTTTAAAAAAAAAAAAAAAGCAATGGCTACTAATGTGACCAAAATAAAATATCCTTACATGCAAAATGTTTCTGAATATCCACATTTCAGTATAGGACCTAATACTGAGGATGTTTAGAACCTATGGTCTCCATTCCCCAGGAATTTATATTCTTGAATGCTTCATAAGGTCATTAAACATTAAAGAATTATTTAGTAAAGTTATGGTAACTCTATGTTTGTGTGCTTTACAGTAATATATCTGAGGAGATACTCACCTAAATAAAAATTGTGTTTATCTCTAGGTGGTGGTATTTTATACAATTTTTAAAAACATTCTTTGTATTATTGTAATACATATTTGATGTCTTAATTATAGTGTATAACAAGAAAAATAATTTTCTTTGCTAATTGAAAAGCAGATCTTGAAATATTTTGAACATTCATTATTTTTCAGTGTTGAAAGTTATATTACAAAAAGTATGTTTTTTAATGCAAATCAATTTTTTGATGAAGTAACATTAAAATTAATTTTTGTTCCTCGATAATATTTAGCTTTTTAAAATATTGGGTGTTTGTGAAATTCCTGACATTATATCCAGTTTCCTGTGTGCAAGCTGAGTTGCTATGGTGACATCACTTTGTACTTGCATCTGAAATTTCTACCTTATAGTTTCTAACTTCATATTATCTTATTCCCATTGAAGTTTTTAAAAAGTGGTTTTGATTTTCTGCTATGAGGCCCAAAGGACTCTTGGAACCCTTTCTCAACAGAGACCACTAATTGAAAGCAATGAAAATAAATCCTCACTGCACTTAGGAGCAGATCCAGACAGATCTCAGCCCCCATCCTCTCCCACCTACCATCTGGACCTCCCTGCAGCTACCGGAGCAGCCAGAGAAGGCAGAGAGGAGCACCTCCCCCAGTCCATTAACAGTGGCAACCGCTAGAAGCAAGATTCAAAAAACAAAGAGACCCTGAAGTCATGATTTCCCTCCATTACCAATGCTTCTCTGACCTGACAGGAACTTTAAGAGATCCTCTAAAGTCCCTTTCAAATCTAAAATCTACAAATCTGCAAATAATTAATAAGATAAAAAATAGCCATTCAAATGGAGTGTTTTACCCTTCTTACCAGAATTAGGGATTCAATTTCGATCAACTTTTTGATGTCAGATG
Source organism: Theropithecus gelada (assembly GCF_003255815.1). Lineage (NCBI taxonomy): Eukaryota > Metazoa > Chordata > Mammalia > Primates > Cercopithecidae > Theropithecus > Theropithecus gelada. The sequence continues at coordinate 142,381,284 of NC_037670.1, forward strand.
TATGAATGAATTGTCATGGCTCAATTCTGTCCCCTACTCCTCCTCCATTTCCAACATTTTTCAAGCTGATATCCTTCTCATAAAACATCTTTCAATCAATTTAGTGATACATAGTTGCTTGGTAAGTATATGGCCTTCTCTGGGATTTGATCCATCAATTATTCTCTCCTCTCTGTCTTTGCCTCTGTCTCTCTCTCCCTTCTTCAGTTATTCGTTTTCCATTGACCACTCATCTCAGTTTGTAAACAGGTCCAGCTCTTCCCACGTTAAATTAAAAAAAAAAAAGCCTTCACACTACTTAACACTCTCTCCTACTTCCGCTGCAATCCCATCATTCTCCTCCCTCCACTATATATACCTTCACTTTCTTTTCCTACCTGCCTCACCACAGATTGCTTCCTTCTGTAGTCACTCTGCTTCAGCCACTGTCATTATGGTCATCAATGGCCTTCGAAAAACTAAACCAACACTCATCTTACTGGACCTTGCTGTGCCATTTTATTTTGTTCATTTTTCTTAATTAAAATTTGCTTCCATCAGGCTTATGAGCACTAAAGTCTCCTGGTTTTTCCCCATTCCACTAGACCTCCGGCCGATTTCTCATTTTCTGCCTACTGCCCGATGTTGGTGTTTTCTAGAGTCCTATCCCATGTTTTCTTCCTCTTCCTAGGCACCTCACCCAACTGATATTATCAGCCATTCCTGTATATCTCCATGTCTCTTCTGAGCTTCACATCTGTATTTTTAACCAGTGACTATCTACTCTTTCCTCAGTTATCCACTGAGCCTATACATTGCACCAAATAAGACACATACAAAAATTAGCCTGACTACTGGTTTCTTTTCACTCATTTTCTCCTCTTTTAAGTCTACCTTTTGTCCAAAGATACAAATCTTATCATTTTATTCCTCTGCTTTAAAAAATTGTAGGGTCTCCCTAGTGCCCAAATGATAAAATGCCAAACCCTGACTTGCAGAGCCCTTTCTCTACAGCCTACCTTTTCAGCTGCATTTTCTTTCTTTCTCCTTTTTATGCTCCTAAACCTGCCAAGTAACTGTACCTTGGGGTACTCCCCCATCACATCATCTTTATGGGTTTGGGGTTTCATCTGTGGTTTTCTTGAGCTGGAATGCTCTTCCTCTCTCTTAACTCTTCTTCACTAGTTCATGTGTTTCTTCCTAAGTTAAATTTTCCTGGATTCCTCCCCCTACCACCATCACTATTTGTTGATCTCTACCATAACATTTTTACCCTACTGCAAACCTTGGGCGAACAGGGTTTCCCTATTTCCTGTATCTCGCACAATTCCTGAAACACAGTAAGGCTCTTAAAATATATGAATGAATGAACAAGTGAATTTACTGCAAACATGCAATGAATAAAATTTATGCATGCACAGAAAAATAAGAAAGTTTGAAATTCAAGTGAATGAATAGGGTTTTCATTTACATTTGAGTTCATCATATTTCTATGAATCATTCATAACAACTATGATTAATATGTGCCATAATATGACTCCCCATTCTCTCCTCAATCCAGGAGTTTTCAAGGGGGGAAGTATGCCTTTGGCAACCCACCCACCCCATTCCCTAACTTTGGCTCCATTTCTCTCTCCAGGAGCCCTTTCCTCTTCTTTCCACCATTCCAACGTCCAATGGTGGACATTCTTTCCATCATTAAGTGTTAATCCTGTGTTCAAATATTGTACTTAGCTGAGCACAGAACTAATTCAGATTATTAAATTAAAACAATTTTTTCTTCATATTTGTTGCATCCTAATGGTAGTAAATTGGGTAACTAATTGTAATCAGCTTTTATTCATTCCTCCTTCTTCCTCTCCTCAGTGATTATAAAATAATGCCTGCAAACCTTATTGGAATGAGACAGGTACAGGAAAGTATTTATGACAGTTGTAAGCAAAGTCTGTATTGATCCAATGCCAGCAAAAGATTTGGAATATGTTTTCAGATCTTTACCCTCTCTTATAATTAATACTGGGATACTATGTCTAGGAGTAGAGACATCTAGAGACGATAGCATCTATTTGAGAACCAATTAGTTTGGGTTGTGATACTCAGCCCATGGAATTTGTAGGAAAATTAGAATTGCTGAAAGTTGAGAAGTTTTTAATTTTTGGAATCCCAGGCCAGTAGTGAAATAGCTGCCCATTTACTACCTTTTAATTAAGTGTCAAAGTCATATAACTTCAATGGACTATTGTTGCTGGTAGACTCCATTTTAAGAAGAACTATTTATCATCATTTTGGGGAGACTACTCAAATGATTAGAACTAATTAACTAATTGCTAAACATCAATAAACACACCTTGGAAAATTAAATATAAATGGAATGTCACTGAGGAAACAAACAAGCAGTACAAATTTTCTTCAATAAATGTCAATTTTCTATGTCACAGAAAGGAAGTGTTTTTCATCATTAAGGCAGTTTTAAAAAGAACAATTACAAAATATTAAAATTACTTTTAATAGTTTGCCTGTATTTCCAATACACAGTCCAAGACAGATAGAGGTTGCATTTTGCTCAATTCAACTACATTTTTTAGGACAACATATGTATTAGATGTTTCTGAGCAGCTATGCTATGTTTCCATCATCCTTTGCTTTTTTCTGTCCAAGAGAGAACACCAAGACTGAAGTCATTGATTCAGCCTTTCATATCTATTGTTCTTAGTAACATTGAACCAGTGACAGAGCTGAATGGGAGCCCTTTAACAGCCTGAGGAAAGCATGGCATCATGTTCATGTCCTTGTCAGAAAACTGAGCTAGATAGAAAGCCTCATGCTACAATATAATTTTTGTTAAAGTTACAGATTGAGAGAAAAGAGATGTTAGACCCTAAAACTAACATTTTAAGTTATGCCTAAGGGGTGCTAATACAGGAAATGCTAAATATTCAGCACCATCACTCAGCTTTGCTTATGGAGAGAGCAGGTTTAAAGGAACAAAAGTTCAGGCTTGAAGAGAATAAAATATATTCTCGGCTGGGCATGGTGGCTCACGCCTGTAATCCCAACACTTCAGGAGGCCGAGGTGGACGGATCACTTGAGGTTGGGAGTTCGAGGCCAGCCTGATCAACATGATGAAACCCTGTATCTACTAAAAATACAAAAATTAGCCAGGCATGATGCTGCACACCTGTAGTCCTAGCTACTCAGGAGGCTAAGGAAGGAGACTCGCTTGAACCTGGGAGGTGGAGGTTGCAGTGAGTCAAGATCACACCACCATACTCCAGCCTGGACAACAGAGTGAGACTTCATCTCAAAAAAATAAAATCAAATAAAAATAAAATAAACAAACCCAAAAAACAAAAACCACAAGAACAACAAAATAAATAAACCCAAACAAAATATATATTCTCAAAAGCAAAATATATATTCTCAAAAACAAAAATATATTCTCAGAGACCATTCTGAGGGACCTTATAGAAGGACTGTAGAGAAAAATCTCATCCGTCAATGATGGTGGATAGATATCACAGGTTGCTTAAATGCATCTAAAACTTGAATCTTTTTGGTGTCAGCTGGTGAAATCACCTCTGCACTCTTGTTGTCTATTACCTATTGAATCACTACCCACTCATCAGTAGGCAGAGTGGACAAAATGGCCCTGCTTCATGGAGAATAAGAGTTCCCTCTCCACCCAAATAGAGAGGCTTTCTGGTAGAACGGTGCTTAGATATTTTACTCCCCATTAACTATGTATCTCTGTTGAACACAATATCCCTGCTTAACCCTGTGCGTGACATAAAAAGCCCAACATCCATCTCTCCTCTTGCATGTAATTTTCCATACAGTTAAGATGAGGTAAATAGGAAGAATCATGTACAAATTGTAGTGGTTCAGAATATTTATTTATTCTAATGCAACATTATTTGTCTTTCAAATAGCAGCTGCTGTAAATATGGGATGGCTACTATGTACTTATGTTTTTATTAGTAGTAGTAAGTTTATATTATTATTAGTATGTTTTTATTTTCCCTACTGAAAACTCTCTGAGAAATAAATAATTCAAAAGTTGAATTTCTAGGGGCAACTGAGTTACCGTTGCTTTGGAAACTAGTTCTGTGTATATCTATGAACTCAATTAATATTGAACCACATTTTTTAAATATCAAAAATAATTCTTATTTTCCAGGCACTTTTCACTCTTTCACTGTTGATTGGATAAGGCTATTCAAATTGCACAGAAAATGATCTTATCAATAGTAACATCTAACCTGCACTTTCTGCTACAGGAATTATGGAAAGGATATAGAATTAGGTCTTTGTGTTGAGTCCAGTATGTTTGGAGTTAAATCCTGGGTTCCTTCATGACATTATGAATCTGAGTCTCTTTTTACTAAAGGAGAGGTTGCCTTGTGATTCTCTGAAAAATTCATTTAGGGAAATTCAATTAGATATTCACATGGATAAATGCAATTAATACATAGTAGCAATCTGTTTAAAATATTCAAAATAAGTTTGCAGATACTACTCCTCTGTCCTACCATAATTATACAATTAATAATGATTATTATTACTTAAGAAGAAAACCACAAATAAATAAATAAATAAATATCAAAGTTATCCCTTCAGAACATCTCCCCTTAGTGATATGCTTTTAATGGTAGAAAACACAAATAATAGAATCTTGTTTTGGAAGAAACATTGGATGTCCTCTAAGAATGGAGATGAGAGGACCACATCTTGATGAAGATAAAAATGAACGATGATGCTATGGTGTGATAACTATGAACTGGGACTCTCTAGTCAGATGGGAGTTGTGGAAGGTGCTGCCAAAGGCAATCACAAAGCTGTTCCAGAAACAAAATGTACGCCTAATGGAAAAAGCTAATGGCTCAGGCATTTTCTAAAGCTACATCCTGCTAAAAATCAGTGTGTCTGGTAAATGTTTGACTTGTCTTAGAACAATTTCATTTTTCAAATTTTAGAGAAAGCAATAAACCCAGTTACAAAGACTGCAGAGGGTTGATGAAGAGAAACTGACAGAAACCTTGGGACCATGACATTTTAGAATGTGTAACAGTCAAAAAAGCTTGTATTGGGCATAGGCACTAAGGTCACTAGTCTTTGAAAAAGTAAACAGTCAAAAACTTTAAAGAAACTAGACTGGCCCCTCTATGGTCACTCATGATGAATTAAGGAGAGTAAGAAGGAGTAGGAACACCGTTACAAAAGAATCCCTTCAGTGGGAGAGGAGAGAGAGAAGCACGTAAAGTCATCGATGTCTACATAGGGAGGTCCGTGCTGAATTCATCCTTTTTTTTTTTTTATTATTATTTTAAAGGTCAAGAAGGCTGAGATCTATAGATATCATATGATTAGAGCAGAAATCCTGCAGAATGAATTAAAGATTGGGGAAAAAACTGAGAAGTTAAAGAGAACTTTTTAGGTGTACTCAGATAAAAAGACATTGCAGAAAAAGTAGGATAGACTTTATGATCAGAAGAACAGACTGGAATCCTGATTTGCTCATGACTAGCTGGGAATTTTGTCACCTAATCAATTTGACCCTTATTCCTCATCTATGAAATGGTTACCGCACCCCAAAATTTCTAGTAAGGATGAAATAAAACTGGTAAAATATTTAGCCCAATGGTTGATAGTCGATACGTAATTAGTTCTATTTTAAAAGCATTAACTCCCATCAGTATTACTATTAATAATAATATAGACTCAATTCCTGGAGCTTATAACATGATAATGGGAGAAAAATTGAATTCTCGTTTTATTTTCTATAATGTTACCTATCACTTAAAATTTTGTTTCATTTGTGTGTCTGCATACATGATAAGCATTATTTCTTTCAATATTTAAGACTATGGTGGACATATTGATTAAAATTGAGCCTGGAATAAAGATTTTGGCATTCCTTCAGACTGATATCAAATCAGTAATTAGTCTACATGTTTAGGTGTGATTTAACAAATCAGGAATTAATCTGGCCACATTATTGTTACATTCATATTTCACCATGCTGTCCATATGAATAGGAAGTCAAATTAACTGTTAATATTCAAACATTCTGTATGTAATATAGAGAAGTATTCAACAAATGTTTGGTGAATAAATAAATCAATGAATTAGGAACTAGAAAGAACTTGAGAAGATAAAGAGAAGTGATTTTTAGGCGACAAAGGGGGTAATATTAGTTTCTCTTTTATTTCTTTTATTGTTGTTATAGTACTATTTTCTATATCACATAAAGAACACTTTAAAATAACTAAAAAAGGATAGCAAGTACATCTTGCTATCCTTTTTTACATAATGTTTCCCTGATTTTCTGTTTTGATAGCTTGATCAAAAGAGGAACCAAGTCTAACTTGTTGTAACTTGTATTTTATGGCTTCTGATCACTACCACATTCTATTTGTTCACAAGTTAATCTGTTCAATTACCTATGCTGAGTGCCTCCCAAATTTGATGGCAAGCAGCTTGGTCCAAATTGATGGTTTCCACCTTTTTCTTTCTTTTTTGACTGTTGATAAAATATTTACCTATAAATTTAAACTATCCTGTTGAAGGAATAACATGACTAATAAAGATACACTGTTTATGAGGACAAAATATGTAGAGTTTGAAATGTAATTTTGTTGTTGTTATTGTTCTTGCAAAAGAGGCTAGACTGATTCCAAATTCATTTGTAAATCATTCATTTGATATCAAGTAGTAATGCTTCCTATTGTCTGGTACTAAATTTAAACTGAATGTACAAATTGAGAGACTAAATATGCTCCTTTATCACTTGTGATACAGGTTTTGCTTCTAAGCAGCTCTAACTTGTGGACAAAGTCAATGAAGTATGTTATTCGTTCATTCATTCAGTAAATATTTACTGCATACATTTTATCTACAACGTGCTGTGGGGTGAATTAAAATTAAATGAAATGTATTTACTTAATAAATGTATGATACAGTAAGAGAATAAGAGATGTGCAAACTCCTATGGTAATATGTTTACAAGAAGTATTGGTAGTGAGCCAGAGACATAGTGGAGAAGGTGGCATTTCACGGATCCTTAAAGCAATGATAAAATATGTAGAGGGAGAAGAAACTGGTGATGGCGATGGGATGGGGTGCTTAGTCAAAGCAGAAAAAAACTTCATAAGCAATGTTAGAGAGAGCGCAAGAGTCAGGCACTTATGGGGAGTAAGGAACATTTCCACTAAGGATGAGTTTTTTACAACCAACCTAAAGGCAGCTGTTTGGATCAGATTATGAGGAGCAGTAAATTCTAGGCTAAGAAAATTGATTTATTCTATAGGAAATAGGGAAATCATTGTGGTTTTTACATGGAGAAGTATATTATCATAATTACATTTCAGGGAAAGTTTTCCAGTTGTGATGTTTTCAATATATTTAAGAGAAAGAGTTTGAGATGGGTAATTATTAAAAGAGTCTAAGTGAGTAATAATGAAGGATAATCTAGACTGGTGACATAATATGCTTTATTTTATTAATATATCTGCATACTTAATACAATGTTTTGCATTACAAACAAATAAAACATATTTATTCAGTATCTCCTTACTTAAAACCCAGGCAAGATGTCATATTAAAGGTTAATTATGGTGACAATAAAATTAAAAATAATTGTACCATTACTGACATGATATTCAATTCATGGGTATAAAATAAAATATGAGAGAACTAAAAATCTCATAGTGTTTTGTAAGACAGTAGATATAAATAAAAAAGCAATCTAAGGAAAACAGGTTTCTGCCAAAATGGAAAATTGTCTTAGGAACTGCTAATTGTCACCTGAGAATCTTTCTTCCCTTTCCATTTTAGTAATAAAACCCCCAAATTTATCAAGGCACGTGTTCCCCCAGAATAAAGGTTATATATACTTCCCAGCTTTCCTTGTAGCCAGATGGCATCATGCCATTAAAGTCTGGCGAATGAGATTTAGCAAAACTGTCCTGTGTGACTTCTAGAAAACGTCCTTAAAGGGAAGGAATGCACTCTGTCACTTCTCTTCCTGCCAGCTGGACTGTGGACCTCATAGCTGGAACCTAAGCAGCTATCTTGCACCCAAGATGAAAGCCAAGTATTGAAGATGGCAAAGCAAAAATCCAAGAGGAGTCTGGATCTCTGATGATCATGGAATCATCATAGTACTCATGGAGAATACATATCAGATAAATAAAACAATGAATCTTGCTTAAATCACTGTTGTTTTGGTTTTCCCATCACTTGCAGCCAAACCTGATCTTTAATTTAATATCGTTCTAGCACTTTATTGTCAAATGCCTTGAGAACTGAAGGAACCCAGAATGTGGGATATGGTTTCAGGGTAGGCTTTACTATAAAACTGCTATAGGGATATATTGGATAGAATCTGAGTGGAACAGAAAGAGAATAAAAAGGAAGAGAATTTGCTTGGTACAAATGTGTAAATCCAAGCCTGTATTTTTGACATTTTTAGTATTACAGATATATTGCTTCTGCTGCTGATCAAGTTGGTGTAGGTAATAAATCATAAATATGAGTATACAATAGAATCTAGACATGTTGGTATACCTGTTCTACAAGGTGTCACTGCTGCCTAGAAGCAGCCTCGGATGTGGAAGAGGATTATTTTCCTGGTACCTGGTAAATTGGCCTGGGATACTAGAAAAGCCCTCTCTCTGTTGTAACTGTCATTCAGGAGGGTTTGGTGAGAAAGGAATAGAAAAGCAGAAGAGCAATTAATTAAGAAGTAGATTTTTATTTAAACTGAACTTTCTTTCAGTCAATTTACAAATATGTAAATGGGTATTTGTCATATAAGGCACTCAAGGATACGGTTCTTTGTTACTCCAAAACACCTAAACCAGAGGAGGAACTAATTAAGTATTTCTTAAATTGAGGAAAATGTCTTACATAGCCTTAATCAAAGCATAGCAGACCGAAGGAGGAGCTTGTGCGTGGTGATTAGGGGCTCTTGGGCCAGGAGAAGAAGTAGAACCATTGTCATGGGACAGTAACTTGGGCTATTTAAGTAGCAAGTAAAGATTGTCAGAGAGGTTCAACATAGACAGAAAGAGTCTGCTTCAGTAAAGACATGGAATGTAGAGCCAGGGACAGGGAGAAGTTTGGGCAGAAATCTTTTATCAAGGAGGTTTGTAAGGGAGTAGGGTGTCCTGGTAGGTGAACTCTGCAGAGTTCAAGAAGTCTAGAAACAAGCTGTGAGGAGGGCCGGCTGGCAGGTGGATTGGCAACATGTGGTGTTAGTCTAACCAGAGGGACTCCAGCTTAGGTCTTAAGAATAGCCGGAGAATGTCAGGACAAACAACAAACTGAACTTAGATTTGGAAAACAAAATGGAGGCTTGGTGATGAGGAAGGATGCAAAAGACTAGCTATTCAGACCAGGTATAAAGAACAAGGTTAGAGGGGCCTTAGAGCAATATTTCCCTTGGATAAATAAGATAACTGGATCCTGAGCTACTGAACTATGTAGGGATGCAGGGGTCCCTTTATTCTTGGGTCTAGAAGGATGTTGCGACCATGAAGGGGATCCAATTGGCCTCACATCGAAAACCTAGAAGGCTTTAGTGAGAGGCAGGCAGCTAATCACATACTGAACAAAAAGGATTCACGTGCAACCAGGAAATAGTTGCTCACTCAAACTCATTCTGTGAGGCTGGTTCGACTCTGGCTTTAAATGCACTTTAGAACAAATATTAGTGACTTTTCTGGTCACTCTCAGAATCGCCTCTGGTCATTTTAGTTTCCTAAGTCACAGTTCTAATACTAAAATAACCAATCCCCGTGTAATTGTAAAAACTTCCAATTACAGCTATATCAACTCTTCTCTCTTCTATAGGAAATAGGGAAATCATGTGGTTTTTACATGGAGAAGTATATTATCATAATTACATTTCAGGGAAAGTTTTCCAGTTGTGATGTTTTCAATATATTTAAGAGAAAGAGTTTGAGATGGGTAATTATTAAAAGAGTCTAAGTGAGTAATAATGAAGGATAATCTAGACTGGTGACATAATATGCTTTATTTCATATTAAGGGAGGGTCATCTTCCTCTCCGTTTTCATGTTTTATGCTTGTATCTCTCTTCTCCCAGCTTGCTAACCCATGGTTTCCATTCAAGACGAAGCTGCTGGGGTTTGGGGAAAAGATGAGGGAAGGGAAAATGTTTTGCTTGTCAGACAATGACAGAGAACTGTAACTGACGTTCTCTGGGCTTGGCAAGTGTTTAAAGCTCTATTTCTCTTTTGAGATGCTTTTCAAGGTTCTTTAGAGTTAAGCACATTGCTGAGGATCATTTATTCAAAGCTCCTGTGGTGCAGGGCAATGCAAGTCCTCAGCTTCTAAACATCCGTGTTACATTTCCTGCTTCTCTCTTCTCTAGTTCGATCATGTCTCCAGGCAATCTTCTTGAAGAAGATCAATGTTACTCAACCTGCTTCTCCTTTCTCACTCCTTCTCTTATCTGGTAGATGAGAGACTGTTTTTTTGGGTTTTTTTTGAGATGGAGTCTCACTCTGTTGCCCAGGTTGAAGTGCAGTGGCATGATTTCCTTCTCTTCCTCCTCCTCCTTCCTTTTCTTCCTCTTCTTTTTTTTTTTTTTTTTTAATGCCTATTTTCCTGGGCAGAATAAGGGTGTGGGAGGTAGAGGACTCACAATTCTCTGATAGTTCTTCCCATAAAACCTCTTTTAATTTCCATTTCTGCACTTTATTAACTTCAGTGTGGGTGAATTCCTACAGAAAACTAGCGTTTGACCATGTCCTTTGCAAGCCTCGTCTAGTAATCCACATCTTATTTTAAAGCATGGAGTAGTTTGCACATACCTGTTAAGGACTCAGCCAAAGCTAAGGCTTAAGTACTTTTATTTTAACATTCAATCATAATCACACTCATCTACATTCTTCTTAAAATTCAGATTTCACCATGTTCTGATATTCCTTGTTGAATTTCTTATCATTGTTCTCATTTGCTTATATTAACAAGCTTCATTATCAAAAATGATGCCACCCACTGACCATGATAGGACAGCACAGTGAGGTGTTTGTCAAGACTCCTCTCCACCCACATGTACTCACACAGCATCCCTTACAATCATAGATGACTTTAAATTTGAGGGAGCTATCCTTTGCTATAGCGGACTTGCCAACTATTCCTAAAGTATGTCTTTCCTTACTCATTTTCAAAAGGAGATTTTTATTTTTCTCCAAGTTCTTCTTGAGCCAGATATTTCGGTAAAAGCTCACTTTCACAGAATTAGGCTGGGTGTCGTGGCTTATGCCTGTAAACCTAGCACTTTGGGAGGCTGAGGGAGGTGGATCACTTGAGATCAGGAGTTCGAGACCAGCCTGGACAACATGGTGAAACCCCTTCTCTACTAAAAATACAAAACTTAACTGGGCATTGTGGTAGGCTCTTGTAATCCTAGCTACGCAGGAGGCTAGGTCAGGAGAATCGTTTGAACCTGGGAGGCAGAGATTGCAGTGAGTCCATATTACACCATTGTGCTCCAGTCTGGGTGACAGGGCAAGACGCTGTCTCAAAAAAAAAAAAAAAAAGAAAAAGAAAAGAAAATCACTTTAATATGTTACATTTTACCCCTGAACAAGAATGGTGGGTTTTGCACTTAGATAATTAGACAACATTCCAAATTTCCATTGGCTGACTTTCAGGAAATTTGCTTAGAGTATTTGGGGTGTGTTTGTTTTTACCCCGCCCTTTTTTGTATCACAGTTAGCCATTGTTTTTTTCCCAATTAAGTTGGTACATCTGCAAAAGTTTTTCCATGCCATGTCCAAGTTAACAACAAAGCCATTAAAGATACTCTGCATGGCTGGAGACAATTTAAGGGATGTAACAAGTAGAAAATTTTTCTGGAAAATTGAACTCTATTTTGGTTTAATGAGTGCATGGTAATGATTTAGCTTTGCTATAAGCCCAGCTTTCAGAAAACAGTAGAATAAAATATTTTAAATTTCTAAATAAATTGTCCTTTTGCATTTAAGATAAAAACATTGAAATTTTAGAAGTCAGTATTTAATTGATGGGCCTGATTGAGAGCTTGACTCTCTCCTACTTTTGTTCTTTGAGTATCACCTCATTTCAGACACTTATAAAAACATCGACTCTGATACTTTGTTGGACAGAGAGAAAGAGAATAAGAGGTCTGCAGCATCACTGCCATATATAAATTTGTTGGTAATATTAGCAATAAAACACTTCTTTATTCACTGAAAAATAACTATTAAAATGTCTATTGAGTAAATAAGATTATTCAGGCATTTTATGTGTGGTGGGAGGAGAGAGAATACGAAAGAGGAGAATACTAAGGTCTCTGTTTCCAAGATATTTTATATGAGAAAGCAGCATTTTTAAAATGTGGAAGGATACAGGAAAAACTGCATTTAGCAACTGTCACATATAAACTCAAGTATGTTTATAGAAGAACTATTGAAAAATGAAGAAATCAAATTATATTATGTGAGGAAAAAAGAAAGAAACAAGGCATATTAGTTTGCCAAGACAATCTCAAGGGAAATATGATAGCTGTTTTATGTGTTGGCAGGATCGTCATTTGCAGAGAGAATAGATTCTAATGGCTCTGGTTTCTAGAAGAACAAAGTCTATACATCTCAGTTGGGCATACGAAATCTTGCACAATCTGATTCCAGTTTTCCAAATTATGTCTTTCTAATTGCAACTACATCAGTTCCAGACTTCTTTCTTACTCCTATACTTTGCCACATATTATTTTCCTACCCAGAATGCTTTATCCTCTCTTCTGCCTAATGGACACTTACTATCCTTAAAACATAATTTTGGTTTTGTATAAACATATAACTTCCTATTGTACAACCAAATCAATGACCAAAGGAATACAAAAATTAAAAAAAAAACACCTAACTTGGGATTGAAAAATAGGGACGAATAGTTGATACATGCCAGAAATTATAGGGATGCCTGTTAGATATACCGCATGTGGGCCCAGGTAGAGAAAATACACCAAAACCAATCTGCCACTTTCCTCCTTTAAGGTAGCGGGTATTTCAAAGACCAAGTTGAGGAGATCCAAGATGTTCCTCATGATACAGGCAAGGAACAGACCTCCAAGAATTTCTTTTGCTATGAGGGCTCAACAATATTCAAAAGTAGTGGAGATTGAATCTCTTGGAGTTCTTAAGCTGCTATTTCAACTGGAAAAATGCAAACAAAACACTAGGGATGAAGGCGAGGCTAGACTGTGTCTGGAGAACATGTCCAACAGAAACCTGTATTTAAAAAGCTCATCCATCCTTCTACTTGATGTGCAGATGATAAAGGTATAATAATCAAAGCATCTGAAAATCAATGTTTTGATGCAACAATGATCAGAAAGCACTATTTCAGAAAGAAACTTCAATATATATGAGTTTTATTAATTTCTCTTAGTTCCTATTTTCTTGGTTGTAAAGCACAGATGATGATGATATAACACATAATACAAGATACTAAAGCATTATAAATTTTAAGCAGGCTAATGCATATTTAATGATTAACACAATAAGCACCAATAATTCCTAGCTGTAGGATTACTATTATCAAAGTATTACTTTGATATAATGAAGCTGGAATTTTAAATCACTTAGAAAATTATCCTATAATATTAAGAATTTGAGAGAAAATGAGTTTGACTATTACTTTCTAAATTACTTCCTGCAATTGATAGTGAATGGTTAACCTCAGAATAAAGTCTTTTTCAGAAAACGCCAAAGACATGATACATAGGGAAAATAATGTCTGATTTTGCCACACAGAAATACAAATAAAATTTTTTAATCAACCAAAAACATATTAAGCAAAACTTAATGGCAAACAAAAATGTGGGGAAAATATTCACAACACAATTGGGAATTTAAGTATTTGTAAAACATACACAGAACTTACTATTTAATAAGAAAAGTAAAAACATATTGCTTAAAAATCGAAACACATTGATTTTTTAATTTCTTAAAAAAGAAATTAAATAATGCCTGAATGCATTCAATAAATATTTGTTTAGTACTTACTCAATAAATGCAGTATGCCTACTACCGGGATTACCGGCCTGAGCCACTGCACCCAGCCCCTCCCACCTTTTGTAGTCTCCAATGTCTATTGTTTCACTCTACATGTCCATGGTACCCATTGTTTAGCTCCCACTCATAAGTGAGAATATGTGACATTTGCCTTTTTGTTTCTGAGTTATTTCATTTAGGATAATGGCCTCCAGCTTCATATTTATATATATTTGAATTCTTTAAATTTTTATATATTCGTGGGGTGCAAGTGCAGGTTTCTTACACGCGTGCATAGTGGGTGAGGCCTGGGCTTTCAGTGTACCCATCACCCAAATAGTGAACATCATACCCAGTAAGGAATTGTTCAATATTCGCTCCTTTCCCACCGTCCCATCTTCCTTTTTTTTTTTTTTTTTTGATACAGAGTCTCACTCTGTCAACAAGACTGTAGTTGAGTGGCGCGATCTTGGCTCACTGTAACCTCTGCCTCTCAGGTTCAAACGATTCTCGTGCCTCAGCCTCCCTAGTAGCTGGGATTACAGGCACATGCCACCACACCCAGTTAAATTTTGTATTTTTAGTAGAGATGAGGTTTAGCCATGTTGGCCAGACTGGTCTTAATCCTGGCCTCAAGTAATCTGCCTGCCTTGGCCTCCCAAAGTGCTGGGATTACAGGTGTGAGCCATTGGGCTGGGCCCCTCCCACCTCTTGTAGTCTCCAATGTCTATTATTCTGCCCTGCATATCCGTGGTACCTACTATTTAGCTCCCACTCATAAGTGAGAATGTGTGGTATTTCACGTTTTGTTTCTGAGTTATTTCGTTTAATATAATGACCTCCAACTCCATCCATGTTGCTGCACAAGACAAGATTTTATTTTTTATTGCTGAGCAGTATTCCATGGTGTATGTGTGTGTGTGTGTCTCACATTTTCTTTATCCGGTCCTCCACTGATGGACACTTAGGCTGATTCCATATCTTTGCTATTGTGAATAGGGCTGTGATAAACATCTGAATGCCAGCATCTTTTTGATATAATAATTTATTTCCCTTCAGGTATATACCCAGTAATGGGATTCCTGGATCAAATGGTAGTTCTATTTTTTAGTTCTTTGAGAAATCTCCATACAGTTTTCCATAGAGGCTGTGCTAATTTACATTCCCTCCAACAGTGGATAAGCATTCCCTTATCTCTACATCCTCACCAACATCTATTGTTTTTAGACTTTTTAACAATAGCCATTCTGACTGGTGTAAGATGGTATCTCACTGTGGTTTTAATTTGCATTCTCTGGTTAGTCATGGTTGAGCATTCTTTCCTATGTTTGTTGGCCACCTGTATGTCTTCTTTTGGAGAATGTTTGTTTCATGTCCTTTGCCCACTTTTTAATGGGGTTATTTTTTTTTTTTCTTGTTGAGTTGTTTGAGTTTCTCATACATTCCAGATGGTAGCTTTTCATCAGATGCATAGTTTGCAAATATTTTTCCCATTCTGCTGGTCGTCAGTTTACTTTGTTGATTGTTTCTTTTGCTGTGTAGAAGTATCTGCCTCTAAAAAGACAGGTAAAGTATTCGACTTCATGAATCTTATCTTTTGGAATATTGATAAAAGCAAAAATATATACGATCAATAGACACGAAAACAGTTTCCTCAGTAAAAGTCAAAGATATAAAAATCAAATCAATATATAATTTTTGACCAATCAAACATCCAAGATTTTAAAAAATACACAATGTTGACAAGGCAGTGAATTAGATTCTTTGCCAGTAAGAGAAATTAGAGGTAGTTTTTGGAGGACAATTTGGTAATAGTTATCTAAATAAGTTTTTTAATTATTTTATCCAATAATTCAATTGCTTATAGTTTACTCTTAGAAAATATTCAGTGGTGCATGGAATATTTTCATCATGATGATGAAAAGTTCTGCATTATTTCTAAGAATAAAAAATTTAAAACAGTATTTTATTTCTGTAATAGAGTTTAAGTAAATTGAGATCTATCTGCAAAACAGACTACTATATAACTAAAAAACATCTAAAAGGAATATTTTAATGAATTAAAAATATATTATTGGGGTCTTATTAAATTTAAAAAAGGCTTATAAAACATGTTAAATCTGGCTTTTTTGTATGAAAGTTTTTATTTATGCATAGGAAAAACATCGAAAAATGTTCACTAAATTAGTAACTATTGTATTGTTGGGTGAAAATTTGATACGTAATTTTTGTTTGCTTTATCTTTTTCATATTCTCCAATGATCAACATTGAATTTGAAGTTATTTTATAATCAAGCAGAAAATTAATGACAGGAAGCAAAACCCAGCTAGAATGATCTTCCTCTGTGAAGTCTTGGTCCACTCACCTAGTTAATCTGGGTTACTTCTTCCTCTATATTCTCGTAACATTTTGGCTTATCTATTTTAAACATGTACTAATCATTTATGGACTTTTCTTTCCACTAAGATCCTTTAAAGTGGAGTTATTTCATCTCTATGTTCTCCTTTTTGCTCCTCAGTTACTAATGCAAACCCTGTAGTAGAATAGAGGCTCAGTGTTCTGAGTTGAATTGTCTCTCGAAAAAGTATGTTGAGATCCTAACACAGAGTAGCTGTGAATGTGATATTTGGAAATAGGATGTTTACAGAGGTAATGAAGTTCAGATGATATCGTTAGGATGCGCCCTAATCCAATATAACTGGTGTCTCTATAAGAAGAGAAATGCACAGACACACACCATGTGATGATGGAGGCAGAGATGGAAGTGATGCACCTATAAGCCATGGAATGCCAAGGATTGCTGGGAATACAAGAAGCTAAGAAAAAGGCCTTCAGGGAAAGGATGTGCCTGCTAACATCTTGAGTCTGTTCTTCTAATCGCTGGAACTGGGAGAAAACAAATATATGTTGTTATAAGCAACCCAGTTTGCAGTACTTTGTTACAACAACCCTAGGAAATGAATATACTCCATGAACAATTACTGAATCATAAATTAACAGATTGTTTCTACATGACCCCCAGGGATCAATTCAAGACCAATGACTGGGTTTAGAGGAAAAAGATTCTTGTGTCTTCCTATTAGGAAGAATTTGTATGAAGAAAATTCAAGATGTAGGTTGCTATTTGGACACTATTCTAAATTCCATAGTTCTAAAATATAATGTCTATTTCATATTAACAAAATAGCTAATCATTATTTGGATGTATCAGCTTTGCAATCTAAAACCCACTGCAATGAATGTAAGCAAAAGCAAGATGGTATGGTTTTAGTGAAGTTAGGTAATAATAGCACCATCTACTGGTGTATGAACAATGCCATGACTGATAATATTTGTGCAAGTTGTTTGGAATAGTACATAGTAAGTATTCAATAAAAGTTGGTTTTCTTTCTTTTCTCCTTGCTGGAGGTAAAATAAAAATAAATAGTATTAATGGCTTAAAGTTTCCAAATTCAATTTATTTAAAATAAATCCCTATATGTGAAAAAGGTAATTAATGAAATATACAAAGTCCATTCTGCTTTAGATGTAGTATATCTGATTAGAATAGAAAGGATTGCAATTTGTGTCCAACTGCGGCATAATATAAGACTATAATTCATTTAAATATATATAAATATAAATATAATTCACTTAAATATATATGTACTTACTATGAGTAAAGAAATAATGCAAAGTGGACATATAAATATGAATGAGTTATTTTTGATAACTTTTAATTATTAGAATAAAAAGTAAGCTTTCTTCATTATGCTTGTATAAAGAAAATATTCAATAAAAATATATTTAACTGTAAATGTCTAATGTCTACGGGATTTAAACATTTTTCAGATGGCCAATCTGGCACTGACTCATCCTCAGGGTATAGATTAAACATGGATCTACACACGTATTTTTCACCAGTTGGGATCCTACTCTGTTAGAGTGTGATTTTTCATAAAATGTTCCCCACTTACCACAGTTGTACTGTTTTCTTCCTCCACTACCCCTTCCAGGAAACATTTAGAAGTAAACATCATATTACATACTGTTATTGGTTTTTAACCTGAATTTCATGAAATAATAGACAACAAAATTATATCTAATCCCCAACCAACATAACTCACGGGGAATGATTATGTTTGTGCTGTGTGCAAACGTTAGCTCATTCTTTCAACAGTTTAATAAATTACAGTCACAGGTAGAAAAGAGCAGTGACTGATACCTGTTTATTTAAAATATGCCCCTAAACCAGGCTGGAACCCAGAAATATTCGGTATCCAGAAGTGTTTACCCAAATTCACAAATCTTTCAGATTGTGTCTGTACAGAGTTGCCGACTCAAGTAATCTGTTCTAACAGGCTTCTGTAGTACCCTTTACGTTGCTCTAAATAATACTTTCAAAAAGCAAGGAACTTTTTTTCTTGAGAGAAAATTTCTACACAGTGAAAAGTTTATTTCAATAATTCTGACATTTGGAACTACATAAGCTGTGAAACTGAAGTAGCAAAATAGATACTTAAACACTTACATAGTTTTTATCTACACATTATAAATTCCCTTTTTGAAAAGTTCCCTTAATGGTGTTCCCACACTATTCTGGTCTCACCATGAAAAAGTCTGAAAACAGAACAGTAATTAAAATACAGGTGAGAAAAAAAATGATTAAACAGGTCTGGTATTTCTTTAAGGGTGTGTAAACTTTATTGCACTTTTATTATATTGAGATGTAATACATAGGTTTTAGAATCAAACAGGCAAAGATTGAAATTCTAGCTCTGATATTTACTAATTTGGGAAGTTTGCTTCATTTCCAGTAGTCTCATGTGTAAATTAGTGTAAGTAATATCTATATGCCAGCATTTCTGTAAGCGTTAAATTAGATCCTACACATAAAGCATCTTGTCACATAGGGACACTTAAATGTTGAGTGTCCCCTTTCCTTTCTTGAGGAATAATTGGGGGAAGGGAGACAGGAGGAATCAAAATATTAGAAATGTTCATTGTATGATTTTGACTGGCTTTCTCTCTTTTTGTCTCTTCTTTCTTTTCTGTTTCTTTTTTTTCTTTTCTTTTCTTTTCTTCTCTCTCTCTCTCTTTTTTTTTTTTAAGGTGGACAATGTATAGAGCTGGCTCCAGGGATGGTAGGGCACCATCTGTACCTTTTACTTATTTAATTTTTGATAAAAATTGTATGACTATAAAATAGACTACATTTTTCAGATACAGATATCTGAGATAAAGTGAAAGATGGGTGAATGTGATTGCATTGAAATATTTCATAGTTCAACAATTTCAAAAGCATGTTTGCACGTAATCCCACCCACACCATTATGTGTCTGCAGTAACACATGAATATTTGAGGCAGAGCCAGGTACATTGCTAGGCTTGGCATAAGAATACCTGGCAAACAGTGTTTGAATAATTTAAGCCTTCGTGTTTCCCAGTCATCATATAGGCCTCCTGACAGAATGCTGTAAGTGGATAGTGTCAACACCAGAAGACTGCTGAGGAAAAAGAAGACAAACCTAGGGGTACTGTCATGATCGGTTTCTCACCAGGTGCATGGGCTTCCACAAGTTTGAAATTTATCATTCAACAAACATTGATTAAGCACTGACTTTGTGCCAGACCGTATGGTTACTAGCTGGAATACGGTAGTAAACAAAGTCAGTGTGGTTCTTGCCGTCATGGAACATATGAGCCATTCTAGTGTCAGAAAGTTAGTTCTTATAAAGGTGATTAGGGCAGTAACAATAAAAGAAGACTGGATAAAGCCATGAACGTAGCTGAGGGTGAGCAGACATCCACTGAGGATACCTAAAATATTTGATGACAATTATGCTTTTGCAATAAAATGCATATGAATATGTAGCCACAACTATCACTTAAATGGGTAAAATTAACCACAAAGTTTAGAATGGTTGAAAGATTTCCTGAATATAAAACCTTCTACATAATAGATCTCTTATTTAGGTGATTCATGAAAGCCCGATGATCACGGTTTGTTTAGAATTTGGAATTTTCATTTTCTGGAGACCTAATTTCAGGAATCCAGGATTCCAAGCATGAGTGTCTTTTTAAGTGAGCTTTTTGAAAGTAAAATATCTAGATGATTTGGCAAAGTATTACATATCTGAAGTCTCCGTTTTCTGGTTTTGAATTGTCAAGTGTGTTAACTGACATCAAAAGACACAGTATCAGACTCAAAGTAATAGAACTACAGCTTGTAAAATTAAGGATGATGATATCAAGAATATTTAGGTATATTGAGTAGAGCAGTTTTTCTGGGCAGAATAAGATCAATACATATTTAAATCAAAAACGAAGGAGTCTTTGTTTGGCTGTAATTCACAGGCTCATTTATCTGCTGTCTGCCAATTATGGAAAGGACTTTAGTTGGCTTTTCAATGCTTCTAGTCATTTCTTAGTGTTCTAATTTTTTTTCTATATTGCCTGAGAAGAATGATAAAAAATTATATTTGCACAGCTGCATCCTGTGTTGTCAGCATGAAATACTTACAGATGTCTTTTTTTCTAATCAGAAATAAGTAATTTTCTAAATTATTTCCAAAATAAAAACTCTCCTTTAAAAAAAAATCTCAACTTCTATCTACCCACACTTTGAATTTAAATATGAACATCTTTTTGCTTTGAAGTTTATCCTATAAACATGCAAATTTTATAAACTGATTTCTGATACAAGTAGTGTCTGGAAATACTAGTTTTTATCTATGAACATAATTATTAATAATAACAAGTGATCATTTTCAAGGATACTTTAGAAATAAGGTAAGTATTCTCAATTTCCTGTTGAGAAAACTTGGACCCAGGGCAGACAATTAACTTTCTCATTGCTACAGAGCTAGCAGTTAGGGTATGAACCTAGGTCTCTTACTTCAAAATTCACGTACTTGCCCAAAAAGGTTTTGTTTTGAACAAAAATTTATATGGTTGCTTGCATGTTATTTGAAATACTTTCATGTTATAGTTATGAAGTTTCAGTCGTTGTAAGAAATAGACTCCACAAACATTCAACAGGGATTTTTTTCTGACAGGATTATGGTTTAGTTTCACTATCTTTATCACCATCAAAGAATAAATATCAAATTCTTATGCATAAAGATCAGGGTAGATCTTGCCCTCTAGAAATTGTGGTAATATGAAAACAATATAATTCATACTGCTTTTAGTCTTTTTAAAATGAAAAACTTCATAGCTGCATTTACTATACACACACATCCATACACATGTGTGTATACATATAAATTACTTTAATAATTATCAAATTTATTCTTAACTATTTATGTATCTCAAATAGGATGTCACTAATTAATATTTACTTAAAACATTTCTATTTATAAATATAAAATATTTCCTCGTCAGCTGGAAACCATCATTCTGAGCAAAATATCACAAGGACAGAAAACCAAACACCGCAAGTTCTCACTCATAAGTGGGAGTTGAACAATGAGATCACATGAACACAGGGAGGGGAACGTCACACACCGGGACCTGTTGGGGGCTGGGAGGCTGAGGGAGAGATAGCGTTAGGAGAAATACCTAAGGTAAATGATGAATTGATGGGTGCAGCAAACCAACATGGCACATGTATACCTATGTAACACACCTGCACGTCGTGCACAATAAATAAATAAATAAATAGCAAAAAAAACAAAATTTCCTCTTCTTCTTCTAAATGTTCATTTAGCATTCAGCCAAATTGTCATTGCTAGTTAAATTTTGGAAAGGGAGTCATTCTGTGATGAATAGTATTAGAATGTTATCAGTTGGTATTCTCTGATTGCAAGATATAGAAAACAACTGATTATCTCTGGCAAAATAAAGAAAGTTAAAGGACATAAGGTGGCTCCCAGAGGTGAAAGAAAAGTTGAGGAAGCGATCTCAAAAAGAGCAGGTTCAGGAAATCAGGGACACTGTTTTCGGGCGGCAACCTCTTCAATGAACCAGCATTAATCACATATTGTCTTCAGTCACTTGGCTCACAATTAATATCCCAGAGAGAGAGAGAGAGAGAGCATAATTCACTTCCTTTGGGGCACGGGTCCATTTGCTACCAAGGAAGTTCAAGGTACTTTAACGTCCCCCTTACAGATTGTACACAATCAGGAATAAATAATTTCCTCGGGACAAAATGGGGTTGTCTTACCCAAAGAAGCGTTAATGAGTACTGGGAGGTGAAAATAAATAAACAAAAATAAAAACCCCAATATAATAATTGTAGCAGATAATTTTCTTCTTTTTTTTTTTTTTAAATAAAGGGATCAAGATTTGCTCTTCTTAACGCTAAATTTCTGTTACAGCCATGGATCAGTTAATGATGGGGATACACTGTGAGAAATGTGTCATTAGGTGACTTTGTCATTGTGCAAACATCATAGATTGTACATACACAAACCTAGATAGTACAGCCCACTTCACACCTAGGCTTCATGGTAAAGTTTGTTGCTCCTAGGCTGCAAACCTGTATAGCTTGTTACTGTACTAAAAACTGAAGGCAATTGTAACACAATGGTTAAGTATTTGTGCATCTAAACATAGAAAAGGTACAGTAAAAATATGGTATTATAATCTTATGAGTCCACCATCGTATATTCAGTCCATTGTTGACTGAAAGGTCACATGAATGTGTTTTGACAGCCATATTTTTTAATCAAACATAAAAACAGTGACTTTTTAGATGTACTTAACATTTTCAATGCTACCAAAACAAGGAAATGATAAATTTCTATAATTAGTTTGCATTTTCAGAATCTACAGAAGATATCTTCAATTTCAAAATGTAATATTTTTATTTCCAAAGTACTCTTTTTTTTTTTTTTTTTTTTTTTTGGTGTAGGAGACTCAAGTAGTCACCTAGGAACTTAATTTTATACCCTATTTTTCCTGTCCTTCTCTCCCCAGCCTCTCACACACCCAAGTTGGCTCATTTTTATTTTTTTTTTCATATGTAACTTCGAGAAAACCATAGTTTCTGTGTTGCATGTTCTGTTTTTAGTCTCAGCATCTAAAGCTTCTTATTCGGATGCTCATCATTACCAATCTTTCTAGACAATATTTTACTTTAAAAGTAAAAATCATTTGACCTTAGTATATTCAACTTGACTTTTTTAAAGCTTTTTTTTTTTTTTTTGTCAACTCAGGGTTATTTTCTTTTTAGCAACTCCTGTGAACTTTCTAACTCTGAAACCTATGCAGGAAAATGTATCTATTTTTACCATCTCTCTTTCTCACATTGTATTATTAGGAAAGAACTTTTCAGTATGAATTTCATGAGATGAAGCGGGTGACTAATTCCCATCACAGGATTGCAGGATGACTCTCTTAACACTTCTTCCCCTTATTACTGAAGATTCCTCTGCTCTGTGGTTTGTTGCTATACATCAACTGCTATTTAGAAAAAGTTTAACATAAATAGAGAGTTATTTTAAAAATAATGACTTTTGGGAGTGCTTCTTGGTATAGGTGATGTTCTGTTTCTTGATCTAGGTTCTGGCTACATGCTGTGTTTTGTTTAGTTTGTGAAAGTTCATTCAGCTGTATACTTATGATTTGTGCACTTTTCCTCAATTAAAGTGTACTAGAAAATACTGCTTAAAAAGAAAAATCACTTTTTGCTATATTTCAGTTATATTTTGCTGCTTTTTGTCATTGAGGTGTTCATTAGTGTTTAATTGATCTATTAGAGCTCTTCCAGCAAGTCAATATCCTTGGAGTCATCCTTGACTCCTCTCTTTTTATTACACTTATATCAAATCGGTAGGCAAATACTTTCAGCAGCACCTTCAATATAAATCCATAATCCTACCACTTCTCCCCACTCCACTGCTACCACCTTGCCAAGCTAATGTCATCTTTTGTATAGATTCTTGCAAGGCCAAGCAAATGGTCTCCCTTCTCCCATACTGCCCTTATCCCTTATTCAGTCTGTAGAGCACACAGCAGCCAGAGATCCTATCCAACTGTAGGATACATTATAAATTATATGATTCCTCTGCTCCCAACTCTCCAGAGTCTTCACATTTTACTCCAAGTAAAAGCCAAAATCATTACTGTGACTCACAGGGTCCTGTACAATTGGCCCAGGGTGACCTCTCTGATATCTCCTACTAGTCATCTTTTTACTCACTCTACCTCACCAAGGTGGCCTCTTTGATCCTTTTTCAACACAGTAGACAACCTCTGTATCAAGTTCTTCACAGTTACAGTTCCCTCTGCCTTAAAAACTCTTCCTCAAAATATTCATTCACATGGCTTGCTCTTCTCACTTTAGGTAATGTGACCTCATTGAGACCTTTCCTGACCACTGTAAAATTGCAACTGTTTCCCTCCAGCATTCCTTATATCCTTTCCCTGCCTTACTCTTAGACTTATGACCATTTAATGTGAGATATATATATATATATATATATATTTTTTTTTTTACTTATATACAGAAAAATACAAATATAGATATAGATATAGTCAACCCTCCATATCCATGGGTTTCAGGTCTGTGAATTCAGCCAACCCAGATTCAACCACTGTAGTTTCAGCCAACTGAGGATTAAAAATATAAAGATAAAAATAAATAATAATACAAAAATTAAAAATAACATAAATAGAATAATACAATATAACAACTATTTACATAGCATTTACACTGTATTAGGTATTAAAAGCAATCTAGAGATGATTTAAAGTATATGAGAGGATGTGTGTAAGTCACATACAATACCACACCCTTTTATATAGGGGCTTGAGCATCTGCAGCTTTTAGTAATCTGCAAGGGTCCTGGAACCATTCCCCCTTTAGATACTATGGGCTGACTGTATGCAAATGTATACACAGGGTCAGTAATAGATTGTTTTATGTATCGTTAGTAATCCTTTGCCAGCCATGAGAAATGCATTTCTGAAAAAATACTATGATTATTAAAACCACGATTAGCAATAACAAGGTCTCAGAAAAATAGAAGATACATTTTTTAAATAATCAAAATAACATTACATATGTAGATTTGAAACATAGTAAATAGAAGTTATAGAAGGCATCTGCTGCCAAACAACCTAGATTAACCAACAACAAAATCCCACCCTTAGGCAGTCCTTTTAAATTTCCTCCAATTGTTCAAAAAATATTGCTGAGGCTTTCCGTTCCACTAAGGAGGTTCTGCCACAAGTTTTCATTTCTGTAGAAAACTGTACCTGTTTACATTTTTTTTTTTTGTATCAGCTCTTACTGAAATACAAATGCTATGGGTTTATATATGAATTGTTTCTTGTTTGTCAATTATTGGTGGGGAATTATTGGTGCTTCAGGAAACTAATATAGTGGATTGTGGCTATTTTTTTAATAAGATAGAATAAAATAAAAATAAACATTAATTCAGACTAATGTTATTAGTATGAATCCTGAGTATCAAAGGTAAATATTACTTTATGAAACTTTTGTTTCAGTTGTGTGTGTGTGTGTGTGTGTGTGTGTGTGTGTGTGTGTTGGGGTCATGATATGTAATAAATTTCCTATTGAAGTTTGCAGTAAAAAATTTGAAATACATTGTTCTAAGCACATTTGCTGCCTCAAGCCACCCAGAAACTTGCATATCTTGTATCCAACATTTACTTTAACCAATAAAATACTCCCATGTTTGTGTATTTGGCGACAAAAGGTAGGAAAATCTGACATTTCTAAGAATCCAAACCATGCCAGCCATCAAGCATATTATTTCCAGAAAGAAAGGTTTCAGTGGGATAACTGAAACCAAGAGATTGGCCAGTTAGTTGAGTAATCACTGGCCACAATGGTTATTACTGATTCAATTAGAACTTCCTTTTCTTAGATTGCATTTCCTATGATAAATGGAATTATGTAGTGTCTTTTAAAATCCCAAGTACAAAATGAAATATTGTGCATCTATATGCTTCAATTTTCAGAGAGAACTATATAACTCTACAGCATTCTGTATTTACTTCAGAACTCTGATCCAAATTCATATTCTCCTCCCTTTAGACTGCCATTAACATTAGCATGAGTGGTTCGGAAACAAAGTATGTCTGATTAGGGATTGCTGATCCACTCACAAATTCCTCCTGTGTCTCTAACAAGTGATAATATCCCCCATCCTGAATCCAAACACTTTCCAGCAATATGGAAACATGATGAGGTTATTTCATTTGAGGGACCATCTACCTGTTTCATTTTCTTTACTTTACCCCTGCCAAATTATATATAACAAAAAAATTAATATTGACCTAAATCTATTTAGGATAAGCCACTGGTAATAGCTATTATTTGGCCATTCTACAGAAACATGAATTTTATGTGGTTCAACAGAAAAGTTGGGTATATTCAGTTATGGTAGAAATCTATTGAAAAATTATGTTCAGTGATTTAGAGGTTGGAATGAGGACACTTGAGTGATCTCATAAGAAGATAACGCCATGCAGATGTCTATGATTTCCATGATATGAGCACTTAATACATTTGTGTTATTATTCATCTCTTCAATACTACACTTTTTGAGCACCTATAGGGTGCTCAAACACTTTCTTGGTGTTCAGTATAGAAAGATGAATAAGATGTAACTCATGACCTTAAGGAACTTGCAGTCCAATGGCCTATATTCCATTTGAATTTGAATGGAAACATTAGCTTTAAAGTCTGTGCTACCAACTAATTATTTGTAGGAGTACAGTCAGGGTGGTGGGAGAAATTATAAGAGGACATTACAGAAAAAAGCAAATCTTCCTGGAAGGCTGGGAGGTTTTGCAAAAGCTTTGAAATAAAATTTGGCTGAAGGCAGCTGAATTCTCTTAAGAGCTTAGGTTAGATAGGAAGGGGATATAAAGAAACCGATCTAGATAAGTTAGTTTACTTAGGTCTTGGAACCTGGCCTTTAATCATCCACACGCAGGACTACTCTGGAGAGCAACCATATTAGTTACCCACAAGTGTGTTGACTCAAGGCCTTTGTCATTAAATCTGTACCAAATAAATGCCTGCAGCACCAGCTTGTCAAGACCATGGCTGCTACAACTGTTTGCAGCCCCCTCCTCGCTGTCTGAGAGCAGCCCAGTTTCACTGGATACCTGTGTCTCAGTGCATTTTTTCATCTGTTGCTTGGTCACGATCTGCAGGTCGAACCCAGCAGGTGGTGGCCCGTGTGAGGAACGCTGCAATGGTTCGAGATGGAACCCTCGAAAACAAAGGTGAAGAGACTGTGCAGTCAGTAAGTCATTGGTGCCCACTAGGGATTTCCAAGTTTGAGTGAATTGTTCAGGCTAGGGTTTCATCAAGGGACAACAGTTATCAGCTCAAGAGCAACAGTATATAAAAGTATTTAAACAGCTGCTTAAAGCTAGTGGAGCCTCAGGCTCAATTAAGGGACCTGATGCAAACTGTTGTTTCCCATAACGCATGGTTCCCAGAAGAAGGTATGCTAGACGTGGAGCTGTGGGAACAAATGGGGAGAAATCTTAAACAACATCATGCACAACGGCAACAGGTCCCAGTAACATCTCTAACGTTATGGGCTTTAGTTAGGGTGGCTCTAGTCCTGCTCTATGCAGAAGAGCCTAAAAAGGGAAGGGAGGAGGAGCCATCACCTACCTTACCACCTCCTTATCCCTCAGCTCCCCTAACACTGGGCCAAAATAACAAAGAGGAAATGAAGGTTTTGCCTGAGACCTCTCCTCCAATAAATTGGAAAAAAGACAAGGGATACGCTACAGCTATGGGATCCCATCTTAGGCAAGCGGCATTAGAAGGGGAGCTCTTAGCCTGCCCAGTAGTGCAAGATCAACAAGGCAATCAGGTACATTAACCCATTTCTTTTAATGCTTATAAAGAGTTAAGAAAAAGCATTAAAGAAAACGGAGCCACTAGCCCGTTTATGAAAGGAATGATTGAAGCCATGGCAGACAACTTCCGTATGACCCCATGGGACTGGTGAGTGCTAGCTAACACAACTTTGGAGTCCAGCCAATACCTCCTCTGGAGGGCAGAATATGATGAGTTGTGCGAACAACAAGCCAACCAGAAACAATTGGCCAGGCAAGACATAACAGCGGATATGCTCCAGGGGAGGAGTCCTCATGCCGATGTACAACAACTAAATTTTGATCCCCAGGCCTTTGCACAAGTGTCTTTGTGCGATCTTAGGGCCTGACAAATTCCTGAAAGCAAATTTCAACAGAGATCTTTTATATAAATGTTCGACAAGGGCCTCAGAAGCCATTTGTTGAATTTATCAATCAGTTAACTCAGGCAATTAGGAGACAAATTAGTCACGCTCAGGCTGCTGATATCTTATTTTTGCAATTGGCTTATGAAAATGCTAACGTCAATTGCCAACAAGCAATGCAGACAATCAGAGGAAAGGCAGCCACAGTCGAGGAACTTATACAAGCATGTCAACTGTTGGGGACTGAAACACACAAAGTCAAAATATTGGCTATGGCATTAAGGCCTCCTAACGCAAAAAGCGAGAGAAACTCAAATTGTTGTCTATGTGGAGAGCCAGGTCATATGAAGAGGGAATGCCCCAATAATAGAGACCAAGGTAACTCAGGAAAAGAACCCCCTTCTATCTGCCCCCAATGTAAAAAGCAGAAACAATGGGCAAATCAATTCAGGTCCAAATTTGATAAAAACAGCAACCCCATAAATAACCAGGTGGGAAACTTCATGAGGGGCTGGCCCCAGGCTCCGCTAAAAACTGGGGCAATGCCAGCGGCTTTCCTCAGTCAGATGGAAAGCCCACAGTCCTCTCTCTCAGAGCAGCCACTACCGGCAGCATAGAGCTG
Organism: Theropithecus gelada; assembly: GCF_003255815.1. Taxonomy (NCBI): domain Eukaryota; kingdom Metazoa; phylum Chordata; class Mammalia; order Primates; family Cercopithecidae; genus Theropithecus; species Theropithecus gelada. The sequence goes on from NC_037670.1 coordinate 142,410,096, forward strand.
GACTTATTTTGCCCCAACAAATTAGTGCTAAAAGAAGGAGAAGACCCTAAAAAGGTTGCAGTTGGGATCTGGGGCCCACTGCCTCTGGGAACAGTCGGGGTTTAGTCCTAGGGAGATCAAGCCTATCCAGTAAAGGAATTAATGTGCTCACCAGGGTAACCGATAGTGATTATCAAGGTGAGATATTAGTTATGATGAAATGTAAAGGTCTGCATATTCTTGCCCCTGGATCAAAGATAGCTCAGTTACTGCTTTTACCATACTGGGTCCCCAACACCCATGGAAAGGAAAGGGGAAAGGGAAGTTTTGGAAGCACAGGAGCCACAGGAGAATACAGGAATCAATTAATCACTGATCAGAGACCCGTGATTACCTTAAAAATTGGAAATAAGAATTTTGCTAGCTTATTGCATGCAGGGGTGGATACTTTGATCATTAGTGATCAAAACTGGCCAGAAACTTGGCCTTGGGTCACTCAGAAACAAAAAATTGTCAGCATCGGGGAAGCACACACAGCCAAGCAGAGCAAGTACCCCCTAACCTGTTGTGATTCAGAGGGAAGAAATGCAGTTCTACAATTTCTAATTATGCACATCCCTGTTAATCTTTGGCGATGGGACCTATTAGCACCGCATCACACTTATTCTAAACTTGACCACATAATTGGAAGTAAAGCACTCCTCAGCAAATGTAAAAGAACAGAAATCACAACAAACTGTCTCTCAGACCACAGTGCAATCAAATTAGAACTCAGGATTAAGAAACTCACTCGCAACCACACAGCAACATGGAAACTGAACAACCTGCTCCTGAATGACTACTGGGTAAATAACGAAATAAAGGCAGAAATAAAGATGTTCTTTGAAACCAATGAGAACAAAGACACAACGTACCAGAATCTCTGGGACACATTTAAAGCCATGTGTAGAGGGAGATTTATAGCAATAAATGCCCAAAAGAGAAAGCAGGAAAGATCTAAAATCAACACCCTCACATCACAATTAAAATAACTACAGAAGCAGAGCAAACACATTCAAAAGGTAGCAGAAGACAAGAAATAACTAAGATCAGAGCAGAACTGAAGGAGACAGAGACACAAAAACCCGTCAAAAAATCGATGAATCCAGGAGCTGGTTTTTTGAAAAGATCTACAAAATTGATAGACTGCTAGCAAGACTAATAAAGAAGAAAAGAGAGAAGAATCAAATAGATGCAATAAAAAATGATAAAGGGGATATCACAACCGATCCCACAGAAATACAAACTACCATCAGAGAATACTATAAACACCGCTACACAAATAAACTAGAAAATATAGAAGAAATGGATAAATTCTTGGACACATACACCCTCCCAAGACTAAACCAGGAAGAAGTTGAATCTCTGAATAGACCAATAACAGGCTCTGAAACTGAGGCAATAAATAATAGCCTACCAACCAAAAAATTCCAGGACTAGACAGATTCACGGCGAAATTCTAACAGAGGTACAAAGAGGAGCTGGTATCATTCCTTCTGAAACTATTCCAATCAATAGAAAAAGAGGGAATCCTCCCGAATTCATTTAAAAGGCCAGCATCATCCTGATACCAAAGCCTCGCAGAGACACAACAAAAAAGAGAATTTTAGACCAATATCCCTGATGAATATTGATGCAAAAATTCTCAATAAAATACTGGTAAACCGAATCCAGCAGCACATCAAAAAGCTTATCCACCATGATGAAGTCAGCTTCATCCCTGGGATGCAAGACTGGTTCAACATACACAAATCAATAAACCTAATCCATCACTTAAACAGAACCAATGACAAAAACCACATGATTATCTCAATAGATGCAGAAAAGGCTTTTGACAAAATTCAACAGCTCTTCATGCTAAAAACCCAGGGCAATCAGGCAAGAGAAAGAAATAAAGGGTATTCAGTCAGGAAAAGAAGAAGTCAAATTGTCCCTGTTTGCAGATGACATGATTGTATATTTAGAAAACCCCATCGTCTCAGCCCAAAATCTCCTTAAGTTGATAAGCAACATCAGCAAAGTCTCAGGATACAAAATCAATGTGCAAAAATCACAAGCATTCCTATACACCAATAACAGACAGCCAAATCATGAGTGAACTCCCATTCACAATTGCTACAAAGAGAATAAAATACCTAAGAATCCAACTTACAAGGGATGTGAAGGACCTCTTCAAGGATAACTATGATGAAATAAAAGAGGACACAGACAAATGGAAGAACATTCCATGCTCATGGATAAAAAGAATCAATATCACGAAAATGGCCATACTGTCCAAGGTAAATTACAGATTCAATGCCATCCCTATCAAACTACCAATGACTTTCCTCACAGAATTGGAAAAAAACTACTTTAAAGTTCATATGGAACCAAAAAAGAGCCCACATTGCCAAGACAATCCTAAGCAAAAAGAACAAACCTGAGTCATGCATGCTACCTGACTTCAAACTATACTGCAAGGCTACAGTAATCAAAACAACATGGTATTGGTACCAAAACAGTTTTATAGACCAAAGCAACAGAATAGAGGCCTCAGAAATAACACCACACATCTACAACCATCTGATCTTTGACAAACCTGAGGGAAAACAAGAAATGGGGAAAGGATACCCTATTTAATAAATAGTGCTGGGAAAACTGGCTAGCCATATGTAGAAGGCTGAAACTGGATCCCTTCCTTATACCTTATACAAAAATTAATTCAAGATGGATTAAAGACTTAAATGTGAGACCTAAAACCATAAAAACTCTGGAAGAAAAACTAGGCAATACCATTCAGGACATAGACATGGGCAAGGGCTTCATGACTAAAACACCAAAAGCAATGGCAACAAAGGCCAAAATAGACACATGAGATCTAATTAAACTAAAGAGCTTCTGCATGGCAAAAGAAACTACCATCAGAGTGAACAGACAACATATAGAATGGGAGAAAATTTTTGCAATCTACCAATTTGAAAAAGGGCTAATATCCAGAATCTACAAAGTACTTAAACAAATTTACAAGAAAACAAACAAACAAACAACCCCATCAAAAGGTAGACAAAGGATATGAACACACAATTCTCAAAAGAAGACATTAATGCAGCCAACAATATATGAAAAAAAGCTCATCATCACTGGTCATCATAGAAATGCAAGTCAAAACTACAAAGAGATACCATCTCATGGCAGTTAGAATGGCGATCATTAAAAAGTTAGGAAACAACAGATGTGGAGAAATAGGAACGCTTTTACACCTTTGGTGAGAGTGTAAATTAGTTCAACCATCGTGGAAGACAGTGTGGCGATTCCTCAAGGATCTAGAACTAGAAATACCATTTGACCCAGCAATTCCATTACTGGGTATATACCCAAAGGATTATAAATCATGCTACTATAAAGACACATGCACATGTATGTTTATTGTGGCACTATTCACAATAGCAAAGACTTGGAACCAACCCAAATGTCCATCAATGATAGACTGGAATAAGAAGACGTGGCACATACACACCATGGAATACTATGCAGCCATAAAAAAGGATGAGTTCATGTCCTATGCAGCGACATGGATGAAGCTGGAAACCATTATTCTCAGCAAACTATCACAAGGACAGAAAACCAAACACCGCATGTTCTCACTCATATGCATGAATTGAACAATGAGAACACATGGACACAGGGCAGGGAACATCACACACTGGGGCCTGTCTGGGGGTCTGGGGGTTGGGGGAGGGATAGCATTAGGAGAAATACCTAATGTAAATGACAAGTTGATGGGTGCAGCAAACCAACATGGAACATGTATACCTGTGTAACAAACCTGCACGTTGTGCACATGTACCCTAGAACTTAAATTATATTAAATAAGTAAATGATAAAAAAGAAAGGAATATTTATTGCATAAACACAAAAAGAACAAGGAATTTTCAAGAAAAACATAAAACAGTTCAGAAGATTTCTAGTAAAAGATAACTGAAGACTAACTAATGGCACACATAGCAGTCAGCCAAGGTTCAGAACTGACTCTTTCCATCCTGAAATCAAGGAATGGAGAATGAAAAAACTAGAAGACCCTCCGCAAAATATTGCCATCTATGTCAGAAGCCACCTAACTCTTCATGTACTCTGGGGCAAACAGTGCAGTGAGGATCAGCAGTGGTGAGTTATCAAGAGAATATTTTTAAAAGTTTATTACATGTTTATTTATAAAAAAGTTTATTACACTCTGTAGAGCATGTACTATTCCCTTGGCAGCAGTGAATAACTTCTCTCTAGGACTAAGTGGAAGGGAAATAACTGAAAGGGATATAAAGGTGAGAAGTGAAACCATCTACAGTAGTGGTTTTCAAACTTTTGCTCACAACATATTTATGCTCTCAAAAACTACTGAGACCCGAGAGAGCTTGTTCAAATCCATTATAGCTATTGATATTTACCAATAACAAAACCAAGAAAAAGTTTAAATATTACTTAATTTAAAATAACAAGAATATATCTAGGGCATGTTGCCATAAATGATACATTTTTAGGAAAAATAACTATTGGGTGACCTGTCTCCCTAGGTGTTTCATGCTCTGCGACATCTTGCAGTATATACCAAGAATGCAAGTTTTTTATTTTTCTTGACCCAGGTTTTCTCATGCTAACAAAGGCTGCAGGAAGCCTTGAGAGATAAGGCAATGTCTCCTTCCAAGACAAATAGCAGGCTTGCTTACTGCCTGCTATAAATGGCAGGTTCTTCAAACTCAGTCTTCCTCTCCTATCACGCAATCCACTGTGTGTGCTGGCATCCACCTAGTTTCATCTGTGCCTCCCCTGAGGAACTGGTACTGATTGGGGGAAACAGATGTAAACATGTGGACATGCTGGCTATCGGTTTTGTGGTAACAAAGTCTCTCAGCTCTGACACAGGAGTCTTATGTCTTTTGTCAGCCTTCATTGAACTGTGGTAAGCTAACTTGTTAACTTGCAAATAGTGTAAAACCTTATACTCTTTACAGCTCTTGACAGTAACTATATTTTCAACAACAAAATGATATAATGAGAAAAGCAGTATTAACCTTTTCTTGCAAATCTCCAATGTCTGGCTTAGTAGTAGAGAGCTGAGTTCTCATATCTGATTCATTCTCTTCTTGCAATATGTTGTTTTGGTTGAAATATATGATGAAAATCCGGTCTCACACGGACATATAGTTGGAAAAGAGACAAACTTGTGAATCCACTAAAAGGATTTCAGGATCTGAGTGGTCCTTAGACCACGCTTAGAGAATTGTTGATCTATAGCCACACAGCTTACTGTCTATATTAAGATGGTTTTGTTATTGGACAGTCTGTGTTAACATGACTTAACTATGGCACAAAATTCTCACTCTGGGAGATGAAGTTGTAAATAACTTTAGCATTTGTTTTGTTACTGTTATTATTGTTTCTATTATTTGTTATTTATTATTTGTTACAAGAGTGTTGTGGAAATCTGCTTATCCAAATATTCAACCACTAAACTTACCCCCATCAGGGTAATAGATCATTCATTGGTCTCATCAAAGCTGTTTATTCTTTAAGACCAACTTCAAAACCCTTGCTTTGCTGGGTCCACGAATCCTAAACTATTATTTCATAAACTTTGCTGAATCTCAATCAACCCTCATATCATACTGAAAGACCCACCATAAACTAGACTCTCCATCTCTAATGAATAGCTTGTCTTTCACCTTCTCTTCCTAAGTCACTACTAGAGAACTGTTGATATTAGTGACCTGTCGTAGAGTAATAAGAAATAAACTTGGTTTTCCTTTATAAATGGGTTGGTCTGGTAGATGGCAATGGACAATCTGTTTTATATTTAGATCATTCTTTCTTCAATAAATAGGTCTCTGTCTTGAAAAACTAAGGATCACATGTGCTTGATAAGATCTTTTCTGTACATGTTAGCAAGAAAAAGTTCTGGGGCCTTTCATAAAAAGGAGAAATCTTGGTATTCAATCTATCATTAAATTCTATAAACTTAGGGTTGCCATATTAAGCAAATAAAAATACAGAACAGTCAGTTGAATTTAAATTTCAAGGAAACAATAAGTAATTTCAAATTATAAGTATGTCCCAAATATTGCATGGGGTCCTGTCCTGTCCTGTGTCTTATCAAGCAATCCTACATAAAACCCGTACTGCGACTTGTGGCTCCATGTTAACAACAAAGATTTTTCCATTTGCTTATTATTCTTAATCTGAAATATGCCAATCACTTTACAAAACTGAATACAGTAGCTACCTTAGGTTCCTTAGTTTGGTAGGCAAATTATAGATGAAGTGGAAAAAAAGCAAAATTTCGAATAGATTTAAAAACTCTGACTCAATCAAAGAATTTTAAATCTTCTGTTATTTTTAATTTTTTAGCACCAAATTGTAAGGCTTCAGCTATAACTGCAGGCTAAAAGCTATCTGTTATGGTAGAATGACAGCTGGAATCAAACTATATATAGAAAGAGACATGGAATTGCAGACACTACACATAGTATGTAAGAAAACAGCTGTGAGATTGGGATTAAGAGTTGGAGCCAAATATGAGATTATTATAGTTATAATTAAAAAAGTGAGAGTTTCTCATGTCCTATAGGTCCATGTATTGATATGATATGAATCCTTAGTCTGGATTTCAGGGCATAAATGTGTTGTAGCTAATGTTCAACCCTACGCTAATATACAATATTTACTGAGACTACCTAATATTCAAGGCTAGTGAAGAACAAGAACAATCTTCAAACTGCTCTGTTATAGTACTATAATTCTGCATAACATAATTTTTTGAGAATTATCTTTTATGTAGTTTAGTGACAGAGAAAAATATAGTCATGTGTCACTTAAGGATGGGGATACATTCTGAGAAATGTGTTGTGAGGTGGTTTTGTTGTTGCGTGAACATCATAGAGTATACTTACACAAACATAGATGGTATAGCCTACTACAGATGTAGGCTGTATGGTATAGACTGTTGCTCCTTGTGGCTTAGGCATGTTACTGTACTGAATACTGTTCAATACAGTATTCAGTTCTTGTAGGCGTGTTATTGTAGGCATGTTACCGCACTGTAGGTAACGGTACTGTAGGATATTGTATCATGATGGTAAGTACTTATGTATCCAAACATATCTAAACATAGAACAGGAACAGTAAAAATACCGTATAAAAGATAAAAAGTGGTACACCCATACAGGGCACTTACTGAGAATGGACATTGTAGGACTGTAAGTTACTCTTGGTGAGCCAGTGGGTGAGTGGAGAGTGAATGCGAAGGATTGGGATATAACCCTACACAACTATAGACTTTATAAAGATGGAACTCTCAGGTTATGCTAAATTTAATTTTAAATTTTCTCTTTCTTCAGTAATAGGTTAACCTTAGCTCAGTATAATTTTTTAATCTGAAAACTTAATAATTTTTAACTTTCTGACTCTTTTGTAATAACACTTAGCAACACAAACACATTGTGTATCTGTACAAAAATAATTTCTTTCTTACATCTTTATCCCACAAACTTTTTAATTAAATATTTTCCCTTTTAAACTATTTTGTTAGAAAGTAAGACACAAGCACACACATTAACCTAAGCTGAAGGACCTGCCTGGGGGTGTTTTACAGTTAACTTAAAAAAAAAATAAGTAGGAGTATACTTTAAAATAACAATAAAAAGTATAGTACAATAAATACATAAACCAATAACATAGTTGTTTATTATTATTATCAAGCATTAGGTACCATAGTTAATTGTATGGGCAAGACCTTTATCCAACTGGCAGTGCACCAGGTTTGTTTACACCAGCCTCACTACAAACATGAGAGTAATTTGTTGCACTATGACATCACAACTGCTACAATGTCACTAGGTAACAGGAATTTTTCAGCTCCATTATAATCTTACGTATATCATTGTATATGTGGTCTGTCATTGACCAAAACATCATTATACAGCACATGAGTATATGCCAAACTGAAAAGCAGAACACCTACCTGGATTTTAGTCCTAATTTTACAACTAATTATCTCTGTAACCTTGAGCAGTTTGGTTTCTGTATTAGTTTGCTAGGGATGCCATAACAAAGTACCACAGGCTGGGTGGTTTAACCAACAGAATTTTTTTTTTTTTCTCACAGTTCTGGAGGCTGGAAGTCTGAAATGAAGGTGTCTCCAAATACAGTCACATTCTGAGGTACTGCAGGTTTGACTTCAACATACGAACTTTTTCAGGGGTGCACAATTCAGCCCATAAGAGTTCCCCTTTCTTAATCTTGGTTTCCTTTCTCATAAAATAGGGATATTGGAATTGATCATTTCTAAAGTCTCTCTTCTCACTCAATGATTTATATATAATAAATCACAGATTATCTGTTATATTTTATGGACTACAAAATTAAAAGTCGCAGTATAAGACTCAAGCAAACTAATATTCATCAACAGAAATGTCTGAAATCATGATACTATTATAATGTTAATGAAGACCACAGATGGTAAATGTTCATTTGAATTTCAAATAGTTGCAGCTTTTCAAATGTAGTGAACCAATTCAGCAAAATTTGCATAGTAGGAAAAATGTACATAATTGTTCTTCACTATTGCAATAGGACTCAGCAGGACACTGAAAATATCTATGGAAACGTCCACTGATTGATGATAAAAACAAAAGGTTTTTTTTTATTGAGGCTATGAAGGAGAAAATGAGGTAATTCTATAATACCATACTCTGTGGTTTGAGGATATAGGAAAACATTTGTGTATTTGTACCTCTTATTTTGTTTAGTTTTTTCTGTAATGATTTTAGAGCTAGGTGTATAGCATGGTATATGTTTTCTCAAAGTTTAGCTTTCTTTATTAATGACCCAGAAGAGGAGAAATCTTTGTCTCTACAGTCACCTGGAGAAATTCAGGATTCATAACCACTCCGTGGTAGATACAGAGGCCTCCATAAACTCTTCAGTTGCAGTTTGCTCAATGCCTTCAATGAGAAGTGATCTAGGCCAGTGGATCATAAAACTGGCCATATTGATTCAGTACGTCCAGGATAGAGTTCAAGAGTCAAACTTTTTGACAAGAACATCACCCCATCTCCCTACTCCTACCACAGAGGATTTTGATGAAGCTGGCCCACCTGTGTTTGGCAATTGCTGATAGAACCCTGGATCTCATTTAGCCATGAGAACTCGGAATCTACCTGCAAGAGCCCATCACTCCCTGGATCATTGGAATGGTTTGGCTTCAATCTGTCTCACCAGAGATACACTATATTCTACAAGATTAAGAACGATGTGTAAAAAGCCAGGAACATATTGTGAAGGTACAGAGATACATCAGAGATACTCAAATATATTCAGAAAGTCTTATACCCTAAAAATCAAGGATCATAGATTTCCAGTGAAGTGACCCAAACAGTGTATGAACTTAAAAAGAGGTAAGACTTTACTCTTTCCTAGCCTTTTCCTGGGGTGCACATTCTCCCAGTTTGTACCATGCATTTGCTAGGAAAAATTATGGAAGATTTTGAAATTTAGTGGGAATACTGTCTATTTCAGTAATCCAGGTTATCTCTGCCTTTGCCTTTGACTATATTATTTTACAACACTGTAGAGATAGAAGTTAATTGTAGAAAACTGGGGGTAATGAGAATACTTTCTGTCCATAGAAATGTAAATTGCATCCAGTAGAATGTCAGTGATTATTACCCTGTAGATATTGATCAGTTTTGCCATTTTTACAGCTGATATGGTTTGGTTGTACCCCATCCAAATCTCATCTTGAATTGTAACTCCCACAATTCCCATGTGTTGTGGGAGGAAACCGGTGGGAGCTAATTGAATCATGGGGGTAGGTCTTTCTCATGCTGTTCTCATGATAGTGAATAAGTCTCATGAGATCTGATGGCTTTAAAGACAGGACTCTTCCTGCACAAACTTCTCTTTTCCTGCTCCATCCACGTAAGATGTGGCTTTCTCCTCCGGGCCTTCCACCATGACTGTGAGGCCTCCCCAATCATGTGGAACTCTAAGTCCATTAAGCCTCTTTCTCTTGTAAATTGCCCAGTCTTGGGTATGTCTTTATCACCAGCATGAAAACAGACCAATACAGTAAATTGGTACTGGGAGTGGGGTGCTGCTGAAAAGATACCAGAAAACACGGAAGCGACTTTGGAACTGGGTAACAGGCAGAGGTTGGAACAGTTTGGAGGGCTCAGAAGAAGACAGGAAAATGTGGGAAAGTTTGAAACTCCCTAGAGACTTTTTGAATGGCTTTGACCAAAATGCTGATAATGACATGGACAATGAAATCCAAGCTGAGTTGGTCTTAGATGGAGATGAGGAACTTGTCAGGAACTGGAGCAAAGGTGACTCTTGTTATGTTTTAGCAAAGAGACTGGTGGCATTTTGCCCCTGCCCTACAGAGTTGTGGAACTTTGAACTTGAGAGAGATCATTTAGGCTATCTGGTGGAAGAAATTTCTAAGCAGCAAAGCATTCAAGAGGTGACTTGAGTGCTGTTAAAGGCACTCAGTTTTATAAGAGAAGCAGAGCATAAAAGTTTGGAAAAATTGCAGCCTGACAATGTGATAGAAAAGAAAAACTCATTTTCTGAGGAGAAATTCAAGCCAGCTGCAGAAATTTGCATAAGTAATGAGGACCCAAATGTTAATCCCTAAGACAATGGGGAAAATGTCTCCAGAGCATGCAAGAAGTCTTCATGCCAGCCCCTTCCATCACAGGCCTGGAGGCCTAGGAGGAAAGAGTGGTTTTGTGGGCCAGGCCCAGGGTCCCCATGCTGCATACAGCCTAGGGACTTGGTGTCCTGCATCTCAACTGCTCTAGCAGTTGCTGAAAGGGGTCAACATAAAGCTTGGGCTGTAGCTTAACAGGGTGAAAGCCCCAAGTCTTGGCAGCTTCTATGTGGCTTTGAGCCTGCGAGTGCACAGAAGTCAAGAATTGGGGTTTGGGAAACACCTGGATGCCTAGGCAGAAGTTTGCTGCATGGGCGGGGCCCTCATGGAGAACTTCTGCTAAGGTAGTACAGAAAGGAAATGTGGGGTAGGAGCCCCCACACAGAGTCTCCACTGGGGTGCTGCCTAGTGGAGCTGTGAGAAGAGAGTCACTGTCCTCCACACCCCAGAATGGTAGATCCACTAACAGCTCGCACTGTGCACCTGGAAAAGCTGCAGACACTCAAAACCAGCCCACGAAAGCAGCCAGGAGAGAGGTTGTACCCTGCAAGGCAGCAGAGGCGGAACTGCCCACGACCATGGGAACCTATTACTTGCATTAGTGTGACCTGGATATGAGACATGGAGTCAAAGGAGATCATTTTGGAGCTTTAAGATTTGACTGCCTCACAGGAATTCAGTTTTGTATTGGGCCTGTAGCCCCTTTGTTTTGGCCAACTTCTCCCATTTGGAACAGCTGTATTTACCCAATGCCTGTACCCCCATTGTATCTAGGAAGTAACTAACTTGCTTTTGATTTTATAGGCTCATATGCAGAAGGGACTTGCCTTGTCTCAGATGAGACTGTGGACTGCAGACTTTTGAGTTAATGCTGAAATGAATTAAGACTTTGAGGGACTGTTGAGAAGGCATGATTGGCTTTGAAATGTGAGGACATGAGATTTGGGAGGGACCAGGGGCGGCATTATATTGTTTGGCTGTGTCCCACCCAAATTTCATGTTAAACTGGAACTCCCACAATTCCCATGTGTCATGGGAGGAACTTGTGGGAGGTAATTGAATCATAGGAGCGGGTCTTTCCTGTGCTGTTCTCGTGCTAGTGAATAAGTCTCACAAGATCTGATGGCTTTAAAAACAGGAGTCTTCCTGAACACACTCACTCTGTTTGCCTGCTGCCATCCACTTAAGATGTGACTTGCTTTTCCTGGCCTTCTGCCACGATTGTGAGGCCTCTCCATTCATGTGGAACTGTAAGTCCATTACACCTTTTTTGTAAATTACCCAGTCTCGGGTATGTCTTTATCTCAGTGTGAAAACAGACTAATATGACAGCCATTTATAAAAATCATTTCAGCATTTCTTATCTCACAATAACTGTTTGGTACTTTGTTTTCATTTGAGGGGTTTATAACATGTTTTCTTACCAGTTAATGAGTTAAATAGAAGGCTTGATACATGGCCACTTGTATGATACATTTAAAATGTATCCTTTTGCCTGTTTATTTATTAAACATTTATTGGCACCATATTAGATACCCCAACCATCCTAATATACTGATATTCATGCTTTTGTGTCATCCACTCTCCTTGAGTATGGGCTGGATTTATTGATTTGTAGGCAAGAAATAGAATAGCACAGAAGTGAAGTAATGCCACTTCCAATATTAGATTATATAAAATTATAAATTCTTTGTTGAACACTGTTTCTTATTCTCTTGCTAGCTTGCTTTGAAGGAAGCCAGCTGCCATGTAAGCTGCTCTATAGAGAGCCCCATGTAGCAAGGAACTGATGTCTCCAACTAACAGCCACATGAATGAGTTTGCAAGTGAATTCTCCTAGGTCAAGCCTTGAGATGACTATAGCTTCAGACAGTCCCTTAAAACTTGTGAGAGATCTGGAACCAAAGACACCTGGATTCCTCACCCACAGTAACTGTGAGATAATACAGTTTCATTAAACCATTAAACTTTAAGGTAACTAGTTATGCAAAAATTGATCACAACTATTATATATTTTTTCTTGGAAATCCATTAATATATTCTGTCACAGGTGTTTCTCCAGTACCCACTTAGAATCAGTATGGAGATCTTGCACTCAATATTGTTGACCTTCAGCCCAATTGTCCAGAAATAGGTTTTAGAGTATCCAGGCCAAGGTGACCTGCGCTAGAAACTAAGCAGGCAAAATAGCACAACAATTCAGAAAGAAAAACATCCTTCCAGAGAGTCTCCAAAAGATCTAGTGTGACAACACAACTTTTACAAGTAGTACAGAAAATGACCAGCAAAAGGAAAACATCAGTTTGTGATGTGATGTTATATAAATCATGGAATAACTTTTTAATGCAACCCAAGATCTGCTGCATATAACCTAGCTTCTGTTTGAATCCTGTGGTTTCTTCTCACATGTTGTCATACACTAGTTCTGTTTTTTGTTTCTAGTTTTTCTTTGCACTCAGCAATTCCATACCCATTCTCTCTTAAGGGATGGCATGGAAGAGTTCCATGGCATTGGTCTGTGTAATGATTTTTTGGACATAAACCTAAAAGCCCAGGCGACAAAAGCAAAAATAGACAAATGGGATCACATCAAACAACAAAGCTTCTGCACAGCCAAGGAAACAATCAACATAGTGAAGAAAAAACAGAATGAGAGAAAATATTTGCAAACCGTATATGTGCTAATGGGTAAATATCCAAGATATAGAGGGAACTCAAACAATTCAATAGTAAGAAAACAAATAACCCTATTTTTTAAAATGGGCAAAGGATCTGAATGGACATTTATCAAAAGAAGACATACAAATGGACAACAAGTATATTAAAAATTCTCCAAATCACTAATCATCAGAGAAATGTAAATTAAAACACCTCACATCTATTAGGAAGACTATTAACAAAAAGCCAAAAAATAAGTGTTGGAGAGGATGTGGAGAAAAAGGAACCCTTGCACACCAAACAGTTGGTGAGAATGTAAGTTGGTATAGCCATTACAAACATCAATATGAAGGTTCTTCAAGAAAGTAGAAATAGTGCTACCATATGATCTAGCAACAATGTGATCCAGAAATCCCACTATGGGGTATATCTAAAGGAAATGAAATCAGGATGTTAAAGAGATATGTGCACTCCCATGTCCACTGCAGCATTATTCACAATAGCCGAGATATTCAATCAACTTAAATATCCATCAATAATTGAAGGAAGAAAATGTATTCAATCTTTAAAAGGGGGAAAGTCTTGTTATTTACATCAACATGGATGAACGTGGAGGACATTATGTTAAGTGAAATAAGTCAGCACAGAAAGACAAATACCATATCATCTCAGTCACACACATGGAATCTAAAACAAGTTGATCTCATTGAAGAGTAGAATGGTGGTTACCAGGGAATGGGAGCAGCTGGGGAGATATTAGTCAAAGGATACAAAATTCAAAATTCAGTTTGATAGGAGAAATAATTTAAAGAGACCTATTTTAAAACATGGTGGTTAGAGTTAATAACAATGTATTATATTCTTCAAAATTGCTAAGAGTAAATTTAAGTGTTTTTATTTTTAAAAAAGTTTTTAGAGACAGGTCTAGCTCTGTCTCTCAGGTGGAGTGCATTGGTGCGATCTCGGCTTACTGAAGCCTTGACCTCCTGAGTTCAGGCCATCCTGCCACCTCAGCTCCTCAAGTAGCTGGAACTACTACTAGATATGTACCACCTGCCCAGCTAATTTTATATATTTTTTGTAGAGATGGGGTTTTGCCATGTTGCCTAGGCTAGTCTTGAATTCCTAAGCCATTCTCAGCCTCTCAAAGTGCCGGGATTACAGGCGTGAGCCACCACACCCAGCCAAGTGTTCTTACCCCAAAAAAGTATGGTGATAATATGTATGTTAATTAGCTCGATTTAGCCATTCCACAATGTATAAATATTTCAAAAAATACGCTGTATATGACATATATATATATACAATTTTTATTTGTCAATTAAAAACCAACCAAACAAAAAAAGAAGTTGCATGGACCAGAGTGAGAAGCAACAGTGTATAAGTACACAGATTTTGGAACTGGAAATGCCTAGGTTTGAACTCTGGCTGTCACTAACTATAGGGATTTGGGTATGTCTGAATCTTTTTTTATTTTTTAATATTTTTTTTTGAGACAGAGTCTCGCTCTGTCGCCCAGGCTGGAGTGCGGTGGCCGGATCTCTGCTCGCTGCAAGCTCCACCTCCCGGGTTCAGGCTATTCTCCTGCCTCAGCCTCCCGAGTAGCTAGGACTACAGGCGCCCGCCACCCCGCCCACCTAATTTTTTTTTTTTTCGTATTTTTTTTTTAGTAGAGACGGGGTTTCACCGTATTAGCCAGGATGGTCTCGATCTCCTGACCTCGTGATCTGCCCGCCTCCGTCTCCCAAAGTGCTGGGATTACAGGCGTGAGCCACCGCGCCCCGCCCGTCTGAATCTTTTAATAGCCATGTTGATGTTTATCTTTCAAAGTTGCTATGAGTATTTGAGCCTAAAGTTTGAAGTAATGCATTAAAAGATCCAGCACACAATAGGTGCTGGATAAATAATGGTCATCATTATTATTATTCTCACTCTCATTTTATTTTTTCTTAAGAGTGGTTTTATGGGCTGGGCATGGTAGCTCACACCTGTAGTCCCAGCACTTTGGGAGGCAGAGGCAGGCGGATCACGAGGTCAGGAGACTGAGACCATCCTGGCTAACATGGTGAAACCCTGTCTCTACTAAAAATACAAAAATAAAATTAGCCAGGCGTGGTTGCGGGCGCCTGTAGTCCCAGCTACTCTGGAAGCTGAGGCAGGAGAATGGGGTGAACCCGGGAGGCGGAGCTTGCAGTGAGCTGAGATCGCACCACTGCACTCCAGCCTGGGCGACAGAGCGAGACTCGTCTCAAAACAAACAAACAAAAAGTGGTTTTATGGCATCCTCCAATGTATTTTATTAAAAAATCTCTTTGTCAAACTTTATTTAATAGCAGAAGATAATTACAGATTTCACCCACTTGCCTATCCCAAAATCTAGAAAATCGTATTTCACTTTAAAGGTACACATCAGTAAAAAGTACACACCTACATGAACATACTGGTTCTACAGTGCTTACTGAATGCAGAAGAAAGGTTTTGTTCATTTGTTGGCATCTGCCAAGTAGAGCATAGGCTGAAAGCACAGGAAATTTACCAAAAGGCAACTTATAGCATGTCCCCTATCTGAGAATAAAAATAAAATATAAAATAACCTAAACATTGATAACCTAAAACAGTTAAAAATCTTTAAATTTAACAATATATATTTGGTAGCCTTCTTAGTTGGGAAAAACTAGAAAACCAAGGAATAAGAGTAGAAGAGAAAATTCATCTTAATGGTGAATTTGCTAGTAGTTTTAAATTTTTGTATTACATGCATATATTGCTTATTTAAAATGTTTTAAATTAAAATATATCCATTCTGAATTATATTAGTGAACTAAAATTATATTAATATTTCCCAATTTATTGCCCCTTTCAGTTTTATTATTCCCAACATTTCTTTTTTCTCTTTTAGCAGAAGAGCACACTGACTCAATTCTGAACATTTCCTTTCAAAAGTAGTGCTGAGTATCAGTTTTTCAATCCAGAAAAGTGGCTACCCTTTCAGTTGTGCCTCCAATTTGATTAAACATTTTACCCAACTTTGATCATCTGAGGTTAGGAAAGAATTCACCTCCCTTCTGGATCTCTCCCCAAAGAGAAAAAACAAAGAAACTTTCTACTGGTTTTCAAGCCAACTATTTCTTATGAGTCACAGCTTTAGGCAGTTTATCCTGGGCCTGCACCCAGGACACATCTGGACACAGTAAGCTGAAGCTCTCATTCTTCTCTCTTCACCTCTGAGAGTGGGAGACTGCTGGAGTGTGAACCGCCCTGATATTCTGTCCTTGTTCTTGGAACATCTTAATATTGCCTCCTCATTTTAGAGTCAGAATAAGACTAGGAGGGGAAAAAAGAAAATTTACAATATCAAAGCCATTTTAATTGTCCTTAACCCCAAGTAGTAGCAGTAGTTATAGTAATGGCCTCTGGGTTCTCATTGCTACCGGACAGTTAGTGGAAAATTTAGGTCCTCCAAAACTTTGAAACCATTATATACAAGATTCAGTGGAAACAAAGCAAAACAAAATCTTCAATTTATTCAAAGTCAAATGACTCCTACTCAGCCAGGACAAACCAAAGGTTTTCGACGTTTGGTAAAAAAGAATAAAATGAAGTCCTATCACTGTAACAGGTACAGTATTTGTACTGTAGATCTTTGTGGATCTAAGAAAATCTGCATCTGACCTCTGTGTAGAGCTAAACATGAGAGGGAGTTAAGTGAAAGGGAAGGTGTGAGGGTCTGTCAAACTCTCCACCTCTCACTTCTCTGCAAGGAACAGTAAGACCTTTGCCTTGACCCTGGGAAGGCACACCCATCTTCACACCCCATTAGAGACCTCATTCTTTGTTTCTCCTCTGTTTCCTGCCCCACCTGCATATTTTGCATGGCTTAATTCTTGACCTTGCATTTTAAACTCATTAACTCATTAACCTCATGGACTTACTTCTATTTTTGATATGACCTCTCTTAATAGATGTTTTTTTACTGCTCTGCTAGCTGGATTTCTGCTCTTCACTTTAACTACCAGCTGTTTGATTTTCAGCAATGTTTCTACTCTTTGTCTTCCCTTCCTAGCAATAAAATAAAGATGGCAACACTGCCTGTCTCACAGGGTTTTGGGGAGGATTAAATGAGATAGAAGACACACCATTCTTAGAACAGTGCCTGATATGAAGGAAGTGCTATATGGGTCAGATGTTATAATTTTTATAAGAAATTTCACTTTTTTCCCTTTTTCTGATTTTTAACTTTCACGTATTTTCTTGAATTTTAATTTTAGCATTATCTTGCATCTTTTTCTTTCTCTTCTCAGGTTGCTAAGTCTATTATTTTAAATCATTATGTTTGATTTGGTCTACTTTCCTGTTAGAGTTTTCCAATCGTTTATTTTAATTGCTAGTTGTAGGCCTTTCTTCTACTTAGGTTTTGTTGACACCCTCTATTTTCCTCTTTTTCTTTTTCGTTGGTTGGATTGGTGGTGGTGGTGGCAGGGGCACATGTGGATTTTTATTATGGTGGTGGTGATTTTTAATAATTTGTTTTAATTATGATCAAAAAGCAGTCTAGAGAAGTGATTAGTAAACTTTAATGTGTCTCAGATTAATCTAAATAGTTTGTTAAAGTAGACTGATGGCACCACGCTCAGAGTTTTGACTCAGAAACTAACATGTCTAACAGGATCCCAGGCGGTGCCAATGCTATCGGTTGGTGACCACATTCTGAGAACCACTGGTCTGAGGGAGTGTGAATAGGGGAGACAGCCTTTATTATACTAGAGAAAACCCTTTCCATGTACCCTAGCCCATGGAGGTTTGGTTTATTTCACCAGTGGTTAGAACTGGTTTAGTTTATTTAACCAAATAAACCCAACATGCTTTATTTTATTCTTCCCAACATATTCCACTCCCTGCTCAGTGTGGACTTTTCCCAGCCACCCTCTGTGTGTGAGTCATCGATTTACTGAAAAGTTATCTATTCAGACCTCACACCATCCCCCTATTTTCATAGAGAAAATCTATGACTTTGAATCCATGGTATCCAAAATATATAATGATTGGATTTTAGGAAAACCTTAGCCTATGTGTGCCAGGAGGGAAAAGCAAGGTGAACTTCATACCCAATAATACACTGTTAAGTCCTAACTCTTATGGGGAGCCAGGCGTAATGGAGTCCCCAGATGATCCCCTGGGAATGCTATGGTACAAGTCAGGTTCCTGTTACTTCTTTTAAAACAGTCACTTTTAATAAAACTTTGGGAGGACAGTGGTAGAGACAACCAAAATACCTATGATTACACATCTTTGTGTCCTCTCTTTCTTCTGGGGATAACTATTTCCCCAAAGCATATATGCATTTTTCCTACACATGTTCATATAATTTTATTATCTGCATGTCTTCCAATATTAGTATTATTATGTAGTATATATTATTTATGTATTTGGTATCTTTTTTCCCACTTTCAGATGATCCATGTTTCCCTTCTACCTCTATTACCCTGTTCCCAAATCCCCTCAGTCCCCCAGATTCTGGAATAAACAAAATTACAGGGAAATAACCGAACTAGGCTTTTCCAGTCCCTTTCCTTTTTCCCTTGAGAGAAAAGGATGTTATCCTGAGAACACTAGAGTCCCTCAAGGGATACTTTATCAAATTTGGGTCCAGGTCATAATGATAATTCTGATAACAGTTTCCTCCTTATTCCTTATCTCCTGTTGGCTTTATTTCCTCCACTGAGGGAAAGATTTTCCCCATGAAAGAACTCTTCTCCAATATCAAATAACCATCTGTCTTCTTCCTACTTCTGATGCTCTGCCATCTCAAACATACCACAAAGTTTCAGAAAGTGAGCAGTCACTTCACTGCCTCCAGATGGAGAGATCTGATCCAGTGCCTGACTCCTGCCGTGTCACCAGCCCATGGGGGAAATAGTCAGAAATTCTGCAGATTCACCCACCACCTCTGCCCAGGTGGGCTCAAGCCAGGTGGATGTGGGGTGCACTGGTTTTCAGGAGATGGCACTCTGGCAGGCCATAGCCACACAGCATCACCAAGGAGTACGGCTTTTTAAGCCTGGTAGACCTGAAGCATGATCTGCATTCTCCAAAAGTCCCCTCTTGGATTTCAGTCGGTTGGGAATCTGACATGAACATCTCCAAAATGTTGAGAGCTTTTAATATTAATCGCCTGCTAAACTTCTGAATTTTACATCATCCATTTCCTTATAAGTCGCCTTTTAGGCCTTTTAGTTCTCTAGCCATCATGGGAAAAAAAAAAATCTCTTCCAAAGATAGAGATCAATCCACCATCCTTACTTCTTGCACATTTAGGGCTACTGTTGCAAAATTGCCTAACACATCTGGAAAGAAATATTTTCTTGTGATTTTTGATCTTATTGGCAGTCTGAATATCGTGTGTCTCCATGTTAAAGTAAGCATGTAGTTTATCACCTAGCCCGGAACATTTTTGAGAGTGACAAATGCTACACCAGTTGGAGTGCTAGTACATCAGGAGAATGCCAGGACAGTCCAGACAAACCAGAACGCACAGGCATGTGCACATAATGTGCACATTCCCTCTCCAAAAGGAAACGTGCAGAAGCAGCTTTCAGTAAACAAGTTGTTGTGTCACGCCTGCCAGGACAATGCTTCTGTTTGCAGCTCCAGGAAGTCTTGACACTGGCTACATTGCACAAAATATATTTGCACACATGTGAGATTTGTAGTCCAATTCCCTGGTTTCTCTGGGTAGATAAATCTATACAAGTCTGTTACAAATAGAACCTTTGTTGTCTGTGCACTGCATGCTTCAGCCTTGGCTCAAAATGCAGGGATTTCCATTGTTTCCTTTCTCTAGGGAAAGTGTTGGCTACTTTAACATTTCTGCCCTCTCTCAGAACTGCCAAGGAAGGATCTTAGCAACTCTCAATTACTAGCAACTCATCATGCAAAGAGGAGTGACTTAACTGATTGGGTAGACTAGGGAGAAACCAGTATCTATAAGGCCACGCTTCTCAATTGATCAAGGGTAATAATAGTAATGCTTAATATTTATTGAATATTTCCTATTTGTCAGCGACTTTACATGTTTCTCTATGGTGCATTAGTTTCCTGTGGCTGTTGTAACAAACTACCACAAACTTTGAGACTTACAACTACAGAGATTTATTCTTTTACAGTTCTGTACACCAGAAGCTTGAGATCAAGGTGTCTGCAAGGCTGCACTCCCTGTAGAAGCTCTAGTGGAGAATCAATTATTGGCCTTTTCCAGATTCTGGTGGCTGTTACCATTCCTTTACTTGTGGCTGCATCACTCCAATCTCTGACTTCATGGTCACTTTGCCTCTTCCTCTTTGTCTAATATTCCTCTGCCTCACACTTCTAAGGATACTCATTTATTAAAATGTAGGGCCTACCCAGGTAATCCAGGATGGTCACCTTTCCTCAAGACAATTACACCTGCAAAGACCTTTTCTCCAAATAAGGTAACATTTCTAGGTTCTGAAAATTAGGATGTGGACATATCTTCTTGGGACAATCCTTCATGGTCCCTTCACGGGTTATCTCTCTAAATTCTCACAATGTTAGTCTAGAAGATGGGTACTCAAAATACCACTTCTATTCTTCCAGTGGGGAGATAGGGCTTACTTTCTAAGGTCACAGAGCTAATCAGTAGAGGAGCCAGGATTTGAACCCAGGAAGCTGGACTATAGTGTCCACAATCCTAACCGTGATGTTAAGAACACTACAAAATAGGTGCTCAGTAAGCTAATACCAAGCGTATTGAGTTGGTGTCATGGAGACATTGTAGGAGTTCATACATGGCCTTCTTTCTCTGTCTTTCACTTTCTTTTATACCCTTTTCCTTGTAAATTAAAAAGGATCAGAATTCTTTGTTACTTCTGGCCTCCATATAGTAAAAAGACCTAGTAGGTCAGCCCTACCTTTGGACCAAGAAGCTGAAGACAAAGTAGGAAGGCCCAGATTCTCCAAATTCTCTTGATATGCTGCAGTTATTGTCAGAGAGATAATTGTGTGTATATGTGTATGTTTATATTATATAATAAAATATGTGTGTTGCTCAAAACAAACTGCTCAGTAAAATTACCGGAGCTTATGAGAAAATAGAATAGGGCAGACCACTCAAAACTTGGTGACCAACACGCTAATAAACAAGCCAATGAAAACAAAACAATAATCAGCATCTCAGAGAAAACTTGGACTGCCCAGAGAGGCAGCTCAGCATGGCTGGAGGCTGCCACAGAAAATATTTAAAATATATGCACAAAAAACCACCAGGAGAATAAAAAAGCTGGACATATGGCTTGCTTACTTTGTTTCTTAATTTATTCCACAAACCCACCCCTGGTGGAGTTGTTCACTTGTGTGTGCCTACCCCCTCCCATTGCTGGCAGGTCTGCAGGACCCCACCTCCAGGTGCTGAGGCACACAAGACCTGCTTCCACTTGCTCTATTCCAGCAGGAGTCAATGACGGACTTTAACCTTAAAATGAAAGAGCAAACATGAGCGCTACCTTCTTAGGCTATTTTATTCTGCTACATGTATTTCTGTGACGTGACTTAGCTTATACACAATTAGTAAATAGGGGAGTGATATCAGGCTAACACAGATGTCAAATTGGTTCATTCTCAACTTTTCCTTAGTCAAAGGAGAGTGGAAGAATTATAACTTTCTGTAGGAAAGAAAAACACTCTGCTTCTACAGAAACACATTTAGCTTTAATTTTTTAAATGTAAAGCTAATATCTGGACTCTTAGAGAGGAGTCCTGGACTTTGCATAGCTTTTGGCTAGTCGTGCTGCCTCAAGTGCCCACCTTGAAGGCAGACCCAGAGACTCTGAGCTCCAATTCTATCCATATTGTCTTAGTGTCATCCAGCACTGCTCCCTTCTTTTGTCTATTCTCAGTTGGTGCAAAAAGGAGAAAACACAGACTCTAGTACAGGCAAAGCTGAATCCCATCATGGTAATCATCACAATAACAGCAACAGGAACTCAGAGAGTCCTTACTATTGTTACATGCTCTTGTGTATGAGAGTATTAAATCAACTCATTTAATCCTCAACACAACACTTAAAAATAGGTGCTTTCAGCTGAAGAATAAGACCTGGGAAGGGTACATGATTTAGCTAAGGCCATTGTTATTAAACTGGCACAGCTTGGAAAAGAAGTAAAAAGTTTTAGAGCTGAAATGATAGTTTAGGGTATTGGGGTTAGAGGTTAAAGGCAGAAAAAAAAAAAAAAAAAGAGCCAATACCAAGCTTATTGAGTTGGTGTCATGGGGACACTGTAGTACCAACTTAGATAAACTAGAATTTGGAAAAGTGCTATGGGATTATAAATGTTATCCTAAGGCTGCTCAGATAATTCATAGATGATTAAACATACT
Source organism: Theropithecus gelada (assembly GCF_003255815.1). Lineage (NCBI taxonomy): Eukaryota > Metazoa > Chordata > Mammalia > Primates > Cercopithecidae > Theropithecus > Theropithecus gelada. The sequence goes on from NC_037670.1 coordinate 142,432,846, forward strand.
ATTTTTAAAAATCACATAACAAAATGAATTCAAGTTCTTCAACTAGAATAGCAGCCTAGAACAATTCTTACATGTATAAAAAATGGTCTGTCTGATAGAAGAGTTAAACTTTTCCATAAGGGTGAAACAAAATTACCCCCATTATTCTTTATAACTCGATTCAAAATGATTGAATGCTACTTTCAGATGAGCTGGACACAGACTTATATAGAACAGAGAAATATTATTTTATATTCCAATGATGTGGTTATATTATCTTAATTCGTGAGTGGCCTGAACAAACAACTGACTCTGCAAGCTCATTATTGCCATAAAACTGAGTTGTAGCTCAACTTTTTAAATATGAAAATAATCACTTTTAGAAGGATGTCCCAGAACTTTTAACCAGTTTATAAAGTACAAGCCCATACAACAAGTTATCCTGGTGAACATTTCACAAATAGGGAATCTCCTTCGAGAGTATGTGAGGAAGTAGAGCTGCTTAAAGTTGGATAATGTATGAATGGTGAAAGGACAGTTTAAAAAATTTTTGCTTTTGTGGTTGTTTTCTGAATACAGCATCCGGTTATACTGCTTTAAATTGCTTTCAAGCTAAATCAATTGTTTCCATGCTACACAGAGCAGAACTTTTGGATTTGATTTTATATTAATCTGCATGCTGGAACTAATCTAAAATTATATTTTGGGGAATACTTTAGCCCTCTGCAGGTATTTTCCTAACTCACCTCAAGGGGAAGAGATAGAAAGACCAGCAGAGTAGCACATATAAGTGGGTACATATCTGCTTTGCACCATACCCTTTTTACTCTTTTTAAATTCCAATCCTAATATATCCCATCTGGTCACATTTCATGTCTTATTATAAATAACTATAAATCACTTTTTGAAGAAACTGAGGTATAAATAAATTGTAAAAGAAATTAAATATATTTTAATACATTAGTTCAAGTATATTTATATTTCTTCAAATACAAGTTCAATTGCTGGCATAAACATACACACATACACACTGAAATGTCACCAAAATTTGCATAAGAAGTTGTTCTCTCAGTTGAACAACTAAATTGTTTGCTGAATCTAAGGCTCCAGATCTTAGATTACAAACCATATTTTAAACCTCTAAATACTAAACATTTTATTTTCTCAAAAAAGGAAATTTGCAATAGCCACCTTTCCTAAGAAGACAGTATTCTTTTTCCAATAAAGTGTAATTTTATCTTGAGAAAAGAAAGTTGCATGCACTTTAATGCACTATTTTAAAGTATATTTGGAGATATCATACTTCTTTGCAGGAATGGCCAATACAGAATAAGTCATCTTCCCCAGCTGGTCTTCTACCTGACAAATGGCTAAACTTTTCCCCTCACTTCCATTAGATTGATACACTGAAGCTAATGTCTAGTCCTCAGACTGTGAGCCCTTTTACTAAAAGGGTAAGACTAAAACTTACAGTCACAAGTGCAACTATTTCCACCAGTCCTAACTTTGGGCCTGGTTCTTGAAATAGAACATGGGAGGATTTTTTTGTTTCATTATCCGACAAAATACCTCTCTAAGTTTATTTTTCCCCAGGATGAAGAGTCACAGAGGAGATATTTAGTACAGGTAGTTTATTTGGGTGGTGATCCTAGGACATACGAGTGAGAGACCAGAAAAATTAGTTCAGAAAATAGGAAAAGCCAACATAATGGTTAATTGCCACAGATCTCACTGTGGGCAAAATTAGCTCAATTCACCAGGACCTACTGAGAAGCACACATCATGCTTCCCAGAATCATATTCCTAAAGGACAAGCGGCTGGAATATCGATCCACCAGCTTCCATCTCTTATTGCTTTAAAGCTATTCTGGTAATTAACTCACCTGCACTTTCAGGTTCTCCAGCATCAGGGAAGGACTTGAGGCAGAAAGCAGAAAAATACTGGCTTCCTTGAGGTGGGAAATACAAAGTCAATCTAAGCTTGCATAGACATGTATACCACAACTACAGCTAAAATCAGAGGTAGGCCTAGGTAATGAAATTCAGTGTTCCAGGGGTGTCTAAAAGCACCCAAATGTGGTAGTAGATGGTTAATGTGGCGACCTCCAGTGAACCACACCTCTTAGATGGCTCTTATCAGAGCAGTCACAAGTTTAGCCCTTCTGCTGTCTCTGGGCTGAGCTTGTGACTGCTCTAATAGGATACAAGAGAACTGATGCTGTGCCCATTATAGGCTGAGCCCTTAACTGATCTGGTAGCTTCTACTTCCTGCTTCTTAAAATGCTTACTCTTGGAACCCAGCCTCTATGACTTGAGGTCCCCTAGCTTAGAGCTCTAGCGGGGCTCCTGGTCAATCCTCCAGATGACTAACGTTGTCCCAACAGGCAATACCATGTGCAGCAGCAGAACTGCTCACAAGCTATAATAAAACATTATTTTAGGCCATTACATTTTATGGTGTTTATTTTATCCAGCAATCAATAGCCAAAATATTGGTCAAGAAACCTTGCATAAAATAGTGTTCCCAAAGTTGCTAGAAGGGACAGCTATGTCTTCTATAACATGACCATTGGAGAACTGCATTTTCTAGTTTTGCCTATTTCTTACCTAGTCATATGGTAACCCTTATCTTATCCTTGCTTATCAGTTATAGCTGTGGAGGATTCAGAATAATTTTAATGCTTCTGACAGAAAATACTTTTGATGTACCTTGCCAAACTACTTCGCTAAGCATTATTGTGTAATAGATTTTTATGTATGCTCTAATTTTCTTCCTCAGTGTGGATGGTTACAGAGTTACCAGATTCATTAAATGTTCATTCAACAAAAAGTCATTTAAAATTCACTGAACAAATATTTATTGAGTACACACTATGTGGCAGGCATTATTCTAAGTACTGGCGTTATGAAAATTAACAAAATAGAGAAAAAACCCTGTTTTCTTGAAAACAGGAGATTGACAAAAAGCAGAATAAATATAGGGAATATTCAGTATTTAGAGAGTGGTAAGTGTTAAGAAGAAAACTAAAGCAGGAAAGGGATGATGAAAATATTAAAGCGTGGATGTTAAAATTTTAGTGTAGTGGCCCAAGATGGCATTGAGAAGATGGCATTTGAATAAAGGTCTTGAGGAAAAGAGGACGGAACAACAAGGAAATCTAAAAGCGGAGAGAACAGCAAGAACAAAGAACTTCAGACAAAACTGTGCCTGATGTATTCGAGAAACAGTGATGAGGCTATTGTGGCTGGAGCTGAGTGAGGGAATTGCAGTAAAAGATGAGGTCTAAGAGTTGATGGGGAACTAGATCATACTGGATTTTTTAGTCATAGTTAGGATTTTGGCTTTAATTTTGGTTGAGAATGGAAGTCACTGGAGAGTCTGGGCAGAAGGGTAATATGATCTAAGTGTTTTAAAGGATCATTCTGGCTTCTGTGTTAAACACAGATATGGGTAAAGGGACAAAAGAAGATGCAGGAAAATCAATCAAGAGATCATTGCAATAATCCAGGCAAGAGGACAATGACTTGCACCAGAATGGTAATAGCACGGGTGGTGAGAGGTGGAGAGATTAGACAGATTCTGGATGTAACTGAAAATACAGCCAGGCAATGGGATTTGCTAACAGATCAGAGGTGAGGTGTGATTAAAAAGAGAGAGGCATTAAATGTTACTCCAAAGTTTGAGCCTGAGCAACAGGATGAATGAAGTTTCCATTAACTAACATGAGGATGTTTGAGGGTTTACTGTTACACACATTAATTTTGAGATGGCTATTAAATATACAACTGAAGACATTGAGGAGGACGTTTTATCAACAAGAATGGAATTCAGGAATTCAGGATAGAGGTTCAAGCTAGGGCCATAAATCTGGGAATCATCAGCATATGGTATTTAAAACCATAAGACTGGCTGAAATCACTAAGAGATTGAGTATAGCTAGAAAAGACAAGGGGTCTACAGACTAAGTATTGGGTACTCTAAACTGTAGAGGTTGGTAGAAAAAGGGCATTTATATAAAATGGTGTATTATTTGCACACAACCTAGGCACAGCCTTTCATATACTTTAAATAATCTGTGTATTACTTATAATACCTAATACAATGTAAATGCTACATAGTTGTTATACTAAATTGGTTTTATTTGTATTATTTTTATTATTGTATTATTTTTTTATTTTTATTTTTAAAATATTTATTTATTTATTTAATTTTAAGATGAAGACTTGCTCTGTTGCCCAGGCTGGAGTGCAATGGCATGATCTCAGCTCACTGCAACCTCCACTTCCTGGGTTCTAGCAATTCTCCTGCCTCAGCCTCCTGAATAGCTGGGACTACAGGTGTGTGCTACAACGACTGGCTAATTTTTGTATTTTTAGTAGAGATGAGGTTTCACCATGTTGGTCAAGCTAGTCTTGAACTCTTGACCTCAAGTGATTCATACACTTTGTGCCTCCCAAAGTGCTGGAATTACAGGTGTGGGCCACCACACCTGGCCTATTTTTAAAATATTTCTGATCTGGTTTTCATTGAATCCCAGATGTATTAGATGTAGAACTCGTGGATATGGAAGGTCAACTGTAAATAAAGTATTTTAAGGAGGAGAATGTAATTAATTGTCAAATTCCACACAGTTCAAGGATGATGAGGTTTGAGAGCTATTAGATTTACTAACACAAATTGCATTGATGATCTTGGTAAGAGCAGTTTTGCAAAACAGAGGTGGTGAAAGCCTAATGGATTAAGATAGAGAATGAACTCTTTCTTGAGTAGAGAAAGTAGAGCCAGTCACTATAGAGAATTCTTTTAAGGCTTTTGTATTAAAGGGAAGAAGCAAAATAAAACTGGCACAGCAAAATTTTTTTTTTAAGGTGGGAGAAATGACAGTAGGCTGATGGGAATTATCCAAAAGAGAATGATTATGGTCGAAGAAAACATTGAGAATTACTAGAGTCATGCTTTAGTGGGTGTAAAGGGATGACTTTATAGTGCATCAATGAGGGGTTGGTCTTAGCTAACAGTATGAACAGTTCAAGCTAACTCTTCATGACAGCAAAGAAGTGAATGGATATAGACGTAGGAGTTAAGTAGATGAGATGGAGAGTTCATGGAAGTTCTTCTTTAAAGACTTCCATTTTGACAGTCAAATAGGAATCAAGGTCATTAGCTAAGAGTGATTATGGTAAAAGAGGTGTTGGAGGTTTGCAAAGAGGTTCAAAAAGTATGAAGTATCAACTAGGAGAGCATGGATTGGGAATATATACCATCATTGCAGCACAGTACTGAGGACGTTGAAGGACAGTGGTCACGAGTGCAAGTGGAAGCAGTGAGTATCATTGTGTCCTGCATAACATGTAGCTGTGTGGGTGCAGGAGCCACAGAGAGTTGGATTTAACCAGGTTGTGTTTGGCTAATTAATCACAGCAGCATACTCCACTCTCCTCATCCCCCTCACATTCTCATGGAAATATCTGCTTTCTCTTCCTAACAGAGGAATGTTGTTCAGGATCTTGGTGATTCTGACTCAGCTTTCAATATTTTGCCCAAGGATGTCTTGCAAATGTTTTGTATGTTGTCATTCACTTTTCCTTTCCCATCCCACAATTCATATGTTTTTCTATTTTCCATGTTATGCAATATAGTTGTACACTGACTAATTTTGCAAAAGGGGGCAAAGACAATCATGGAAGGAGAGGTATAATTAGAGCTTCAACAGTATCTCAATAATGTTCAATATCATTTACTGAGCACTTTTTCTGTCCTAGGCATTTAACATACATTTCCAATCCTTTTAACAAGTTTCCCCACTTTAAAGGAAGGAAAACTTAGAAGGTAAAATGAGTTGCTCAGCTAGTATAGGCCCAAGCTAAGATCCAAGCCCTTTTCTACATGTCCCTACAGAATTGACTCTGGCCACAGCTCCACACTCTCTAGCCCTTATTTGCCAAAACCAAAATCAAGCTTTCATTGTCCCAGCTCTAACTGTTGCATATTCAAATGCTGTTATGTGGGCTTGCCCAAATATCCTTAGTCCAAGGTGTCATTTCCAGTCTTTCCTTCCAACCACTAGACCTCATCTGCTCCTAATCTTGGGACAAAAACTTTCGTTTTCATGGTTTAATCTTAACCCATTCTGCAACACTGAACTTTTACTGATGTCCTCTTGTACAGTTTTAAACCTCTGAATACCTTTGCCTATATTTATAATATCCTGGCACTATGACATTTTGGGCCAGATAATTTTTCCAATAGTGGAAGCACGTCTTGTGCATTATAGGCTGTTCAGCAGCATCACAGACCTCCACCTACTAGATGCCAGTGGCACCCTTACCCTAATTGTGACAAACAGAAATAGCTCCAGACATTGCCAAATGTCCTCTGGGAGGCAAAGTCTTTCCTGATTGGGAAACACTGGATTTGAAGTAAAAATTAAAGTTAATTTTAGTTTTTTGAAAATGTTTCCGTAATTTTATATTGCCACTTTATCCACAATTAAAGTCTCAGTCTAAATTCATTATAATAGTCCCTATCTTCCCATTATACTTTGAAACAAATAAATCTATAATAACATTTATCACATTTAATTATAGTGCTTTAAGAAACCCAAATATCCCATACATATTTTTGGCTATAAGACTAGCATCTCTTTGGTGACAGAGATCATGTAATTTGCATCTCCAGTACTTGCAAATATCCTAATACATACTATGTGCTCAACTTGTACTTTTAAACTGTGTTGGGAGGAATTCCATGTGTTGGCTTTTTAAATGATTTATGAGTACAGAATACTCATGTATTGTTTTGTAACCTTTATTCACATCACGGCCCTGCCATCTAGTGGCTAATTACCCAAACTACAGGTACAACATCTGGGATGAGATAAGCTAACAAGCCATATTTCTCAAATACGAAAATGCAAAACTACATTCACTGTCATAAGATAAAGAAGCTTCAGAACTTCTTTCACATAAACTACTGAAATATTCTAATTTTTAACTCTTTTCCTAGTTGAGTGAAATTAATTCACCTGTATCAGGCTTTTACCTCCCATATAAAACATTTCTTTTTTTTTTTTTTTGCAAATGAGTAAATATATACTGATGTAATATCTACATTATCCCCCTTTGATTTTATACAATATCCTTTCCTAATCAAGCTCCCTTTCCTGATTTTTCCCTCAGTTACCTCTCTCCCTGAAGAAACTAAACCATTCAACAAAACACCTGCCAAGACCCAGAACTCAGAGAGGTAAGACCTAAAGAAAAGCTCCCCAGAGAGTAGGATTCATTGTTGGATTCAGCCCAAAGTTGTTCCACTATTTGGACTGAAATAGGCAGTTTTGTGAAGCAGGCTATTAGTGTGGTTACTGCATTGACTGAACTGATACATCAGTTCAGCCAACAAGGTTAATCCGAAATGAGTCTAAGTTTAAAAAATTAATTGTGAAGAAGCATCTCCATTATTGATTGAATGAACCTCTCACTAACTCAATGCCTTCACCACTTATGATTGTGTGCTTTCAAGTGTCTCATTCATGCATTCTCCTACTGTTAGAAAAACAATAATAGAGTTAATTAATAATACATACAGATTGGATGGGGGTCTAACAGAATGGAAGGAAGATGTGACATAAGGTTGTCAATTCAATTTCAACTTTACTATTTAGCGTTTGAGAGAACATAAATTATTAATTCATATTTATGAGTTACAAAATGTATTTGTTTCAGCAGGGAGGCATAACCAAATGTCTCTAAAATAAGCTGAATTGTTCTTTCACTTATCTGTTTTGTTGAGATCATTAACACACTTTGAAGTCAAATGCAGCAGATGCATAAACACTCAGTTCTCTTTCTTCCTATTAGCTCCTGATACATTGATTTGAAAGATGAATATTTATTTTTAATACTGCAAACTTACCAGTGACATGACCTCACTTTTTCACTGTCAGATCCTTAACATGTCTAATGAAGTTTAGGAAATTACTTAGATCAGTTCCTCATTGCATAGATGAAGCAACTGGGGTTTTGAAGGGTTTAGCACCATCTCCAGGGTAATGTATCTAATTATGGCAAATGACTGTAGAACTCTCCACTGTTGAGAGAATAACTATTAGCCCAGAGGCTGCACCGTAATATAATTCCTTAGGCTGCACACACCACTAAGAGGATGACAAGATGAGACTACCAGGTTCAAGCCCATCATACTTCACATCCCTGTGTATCTCACTAATCTGTAGAAGTTCCAACCTAAGTCCTTCTTTTTCTCATAAACTCATAATCCACAAATCTGTTATTCTCTCCACTTCTCCCCCTCCCCAAATAAACCCTTCTAGTGTCTCATGTGACTCTCATCTGTGTTCACCAGTACCCTTTCCCTCATTTTCCCCATCACCTCCTTGCTTTACCTTAGTTGAAACCTATCTGGTTCCTGTGAGAATGTCAGGGCCAGGATTGGAGGTAGGTGCATTCCTTGCTCCCTCCCATTGCTACTTTCAAATTAGCTCACCCCTTCCCTCCTGCAAAAATCATTGTTCTTTCGATGTTTATGTCATCTGGATATACCACCATTTCTTAGTTCTTCTCACTATCTTCTGCCAACATCCTAGTCAAATCTCCTCAATTACTGAAGTCTTCCGTTCCTGGCAAAAGACCTTCCATTCTAACCCAGTTCCTTCCTTTATCCTTGGTGATTTCCATATCTGACTAGATTATGCAAAAACTCTCAGCCTCTTAGTTTTTTTACTTCCATATTCCGATGACATTTTCATTTTTTCCACTTCAGTCATCCATTCTATGTCACACCTTGAATCTTTTCCTCTCTTAAAAAGCAGCAACCCTTTCAAAAAATTCAAATAATAACATCTAACTTTCCTTCTACAGCTTCCTATGCATTCAGGTCATTGATGCAAGTACTCCATACAACCACATAGTTTCTCAATGATGTGGGGACATTCAATTCTTTAATCTCACCACTTTCTTATCCATCAGTCCCCTCCTGCCATTACTTCCCATCTGTTCAACACAGATCCCATAATCAATATAGTTCTCCTTTTGAAATACTTTCAACTCCCAGTCCTTTCTTTGCTTCACTTGAGCTGATCTTACAAAAAACCCAATCCATGGATGAACTCACTCTGCTTTAGACCTCTCATTTTGCTATGTATGGAGATATTTAACTTTTTTTCTATAGCTATGTATGTAGAAACAAAAGGAAGGATACTTTCTTACATGACTCAGCATTCAGCTTAATTTTTTTCTTTTGGCATAGTGAGTTGGGGTCCCAAGTATTTATTTTCCTTTCACATTTCTCCCCCTCCTTTTAAAAAAAGTCTTTTGGAGAAAGTATTTTGGAAGAAAATTAGTCTCTTGTCTCAAGTTTTGTCTGATCTCTTGTGGTTACGGCAATTTATTCCTAGATAAATAGGTCTCATGTTAGGAAAGCTCATTTTTACCATGTTGTAGTCTCACTCCCACAAAGAAAAACTAGGAGGAGGAAGAGAGAAAGAAAACAAAGGAAAAAAAGGAGAAAAATAACGAAAAAATCCCAAAAACAACAAAGGGAGAACAATCCTGGAAAATTAATAAATATTACTCTGAAGCCTATACATCAGATTGCAGGTTTGAAAATGGCTTATAAATAGGTTGCTGTTATTTTTTTTTACAAAATTTAAGTTGTCTAGCTTCCGTATTTCTAATCAGAAAAAATGGGCGGGGGGGAAGGAAAAGAAGGAAGAAAAAATTGAAAACATGATTTTGGAGACTTTTGATCAGGAAAGATTTTAGAATTCAGTCCAAATTGTAGAAAAATAATAAAAATTAAATAACACTCGACCAGGCTAAAATCTAATAACAAGTGTATTATAGTTTATTCTGAAACATGATTTTTTTCTTTCTAATTCCCTAATTTTATAAAAGACAAAAATCATAATAGGACAAACTTATCTGTAAAATAAGTTTTAGTCATATTATACTTGACTTGATTATTTGCATAAGGTGCAGCAAGAATAATCATTTACCATACTGGCTCCCTCTTTTTTGAAACTGGCTTTGCTGGAAGCTTTTCCATAAGGAATCTAAGATTAGACCTTTTATAAACCTCATGCCCAGCCAACAATTTATCTGTGCCTGCAGATACCTGTTTGAATTGGGTGAATTCCTCTCTTTTTGAGGTCCCAAGAAAACTTGGGGTTCCTGGGCCTATCAGAAAGGGATATTATTTATTTAAGACAAGTCAGGACCCTGTAAAGGACAAGGTATGAGGTCAGTTTTTCCAAGGGGCTTTTATCAACTCTGTAGGTCAGCCTGCTCCAGATTGGATCAACAGTCCTCATTAATACACCAGCTCTCCATGACAGTCCTGGAAGTTTTCTCTTTACTCCAATGGCACAATTTCTAGTTACCAGAAACCTATATTTAAGAGTACTTCTCAGTATTATTTCTGATTATAAATCACCCCATAGAAGGATGAAAATAAAACAACAATTGTGGATGATAAAGGTCTTAGAACAGTCATACTTAAAAGACAGAGTTGACAAGGAAATTTGGTTACTTCTGTGGCATACAGCAATTTTACATAATAATCACAATCACTACTGATAACATATATTAAGGCATAACAGAATCACAGAAATCTCATACAATTTTGGAACACATACTAATAACCCATTTATATAAATATAATCCAAATAAGGTTAAACACCATTTTATATTTGACAACGCTTTCTGTATGATTTTTATTATACCAAATAAGCTGAACATGTCTCTTTTGGGCTTCAGAAGACCTAATATCAAAAATTAATGAAGTCAACAGAACTGAATTTAAAATTTGATACTGGAAAGTTTATCAAATATAAAAAGCTTAAAACACTTCATATCACATAATAGAATCACAGCTCATTGTAAAATAAGTCATTCATTTAGCCAAAATGATAAGTCAAAGATTTCCAAGAAAAGGCAAAAATCTTTATTCTTTGAGAGAGGAGGCCTTAATTTCCCAAACAACAAGCCCTTGAAAAGACAGCATGAGGCCAATTAAATCTATCTCTCACATCTTATAAACAAATCTATTAAATTTTAACTATCTTGACCATACGATATAATTTTCATATAGTTTTTTATAATCTAATTTTTTTTTTTTTTTTGAGATGGAGTCTCGCTCTGTCGCCCAGGCTGGAGTGCAGTGGCCGGATCTCAGCTCACTGCAAGCTTTACCTCCCGGGTTCATGCCATTCTCCTGCCTCAGCCTCCCAAGTAGCTGGGGCTATAGGTGCCCGCCACCTTGCCCGGCTAGTTTTTTGTATTTTTTAGTAGAGATGGGGTTTCACCGTGTTAGCCAGGATGGTCTCAATCTCCTGACTTCGTGATCCACCCATCTCGGCTTCCCAAAGTGCTGGGATTACAGGCTTGAGCCACCGCCCCCAGCATATAATCTAATTTTTTATTAAATAGTTGGTTAGTGCTCCAAGAAAACCTTGTTAAGCTGACACAGGGGCCCAGATGCTGATCTTGCATTAGTGTGCTTTTGATATTAATGTTTAATTTATAGAGAAGCTCTGAACTAATTCTGTCTCTCAAAATTGGCCCTTACAACCTCACATGTCCACCTATTCTGCAATAGTCCCTGGGCCCAGAGGTATAATTTCTGGTTCTGTGTCTCATGAACATGGTGTATTTTGATTGTCATATTCTCTCAGGTCTGAAGATAAGGTTTTAATTGTTGTCAGTGTTAAGATTTAGCATGACTTGGTGTGCTTTTTAGAGCCACGCATCAAAACCCTGTAACTTAACAGCACAAGGACTTTAAAAGCAATACAGAAAGTTACATGGATGAGATAACCTTCATTTTTAAAATGTTTAAAGCTCAGTTTTCCTAAGCAAATCAAAATTTAGTAACAATTACCTAGGAATTATTTTGATAAAATGTAAAATCTGTTAGGCCAGTTACCAAAAAGCAAAAAACAAAACAAAACAATGAAAATCAATCTTCTGCAGTGTGATTGCTTTTCCCTAGAAGGAGTCCACTTAGCGTGCAAGTCAAAACTAATGAAAATGGTACTTGAATTAGTTATATATAGTAAGAATATGTCCTGGGTCATAAGTTAAAGTTTTCATTTTCATAGAACACATTTAAAGCCAAGAACACAGAATGTTATATTGGAAGAAAACATTTCCTTTAGACCTTTAAGGTAAAACATTTTTCGTTTTGGGCCACAAGAGTAGTTAGAAGCTGAGGGAAAAAATTACAGGAGCTGACAAAAAAGTTGAAGGAGAGAGGTATTATCTCAGGCCATCTTGAAGGAGAGAGAGCTGAAAACAGTGAGACAGGATAAAAGTTGAACTTTTAGGTTAAAAAAATTAAAATCGCTTGTAATTTTATTAAGCATAAATAAATACCTTAAGAAAATCTTGTTGTTCTGACCAAATATTTAGCATATTAGTGTATTTTTAATATCAAAGCCCAATCTCTAAAAGACTATTATAAATAATTTCCTTTTAATTATAGCCAACTTAAACACAAAGATTTTTTTCCACAAATTCTCCTTTTACAAACCTTATTACAACTTATACATACCATTTACAACATGCTTGGACTTGCTGTTTTGTCCTAAACATCCCTCATTCCTAAATAACCAGTGAGTTTACTTTAGGACAAAAATTTACCATACAAGATTCTTTCTCATATAAAATTATTTTCCTTTTAACCTTTCTTATAAAAAATACCTCTTTATATTTATTACTTTCTTTACATCTCTCTTATTTACTAGTTCCTTTTACTTTGTTTCAAAAATAACCTTTAAATAACCTTTGAATTAGACAAAAATTATTTTCCTTTATTTTTAGAAAAATCTTTTCTTATAATTAAAAAGAAATTGGAAATGACCTAGCCATTTAATAAGTATCTAGTATTTAATTTAATGTAAGTTTACATTCCAAATTATATGACAAGTCTATTCCATTTACCTAACTTTTTTATAGTTTATCAAGATTACTTATGAAAACATTTAAAGTTATTTCCCTGTTAACCATTTTATAGCCTGTGAACTTCCTGTGTTTACCTAAGAAAGAACTTTAAGGTTAAAAAGATGGTTTTTTTGTTTGTTTGTTTTTTGTTTTTGCCAACAACGCAGGATTTAGCTATTTTCATTAAACCAACAATATTTAATGACTTCTTGATTAAAAAATTATACAAACAAAGATAATTCTCTTTTGGGATGTATTTATAGCTTTATAATCCTCATAACAAATGTTGACACCTTGTAATATCTAGCAGAAATAAATATAACACTATTTGACCAATAAATCTAAACAATAATATATGTTGACAAATTTGAAGACATGTCTAATTTTATTTTACCAATAATTTAAAAACCAGCTTATTTATTAGAGGTTTACTTAAGTCATGTGAATTTGAAAAAGTATTTGGGCTTAAGGTTTCTATTTTTCTGATAAAGTATTTGACATAAACTTTTTTTTCTTTAAGTCAATAAATTAGAGCTCTTTTATATACTTTGGTAGTGAAGCATATACAAGATGTAAATGTGCAGACGTTTTAGATACACAGGTAGTATTAGATCTTAAAGATTCTTATAGATTCATAAGACCCTTTTTCCGCCTATTTGAGACTTTCAATTTCTTGATAACCTGTTTCACTACCCTAAGCAACTGTCAGACAGATGGCCCTAAATTTGCATACTAAAGGAGAAACTCAGGTAAAAATCAGAAAGTGAAATTTACATCTCAAAGTACATATATACACGTGCAAACACACACACACACAGATTGAGAGAGAGAGACTGGTTGGTTAGAGGGAGTTAAAAATGAATTCCAAGTCAAATATCAAATTCTAGATATGTACCCTAGGATTTTATAAGGAGGCTAATATTATTTAGGTAGTTTTATATTTAGTTTCTGTCTTTTAACTGGACCTCTGAGTTCTGGGCAGAGCCCACAATGAAGCCTGGGTCTCCAAAAACAGAGACATATCATGAAACTAGACCACATAATGTTTTTACAGTGCACTTTGTGACAAGGACATCTCTCTAAGTGTCTAAACCATGTCACTTCTATCTTAAACACCCAAGAATAGCCCCTGTTGTATGTAGTCACTATTTTAGGCAAAAAAAAAAAAAAAAAGAAAAAAAAAGAAATCAGGTAACATAATACAAAAGCAAGCAGCTTAAGTTCTTAGAGGAACTTGTCTGTTTGCGGTCTTGGAGTTCCACAATGAAAAACAGAGATTTCTCACCAGAATGGAGTCTGGGGTCTTCACTGTTTTCTTTAAGAAATTCCAGACTGTTAGAAATTATTTTAGGTCCCTTATGTAGCAGAGCGTAGCAAGAGGAAGGAGAGGTAGACAGAAGTAAATGGAGAAAACAGAATTCAGTCAACTGAGAAGAAAAAAAACCTTTTACCCCCCCCAGAAAGAAACAAGATAATAGGAGAGAACAAAAGTATAAAGGCCTTTTAAATACATATATTTAAACCCTGCATATGTATGTAATACATACATATGCAGTATTATGCATATGTATACACATATACATCTTGGATATTAGCTTTTAATTAAGCTGACTTTTAATCATTGAGCTCTTTAAAATATCCTTTTAAATCTCTTATTACCATATTTTATCTGGGACAAACTGATTTTTCAAAAGTAACACAAATACCAATCCAGAAAGGATTTGATTTACAAACCAAACTCAGGCTGCCATGGTGAGAGAGGGGCAGAACCTTAGCTACTGAACTGTAGCATCGAGTGACCACCATCGCTGATCTTTGAGTTTGGCTTTGCGAGTAAAAGGTGTCCTTGTTACATAAATAAAGCCCTTCAGGTAGTCAAAATCTTTCTTTTTTCTTTTTCTTGGCCATTTTTTTTTTCCTTTTTCCTTTTTATGTAAACAGCTGTGGGAATTTAGGCAATTCAAAGGCTGTGTTCCCCATAATTTGGAACTTTCCTTCAGATTTAACCAAGTCAAGTAGAGTTGGTCAAACTCAGTGGGAGAAAAACTGAAATAAAACAACAAAAACAGAAACAAATTTTAAAAAATCAAGTAAAACAAATAAATGATCACACAATTTATATGATTATGGAGTGCTCTAATAGTAAAGAGAAATTAAGACCACCCGCTTGTTAATCTTAATTTTTAGTCATTAAGGAGAATTTCCAAGACAAAAACCACAATTCAGCTACTTACCCAGAAATGGGGCCCAGGCTGAAGACTGCTCTCTACCACCTTAGAAGCAGGGAAAAAACTTTCAAACTTGCCTTCTCTGTAGGAAGTGAGCTAAAGCTCCAGAAAGGAGTTGCCTGCCTCTAACATCATGGAAGCAGGAAAACTCTCATTCTTTGTTGTAAAACTCCAGAAAAGGAGTTGTACAGCAAAATAAACCTCAGATCTCAACCAAATTTGAGATCAGAGATTCTCTGGAGTGGGGAGCTTCTATACCTCAGCAAATTTTCCTACTGGTTTGAGCAATAAAGATAGTTCAAGGGCCGGGCATGGTGGCTCACACCTGTAATCCCAGCACTTTGGGAGGCCGAGACGGGCGAATCACAAGGTCAGGAGATCGAGACCATCCTGGCTAACACGGTGAAACCCCATCTCTACTAAAAATACAAAAATTAGCTGGGCATGGTGGCGGGTGCCTCTAGTCCCAGCTACACGGGAGGCTGAGGCAGGAGAATGGCGTGAACCCGGGAGGCCCGGGAGGCGGAGTTTGCAGTGAGTGGAGATAGCACCACTGCACTCCAGCCTGGGCAACAGAGCGAGACTCCAACTCAAAAAAAAAAAAAAAAGAAAAAAAAGATAGTTCAAGCTGGTCCCAAGCACTGATGGGAGAGTTACCAAAGGTCAGGGCCACCTCCACTCAGAGTCCCTTCTGATGGTCACCAATTTGCAGAACAAAAAGTACCTGAGACAGTTCCCAATCAATTTAGAAGCTTATTTTTCCAAGTTTAAGGACATGTCCAGGAGAGAAGTCTGTGTCTTTCTCCAAAGATGACTTGCAGGGCTTCAATATTTAAAGGGAAAAAGCAATCTTAGAGGAAAGAGGGAGGGTATGGTCGTATTACTGAATCCACATGTTGCAAGAGGAAAGGAGCAGGTAGGAGATAGTCAATTATATACTCATCTCGCACTCACTAAATTGGCACTTTACATAAGATAAGGGGAACATAGAGTAGCTACCTGTGGAGACATTTAACTTTTTGTCTGTAGTTATTTCCTTAGGAACAAAAAGAAAGGCACTTTCTTGCACGACTCAATCCATGAAAATAGGACATCATCCCATTTATTTATGTCTTTCTCAATGTATCAATGTTTTACAATTTTTGGTGAACAAATCTTTCATCTTTTGGTTAAGTTTAATCCCTAAGTATTTTACTTTTTGTTGGTGATGTAAATGGAACTGTTTTCTTTCAACCTTTCAGATCATTGTTGATTTATAGAAAAATCATTGATTTTTGTATGTTAATTTTGTATTCTGCAACCTTGCTGAATTATTTTTTAGTTTTAACAGATTTCCTTGTGGAATCCTTAGGGTTTTCTATGATTATGTCATCTGCAAACATAAATTTCTCTTCTGATTTGTATGCCTTTTCTTATTCTTGCCTGACTGCTCTAGCTAGGACTTGAAGTATTACGTTGAATCCAAATGACAAGAGTGAACTTCCTTGCCCTATTCTGGATCTTAGAAGAAAAGCTTTCAGTGTGTCTCCATTGATTATGATGTTGAGGGTTTTTTGTTTTTGCTTTCTTTTTGAAACGGAGTTTTACTCTGTAGCCCAGGCTGGACTGCAATGGTGCAGTCTTGGCTCAGGCTCTCCGCAACCTCTGCCTCCCTGGCTCAAGTGATTCTCCTGCCCCAGCCTCCCAAGTAGCTGAGATTACAGGTGTGCACCACCATGCCTGGCTAATTTTTGTATTTTTAGTAGAGGCAGGGTTTCTCTATATTGGTCAGGTTGGTCTCGAACTCTTGACCAAAAGTGATCCCCACGCCTTTGCTTCCCAAAGTGCTGGGATTACGGGCGTGACCCACCACACCCAGCCAATTGTGGGTTTTTATACATACCCTTATTGTATTGAGGTTCATTTCTTTTATACTCATTTTGTGGAGAGCTTTTAAAATCATGATAGGATGTTGAATTTTGTCAAATGCTGATTCTGCATGTATTGAGATGACCATGTGTTTTTTTCTTTCATCCTATTAATGTGTATCATGTTGATGGATTTTTGTATGTTAAACAATTCTTGTATGCCAGGGATAAATCCCACTTGATTATGGTTTATGATCCTTTTAATGTGCTGCTGAATTCTGCTTGCTAGTATTTTATTGAGGATTTTGGCATCTATGTTCATCAAGGATATTGGCCTATAGTTTCCTCTTCTTGTGATGTGTTAGGCTTTAAAATCAGGGAGATATTGGCTTGATAAAATGAGTCTGGGATTGTTCTCTCTTCTAGTTTTTAGAAGAGTTTAAGAAGAATTGGCATTAGTAAAATGAGCAAATCACAGAAGGACAAATACTATATGATTCCACTTATATAAGGTATCTAAAACAGTCAGACTCACAGAGAATAGTCAAACTCATAGAAAATGGTGGTTGCCAGGGCTAGGCAAAGGGAAAAATAGAGAGTTGTTTGATGAGCACAAAATTTCAGTTATGCAAGATGAGTAAGTTCTAGAAATTTGCTGTATAATATAATGCCTATAATTAAGAATACCGTATTGTGCACTTCAAAATTTGTTTGGAGTAGATTTCATGTTCAGTATTCTTACTACACAGACACAAAAAACTAACAAAGATGAAAGCACCACCCAGAAACTTTTGAAGTGACAGATATGTCTATTACCTGGACTGTAGTGATGATGTCACAGGTGTATGCGTATTTCCAAATTCATCAAACTGTACACATTAATGACGTACAGTTTGTTGTATAACAATTATACCTCAAGAAAAATAAAGTAAGGTAGAATAAATTTTCCAATCTGTTTTTTTTTTTAGATTGTCATCTATCTAACATCTTTTGCACTACTATATAATTCCATTTTAGAATTTGTGTGTCAATTCCTATAAAAAATCTGCTGTGACTTTCAAATGAATTGCACTGAATCTACAGATTAATTTGGGATTTACTGATATCTTAACAATATGGAATCTTCCAAATACATTACTACACTATTCCATTTGTTTTAGTCTTCTTTGGTTTCTCTCTGCAATGTTTTGTAGTTTTAAATTTAGAGGTCTTGCATATATTTTGTTATTTTTTTCCTAGGTATTTGAGGGGTTTGTGGCTACTGTCATTGGTATTGCTTTTTTCCTTGCTTGTTTGTTGGTTCTGGGTTTCCATTTTAAATAAACGTTGTAGTTTGGAAACATTTTAGATTTACAGAAATGTTAGAACGATAGTAGAGTTCTGGTATACTCCTGACCCAGTTACTCTCATTGTTAGTATATTACATTTCTGATCTATTTTTGTCAAACTAAGAAAATTTTATTGGTGTATTACTAAAAATGGTAACTGAATTGCTTTTAAATTTTATTTTCAAATTTTTGTTGATAGTATATAAAAACAAAATGGATTTTTGTATATTAAAATTTGTGTTCAGTGCTAAATGCATTTATTAGTTCTGGTAGTTGGTTTATGGATTTCTCTGAATTTTCTACATACACAGTCATGAAACTGTTGAAGAATATCTTTACTTCTTTATTTACAATGATTATGTTTTTTATTTCTTTATTCTGCCTTATAACACTAAGTAGGAACTCCAGGCCAGGTGTGTTGATCACGTCTGTGATCCCAGCACTTCGGGAGGCCAAGGCGGGCAGATCAATTGAGGTCAGGAGTTCGAGACCAGCCTGTCCAACATGGAGAAATCCTGTCTCTACTAAAAATACAAAAATTAGCCAGGTGTGGTGGTGTGCACCTATAATCCCACCCATTCAGGAAGATGAGGAAGAGAATCACTGAAACCCAGGAGGCGGATGTTGCAGTTAGCCAAGATCCTGACACTGCACTACAGCCAGGGCAACAGAGTGAGGCTCTGTTTCAATTAAAAAAAAAAAAAAAAAAAGAAAGAAAAAAGAAAAAGAAAGAAAGGAAGGAAGGAAGGAAGGAAGGAAGGAAGGAAGGAAGGAAGGAAGACCTACTAGGAACTCCAGCACAGCAAGCAGACATCATGTCAGTAGGTATCTCTGCCTTGTTAGCAGTCTTAGGTGGAAAATGTTCCTTTATTCTGTTTATGTGGTAAATTAGGTTGCCTGATTTTCAAATGTTAAATTAGACTTGCATTTCTGGAATAAATCCTACTTGGTCTTCTATAGAAATTTTAACACTTGTACTCTTTAATCAATCCTCTCTTGTGGGACCTTTGTTATTTTAAGTATTCTGGTATTTTATTTTATTTATTTTTTATTTTTTTGAGATGGAGTTTCGCTCTTTCACCCAGGCTGGAGTGCAGAGGCGCAATCTCGGCTCACTGCAACCTCAGCCTTCCAGTTTCAAGCGATTCTCCTGCCTCAGTCTCCTGAGTAGCTGGGATCACAGGTGTGCACCACCACGCCTGGCTAATTTTTGTACTTTTAGTACAGACGGGGTTTCACCATGTTGGCCAAGCTGGTCTCAATCTCCTGACCTCGTGATCCACCCACCTCAGCCTCCGAAATTGCTGAGATTACAGGCGTGAGCCAATGCACCCAGCCATGTTCTGGTATTTTAAGTAGCAGTGTAATAATTATCCCTGCAGCTACATTATTACATACTTTCATAATAATTTCTACACGAGCAATCCCTAAAAATGGAATTGCTGGGACAAGGCTTTTTAATATTTGTTATAAAGTTTTCCCCTAGAAGTTTTGAATAAACATATCCCCTATTTCTACTGAAAGCACCTCCTCTGCAGATGCTCCTCTGCTTACTATGAAGTTATGTCTCAATAAACCCATGTTACAGTTGAAAAATTGTAAGTTGAACCATTGTAAGTTGGGACTCTCTCTACAGCATTTATATATATATAAATATAATATATATATAGTAGCCAAATCTGGATGCTATCATGGTTTAAATTGCCAATTTTGTAAGCAAAGATGTATCATTTTAATTTATATTCATTTATTTATTAATGAAGTTACACTTTTTTGCAAATATGTTTTGGGAATTTCTCTTTTTTTTAGTGTAAAACGCTTATTCATACCCTTTGTCTAGTTTGCCAGTTAGAGTGTTAAATTTTCTCTTAATGATTTGTAAAAAAAGGTTATATTTATCTTAAGCTTTTGTATCAACTACATGATATGATAATAATAGAGTTATTAAGAACAAGTTAGAATACAAATTAGAATCTCAGAGATTAAGGCACTGACCTTAAGTGGTAAATTGAGGATGATGCCAGATTTTAAAGGATGGTGAACACTATCTTCTGTAGAAAATAGAAAGGCTTTGATAGGGAGATACACGATATAACTTATGTTGTGGAGCAGAGGTCAGCAAACTATGGCTTTTGGGCCACATCCGGTCCATTCAGATTTTTGTAAATAAACTTCTATTGGAATAGATCTACAACCATTTATTTATGTATTGCCACTCCTACAACTGAAAACTAACATGCTATCATGGCAGGGTTGAATAGGTGCCACAGAGACCACAATGGCCCACAAAGCCCAAAATATTTACTGTCTCTTTACAGAAAAATTTGCCAATCTGTTTTAAAAAGATAACTCTGGCAGCTGGATGAAGGATTAATATTAGGGAGAAATTATGTGCATGAAACATATTTGGAAGGAAACTGTGCTACTTCAGATAAGAATGACAAAGGCCTAGTCTAAGGCAACAGTAATAGGTAGGCATGGAAAAAAAACGAAAAAAGAAGACAGACATTTTGTATGCAAAATTAGAGATGAGAATAAAATATATATATAAAAGATTTTTTAAAGAAGAGAAAGATTCCAAATTTTCTATTTTTGGTGATTGGAAGGATGGTGGTGTTCTGAATTGTGGTAGAAGAAAAACAATGGGGGAAAGAAACATGTCCAGAAACAACAGTGATTTTCATTTTGGATAAGCTAAACACCTGTAAGATAAATGCATGGGGCTTGCCCAAATTATCCCCCAAACTGATCTCTAAGCAAATGTAGTTGTGGGGGTCACTGGTCTATAATTGGTAGCTGGTATTTTAGGAAGCCACCAAAGGAAATGTAAAATAAATAAAAAGTTCTCTGAACATCTATATATAAACAGTTGTTGAAACTGTCATTAATTAACACCACAGAAGATTACAGAGAAGTTCAAGTAAATGAACTAAGTCCAGATATATCAAAATAGATAATTGCAAAATACATAATGATGAATTTTCAAAATGCAAGGTGCAAAGGATGCTACGATGTTGTATATGGGAAATTTTAAAAACAAAATAACATATGTTGTATACAGACATACAAATATAGAGATGACAATACAACTTCAGAATATTAGGATAACAGGTAGGAGAGGAAGGGAAGAGGAAGGGGACACTAGCTTGATCTGCCACATTATATTTCTTTTTTAAAAGGCTGCCAGTAGAAGGCACTGAGAGAAAGGTATAAATTGCCATGAGAAAAATTAAGAAAATACAGGTCCTGGACATTAGGAAAGTGAGGAGGTATGTTCTCAAAAGAAGAGCATAGAACATACCATCCAACTTTGCAGACAAGTCAAGTAAAATAATGATTAAGAAGCTGTCTATTATCAGTCAGAAACCTTTAAGACAGTTTCAGCAGAATAATGAGGGTGGGAGCCAGATGGTGGGGGGTGGAGAGGAGATACTTGGCACCGAAGGAGTGGAGGCAGTGACAGCAAACGGCTCACTCAAAAAGGCTGGCAATGAAGAAGGAAAGAGGAAAGAAAAGACAAAGATACACGGTAGTTTAAATGAGAAACATTTAATTTATCTGATGCTTCAATTTCAGGCCAGGTAGGTACTCAAATAACTCATTTTTTTTTTTTCCTTTGCAAAACTTCAAGTTCTTACAGTAGCAAAATAAATATGTTTTTTCATTAAGGGATTATCTCCCTAACTCACATGTTAATATGACACAAAAAACATGAAGAGCTTGGTTCATATCACATAACATGAACATTAGTCTTGCAAAAGTTGAGAAAATGTGAGTCATGAGATGTAGGGATTTTCTAGGTGTACTGCTCACTCAGATAGATCCCCACAAAGTGGTATGTATCTTGATGCAGCCAACCAGTCCAGGATCTGTCCTTTAACCTTTCAGACTTAGAAACTTAATTTCACCAATGTGAACACATTTGGCGTATTCGGGAAGGTGATTCATACTAACGAAGCTCATCAGGGTCTGATATTTAAGCCATTTTATTTATTTACAATAAGGAGTTTGATTGCCAAGCACTCTAGACATAGTTAGCCCTAACCAGTGAGCCCAATTATCCCTAGGGTATTTGGGAAGCAAGGAAGCAGTTAAGGAGTTACTTATTGGAATGTGTAATGACATCTGGCTTTGATGTGACAGTCTCTGAAATAGCTATATTCCTGTTGAGTGGATTCTTGAATCGGCCTAACAGAGCATTCTCTCTTGAAGTGAAGGCATGCTCTTACAGATTTGCTTCTTCTGCACCTTTATTTCTAAATTTCCTTTTGAAGTACATATCCATTCCTTACCACTGTTAATACCTTTCTGCCTAGGAACAGATACATCTCTTTAAAAATGTTCTGCTTTTCTCTGCACTGAATGCATTATGCATGTTATTGCTTAGCTTTCAAAGTTCTTTGAGGACATCTATGATCACTCCATATAGATGACATTTCATTTGTAATGATGACTTTTACCATTTCTGAGGACAACTATAATTTCATTGTTTATTCTATTTTTCTTCGGGTAAACTTACTTCTTTACCTAAATTTTTTAAAGGACACCTTATATTACTACCATCAATTACCAACCCAATTTATTTGACAAAAGTAAAAAAACCAAAAAGATAAGCATAATAAGGATACAATTATATCCTTTAATAATTCATTTGTTTCACCACTACCTGTATACTGATATGCCATCACTTATTATCACAACTACTCAAACATGATATTATTTTGTATTTTTTCATGCAGTTTGTTACAGTTCTGCAATCCTATCCTGTTGCTGATGATTGCAAAAGTATTACCTTGTAATAACATCAGCACTGCACTGACTTATGAAATCCTGATGTGAATGTCAGCTCAACCTTTAAAAGAAACTTAAGGAAAATATGAGTTGTTTATATGAAATGTTCCTTAGGATAATATCATTTAAATGAGACCAATTTCCATGGAAATTATCTAACATGTCTTTCACAAAATTCTATAAAAGAGCTCTGACGGTGCACTTAAAGGGCTATCATTAAACCACTTATTGCTGTGTAGGTTCTGATTTTAAAACTTTTTCTCAGACATAAAAAGGTATAGTTCTTTTGGACCTTCAACATATTGTTATTTTGCACAATTCATTCTATTCAATTTATGTAACACTCTAAGACATTGTAAATGTCTGAAAATAACTATGAAGAAGAAAAAATAAATAAATAATTATGGATTTGTTGAAAAAGGGACAAAGGGTATATTTTCAGAGGCTATTTGAGAATATACAGGGAAGCTGATTAAGCACAGACAATCCTGGAGGAAAGCCTAAGAAAAGTTTCTCTATCCTTTTAGTTAGCAGTGATTGTGGGTAATGCTTTTTGTCCAGAAAGTTTGTGAGCAGAGTCTCCAGAAAGTAAATATTGTATTCTCAACCATAAGATTTTTAGGACTTTTCACTAAAGGATAGCAATTGTACATGTCATATAGTATTAAATCTTTATTTCCAAACTTGGTTTAGGGTGATATAGAAAACTTCAACCAAATTTTAAATAAAATAATAAACATCTTAGTAACAGTTTAGGTACTATAAATATTAGATATAGGGAATACAATTAAACTTAATATAACTGATGAGCTACGTACGCATCTTAATCTCAGAGATTTTTTGCATTAGTTTCAAACACATCTTACAAAATAGTGGATATTTGTTGGTTGTTACCTCAGCATCCATTTCCATTTTTTTTCCAACCAAAACAAACCTGATTTCCTTAGGAGTACTTACCCAACCTCAGTACAAAGTGACCATGTAGATGGAGTGGACAGACCTCATCCCCAGGTTGAGTCCTGCAGAGCGTCTTGCACTTGACCACAGTGATTGATCCAGAAATGGAGATGTATCACATTTTGGCCAATAAAACATTACAGATGTGCTAAGGACTCCTACAAGTGAAGTTTCCTTGCTGCTGTGGGAGTTCCAGGAACTTTCCATGAACAGTGTGAGAAGAATGTGAAGTTCCTTAATGATGCCATGAGAAGATCTAGTATGAAAACTAGTCCAACATCTGGGGGAAGACAGAGCTACAAGAATCAAAATGGACTCAGTGTCCAGATGGCAACATGAACTGATGAATTAAGTCTCCCTTTCATAAAGCTTAAAATTAGAGCAGTGTGTACACAATTCAATTAGATGAACTCATACTCCCCAAGTTTTTTCTTTCATAATCCACTTTGGTTCAGGTTTTCTGTTACTTCCAAAAGCCTCCCAGTCAATGTAGGAAGGTAATTTGGAACACTGGAGGAAGTATTGAGGTCAGGAGATCTGAGTTCCGGTTTAGTTTTGCCATTATTTGTGTGATCTTAAGCAAGTTCTTTATAACAAAACCCTTTAACCACTGTATCCTTTTTACAATAGCATTCATTCTAGATGATTTCTATTAATATAACATAGAACAAATTGGCTATATTCTACCAAATCCACATATCTTTCTGAGTGTACAGGTGGACTCTATTTATTGGCCTCCAATTAGTTCAGTTGGGGAATTGTGATTCAGTTCTAAAAGATGGGATGCAGACCAAAGTGATGAAAACCACACCAAGGCCTTTTACTTCATATGATTCCAAAATCCTCTCTTCCCTCTCTTCGATGACTATGGAGGCCAAATACTGAGGATGGCAGAATCAGGGATTTCTGATTTTTACTAGGATTCAATACCCTCTTCCTCCAAGTTTTCAACTTTCACAAAATATTTACAAAACATTCTGAAAACTTTCTAATGTATTTCTGTTCTTCCAGGAAAACTTCTCCTGGATAAAATATTTATTAATTGCACTCATGAAACTGTCTCAGAATTACTTCACTAATAAATTTTAACAGAAATTATGCATGATTTGCAACCTCCACCCTAATTTAAACCTCATTTACAAAATGAAAAAAAGATCTTAGTGTATAGTTAACTGCTATTTTTTAATACTCCCAATTTGTTGTTATACAACATTTATTTCATATTCACCTGGAGTCTGATGTGGGTGTAATAGCTCTCCTAGAATTTTGAACAAATGGGGTAGACTAGGGAGTTACAATTCAGGATGAAATAATCAAGGCATCCTGTGCAAGGGCTTGAACCTATCTCTCAGCAGATGAGAATCCACTGCAGAGCCTTGAGTGGAGGGTATGGCACATTAAGGGAGCCAGTCAAGAAGTGAAATGACCAAGAGACATCAATAAACTTCTCTAAATCAATGTTGGCAAGTTATCCCACTATCTCAGGCAGGAGGAGACATTCATTGATTAAACGGATTCTTAAGCCAATCTGGAAATTTTATATCAGCTTTCTAAATTGGATTTATTTTGTCTCTCCTAACTAGTCCCAGACAGACCTTTGTCCATCACTCTACTTATTGGATACAAGAAATAATTCACTAATGCTAAAACAGGATCCTTCCAATTCTCATTTTCTTCTAAGATTTTGTGCCCATTGAAAGTTGAGCCAATTGTGGATAACTCCATTTCCTTGCCTGCCAACCCAAACTCAATATAGGGAGAACCACCTCAGCTAGTTCTATTTATTGCAAAGATATCATTACAATGTAAACTCCTCAAAAGCAGGAACAGTATCTTATTTAGCCTCAGAGAGCCAATGACTATCTCAGTATTCTGCACTTTGCTCCACCGTTTGTAGAACTGATAATGGTCAGGAAATAAGGCTCTCTGTCTAGTAGCGACCTCTTGATACCCAATTATCTTGGGAACTGAAAGGGGCAAGAGACATCACCCACAGAGAAACTGAAAAGTTTCTGTGCAAAGAGAGATACTGTTCCCAGCAGTATCTGTGTGGCAATACACACCACTGCATATTTTCTTCTGCTTTCCTCTGGTGGTTAATGTTATATACATACAAATAGACATGTATACACACACACACACACACACACTCCACAAAAAAGGTAAAAATCTTAAGAAAATGTGTCTTACTCATTTCTAATACTCAATATGAAAATAATTTTTCTATTTTTTTTACATGTCAAACTTTCGTTAAAGATTTCTGAATGAGTGAGTAGAAAAGGTTAAAGTCCAGTGCAACTATATATTTTTTTTTGAGATGGAGTCTCGCTCTGTCGCCCAGGCTGGAGTGCAGTGGCCGGATCTCAGCTCACTGCAAGCTCCGCCTCCCGGGTTCACGCCATTCTCCGGCCTCAGCCTCCCGAGTAGCTGGGACTACAGGCGCCCGCCACCTCGCCCGGCTAGTTTTTTGTATTTCTTAATAGAGACGGGGTTTCACCATGTTAGCCAGGATGGTCTCGATCTCCTG
Organism: Theropithecus gelada; assembly: GCF_003255815.1. Taxonomy (NCBI): domain Eukaryota; kingdom Metazoa; phylum Chordata; class Mammalia; order Primates; family Cercopithecidae; genus Theropithecus; species Theropithecus gelada. The sequence continues at coordinate 142,459,460 of NC_037670.1, forward strand.
ACCTCGTGATCCGCCCGTCTCGGCCTCCCAAAGTGCTGGGATTACAGGCTTGAGCCACCGCGCCCGGCCCAGTGCAACTATATTTAGAGAGGTTTTCTGTGTAAGTTTCTTTGGAGAGGTGTGCTGGGGGAGGAAAATTTCAGGTAAGTTGTGTCAATTGCTGCAGTTTAGGTTAGACTGGTAATGTCTAATGTGTTTATAGTCATCTATTTGTATGGAATGAAAGACTACAAAGAGGGTCTTTTTCTTCACTCATCCCCCAGGGTCTTCTGGTCTTCCATCTAAACACTGGGGAAGGCAAAGGAGGGCCAGCTACAACAGAAGCAGGAAGAGCTATTTTCACAAAGATTCTCTAAGAAATGAAAACACACTTTTGATTAATTTATTTACTTTGGAGACAGGGATTCACTCTCTCCCAGGCTAGACTGCAACAGTGTGATCACAGCTCACTATAGCCTCGAATTTCTGTGCTCAAGTGATCTCTCATCTCAGTCTCCCAAGTAGCTGAGATCCCATGCTCACACCACGATGCTCTGTGGAAACATACTTTTTTTTTTTTTTTTTTTTACCAAATTGGTAAGAGTGAAATTCCATAAACTCCAGGTCCTTGCAAGTTCACCAGCCCATGCCCAATTACTCCAGGGAAAAGGACTGGGTAGCTTATTCCTTCATCTCCACGACTAACTGACATCACCACACCGTGAGTTTGGCTCAGGCTTCTTGAAAGCCACTAGGTCACTGTGGTGTTGGGGAGGAAGGTGAGATCAAATTTGTTAAATGTTTGCTTGAAGAGCCCAATAAGTTTGGAGGATGTTCAGGTTTATTTGGTGGTGACCACCTATGCCAGTCCAGAGACAGTGGCTGTTATTGCTGGAGGACAGGTGAGAATGGCATCTCACATTCACCTAACAGTGCTCTCACCTTGGCTTGCTTTGAACCAGTAAGCAAGCAAGGCAAATGATATACATGAGATTAGAACATAGATTTGTGGCTGCAACAAGTGGGAGGTTCTCTCAGAGTCTGGGGATCTCACCCTCCCAGAGGAATGAATCAGTAGGTCAGAGCAGCTCTGAATGTGGGCTCACTCTCTACTTTTTACATTTCCGGCTTGATGAGGTAAGGGGTAACCCGCAGTCAATAGTCTGTCCCAACACGATAAAATAAATGTTTTCTGTGCCACAATCAGATAACTAAGTTATTTCTTTGTATCATTTCTTGCTACATAATTGGGCCAAGTTGAAGTCTGTTGCAGCAGACAGACTATGGTCTACTAAAGACAAGAATTTTATTTTTGAGTAAACAACCCACTTTAGACCAACTTTGGTGGTAGCAAAGATTGTCTACCCAGGAATATTTAGGGAGGCTTGTGCAGATCTGTGAAGATGGGTAGAACCTCCATCTTCACCTGTCCTTTGCTTCACATAAAAGAGAATCAGGTGAAGTCAAGTGATGACAAGGACTGGGGCTAGACTACTGCTCCTAACTCAAGAGACAGACCTTTTTAAAGGAAGAGATCTTTTGATCTCTATCTTAGTTTGGGTTCTCCCAAAAGCAGATCCTGGGGCAAGAATTTAAGTGCAAGTAGATTATTTAGGGAAAACCAGTACGGGAGTGGAGTTATAAGGACAGGAAGTGAGCCAATAAAATGTGCACAATTAAGCCAGCTACTGTTGAATGAGCAGAGACATAGCCCCTGGATTATCCCACCGTGTTGATGAAGAGGTTGTTATTTATAAACTCAGTCACTGACTGAAGACTGCTCCCTGAAGGAGTGTTAATTCCCCAGAATTCCTAGCCTGCCACACATGGACGGGGTGCAGAAAACGCCTTCAAATGCAGAGATGCACGTATCAAAAATTGAAAGTACACAGGAGCACAGTGAAGTCATTTTGAGAGAAATGGGAAATGGATATTATTATATACTAATATACCTAGAAGAGACATAAAACTTGACTAGGTAAGGAGTATTCAGGGCTTTGCACCAGCAGCATCCCTGGAAAGAATGTGCAGTGATTTTCAGGGTTCCTAGTGGACTGACTCTCCAACAGCTCTCACAGGATGCAGGGTAAGATATTTATTTAAATAGAAAAATAAAGTCAGCTAATGGGTTTGATAAGGATATGGGCTCTACCATAAATATGACTTAAATTTGCAGCTACAAAATTTTAATGAAAATATATTTAAAGCACATAAACAATACACTATGTGCTAGAAATTCCATTCTTTGCAATTAATAAACTTACTACATAAAAATTTAGCATTTTAAAGTAAGCATGCATAAAAGGGTCTTAAATTTTTTTTTTAGTTAAAATTTAGAAGCCATATGAGCAAAAATAGCTTATAATTATCTTACAATTATGTGAGCTACTCAATATCCTTTTAAAAAGGAGAGTAAGATTCAGAGGTTAGGTAGCTGGGTGGCAGGTGTCAAATGCACAGTAAAACTGGGTCAGCCAGCTTTGAACCTTTGAACACTACTGTCAAACAATCAGACTGAAGCTTCTGACCCAACACACAGTGACACTGCCCACTGTGCCCTGGATGTCACCACAGGCATCAATGACATGCTCCTTTATGAATTTGCTCTTGCTACAACTGGTGTGACCATCAGAGTTGTTTCTCTACAGGATTTGCTGCTATGCAGCACCAGTCCTCAATTCAGTATCTGTGGCAGTCATAAGCAGAGCCTAGGCCTCTTTCACTGCAAGAAACATCAGGAAAAAAAGTGCCTGATATATTGAGCTCTATCACCAAAACTTGTAAAATAGGGAACTCTCAAGAAATAAAAAGACTGACGTTAAGCAGCCAAAAGGCAATGACTAATGTCCCCAGCAAATAGCTGTCTTTAATTAGATTTATCTTTTTGTTTTCAAAAAATCTCTACTGAGATTTTGTTTCAATTCATTGCATTATTTTGACATGTTGGTGATTTTCAATTTAGTTTCTGGTGCATATGTTAAAATGCAGACCATTCTTTATTTTTGATCATGCCACATGCATGAAAAATTCCATTATGTGAGTTATTATCACTGGGGTAAACTCTTGGAAAAGTTCCCGCATATTCTTTTTGTTATTGTTTTTCATTTCTTTTCCTGCATATCCTTGATAGAAGTTCTAAATACAATAGGAAGTAGGGTAGGTAGGGAGGAAACAATACAGGCTTTCTCTGAAGTCCTCTGAGGTTTTGTTATGTCTGGTTTATTCTCAGTGCAAAAGGTCATGTTCAGAAAAATGGAAGAATCATATCTCAAAGCTAGTCAAAAATGGGCATTATGAGAATACATGAGGTTGGTCAGAATGATGAATTTGGTAATATAAAAGCTCTGAAAATCTCATTTGTTGACATTAGAGAACAGGGGTCTGCAAACTTTCTGTAAGGAGCCTAATAATAAATATTTTAGGTCTTGTGGGCCTCTGTTGCAATTATTCAGCTCTGCTGTTGTAGCCCCAAAGCAGCCATAGATGATATACAAATTAATGGTTGTGGTTGTGTGCCAATAATATTTACTAACAGAATGATTTCCCTAAGGTTTGTAGTTTGCCAACCCCTGTTATAGAAAATAGTAATAATACAGATACTTAATATTAAAGAAATGGAAAAAATGCAACAGAGGCAGAAAAGTGTCGAATCTGTCTCTTCCTCTTTGTAAAGAGTTAGGCCCAGGAGTCTGAAGAAACAGTCACAACTGCTCAAATCTGAATAACCTTAAGTGATCCTTTGTCTATATAAGTTCTTTATTTCTTGACACTACTGTGAATTCTTCTTGGGCAACAATCTCAATGGCAGTGCAGTACATTGGAGCTTGACTGTCTAGGTTCAAAGACTGGCTCTGTTAATTACCAACAAAATGACTTCTGGCAAGAGACAAAACCTAAAGAAAAAACCAGCAGAAACCACTGGAGTGACAGAGGTGTGGAACACAGTAGGTACTTGACGAAGACGACTTAAGATTTAGGTAAAGACTGAACATGTACCACTCCTACTTGTCTTGACAGTGGAGCATCCACTTCATAAGAATGACAGTATAATGAGAAAAACACACACATGAAATAATACTTTGAAGAAACTCACCTTTTACTTAATATCACCACACAGGAAATTCTGGGTAGAAGTTTAGAATTCAGAAAGGCTTTGTGCCACAGAGAAAGACTGCCACGAGCAATAGTACTTAAGTTGTTTAGAATGAATAAAAAATGTTCAAAATCTCCTATGTACAGTACACTTTCTCGGTGACTTTGGTCAGTGACTTTTATCCAGGAAGACAATAAATTAAGAGGTTGCATACGTGTATCACTTTTTATTCCTTCCATAACAAATCGCCACAAACTTAGTGGCTTGAAACAACAAAACTTTATCAACTTACAATTCTGTAAGTCTGATACAGGTCTGACTGGACTTAAATCAAGGTGTTAGCAGAATGTATGCCTTTCTGGAGGCCCTAGGGAAGAATCCATTTCCTGCTTACTTAGATGTTGGCAGAATTCAGTTTCTTGCTGTTGTAGGACCAAGATTCCTGTTTTCTTGCTGGCTATAAACTAGGAGCTGTTCTCAGCTTCTAAAGATAACCACATTTCTTGGCTCACAGCCCTCTTCCTCCAACTTCAGAGCCCATCAACAGCAGGACAAGTCTTTTCATGTCACATCTCTCAGACCCACTCTTCTGATTCCCTCTTCCGCATTTAATGACTCATGACGAGAGGGGCCACCTGAGTAATCCAGAATAACCTCACCATCTCGAGGTCTTTACCCTCAATCACATTTGAAAAGTGCTGTTTGTCATGTAAAGTAACAATCACAGTTACCAGGGAATAGGATGTGGACATCTTTGGGGGTTAGGGGGGTAGGAGAGATTATTCTACCTTCCACAATATCCTAGTTGCCTTTCCTATTCTTCCCATCGGTAGTGACATCTGAAAAATGTCAACCTACCTTTGAGTATTTGGACTCAAAGGTATATATATTCCTTCAGATTTCTGAAAAAGTCTACATACGACTGCAATGATATATCCATGGATATGCACCGATCATATGTACATATAAACTCAAAATTCTGTCTTTCAAGTAGAACAGTTACTTTTATTAATTATTGTAAGATGCGCTGAACTAGAATCCAGGAGGCCTTGATTGTAGGTTCTACTACGTAACCCTAAAAGAGTCACTGAACTTATTTGGGACTCAGTTTCCTAATCCACATGATACAGAATGTAAACTTGAAAATTCCTAGGTTCCCTTTTAGCTCTAAATATCTGTGATCCATGGTCTGAAAGAAAAAGGGTGGAGGTGGGAGAGTCATTCTGATTTGTTACAAAAATGAAACAAAACTTATATAATGAGAATTTATCAGAAATAAGGGAAAGCTCTGATATTTTTTCTGCCTCACATGTTTTCAATTAAATTAAAAAAAATATTTAGGGGGTACAAGTGCAGGTTTCTTACATGCATATATGAAATCTAGGCTTTTAGTGCACACGTCACCTGAGTAGTAAGAGTTGTACCCAATAAGTAATTTTCAACCCTCATTTGCTCCCCATGTGTTTTAAGGTAATTTCAAGCATTTGCTTTCCATTGATCACTCAAGGTTATTTATGTTTAGCTTTTGTCAATATAATTCTTATACTTCACTCTCACTATTCCATTTGCATTTCTATACCTTCTTACATTATTCATCTCATTGCCTAACCTCAGTATTTTTCTCCAAAAAAACAAACAAACAAAAAAAAACAATAAATTAGCTTTGCTCTCCCTTGCCATACAATATCTGCAACAAGTCCAAATCAATCTATTCCTTCTGTGTGGATTATAACATTAAGGAATGAATTCAGACTGAAGATCCTAGCGACCTAAGTAATTTCTGACATCAATATTATTTTCCAATTTTGGCATGCAAAAAGTCAATGGAAATGACAATATAATTTGACCTGTACTGCAATCCAAGCTACTAGAGACAATTTTAAAAGGCCAAGCAAAACAATAAAAAAAGAAAGCAAATGTACTTAGCTTAAAATAAAGTTCCCTAATCTGGTTCACTATAGTGATAACACATACATGGTAATTTATTTTTTAAAAATAAATATTGAAAAATGATCAGGTGTGGGTGTTCCATTTGGATTAGTCATATGCTGTATGTGCTATTTAAATAAAGCTGTCCCAACTTATATGAATTGAAGTACCCTTCTAGGGCAAAGTCAGAGGTGGAAGAACTATCTACCTAAAGAATTACTTGGTGCTAAAGGACAGTGTGAACCACAGAGGGAGGTAAGTAAAACAGGGGCAGGATGACGTTATTTAAATTCCAGATTCTCAGTGGAATACCAACATAGTCTGTTACGCTACAGTACTGTCTTTTTATTTTTTATTTTTGAGAAAGGATCTGCTCTGTCACCCAGGCTGGAGTGCAGTGAGAAGATCTTGGCTTACCGCAATCTTTGCCTCCTGGTCTCAAGCCATCCTCCCACTTTAGCCTCCTGAGTAGCTGGGACTAGAGGTGTGCATCATCATGCCTAATTTTTTGTAGAGACAGGGTTTCACCACATTGCCCAGGCTGATCTGGAACTCCTGAGCTCAAGTAATCCTCCTGCCTTGGCCTCCCAAAGTGCTGGGGTTAAAGGCATGAGTCACTGCACCCAGCCGAGCACTGTTTTTTAGAGTACACATGAAATCACATGAGATCGTTAAATCGGAGAGTAATGTTAGAATAATAAGGAAAGTGGGTTGGTTCATACATAATTTTTCATAGCACTTTAATGCTTTGTAGTACAAAGACACGATAGCTGAAGTACAACTACTGCACTTAGTTTTGTGATTGCACCAGGCCTGGGGGAATACAGCACTCAAATGATGACCTTTCACGGTGCGGGACCCCATTCTTCCCTGGGCTTGGTTCAGCCACGTGCTCCATTTTGATAGGGCTTATTTTGCAGCTCCCTCACATCTTTGGGCAAAAGCGACATCAGACAATGAGTCAGAGCCATCCATCTCTGGCAACTCTACATTTCCTGCAAAGTTTGCAACTGCTTCCATCTGCAACTTCTGATGATCTGCTGCCCTTGTTTCCATCACTCATCAGTGTCTACCCTTCTGTAAACTGTCATTCTTTAAGCAACCTTCAACTTTTTAAAAAAGGTAAAACTCTTTAAGTTAATATAACATTGCTTTATTTGTTAGGAGTTTTACACGTCCTTTTAAATGAACTACTATTTTCATTTGGGTTGTTACTGTCTGTTAATACTACAGTTGAGTCGTTGCAAGACTTTGTTGTGTATTAGTTACCTAGGGATGTTTTAGAATACTGAGGCCCAGCTTCTCCCCTCATTCCATTTAATTCAGAATGTCTTGGGTGTGGGAGCCAGGTATCAGTTTTTAAAGATCGTATCAGTAAGTAGCAAAGTTTGGGAACCACCGCTCAGTTGTTCTGAGGTTCAGAGGGCTTTCCCAGACTTATTTTTCCCTTAGGCTCTTAAGTGAGCCATTTTCTTAAAATGTGAAGATCTTCAGGAATGTATTATACATAGCATATTATAGCCAGAATGTTTTGTCATTTTTTGGTTTCTGCTATGGTCTGGATAGTGGTGTCTTCCAAAATTCATATGTTGGAACCTAATATCCAATATGATTGCATTAAGACGTGGGGTCTTTGGGAAGTAAGACTTGAGGGCGCTGCCCTCATGAATAGGATTAGTGCCCTTACTGAAGAGGTTGAAAGGAGCTGCCTTGCCACCTTCTGCCATGTGAGGATGCAGCAAGAAACTGTCATCTATAAGGAACAGGCCCTCATCAGACACAGAATCTACTGTTGCTTTGATCTTGCATTTCTCAGCCTCCAGAACTGAAAAAAATAAATTTTTGCTGTTCATAAATTGCCCGATCTAATGTATTTTGTTATAGCAGCCCAAACAGTTTCCAAAATAAAAATAATGTAAAGGGAGAGCAGGATTTGGGGAGTGAAAATGGCTGGTTAAAAAAAAAAATTTTTTTTCTTTTTTTTTTGAGACCAGTCTCAGTCTGTCGCTCAGGCCGGAGTGCAGCAGCATGATCACGGCTCACTGGGCTTAAGTGATCCTCCCACTGCAGACTCCCAAGTACCTGTGAACACAGGTGTGGGCTACCATGTGCAGCGAATTTTTGTATTTTTAGTAGAGATGGGGTTTCCCCATGTTTCCCAGGCTGGTCTTGACCTCCTGGGCTCAAGCAATCTGCCCACCTTGGCCTCCCAAACTGCTGGGAATACAGGTGTGAGCCACTGCACCTGGTCTAAAAATTTTAATAATAAAAATCAATTTTAAAAACACCATAAAGAATGCATAAAAGCATATGTATTTTATTAGTATATATTGCCCTGTATGAGGTGAAACAGAGGGCCTCCTAAGATATACTGGCTCTCCAGATCTTTAAGGTAAAGTATATGCCCATGTATGTATCACCAGTATGTTCTGTGGCCTCGCCATTGGCTAGTGAGCAAAGTGTATTATGTTTACATAGTTCTACAGATTGGCCCCATCTACTTTGTTAACAAGCAGTCTTGCCTTTTCCTGTGTCTCCCTAATCTTGCTAACTTCTGATTCACCAACTGCCATCACTATGCCACCTAGGATTTGCTGTTTGCCTTTTCTTTTTCATTTTTAGATGGGGTTTCACTTTATTACTCAAACTGGAGGGCAGTAGCTCCAACATGGCTCTCTGCAGCCTCAACCTCCCTGCTCAAGCTATCCTCCTGCCTCAGCCTCCCAAGTAGCTGGCACTACAGGTGCATGACACCACACCCAGCTAATTTTTTATTTTTTTGGTGGAGATGGGGTTTTGCCATTTTGCCCAGGCTAGTCTCAAACTCCTGGACTCAAGCAATCTTCCTACCTCAAGCTCCCATAGTGCTGAAATTATACATGTGAGTCACTGGGTCTGGCCTCATTACCTTTCTTAGGCTCTGTCTTCACATCACATTTTTTTCTGCCTCTCCATTCTTTTATTATTATTTACTTAATAACCTCTGTGAGCTCAGAATACGCTTCTCCATTCTTATTGCTACAAATCAGAAACTCATACCTCAACTCCTGCTGGCCTTTTTATCTTCAGTTTTTACCTCCGCTAAATATTCATGTCAGGACCAAGTGTAACGATTCACGCCTGTAATCCCAGCACTTTGGGAGGACGATGTGGGCGGATCACCTGAGGTTGGGATTTTGAGACCAGCCTGGCCAACATGGTGAAACCTCGTCTCTACTAAAAATACAAAAATTAGCCAGGTGTGGTGGTGCATGGCTGTAATCTCAGCTACTCGGGAGGCGGAGGCAGGGGAATCGCTTGAAGCCAGGAGGCAGAGGTTGCAGTGAGCCGAGATCCGCACCACTGCACTCCAGCCTGGGTGAAAAAATGAGACTCCATCTCAAAACAAAAACAAAAACAAAAACAACCAAGCATTAATGTCAGGTTATTTTCCTAAAGTATATTTGCACTTCTTCTCAAGCACTGATTTAAGTCTTACCTTTTTTGTAAAACCTTCTAAGATTCAAACTCATATCCATCTTTCCCTTCCTTAAGCACTTAAAATGTGCACAGCTGCATCTGTCCAATCATAAAAAACGGCAGTGAACAAAACACCGTACTGGAATAAGCTTTGAGACTTGAAAAAAAAAAAAAAAGAAAAAAAAGGTTCTTTATGGTATACCCTATGTCCTTGAATAATAGTGTATACTTACTATGTATCAGGCTCTTCAAGTATTGCTTTTAGTTCCTCAACAATTAGATGTAGTTTTCCCCATTTTACAGATGGGGAAACAAGGCACAGAAAGTTAAGTTGCTCAAAGTCACACAAATAAAAATTCAGGCAGTTCTTGAGTCAGTGTTCTTAATAATGATCCTAAACTGCTTCTCGATTAACAAATCACTTATATATGATTTTTCCTGTCCCTTAAGTAATGGAGTTAAATCTACCTGTCTTTATTACCCTAAATGAAAGACATAAGTAAAGCACTTTGTAATGCATAGTGTTAAATGGAGACTATTAATAACCTTTATTTATAATTTGTAATATTCATTTTTTTATGCAATAATTATTTCATTTTTATACGTAAAGGTCTGTAATTATTCAGGAATTTCCTTGTAAGTAGAGACGCATGATCTACTTATGTCCTTTTCTGCCTAGGAGAACTCTGGTTAGATCAATTCAATATTTATTACTGATTGGTTAACACCCTTGCAACTTGCAGGGAAGTAAAGCATAAACACATAAAAGGAAATACAAGTTCCCATAAGGTTAAAAATATTATTTTATTTTAAAAATTTTATTTAAAAAATTGTGATAGTTTTCCATAAACTATTCAGAGAAGGGCAAATTCAGTTTCCTCAGATTCTACCAGAAGTCTGATCCTTTAGGTTAATGTTTTCTGCTCAAGATTTAGATTCAGAAGTAATGGAATAAAATTATCTATTACAAGCATACTTTGGTTGATACTTTATCAGTGATATGTCACTTAAATAAGCATTACTTTGAGAGATTTGGACTTAAGGGGCAAGTTTCACCGTTAACTCTTAATTTTTTAGTAGTCAGATGTTTATATGTATCAGTTTTCCCTTGCTGGAGCTTTAACATAATTCTCCTTTATGAGATGCTAAGCTCTCTACATTCACGTACTCCCAAGGGTGCACGGCTAATATAGATAAATCATACATGTAATGTTTGCATCCAGATGTAATTCATTTTTTGTCTTAATAACTGGACTTTTATCTATCCAGAGGCTTTCTCGTTACATCTGTGATCCTTATAGACTACACAAAATATAGCAGTTTTAAGACACACGCAAAAAAGTTTCCAGCCAGAGATTTTGTGATGCTCCACAAACACTGTACATCTGTTATTTATCTGGCATATTACTTTAATGACAACTACACAAGGCCATAGACTTACAATGTATTTATGATGCAAGTAGTTTCGTAAGCTACCATATAATGTTAAACATTTTCAAAACAAAAGCACACTCTTAGTGATGACAAGCTGTAGGGAGTATTTATTTTTTTACTTTTATTTTTAATTTTTATTTTATTGAGATGGAGTATCGCTCTGTCGCCCAGGCTGGAGGGCAGTGGCACGATCTCCGCTCACCGCAACCTTCGCCTCCCAGGTTCTAGTGGTTCTCCTTCCTCAGCCTCCCTAGTAGCTGCGACTACAGGCACCCGCCACCACGCCGGCTAATTTTTGTATTTTAGTAGAGACGGGGTTTCACCATGTTGGCCAGGATGGTGTTGATCTCTTGACCAAGTGATCCGCCCGTCTCGGCCTCCCAAAGTGCTAGGATTACAGGTATCAGTCACTGTACCCGGCTTTATTTTTATAACATCACACAGAGGTTAGTTTTTATGTTTTTGTTTTTGAGATGGAGTTTCGCTCTTGTCGCCCAGGCTGGAGTGCAATGGCGTGATCTCAGTTCACTGTAACCACCGCCTCCCGGGTTCAAGCGATTCTCCTGCCTCAGCTTCCAGAGTAGCTGGGATTACAGGCACACACCAACACTCCCAGCAACTTTTTTTGTTTTAAACAAAACTCCTAACACCTCGTTAATCATTAATTAGTCTTTGGGTTTTGATTCAACTCCTAACATTTGCAAATCACACAATTATCTTTGTTATTTCATTTGTGGAAGACACTTTCATTTGTTACCCTGCGAATATGAGACATTCACAATCTAATTCCTGACTACATTTGATTTCAAACAGATCGGAATAACTTCCAGAATATAAAATATTAACTATTTGGGAGTCATCTTGTAGGTATCTTGTGGGTATGCTCTAATTAAGAAATGCTTCCTCTTCCCAGGAAAACTGCTGACATTGCAAGAGTTATTCCAAAGCCACAATTCTTAAGAAAATACATGTTTAACCTAAATCATAAAGATATTTTGTAAAAAAGGGAAATCGCTCCTGCTGATGTTTTGTGTATAAATCTCTTTCTAAATTCAAGCTCTCTCAAGTTAGGGCACCACAGTAAATAAAGTGGGAACAGTATCACATTGGGAAATATCTGAAACGATACCTATGGCACTATAAGGAAACTGAGGCCCAGAAGAATTGAAGTGATCTGTGCAATGACACCAATATGTTAGCAGAGCCAAGATTAGAGCCAAGTTTGCTGCCTTCCTGCATCAGTCCTTTCTTGGTGCTGCAGGAGCCTTTTACTTATTAATTTCACCCTGGAGAATTCCGGTAGACCATCCCGGCGTGGTAGAAGCGTGAACATTCGTTTTCTAAGGGATGGTCACACACCTTTGTCTATTTGCATTTAGTTTCTTTAAAAAGTAAAAACACCTCCATTTTGGACCACTTTTAGAGACAAAAGCAGAACATACGAACGTGCATTTCATTGTTGAGTTCTTAAGACGCTTACACCGTGTGGTTATAACGTGCGCAACTTTGTCCCAGCCAACTGGACTTATTTTTAGTGTTATTTTCGGCTCCTGCTGCAGAAAACTAGGGATTCACCTACCCGCACCTGCATTTCACACAACAGCGCTCGTCTACTCTCTTCCTTCACTCCTAATAAAAAACGCCTTATCCCGTTTCTTCCTGCCTGCTCTACCTCAACATTTTCACTTATTATCTTCCACCACACTGGCTTTTACTCGGATTGGAAACCCACTCTCCCCCAACTTCTGTCTCGTACCCCACCTTCAAGAAGCGTCCTCCTTTTTTCCGCCTCTCGTTCGCTTTTGTCTTACACGGCTTCCGGAACACGGCCCAGAATTACAGCGAAAACACACTGCGCACGCGCACTCTCTGGTCAGCGCTGTGCTGCTTCTGTTTGGTTGGCTAGTTCGTCCCAATTTCCGAGTCAAAGGGCTGCGGCGCAGCAACTCTCACGATATTTGCTGCGGCCCGCAGACGCGAACCGCTGCCGGGTTCTGGCGCGCCCTTTCAGTTCTGCTTGTGGCCGGCACCACTGCGTTATCCGGAACTGCCGGTGTGAGCAGCATGACGTCCGCCTTGGAGAACTACATCAACCGTATCCTCAAGCTGGCCGCCGCGGGCGTGAGCCGGGGCTGCGGAGAGGCCGCCGCTCGGGGATCGGTGGGAGGTTGGGAGGCCCGGCCGCGGCGGGATCCTGGGGGCGGGCGAGGAGATGAGGACCCCGGAATGACCCAGAGTTCGGCGACGGCGCCTAGAGCCTGCCAGCTGCTGCGGGCCCAGGGGTCCTTTCCATTTTGTCTGCAAAAGCCAAATAAAAACCCAGTGTGATTTTTCCGAACTTTTCTGTCTTAAAAAAAATTACGCTCTTGATTCTTCCTTACTATTTCCCTAGGGCATAAGTGTTCAAGTTTGTAAATAAGATGAACAGTCGTCCTGGCTGCGACAACAGTTTTGCGAATCTGTGTACTTGTTTTATTCACATAATATGCTCATTAGTTCGAGGATAGCAGAAAGTTTAACGATGGTTCACAGACTGTTTCTGTCCCTTTACCACTTGAAGTCCCTACCTGGTGGTGGAATGAAAAAAATGCTTGCTGTTGTAATGGATTATAGTGAGGAGCAAGTAACAACCCCACGGGAAGTCTTAAAATAGACTTTACAAGTGTTACTGTTTTAAAGTCTCAGAACAAAAACACTATGTTAAGTTCAGGTACAAACTGGGTGACAAAAATTAAATACCGAATGCTTTTAATGTTACAGGCATTGTTAGTACCTTGTGACACTGATTATATAGCTTATTTACTTTTGAATTACAGAAGCCTGCCCCGGAAGACAGTTTTTTAACATGCTTGAAAATCGTCCAACATCGATTAATTTAGTACTCATCCAGTTTTCGTTTTAGATATAAACAGGCCCAAGAAACGAAATATCCTGTCCGAAATAATAGATTGGCAGCATTCCTAGTAGAAAAGTGTCAAAAATCCAGGATATTTTGAGATAAGATACACCGATCACATACAGAAAGAGGTTTTCTTTTTCTACTTTTTCCTTTTTTTAGTCATGTAATTATCACAAAACTAAAACAAGCTTTTAAAAAAATTTTTTTCTTTCTTTTTTTGAGTCGAGGGTCTCACTCTGTTGCCCAGGCTGGAGTGCAGTGGCTTGATCATGGCTCAATGCAACCTTGAACTCCTGAGCTCAAGCTATCCTCCTGCCTCTGCCTCTATCTCCTGAGTAGCTGGGACTATAGGTCACCAGGCCAGGGTAGTAGAGATGGGGGGTTCTCACTGTGTTTCCCAAGCTAGTCTCACCTCAAGTGATCCTCCTGCCTTGGCGTCCCAAAATCTTTCAACGTTTTTATGTAGTGAACTTAGTGTCTGTGTTGAACACTTTTACCTAATTGTCATATTTGTTCTAATAATTTAAATCATTACCTTGCCAGAGTCTGTTTTCAATTTGCATTCCCTAAGAAACACTTTCCTTTATTCAGTTATCAGGAACTGTTGCCGTTATTACATCTGATGGGAGAATGATTGTGGTAAGTCTTCGGAATTTTCATTCTCTGCTTTCCTGTAGGTTTATTGGTTGCAAGTTTTATGTGAAACCTCTGATCTCTAATGCCTAGACAGCACATTACACCTGTAGTGCAGTTTTATTATAATTCAGCTCTTTATCACTTTGCTGTCAATCCACGTTTTCCTCACTCATAAACGTGGCGTGTTACCTACAAGGCTTCTAGGAGCTAGAGTTATAGATTCTGCCCTCAGAGAGCTCCTAGTCTGCAGACCTTCATTAAACTTACTTTTCTTCTTCCATTTTTATTTCCTTCCTCATTCGGCACCACATGAATCAGAATTTTTTGAAATTTTGCATATGCTTAGTAACTTTTTAATGATTTAGATACTATTAATATCTACATATCAACATTTAAGGCTTGTATACAATCTTAACATTCTTTGTTTTTAGGTTGTGTGACATGTCTTCTGTAGGACACATTATGATGATTGACTCTCTCTATATACACATATTTACGTAAAATTGGCTTGTTCCTTGAAGTTGTTTCTCCCTTGCTAATTTATGTCATATAACAAAGATAAAACGTTCCTGTGGTGATACTTGTATTTGGAATTTGATCTGAGGAATTCATCTCAAGATTTTTGGGTAGTTGATTATTTCTTCACTTATAATTCATACTCCGAATGCTTTCAAAAGAATTTTAAGGCTACTAAACTTTATTTTCTAACCTTACCTAGTTTCTTTAAATAATTTGATCCCTTATTTTTCCATTCTGCAGTTTTGCTTTCGTTTGTTCTTAGTGACTATTGTTAGTCAAAGTTCTAGCTTTGCCATTTACTAAATTTATATCGTGTGCCAGGTGCATATGTGTTACATTAATTAATGTACATACAACTTTGTGAAGAATAAGTACCCCTGTATTCTAGATTAGGAAACAAGTTCAGAGAAGGTGACTCACTTTCTCAGAGTCACAAGGGTAGCAGGTGACAGAACCAAACTGGGATTTAAATTTGGTTTGACATGAAAGCCAAGGCCAGTTGCCTGGCTTCTTTCTTAAGGAAGCAATCATGTTTTCTTAGGCACCTCACATTGTATTTTTTCAAATGTGGACAGTTTGACATATTTTAATCTCAACACTTCAAGAAGCCTATTGCTATTAATAGATGTTTGCATTATTTTTTATTTGGTGAAAACCTTACGTTTAAATTTTCTTATTTTTGTTAACAGGATAGATAATAAACTGGGAAATTATTTTTAATTTTAAAGAAGAAGGAAAGCGATATAAAAAGAGCATCTTAAGTTCTAAAGTTCAATAGTTCTGTATTTCTTTGACACATAATTTATTTGATGGGATAGTTAATGGGTAAAATGAAGCCAATAAGTTATGAATGGGTGTTTATGATAATAACCATTTGCTAACTAGTTCAATAAATACTCCATATTTTCTCTTCCAAGTTATAGATTTCTTTGTATTTAATTCTCATTTTATATATTTTGACTTGCAGAGGATAAAACAGTTTAAGAGCTTGAGAGATTTAACCATCCAAACCAATGTTAGTTGATAATTCTTCAGAAACTTGAATACCATCTGAGTTACTCTGTTATGCTAGACCCATGTCTTCTTTTATTCAATTCTAAGCTTTCAAAAAACTCTCCCTGATTATTTCCTTCAAGTTCTGGTTCTAATTAGTATAGTCACATTTGTATCTACCTTACTGGGAGAGTTCAACAATACATCGATTTGATACACATTAAACAATACATGTGAGACAGATGGAACACCGGTAACTAGTAAGTACTCATTAGCTGTTATATGTAACTACTAAATTTTTAAAATATTTATGGGACTGATTTGAATCTCTGAAAAATGGCAAATTATATTTACTTGTGTATAATAGTATAGAATGTTAACGGTTTAGTGGTCTGACTCAGGAGCTGGCCTTTTGTGGTTCATCTCCTGGCTCTGCCACTTACTACCCATGTGCCCATAAGACACACCACTCTGTGCCTCAGTTTCTTCTTTGAAATGGGGCTAATTATAGTATTAAAGGGTAGAGATGAGTTGAGACAATGTGTATGATGTGTTTAGCACACTGCTTAGTGCTGGTATATAGCATATAGTGATACTATTACATTGCTGTCGTTGGTATGTATGGTTCTTCCTTATTTATGTATATTTGCCCATCAATTTCCCTTAAATCTCCTTTGTTTTAGTTTATACCTTTAGCTGCTGGTCTTCATAAGCTTTTATGCTAGTTACTTTTTGGAGATACTCAAATTAGTACATAGTTGTCGTTTCTAACTGCCGTCAACTCTGCATATGAGTGAGATGTGTGGTGCAGGACCCCCACCCCAGCCAAACAACCAAGAGGTAAATTGTGTACCCTCGAATACTGTTGGTTATAAAAAAGGTATTTTATTTGACATTGTATTGTTCCTTGTATTGGAATACCTGGCAACTAAAATGATTGTGAGGTTGAATTTACACTTTCAGGTAAACCAGAATATTTCTCTTTTTCTCCTGAATATTTTCTTTACAGGGAACACTGAAAGGTTTTGACCAGACCATTAATTTGATTTTGGATGAAAGCCATGAGCGAGTATTCAGCTCTTCACAGGGGGTAGAGCAAGTGGTACTAGGATTATACATTGTAAGAGGTGACAACGTGTAAGTAAAATATATCTGTTAAAATTATAAATGATACTGCCTTACTTTATGGAGAAGAGGTTTTCCCCAAAATACCCTATTGTATTATCCATACATAATTAATAGAATCTTGCATTCATTTCTTTCGTAAATACAGCGTTTCTTATATTTGCATAAAGTAAGGCATAGCTATACATTTTATGTCAACACTTTGTTTCAACCAAAGCTTTCTCTCTACAAATTAAACTTTTACCTGAGATTTTCCCATTTTTCTACTAGTTAAGTAGCCTGGGTAGAGTCCAGAAAGGGCCCTGCCTTATATTAAATACTTCATTAGAGAGGCTTCTTGAAAATGTTCTTAGAAATACCCAGAATTTTAGAGGAACATATTTCTAGAGTCCAAGGCCAAAGTTTGAAAAATGGTTTTGAAATCTCTCATTTGAACAATACTAATTCATGCTCAATAACGTAGATGTATTTGTAAATAAGTACTTACTTGTTATTCATTTTCTTTTAATTTTTTAGTATCATTGACACACTTACGATGTCCCTGTGGCCTCAGTTTACTTGGGACAGACAGATATAAAAGTTTAAGAGTAGGCCGGGCGCAGTGGCTCACGCCTGTAATCCCAGCACTTTGGGAGGCCGAGGCGGGCGGATCACAAGGTCAGGAGATCGAGACCATGGTGAAACCCCGTCTCTACTAAAAATAGAAAAAATTAGCCGGGCGCAGTGGCGGGCGCCTGTAGTCCCAGCTACTCGGGAGGCTGAGGCAGGAGAATGGCGTGAACCCGGGAGGCGGAGCTTGCAGTGAGCCGAGATTGTGCCACTGCACTCCAGCCTGGGCGACAGAGCAAGACTCCGTCTCAAAAAAAAAAAAAAAAAAAAAAAAAAGAGTAATTGGCCAGGCGTGGTGCCTGTAATCTCAGCACTTTGGGAGTCTGAGGCAAGTGGATCAGGTCAGGAGTTCAAGACCAGCCTCGCCAACATGGCAAAACCCTGTCTCTACTAAAAATACAAAAATTAGCCAGGCTTGGTGGCGTGCGCCTGTAGTTCCAGCTTCTCGGGAGGCTGAGGTGGGAGAATCACTTGAACCCAGGAGGTGGAGGTTGCAGTGAGCCGAGATCATGCCACTGCACTCCAGCCTCAGTGACAGATTGAGATACCTGCTCAAAAAAAAAAAAAAAAAAAAAAATGCCGGGCACAGTGGTTCATGCATGTAATCCCAGCACTTTGGGAGGCGGAGGTGGGTGGATCACTTGAGGTCAGGAGTTCAAGACCAGCTTGGCCAACATGGTGAAACCACGTCTTTACTAAAAATGTAAAAAATTAGCCAGGCATGGTGGCGCAAGCCTGTAATCCCAGCTACTTGGGAGGCTGAGTCAAGAGAATTTGCCTGGGAGGTGGAGGTTGCAGTGAGCCAAGATCACAGCCCTGCACTCCAGCCTGGGCAGCAAGAGCAAAACGCCATCTCAAAAAAAAAAAAAAAAAAGAAAAGTGGCTGATGTGGTTCCAGTGCCATGGCTCACGCCTATAATCCCAGCACTTTGAGAGGCCAAGGTGGGTGGATCACCTGAGCCCAGGAGTTCAAGACCAGCCTAGCCAGCATAGTGAAACCCCATCTCTCCTAAAAATACAAAAATTAGCCTGATGTGGTGATGGATGCCTGTAAACCCAGCTACTTGGGAGACTGAGGCAGGAGAATTTCTTGAACCTGGTAGATGGATGTTGGAGTGAGCCGAGGTTGCGCCTTTGCACTCCAGCCTGGGCAAAAAGAGTGAAACTCCATCTTGAAAAAAAAAAAAAGAAAAATGGCTGATGTGACAGAGGAACTGAATTTTAAATTTTATTTAATTGTAATTAATTTTAATAGTTACATGTGGCCAGTGTTAGAATAGTTATAGAGGCTAGAAGAATGCCAAATCAATTTTCTAGTGAGTACTACACTGAATCAAAATATAGTTGGAAAGAAGCAAAAGATGCATTAGCAATTTTAAGCTAAGATACATTAAGCTAGATACATTAACACATTCTAAGGGACTAACTGTCCCCTGGAATAACTTAAAATAAAAAGTGTAGGAATAATTTACTCATTTAAGTTGTTTATGTTAGCATCACCCTTAGATGAATAAATAATTTGATCTGTAATCAAAAATCAAGAGTTTATAAAATATTTTATAGAGATGACTTTTAGATGGAGTTACAAGGTGAGCTATAAGTAATGAGAGAGAGGCAGAGCAGATGGGGCCCAGGTCTCTGAATCAGAACAACACTGTTTATATAGGAGCTGTGCATAATAATTGATTTTAAGGTTTCTCCTACTTAAAACAATTTTTTTTCTTGAGCTTCAGTGAAAAAAATGGTGTGCTAGAGCCAGCTTGTACTGGCTTATGAAAGCAGATTGTTATATTTTAAGGAATTTTACAAGGTAGTTAATGTCTTGTTAGTAGCTTGAAATTGGCTGTGGTAGGAGTGTTTGCACAAGGGATATTAGTAAATGCTGCAAATCAGGCTACCGCTTTTTTTTCCAGAGAGCTGTTTTTTAAACATTTATCAGCATTTCACTGCTTACCATAGGGATTTTAAATGATACTAAATATTTAAGAGTGGAATTGGGGTCTTTAGTTTATTTTGAGAAAACTTAATTTATTCTACCAGAGTTTGATATTTTTCATTTATTAGAGGACTTAAGACTTTATATACTTTAAAGCAAAATTGGGCAAATCGCTTATTACTAGTATTCGTCTTGAGAATTTGGCCAGGCACAGTGACTCACACCTGTAGTCCCAGCACTTGGGAGGCCGAGGCTGGCGAATTACCGGAGGTCAGGAGTTGGAGACCTGCCTAGCCAACATGGTGAAACCCTGTCTCTACTAAAAACACAAAAATTAGGTGGGTGTGGTGGCGGGCGCCTGTAATCCCAGCTGCTCAGGAGACTGAAGCATGAGAATCGCTTGAACCTGGAAAGCGGAGGTTTTGGAGTGAGTCAAGATCGTGCCACTGCACTCCAGCCTGTGCGACCAGCAAAACTCTTATCTCAAAAAAAGAAAAAAAATAAATAAATTTTACTCTCAATAAAACCAAACAAATGTAAACCCAACAAGTACTTTTTAAAAATAATATTTCATAGTCATCTTGTGGTCTGAGTGATAACATTGAATATTTCCAGTTAGAGGGCTATGGGTTGGTTATCAAGCATGGTATAAATGAATTTAAAGTTAGAGATATTATGTTAGTGTTGAACAAGAAAAAATTTTCTGGCTTTAACCTGAGCCAATCACATCAAAAATGATTTGTTAGATACCAAAGTACTTGGTCCTACTATTACTTTTGTATATGAAGAACTGGCTTTGGATTTAACTGAAAACTTAGGAAAACAATCTAATAGCTGTTATCTGTATCATTGATTTAATTCATCAAAGTTACTCAAATAATTGATACTTTTATTTACTAATTAATTTAGGAGTGATTTTGCAATATTTATTTTGAATGCAGTCCTAGAATTGAATTGAAATAATACGATTTGCAAGTTTGAGAGTTTTTTACTGTATCTGTCCCTGTGTGTTTGTTTCCTTTAAAGATTCATGATATAATCACTATGTACAATGTGTCCTTTAATATTGGTTCCTGTAATGTGCCTTCAAATTATTTCTTGAGTTTTGTGATTTAAATATGCAGTTCACTGACTCATGCCAATGTTTGCTTTTTACCTCAATTAGTTCTTTTTACTATGCTTTCTCAGTTTTATGTTTTGGAATAATGGTACTCAGTGCTTTGATTTGATTAATAAGATTTTTGAAACACATGTAAATTTATTTCAGAAATGTGATTGTTTTAACTCTGACTTTTTTAGTGCAGTCATTGGAGAAATTGATGAAGAAACAGATTCTGCGCTTGATTTGGGGAATATTCGAGCAGAGCCTTTAAATTCTGTAGCACACTGAGGAAAAACTACATACTTGGACATCTGTAAATCTTTGTACAGAAACTGATTATTCTGAGGATGATATATGGAATTTTTATGAATGCGTAACTGGATTTTGACTCCTTGTTGATTCATTGTAATGTGTAAATTAAAATATTTCTACATTTTATTGAAAAAACCTTTTTTTTTTTTTTTTTTTTTTTGCCTAAATATAAGTTTGGTAGCTCGGTTTCTTTTTTTTAATTAAATAGTGTGAAAATATAGTGGTCATTTTGAAAACTTTTAGCAAAAAGTAGTACTTTTTGATACTTTAGTATTTATGGAAACTAGTGGAAAAGAGAAATTAGTGTGCTATATAAATCAGGCATTCAAATAACATTAGTAGTACAGGATATGTGTGTTTTCTTTCCCTGATATTTAGGAAAATCACAGGAGGGCAAATCTTTCCTGGAGTTATCTGAATCATCGGCATTTATCCAATTCCACTGGTAGTGTTTTGCTAGTGCTTCTAAAAATTGCTCCCTAGCATTTTGAGGTGTGGGTAGGTAAAAATGTGTTTGCTTGTGAAAAGCAAAAATGCTGACAAGGTTTTAATAGATTGGCCCAAAATTCCAACTTGAATATTAAGAATGACTAGCAATGGTAGAATTGACAGAGATGATTGGTAAAGTCTCTTGATGCCCAATTGATTAGGTATGAAAGTAATATGAACACATTAATGTTGAATTTCACAGACAGTATATTATCTGAAAAAAATTGATTCTGTGTAGTCTTCAATTTTTAATTTTTAAGAATTGGAGAATTTCTAATATTAATGTTTATAAATGTGAGTAAATAAACTCGGAAGTTTGTATTGAAGTAGTGCTAGCTATTATTGTCAGCAATTTTACATTATTCATTATCCATAAACCTGATTTCAGAAGACGTCAACTTAGTTTTTTAAATAATTGATAGAAACAATGCTGTAAGTAGTGTTTAGATATCCAGGCTAGTCCACAAAATTTCTGATCAACTCATGTATAGGCCAAAGTGTGTATCTTTGTGATGAGAAGAAAATAGAAAAATATTTACATCCTTGTACTTGAAACAAATTTAAATAGTTTTTTTGTTTTGTTTTTATGAAAGTGCTTAAAAATAGTCATTGGCAAACTTTTTCTATGAAGATCCAGATGGTAAGTCTTCTAGGCTTTGAAGGCCATATGGTCTCTGTTACAGCTACTCACCTCGGTTATTGTGGCATACAAATGACGATAGATAATACATAAATGAATAGTGGCTGTCTTCCAGTAAAACTTCATCTATAAAAATGGAGGTGGGGGCTGGATTGAGCTTGAAGGCATAGTTGCTGTCCCTTGGTTTAAACAATACAAGTTCAATAAAAAATGAACAATTTGTATAAATTCTGGAATAGATCCTTATAGAGAGTTTAGAGGTGGGTTTCATTCATATTTTAAAACAGTTTAAAGTCCATACTTATTAAACATAATAGCTTTTTGGGGGAGGAAAATATCTTCACTCAAATCAGCCTTGTAAGGGGAGAAGCACTATTCCCTAGAATTATTTGGTTGATGTTAAGGGCTGTCTCTGGGAGGATTCGAGAAGTTAGCTAGTATTGGCTATTCATAAATGTTTGGCTTTTATAGTATAATGTTTTATAATCAATTTATTAATAAAATGATGGAAAGTGGGTAAGGCAAACCGGCAAATTTAGGGACTGAATGAAATAGTATGTGGCATTTTTAATTGGTAAAGTAATTCCAAAAATTAAATAAGAATACACATCATTCAATTGCTAAGAAAAATGCATTCTCATGGTACAAATGAAGTCCAGAGTCAGATCTTTTCTCAAAATCCTTGGCATATCAACAGAAATTACACATAAACAAGTAAATAAAAACCAGTCCTGTCCCTCATGATAATGAGTTTCTAATGTGATGTATTCTTGGCTATCTGAAACACCTTATAAAGCTGTATTTTCCTGATTGATGTTGGAAAAAGCATTCCCAAAATGTGAATTATTGTTTTTATGAATAGTTATGAATGATAATATGCCAGATGATCTATGTAATTCTTTATTCCTGGGTACAAGCACATGGTCAACTTTTTATGCTCATGACTGATTAAAATTGGATTTATTTTTGCATGAGAATTGTAAGGGAGCCACAACCATGAGTAGTAACATAATTAATATACAGTGTCAAGATACATTTAATGAGACATTTATTCTATAACCAGTTTTTATCTATAAAGAGGCTCAAATCAATTTCAACCTGTAATTACCTTTGTGCTTTGTGACTCGGGCACAATCTGAACCCAGCTTGATGAATCAAAGAGATGTTTCTTGGCAAGATATTTTCATTAAAGTTATTTGGAAAGGGCAATTAACTGCAAAAAGGACTTTTTTTTTTGACTGACAAGATACTATCTAAAATAATAGTTTAAAATAACATTGCTTCTAGGTCAAAGCACTTTGGTAACTTGGCCTCACATGCTGACAGTTTTGGCTTAGATATTACAAATCTTGATCCCAGAAGAACAAGAGAGAAAGTTTTACTAATATTTGCTTAAACATCCTGTTTAACATCCTTCCTAATTTTTAAGCTAATAATGTGAGATACAAGTATGATAAAAACAACTTTTGAACGTTATTTAATGCAAATACAGAATAACGATGTCAGCATTTTCCTCAGCCGTGTAACCTAAGATTCATCATGTGAATGAGAAAGTAAAGTCCCTTTATAATGGCATGTGAACCAGACAGTTTAGTAGCCAGGGTTGTAAAGCAACTCTTAACTGACAATATAGTATATTCTGGGCCTTCATCTTCCAAATTAGTAGGTAGCATTTATTGAGTGCATATCATGTGCCAAGCCTGATGCCGAGTGCTTACAATGATCATTTTATATATGGGAAAATTGAGGCTCAGCAGGGTCAAGTGCCTTATAAGAGGTAGCACTAGTAAGTAACTACTCAAATTCAACTAGGTCTTTCAGCTCTTTATACAATACTGCCTGTTATCAGAAAGTATAATCTCAAAATCTGCTATCAAGCATCTATCAGAAGCCTGATGAGAAATATTCAGATGATCTAACACAGTTCCCAAACCTGCATTGTGGGTCATTTTCATTTTAATTACCTAAGGTGCTTTAAAAATTTTCTTGGGCTCTACTCGTTGTGATTCAGCAGCTGTGTAATGGAGGAAAAAGGAATAGTCACTAAACAGCGAAGGAAAGCATGGTGGAATTATTAAAAGACCTAGCACTTATGTGCTAGCATGAGTCTCTAACCCCACAGAATTGAATTCAAACACAGGATCTTATTCAAGATAAGGATAATGACATCTATCTTCTTGGGTTGTAGAAAGTAACATTAGGCTGCATTTTAAACATTTGGTATGATTTTGAGGACCTAACAGTAAACAGCTATTTAATACTATTCCAGGTAGTCAAAGGCCCAATGTATAAAAGTTACAAATACAGGTCTTGTCAGCTTAGCTTTTTAAATGTCTGTCCCACTGACTACCATATCTCTACAAGAGAACAGATGAAGAATACAGGTTGTATGGGAAGTATGTATAAGTTTACACTATTTTAACAAATGTACAATAAAATTTGTTTCTATGTCAGCATATACTCTTGACTCAAGGAGTTTGAAAGTGTAAACTCAAAGGTCTTTCACGTGTAAAGCGGAACCTCTCCATTCTGTACTTGTATAGTCATTACCTCATATAGATTTAATTTTATTAAATTAAATTTTACTTATTTTGGGTTTAAAAAAACTTGGGCTGTGAATCTCAGTTTTAAGTCATGGGCAAATTTGATAAAAATTGCTTTCTGTCTACATGTAATACTGAAAAAAATGACAAGGTAAAGCTATCTCCATTTAGATTGATACCCATTAAATAGCATGGTGCTCCCATTAAACTAGCGACAAATTCATTTAATTGTGAGATATCTAGTACTTATGCTTCATCCTGTTTATAGGGATTATTGATGTGAGATTTGGTCAGATGCTTTGATGTGATCTTCATTCCTCTGTATAGTGAGAAACTATGAGACGTGCTTAGTCTTCGTAAATCGATGCTGCCTCCTAGTGGCCATTGCTTTCTTTTCTGCCTGTCCACAAGCTTCAAAAAATTAGATTTTGGAATTTTGTCAGGGACATTTATTAAGCCATTAATACATGCCAGGCAGTGCGCTCAAAGCTGTGGATAAGCCAGGGAACAATATTCTTCACCTTGTGAAGCTTCTACCTATCTGTATCTATCTCAACCAAATCATCTTGACTCAGATTTACTGTCCAAGGTCATGTGTTATTTCATCAGATTCTTTCAGTGTTCTGGGATATAATTTATGGGTTCTGGATTCATTCAAAACAACTAGAAATAGTCTTGTTTAAATGAATATAATTCAAATCAATTATTTTCCCCATCTTTTTTTTTTCTTTTAAGATTGCTAAGTCTGTAGGTTGCATAATTCTAAGGATAAAGGCGAAATAAGACTTCACCAGGAGAATTTCTTTCATTAGTTAACAGTATCCATCTGCTGCCTACTGGCGTCATTTGTGGAATGAAGGAGCTGACAATTGTTCTGCCAGGTATCTTTCAGACCTCTTGTTGGTTTTGGCATTAAGTTTCTTTTTAAACTCAATTTTTGTATTAGGTTTTGTTATGCCTTTTTATTTCCTTCTTTTTTTTAGTGTTTTTTTTTAAAGTCCTTTAATTTTTATTTATTTATTCATTTTTGAGACAAGTCTTGCTCTGTTGCCAGGCTGGAGTGCAGTGGCGCGATCTTGGCTCACTGCAACCTCTGTCTCTTGGGTTCAAGCGATTCCCCTGCCTTAGCCTCCCAAGTAGCTGGGACTACAGGCGCGCACCACCACACCCGGCTAATTTTTTTTGTATTTTAATAGAGACGGGGTTTCACCATGTTGGCCAGGATGGTCTCGATCTAACCTCATGATCTCTCCGCCTTGGCCTCCCAAAGTGCTGGAATTACAGACATGAGCCACTGTGCCCAGCCAAAGTCCTTTTATTTTACAGAGTATTACTTGTCGGAAGTGGCACAGATCAAGCATTGCTACAACTAGTATCAAATTCCCATCAATGTCCTTTCAACCATATATGATATGCTTTCTTCTCTTTAGGATAATGTTCAACTATACTGTAAATATTTTGCTTTTACGTAGTTCCCCGCCCCCCCCCGGATATACTGGCTTTACAAATGCCATATAATTACTATGGTACCAAATTGTTATTACATTTGAAATATGCTAAAAAGAATCCAGGAGTCAGGGTGGGTGGGAGACATCTCCAGGGGGACACAATACATTGTGTCTTGTATTAAAAATTAGTGTGTGTTGGGGTGGGGAACAGGCAGGAAACTAATGTGTTTCTGTTTGATATATGAAAATATGCACAAGCTATCTTATGTTTCATCTCATATCAAGATGGTTATAATAAATCATACTCTAGAAAACTCATTAACTGATACAAGTTGCCAGAAAATGCTGCACTATGGCTTATTTAACATTTTAAAACAAATGCCCTGAAAGTGATCACAATGATAGTTAAAAGTTAAATTTTTGCATTTTAAAATTTAAAATTTTATTTTAAAAAGTAGCTTTCTCAATCTGACTTGGATAAGCTTTATTGTTGTAATTGTGCTTCTGCCAATTACAGAGACACTTCAATTCACACTAATAGGAGGTATGGTTTTTAAAAGGAAATTGTTAATTAGGGTCTTGAGCTAGTCCAGTGTAGCATGGCAGTGAAAGGTACACACTCTGGAGTCAGATTTAGTTTGTAGAGTTTAGCATATTAATCTTCCCGTGTCTTAGTTGCTATGAAAATGAGTACCTGCCTCCTTGTACTGTCAAGATTAAGATAAGCGTTAGCACTCCCTAGAACATACTAATTTGTCAATATTAATGATAGCTAACAATTATCCTGATATTGAATGAGGGACTCCAAATTATTTACTGTGGCCTAGGAAAAGTACTAAGAAGTAATTGATAGCATTCCCTGATAATTTTGATGAAAAAAAAAACTATGAAAATTCTGGACAGACTTAGAAATGTATTGGAAATGAAAGTATGTTTCCCTTGTGCAAAGTAATGTGATGTTTTATCACACTTTTTAAAATTAAAAATTTGATCAAATTTTTAAAAGTAACACGACGCAGAGAAAGTACAGAAAGGAGCAACCAAAGTCAAAGTGATTAAATTATAAAAAGGTTAAGATTTCTTTGGTGTGAAAAGATAAATGAGAAATAAGATATGCCAGATATCTGAAATGAATGGATAAGAAGCTTGCATATCTAATTTTGTATGTTAAAACCAAATATTCTATGAAGACAGGAAGGATAATTTTAGGTCAAAATGAAATTCTACATTAAAGAAAGAAGAATAAATTAACTCATTAGTAATCCTTCATTTCCTGAGTATTTACTGCATGACAACAATAACAGAGATGACATGCCCGGTAAAGTGGTGTTTGAAGGCAATATATAAAAGTTTCCCATGCATGGCAAAGGTGCATTTGCCTCTATGCATAGCAATATAGGAGAGGTTGGAGGAGAATCTTCATGGAAATGGATGACTTGTGCTGGAGTCTAAGGGTAGTAAGGATTTCCATAGATGGTTAGGAAAACTTCAAATTGGCAGACAGGAAGGCAGGAAGGAGTAAGATGTGGTTGACTAATAAGGAGTAGACTGACCTCTCTGTACAGTAAAGGCTCAAATCCTTTATATTGCAAAGAAAGGACCTGTGTTTCACCAGTTCCTGGAAGAAAACCTCTTGAGTCCTTGGGATATCTTACCTGTTACAAGTGCTTTTGTACGCCTGAGACCATGGGCCTTGCTGTTACAGTTTAAGCTCTGGGAAACTGGAGATTCAGTAGCTAAGGTCAGTTATGAGGGAGCTGAATATTTATGTGACTGAACCCCGATAAGAACCCTGAACACCAAGGCTCAAGAGAGCTCATTAGCAATACTTTGCATGTGTTGGTAAACACCGTTGCTGAATTAGGTGCTGTCTGTGCAGCTCCACTGGGAGAGGACATCTTAAAGTTTGTGCCTGGTTTCTCCTGATTTTCACCCTGCACACCTTTTCCATTTACTGATTTTAATCTATATCCTTTTACTGTAATAAACTGTAACTGGAAGCATAGCAGCTTTTCTGAGTCCTATGATTCCAAGTGTATCATTGAACCTCAGTATGATCTTGGGGACCCCCAACTCACTATCTAAATAAATTTTTTTTTTGAAAATTAGTGAGAAGGGGAAAGATGGCCTTCAATACTAGTGCAAAGTTAATACTTTATTCTTAGAGCAGCAAGTTGCTTTTAGGGGATTAAAAATGTAAGGTGTGTTAAAGGAACATGAATTTGGATGCATTGAACAGTATTGGTAACCTGAAAGAGAAACTGGAGGCAAATTGTTAGGAGGCGATTGCAGTAATTAAACTGAGCTGACACATTTTCAGGTATGATAAAGGCTGGCAGTACAGAGTTTCAAAAGACGTATATAAATTTATGGAAAGGAAATTTTGGAATGGTGATTCTAACCTTTAAGGTTGGTGCCAAGGAAGAAAAACAACTAACTTTGCAACAATCTTGTTCAAAAAACAATGAGAGTTACCAAATGCCAGACACTGCTAAGTGCTGGGAACTTAGATGTAACCAAAGACTTACAAGATACTAGTCTTTAAGACAGGCTTTAAGAAATTTTCAAGTGTAGGGTAAGGCCACCTCCCTAGCAGGTAGGTACTGACATGGTGAAGATATGTATTGGGTGATATGAGAGCCCATAGGATAGACATCTAGAGAAAGTTTAATAGCAACACTAGGCTGGACTGAGTGGTGAATGGGTTGATACAGCAATTTAATAAACGTGTTATTGCCACTGTAGGCATTTTGCTCATAGCTTAGGGCAAGTGATAAAAAACAGAGCTTAACAAAGGACTGGATGTTTTAGTTTGACAGCAGTGTCTAAATTACAGATTAGAGAACTAATGACCAGCCATACTGAAGACAATTATCTGGAAATGCCTTCCCTAAGTGCCAACAGATAATGAAAATACAATCAGTAGCTTTAAGTGACCTCATGCATCTTAATGCCTTGCAAGCAACATGTTTTTCTGACTTCCAAATATAAACAACCTAAGCATTGTGCAGTAGCCATGAGGGATTAGGTATCCAAGTGCACATTATATTGGCTTTGTACAGCCCTTGGAGGGAGTAATAGTTTCAGTCATGAAATAAATCATAAGTAGCTGTTCTGGTGCTCTCTAGAGGCAGAACTTGCTGAACTAAAGACTGTTAATGGTACAAGTGAAAAACCTCTCAGCCCTACATAGCATCTTTAAGAAAGCTTTAATTTTGGTTTTTCAGAGCAATATTCACATGACATCTTTAGGATCTGGAATCTTATTACCATTAGGTTGGAACTCTACCTAAACTAAAAATAAGTGGTCTCTATCAAGTTGAAATTACTTTAATATTTTCATACTATTTATTTAAATGCGGAGAACATGTCTAACCATTCAGGGCCATTTAATTATCAAATTATTAATGATTCTTCCATAATAATTAAACAAACATAAACTGTCATATTTTTTGACTTGTATTTCATTCCGTGAAATTCAAATTTAATTAATTGATAAAGCACATTGTACTTTATAGTAGTTTATTCCTTAAGTGTTTGAATTTACACTTTTTTTCCTCCTGTAACAGAATCTATTCCCAAGGCAATCAACATTTTAATGGAATGAACTGAGGTTTGCAATTGCTAATGTTATTCTCCCATCCCAGTTTTTACTTGTTTCTTGTAAAAAAGGAGGTTTCTAAATCTTGACTCTTGATTGACAATTAATGGGCCAAGTTTCCCGTTAGCAAACACTTTTCACTACACACTAATATTAGTATCTAAATTATATTAAAATCTCTGTAATATGGTAGCAATTGACTTGAAATTTGTGATACTTCAACTTGTGCTAGGTTGTAGTTTTGCTTGTATCACTCATAAAGAATTACTAAAAATGCAAAGGGCAAATTTGAAATAACTATAAGAATAAACCTTTAATGAACTTTTTAATATGAAATACTCAATTGTAAATAACCATTATCTTTACTGAATCAGGAGATGTTTCATTAACTGTTACCAGTTATTTCGAGTTATTTATATATTACAGAATTTTGAACTAAAGGTAAAGATCATCTAGCTGAATTTCCTTTATATTAAAGAGGAGGAGAAAATCTTAATACTAAGTATGTATGAGCCTGGAGCAGCCATGGAGCAAGTAGAGAGGGTCTCCTAGGTGATACCAACTCAGGAAAGCAGAATCAAGCAATAAAGACACATTTTGGGCCTGATGACATCATTTCAGCACTTGGATCCAGCAATGCCTGAAGATGTGACTCCTAGACTTTTCAGTTACATGAGCCAAAATGGTTCCTTTGTGTCAATAAATTGCTCTGTGATGCATTTTATAATGTACAACCAAGAATCTTAATATTTATTATTTTGCATTAAATATCAGTAAGTTTGATATAAAAATCTCAGTAAAATTCATTAATTTGAGAATGTGTCTGTATCATAGTTAAGTTTTAAACCTACATAATTTTCAATATTTATACCTTTTACTGCAAAAATAAAAATGAGTTTATCCTTGCCCTAAAGCTGTAAAATTAAACTCTGTACAATTCTAGTTATTTGAAATATAAAATAAAATTATTGGCCATTTCATGTATACATTTGTGGTAACACCTTAACTTTTTCCCTGTAAGGCTATCTTTTGATATTTCTGTTTCCTTCAAGCAGACTTTGAATGCAGCTTTATCTTCTGGGTTTCCCTATTCATAATTAAGGGTTTGTCCCTAGTTCACAAGTAATCTTCTAGCACAAATTTTATAAACAAACGCCCTGTGAATATGCATGGCATAGATCAAGTCTCTAGATCCTGATCACTTCTATGTGAATTTGTGATATTCTGCTTTTGGACTTGTAAGACCAAGAGCAGACTCCCTAAACACAGAGGAGGCAGTAATTTAGGACAGCTTAAACATTCTGGCTGACTGCCACATCAATGCTATCTAATAGCAGAATTCTGGGGATGTCTTGAAATACATACATTGGCAGTTTTTTTGTTTTTGTTTTTGCTTGTCTCACACATAATGCTGATTAAGAATTCTGAAATTTGTTTAGGGTACAAGTTTCACAATTAAGAAAATATGCATACTGATTCTAAACAAGGGCTAGAATCTCAGATTTATTTGATCTTTTGTAAAATAAATCCTTAATGGCTGTATTGGGGTAGGTTAAATAAGTAGGCTCAAACGAGACATTTAAAGAGAGGGGAAACTCTTTACTAGTAATAATTACAGTGCTACGTGCATAAAAAGATAGCACAAAGGTGTCCACAAGTCTGGACAGAATTCCAAACAAATTTATACAATAAGGTAGAAGAAAGAACAATTGAATCTTCTCTTAATTTCTCAGGAGACAAATAGATGCACCTCGTGATAGTCTCCTGTACACCTCTTAAGAGTTCATTTTGGAGGAATGTGATTATTCCTCCAAAGGCCAGAAGGTCCATACCTTGCACTGTAAAATCAAAAGGTCATGTCTCCTATTGGGCCTAGTATGTTTTCAAAGAGATACCCTAATAAGAGGAAGGTAGACAGCCTTTCTCCTCAAAGAAAATCTCACCATTTTACCTTTACAATTTTCCCATTTTGTTACTAGTTTATAACATAACTTTCTAAATAATGCCATTTGCCATATCTATTTTTCTTTGAGCAATAGCAAAATACAAAGCAAAGCAATTATCAAAATTACAATAGGATGAATTAAGAAATTAAATAGTATGAATACGACAGCAAAGCAATCTACTTGCTTAGTAGTAAGCTTGTTAGAATATCCCTTTTTCTTAGGTTGGTGCAAAAGTAATTGCAGTTTTGGACCATGAATTTTAAATCATTATAACTAGGCTCAAGCACGTCTTTATTAATCAAAATAGGAACCATTACAATCAACACATTTTTACCAATGAGAAATAAGTTTATTACTGTAGTGTAAAAATCCTTGCTTCAGGATTTGACAAACTCTTGGAAAGTATTTTCTGCCTCCTGTTGTTTGTGGAAACATTTCCCTGCAAGTTCTCCAGATGCTTGAAGAAGTGGTAGTCGACTGGCAAGAGGGCAGGTGAGTACGGCGGTGAGGCAAAACTTCGTAGCCCAATTCGTTCAACTTTTTTTTTTTTTTTTTTTTTTTTTTTTTTTTTGAGACGGAGTCTCGCTCTGTCGCCCAGGCTGGAGTGCAGTGGTATCGTTGAACTTTTGAAGCATTGGTTGTGTGACATTTAGTCGGGCAATGTCGTGGAGAATTAAGCCCTTTCTGTTGACCAATGCCGGCTGCAGGAGTTGCAGTTTTCAGTTCATCTCATCAATTTGCTGAGCATAGTTTTCAGATGTAATGGGTTAGCCAGGATTCAGAAAGCTGTAGTGGATCAGAATGGCAGCAGACCACCAGTGACCATGACCTTTTTTTGGTGCAAGTTTGGCTTTAGGAAGTGCTTTGGAGCTTCCTAAAGTGGTTGCTCTCAGCTCAGCCACTGGGCTGGTCATTGCCAGTTGCAATACAAAATCCACTTTTCGTTGCACATCACAATCCAATCGAAAAATGGTTCGTTGTTGCTGCATAGAATAAGAAGACACTTCGAAACGACAATTTGTTTTTACTTCCGCTCAGCTCATGAGGCACCCACTTATTGAGCTTTTTCACTTTTCCAATTTGCTTCAAATGCAGAATGACCAAAGAATGGCTGACATTGAGTTATTCGGCAACTTCTTAGCTAGTTGTAAGAGGATTGCTAGATGATTGCTCTCAGTTGGTTGCAGTCAACTTTCAATGGCCAGCCACTGTGCTCCTCATCTTCAAGGCTCTCATCTCCTTTGCAAAATTTCTTGAACCATCACTGCACTGCATGTTTGTTAGCAGTTCTTGGCCAAATGCACTGTTGATGTTGCGAATTATCTCCGCTGCATTATAACCCATTTTGAATTCGAATATCACTCAATTTGCTTTTTGTCTAACATCATTTCCATAGTCTAAAATACACATAAAATAAACAACAAGTAATAAGTCATTAGCAAACAAACATAAAGCGAGAAAAGCTCATTAAAATGATGTATAACAACGACATTTCAGAATGTATTCCAATATCAAACGGCAAATTCCAACAATGCAAAAACTGCAATTACTTTTGCACTCACCTAATAAGTTGAGTGCATTAGATACTCTAGCAAACTCAGATATTCTAGGAAATAAAAGATTCTCTAGGGAGCTAATTTCAAGTTCTTTGTGGGAGTCATATATCAGTCTTCCTGAGTCAATGGCTTTACAGGAAAAGCATGAGTCCAGTTGGGTTTTTTTGACTCTGATAGCAGTATGAAGTAATCAGTGACATCTAAAAGCTTACTCCTTGGACAGTGATGTCTGTCCCTTCTTTAAAACACATTTATATTGATGAAATTTCCTGGTCACAAACTTCTTCAGGACACAAAGACTTTCTAGGTCCTTCTTCCACCAATAAGAATTTTCTATCCTTAGGACTCTGTCTCAGGGTTTCTGATTCTGGGGGCATTGCTGAAATTTCGCCAGCTCACATTTTGCAGAAAGTCTTCAAGTACAGCTGGCTGTCAGCAAACCCTCTTAATGGGCCTCTAGCATTTTCAGCTCTGCCACTGTTACAGGGTGTTAGACAGTTAGCCTTTGTTACCATCACTCCACCAATATGGTGAATTATCTTCGGGCTCCTGATGGGTTTGTTTCATTAAACAAGCAAAGCCTATT
The DNA here is from genome assembly GCF_003255815.1 of Theropithecus gelada. Lineage (NCBI taxonomy): Eukaryota > Metazoa > Chordata > Mammalia > Primates > Cercopithecidae > Theropithecus > Theropithecus gelada. Next base: position 142,493,294 of record NC_037670.1, read on the forward strand.
GGTAGTGGTATTTCATGCATCAGCCAATGCCTTTCTTCATGCATAAGGCTGTGAACTGAAAACCCACTAAGGAATATTTCTGCAAACCTCTATGGATTTTTCTGGGGTGAGGATAGAGAAGTCTGTAAATGAGGTCTCTTGGCTGGACAGAAGGGCATCTGCACTCCTAGATTAAGGTCCAGGATAGCTTCTTAATGGATCCATTTCACTGGTGACTCAAGTTCTGATGCCTTCACGTGTGAATACTGTTTTATCTAGGTTTTCGATTATTCCTTGCTCGCCTTTTATCATTTCTGCTTCTCGGGTTACATGATATACGGAAGGTAGGGGACTCTTAGAGATGGAATGTGGGCTTACTCTTCAAACAGGAGACTGGATTTTAATCTTGGCTGTGTCACTTAAATGTACAAATAATTTAAGCTCATAAACATTCAAATTTTTAACCTGTAAAAAATTAGACAAATGCCCAGACTTCTCCCTGGGTTGTTGTGAAGATTAAATGAGACAATGTATGGAAAGTACTTTAGAAACCATAAAGTGTCATATGAAAGGAAGTTATGATTATCATTGGTGAGTACATCAGTTAGAATGGTATTTGGCTATAACCACTGGAAACTCTGACTGCCAGTGGCTTTAACAGGCAGAAGTTCATTTATCTCAAGAAAAAAGAATAGAAAAGTGAAAAGCAAGGCAGTTCAGAATGGGGCAGCTACTCAAAGAAGTTACCCAGTACCCAGGCCACTATTTTCTGTTTGCCATCCTTTTGTTCTAATAATTTGTCTGTGACATCTCGTGACTCATATTTTCCATCTAATTAGAGAGAATAAAGAAAGATGAAATAGGAAAGTGAGATTATCACATGGGAGAAATAAATGCTTTTCCAACTATAACCAGCAGACTATACTGGCAAAATACACTGCTTGAATGCCATTGGCCAGATCTTTGCCATATGGTCACCCTAACTACAAGGGAGGCTAGGAAGGTGAGGGACTTTTTTCCTTTTATAGTGACATTTTCCCATTCCAAATAAAAAAAGGATTGCTGTTAGGAAAAAGAGAAGAATGGGGATGGGATGGACAACCAGCAATGCCTGCCATTGTGCTAGTATAGGAGCAAGTACCTCAGAGGCATGTGAAAACAACTTCTATGCCCAAACAGGATTCTTTTTATATCTCTGATATAAAATGCAGAATATGAATTTTAATAAATTCCCCAGGTGAATCATATGCACATTAAAGTTTGAGGAGCACTGATCTATACTGTCTTTCTACACACTTTTTTACCTTACTTTATCCCTCAGGATTCTGGCATCGAGTCCCTCCCTATCAGTCTTTTAAAACTGTAGCCTTAAATCGGTAGGGATTTAGAAGACATGAACAATATTCTCATCCATCTTGACCTAATTGCCATTTATAGAACGTTCTATCCCAAGACTTCAGAATATATATTCTTTTAAAACATTTAATGAAAGGATTTAACTCCTAAACTCCAAAGCAAGATATTCTAAGAAGACTCATTAAAAAAATTAATCTTAAAAAACAGATTTTAAAATTGTACAGGAGAAATGCATATATGAGTACAGAATTATGGGGCATTGTGAATACTAATTTAAGAAAGAAATATAAACCCCTTTTAAAACTCATATAATTTTCTCATTTCCCTCAAAGAAGATACTAATATTTTTGATATGACATAGGAGTAAAAATTGAGGGGAGGTCCTAATATCCAATATTAATAGAGCTGTGATTATTCAAGCTTTAGACTTAAATTTTTAAAATAGAGTAATTTTACAGGAAAAGCATGAGTCCAGTTGGGTTTTTTTGACTCTGATAGCAGTATGAAGTAATCAGTGACATCTAAAAGCTTACTCCTTGGACAGTGATGTCTGTCCCTTCTTTAAAACACATTTATATTGATGAAATTTCCTGGTCACAAACTTCTTCAGGACACAAAGACTTTCTAGGTCCTTCTTCCACCAATAAGAATTTTCTGTTGTTTAGTTGTTTAGTAGAGATTAATATCTAAATAAGGAAAATGAAGAAAGGGACCAAAAATCAAGTAAATAGGATAATTGAGTTTTAATGGGGAAGAATTTGTATATCATGATTTTACCACCCTGAATACCAAAGTCAGTGATGTCTCCAAAAGGCAAAGGGAAGTGTACCATTTTTTTTGAGCACTATAAAAAGTGAAAGGTCATCTGCCAGATCTAACATGGTATGTTAGTAGAGATTAGTTGTTGTTTAGTAGAGATTAATATCTAAATAAGGAAAATGAAGAAAGGGACCAAAAATCAAGTAAATAGGATAATTGAGTTTTAATGGGGAAGAATTTGTATATCATGATTTTACCACCCTGAATACCAAAGTCAGTGATGTCTCCAAAAGGCAAAGGGAAGTGTACCATTTTTTTTGAGCACTATAAAAAGTGAAAGGTCATCTGCCAGATCTAACATGGTATACTCTAATGGAAAAATCAAGATTCTCTTCCTTCTTATGATTCTGTGGTAACTGTTGAGTCGAGAAAATAAATCAAAATTTGTGATTTCAAACATTTAATATGTGCACATGTATAACATACTCATCCTTTATATTTATCATGTTTTTTTGAATAATTTTCCACCTTATTGAATATGAAGTATATCTCCATGTTCTTATAGCTGTTTTTCTTGCTTGCTTTCGAATTCCTTTCCTCCCTTATTGGTTACCTATGAATTGTTTAGTTCTAACAACGATTTGTAAATTTTAATATTATAGATGTATTGCTGTTAATTATTACATCTAAAAATAAATTATTTTACAGAGGCTACTAAGAATGTCCATGTTTTTTCTGAGAGTCTTGCCATATTTTAAGGGTGATATGTAATTATGGGGATAAGGGATGGTATGTAAAAATGGCAAGGACACACTTTTTTAAAAAACAGAAGTTTACATTTGAAGAAAGCCCTGGACTTTGATGATATAAGAAGAATTTTAATTATTGTCCTCAAGCAAGATTCAATTTTCTGATTTGATGGGGCTATATTTTTCATTTACTACAGTAAAAAATAAAGCATATGAAACTATAAACAAGACACCTGCACATGTACGCTTATCATTGCACTATCCACAGTAGCAAAGTCATAGAACCAACCTAAGTGTCCATGAGTGGTTGATTTGATAAAGAAAATGTTTCATTCATACACACACACACACACACACACACACACATATATAACATTTTTGTATATATACACAATAACATTTATTGTATACATATTGTATATATAGCGTGTATAGTGTATATATATAATGTGTTTATGTGTATATATATAATGTGTTTATGTGTATATATACACACATCCCATGATATATATAATATATAAATATATAATATATAATACATAAAATTATATATATAATGGAATACTATGAAGCCATAAAAAAGAATTAAATCATATCCTTTGCAACAACGTGGATGGACCTAGAGCCCATTATCCTAAGTGAACTAACTTGGAAACAGAAAATCAACTATCACATGTTCTCACTTATCAGTGGGAGCTGAACGGGTACACATGGACACAAAAATGGAAATAATAGACACTTGGGACTACAATGGGGGGAGTATAAGAGGTGGCTCAGGGTTGAAAAATTACCTATTGGGTAATTTTCACTCTATGAGTGATGAGTACACTAGAAACCCAATCTCCACCTTTACACAATATATGCATGTAATAAACATGCACATGTATCCCCTGAATCTAAAATTTAAAAAAAGTATATGAAATTTAAATTTCAAATTGTTACATAACTCAACTGACAGATTTCAAATACCTTACTTTCCTATATGGCTGAGAGGTAGTTATTAATTTGATAAACTTAGTTTTGGTATATTCTGGAAAAATATTAAGAATAATGAGTATCAAATTGGGCCAAATAATAATATTCATCTTTGCTATGTGATCTAATTCAAAGAGTACAGGTTTGGGGTCAGACATATTTGAGATCAATTCCATGTTCTGTCTATTACTAACTCCTTTTTATAAGGCTAGGGTATAGATCAAATGAGATTAAATGTACATAATCCACAAAAGATTACATTCCTTCCCCCTATTTTATGACTATACATAGAATAGGGTATTCATTAGGTTACCATTTAGAGTACTATTGACGAATATTAGTTTTTGGAAATGAATCTAATTCATTATACATTGAAATGCCAGGTTCATGCCATCCAAATGATCTCTTGCAGAAAAAAATAGTTAAATGTAATTATTGGTAGGAAGTCATTTAGATAAGTGAAATTATAAATGGTACAGGTTGCTTTGATTTGTTTAAAAAACTAAAGAAAAATGATTGTGTAAGTTCAGGTCCTTCCCAGAAAAAGAAAAAGAAAAAAAAAGCACACACACATGCTGTGGGGGCAATAGGAGAGTGTCTGCACTTACATATAGCTACTAAGTAGAAAGCTGTAAATAAATACACTGACAATGGAGATGAAAAAAAGGAGATGAACTGAGAGAGTTAGACATTGAATAAATGGATTCTGTGAGGTGGACATTTCGCTTATAATAATTATCAAAGAAAAAGAAGAGAGAGAGAAGGAGAGGAGAAAGAGAGGCAAGTGAGAAAGAGGAAGGAAGGAGTGGTAGAGACAGAGGTGTGACAGGACAAACCAATTAGGTATGAGCTTAAACCAAGGAAGTAAAAGAAAAAGGTAAGAATAATAAAGTCTATGACAATACATATCAGAAACTTTTTTCATAGACATTTATAATTAAAGTCATGTATATTATTTTACAATTATTTATTTATAAACACTTATTGTAATAAATAATAATAGCTTAATTTTATAACTATAAATTGTCATATGCTTATTACTACTACCTGACAGATGTAGATTACTGGACAGAGCTAGAAGAGAGAGAGGTGCAAAAATAGATAACTTATTAAAATAAAATCTGATACTTCTCTCTATATATGGTTTGAAATATATATTTAATGATACATAGGCATGGGTTAAAAAATGAGAAATTATGGTCTAAAATTCCCTGTATAAGCTTACAATTAAAAAATATCAGAGAACATACTGTGTTCTTCTTTTTTATTTACAGTTCTTCAACATAACTTAATTGAACTTACACATCATAAACATCAATAGGGAATATAAACGTATGCCATACATTTAGAAATTCAAAAATATTGCTAGGCATATTATGCAGATTACATTATTGTAACATTGCATTTTAATGCCTTTTATGTGCTGGACATTATTCCAGGTACTCCAGGAAATCTACAAATATGACTCCTGATCTCAAACAGCCTAAAATTATGCAGGAAATGTAAAATGGGTATAAAATAACTATGAAACAAAAATTCCTGAGGTTGGGGAGCTCTAGAATGTGGTTATCAAGAGCTATTGCTTCTGGAATTATTTTAGCAGAGCTTGCATTCTGGGATTTGGATGAAGAATTTTTACCATACTCTTAATGAATATATTTAGGAAGTACAGGGAAATTCCTTTGTAATATTGGTCTGGGGAAGATAATTTAAATTCGTCTTACAAGATAAGCAATATTTCTAAGATTTTGTTCATTCGAAGTATAGAACCAGTAATGAAGATAGAGAAAAAGTTCTATCTTTATATACATAGAGTTCTCTCTCTATATATATAATTACTAATATATATATTACATATATAAATATGTTTATATATAATATACATATTTCAACTGGAGTGAAAACATAACTAAATCTCACTTCTTCAAGTGGATCTTATTGGATCCCACATTTTGATACTATTGCTGTACAAACACCATGGAGAGAGGAAAGAGAATGGGTTTGGGAGCCAGGCAGGCTTGGAGTTAAATTATGCTTTAACCATTTTTTTAACTGTAGAATTTTGGGCCAATCAATCTCTCTGAACAGCATGGCAACCTTGTAGAGTGATTATAATTATGCAGAGAAGATACGCTTAGCACATAACATGGTGTCTAACCCGGAGTAAAACATTGAATAGATACTAGTTCCGTGTCTCCCCACTCTCTTATTTAAAAGATAATAAAAGAATCATAAAATTTTGCCAGCTTAAAGACTATTCTTCAGAATTCTCATCCATTACTAAAAAGTATAAGGAATTCAATTAAACAATAAACAAATATATAACAACATTAAGAATATAATGTTCTGAGGCTTTGCTACAAAGTAACCCTTGGAACATACTTGAACAATATTCCAGAGTGAATATTCATTATACTCTTGTTAGGCAATTAATGCATTAAAATGTCTCACGTGGCACACCATCATATGCAAGGGAGGATGTGATTTATGAAAATTTGATACCTAAAAGTGAATTACAGTTATCACAATCCTAACCTGACCCTATCAAACTAACAGAAAATGTCATCATGAACAGAATTGGTGTCCCAATTGGACAATGACAAATTTAAATAGTGTGATGTTTCTGAGTTTATTCCAGTAGGGTTAGAGAGCATACTTATTTCGCTCTTTAATCCTTAAGTCCAAGGAGGGAATATTGGTAGACACCACTGAGTGTAGCAGAAAGCATCCATTATAAGGTCTAGAGGCACTGTATTGTACAAAATAGCAGATGATAGAAAACAGGTAAGAGATAATGACCCTTGCAAAAACTTTCAAGGTACCGGGGAGAGATGTGCAAGAGAGACCAATGTACTTACTTACTCTCCCTATTCTTCTCAGGAAGATGTTCATAAATTCATTTAGTCCTAGCCATTTTATCTATCCTTTGACTGAATCCTGCAAACGTGGCCATTTCTCTCTCTCGGAAAGAACAAATGAAAAAGTCCCATGTTAAGAATTCATATATTCTGAACGACTTGGAGGTTACACTGAATGAATTAAGTTGAAGAGGAACTTCTGAGAAAGTGGAAACATGTGCCAGAGTGGGATCATCTGGAGATGCAACTCATATCAACATGTTCAAGCTTCCAGAGTGTGTCATCAGTTGTCCCTCCCACAGTGGGATAAATGTTTGTTCATATCATGTAAGCAAAACTGCACCTTTTTTTTCTTTTTTTGAGAAGGAGTCTCGCTTTTGTCGCAAAACCTGGAGTGCAATGGCGAGATCTCGGCTCACTGCAACCTCTGCCTCCAGGGTTCAAGTGATTCTTCTGCCTCAGCCTCCTAAGTAGCTGGGATTGCAGAAAGGCACTACCATGACAGCAAATTTTTGTATTTTTAGTAGAGATGGGGTTTTATCATGTTGGCCAGGCTGGTCTCCAACTCCTGACCTCAGGTCATCCGCCTGCCTTGGCCTCCTAAACTGCTGGGATTACAGGTGGGAACCACCACGCCCAGCCCTGAACTCTATTTCTAATAAAGGGTTTGTGATTCTTGTTTTCAGTGATGATCTCTTGGGATTCTCTCTTTTAGGTGGCAGAGAAACTGTCTGGACTACTTCTTATGGCATGATGGTTCAAAGAGTTAGCAACATATGATGTCACTTTTCTAACCCTTTCCATAATCATGCTTTATCAAGCATTATGACAAGACCTATGCCAAAGGACAAAAACAAACAAACAAACTTGAAAGGCTATAATCCATTAAATTGGCATTTAATTTTTTAAACTATTGAAAAAGCGATTTGCTGATTATTCTATTATGGTATATTGTAACAAAACTTAGTTGCCTTGAAAAGTGAATATAATTAAAGATTTAAGTAAGGGAACACAGATATCACTCTCAAAGTAGAAGCATATGTAATACATAAAGTAATTTTAAAAGTATATTTAGGTAAGAAAAATACGTTTTATTTCCCAATATTAGGTCATAACCTAGTACCCCTGAAAGATACTTAATAATTACTTGTTGAATGAGTAAGTGAATGAAATTAATTTGAAAAACCATTAAAACTAACTGTTCTGTATGGATACCTTGAAGATCAGAACTACACCTATTTCACATTCGCATTTCTGGCATCTAGCAAAATGCCTGACTCATAGAAGTTTCACTAAATGTAGGCTAAACTCATGGTGGCCTCATGCAGTTGTTCAGGTCATGCACTACACAAGTTACCACACCTAAGGAGACACAATTTTCACTGTAGTATTATATTTTTGTTTTTGTGACACATTTTTGTACATCTCTTAAAACTTTGAGTCCAGAGATGGTCTCTTTGTATATTTATTAAACAAATGCACATCTTCTGGCTAATGCCAATAAAGTATCTTTGTTGTACAAAATTAGTAAATCATGACGATTAACCAACAGATGAAATAAAAGTATTTTGTTCCAATGGGAGTCAACATATATCATTCCTTTCAACTTATGAAAGGGAAAGGATATTAGTAGACTGTTAATACAACATGTTACAACCATGTGTAAAATAACTTGTGATTTTCAGTAAAAAGTTGCTTTTAATTTCTATAAGAATCCACAGGAGTAAACTGAAAATATAATTTGGCATTCATGTACACTGTCTAAACCTGACATGTCTTTTTTTTCTTTTAAATCTGACATTTCTTATTGTAGTTCATATTTTCTTCTGTTTGTTTACAGTCTTAGTTTAAATAGACAAGCATTTTTATTATGAATAAGTCATTATATTATATTTAATGGTTATTTATCAGTAATAATTCACGTCTAAAAGCAGTAGATCCATTTTATAACAAATCTAATGTTATAGAGAAACAAATAATATACTTATTTTTAAAGTATATATTTAAAATAATTTACTTAATTTAAGTAAAAACAAATACTAAATTTGTTTTTTACTTATATAATGGTACTACATGGGCTTTTTGAACATAGTGAACTTTAGAACCTAAGAGGTTCTCTAAATGTATATATATACAATGGAATACTATCCAGGCTTTAAAAAGCAGGAAACAACATTGGCATTTAATTTTTAAAACTATTTATAAATATAAATATAATTTATAAATTAAAACTATTCATAAGTATAATAAATAGTTTAAAAATTAGATGTCATTTGTAACAACCTAGAGGGCATGTGCTAAGTGAGATAAGCTAGGCACAAAGGGACAAATATTGTATGATCTCACATATAAGTGGCATCTAAAAAATTGGAACTCACAGAAGTAGAGGGTGAACGGTGGTTACCACATGCTCCTGGTGGTTGGGAGGTACAGAGAAAAAGGGGAGATGTTGGTCAGTGTACAAAGCTTCAGTTGGACAGGAGGAATAAATTCTGGTGATCTTTTACACGGTATGATGACCATAGTTAATAATAATGTATTTTATACTTCAAAATGGATAAAAGAAGATTTTGAATGTTCTCACCGGAAATAAATGATAACATTTGTGGTGGCAGATATGTTAATTACCCTGATTTGAGCATTCCACAATAAATACATGCATCAAAACATCACATTGTACCCCATAAATATGTGTAATTATAATTTGTTAATTGAAAACTTAAAAAAACCTCAAAAAGCACAAAAGTTGTACCATCTTCCAAGCATACTCACTGACAGGAGAACAAGAGCATCAAAAATAATGGAAAAAAAAGGCATGAGGTAGAAAAAATGGAAAAAATATTTATTATTTAATGGATATTCATATTTTATATTTCTACTCACTCTGGTTCTGGTATATTTTAGATTTTAAAGAATTTATCCACTTTATCTAACTTGTTAAAATTGTTGGTATTAAGTTTTTCATAATACTACTATTTCTTAAATGTCTATGGAGATCTCCCCTTTCATTCCTGATATTGGTCATTTGTGTTCTCTCTGTCTCTGTTACTCTCTTACATGGGCTAGCTATGGTTTATCAATTTAGTTACTCTTTTCAAAGAACCACATTTGGTTTCATTTATTTTTCTCTACCTTTTGTACATTTTATGCTACATTGATTTCTACTCTCGTTCTTTTCCTTCTACTTTTTTGAAGTTTAAGTTGGAAGCTTAGGTCATTCATTGTAAGTCTTTCTTCATTTGTATATAAATATTCAAAGGTACAAATTTCTCTCTAATCACTGAATTAGCTTCATCCCACATTTTCGTATGTTATGCTTTAACTACTAATCATTTAAAATGTTTTCTAATTCCCTTCATGGTTTCTTTTTTGATCCATGGCTTATTTAAAATGATCTTAAAATACAATTTTTAAATATTTGTGGGTTTTCCAGAAACATATGTTTTACTGAATTCTAATTTCAATCTGTTGTGATCAGAGAACATTTACTGTTGCATTTCAGACCTCTAAAATGTATTCAAACTTGTTTTATGGTCCAATAGTCTACCTTGGTGAATGTTTCATGACTATATAAAAATAATGTATAATCTTCAGGCATTAGGTGTAATGTTCTATATATGTTAATAGGTTTAGCTGATTGGTAGTGTTGTTCAAATTTTCTGTGTACTTACTGATTTCCTTTCGTCTAGTTGTTTATTGGGAGAGGAATGATTAAAATCTTCAACTATTATGAAAGTAAGTTTGGCTTCAGATATTATTTCATAATTTGACAAATCACTTCTTAAATAATCCAAAATTCTTGACTTTTAAGAGAAACTAATAAATTTACATAATGATTTTAAAAATGATCTTTGATTGTCAAAACTTTCATAATCTTACTTTCCTCTTTAGCAGGACTACCAAAAGAAAACCTATATCAGAAGTTTTAACCAGATTGCTGTGTCTGAAAAAAAGAACATTTGAGTCTCTTATTTTTCCTGAGAAATTACTTGGTGATTGCTAAGTAAAAAAAAAAAGTGTGATAAATAACACTACTATTTTAATACTGATATTAACATAACAACCGCATTACATAACACTCATTTCTGACAGAAGAGACAGCAGCTCATAACCATATTAATAATTATATAACATTAGTATATATCTATCCACTTCAAATTTCTGAGCTGTATGAGTTTTATATTAGTATGCAATTGAAAAATTATGGCTGAGTAGTCCTAAACTGAAGTTGGTATAACTCTTTAAGTGGAGGTGGCATGATGTGATGGAAAGAGTCCTGAAGTCAAAATAGTTTAGTAATTCTTGCCCTGACTCTTACACGTAGCTGTATTTTCTTGTTTAAGTATTTTCTCTTAGGCTCAGGGTCTTCTATCAGGTGTAGATCTTATCTGTACTTCTTAACTTACAATAGTTGTTGCAAGGATTTAACAAGATAGCATATACTACTATTTTGTGAGGTAGTGAAGTAACAGAAGAATTTGCTCTTGAGCTTTACTACTGAAACTATTCTAGAACCCCAAATAAAACCCACTGGCTATTTTAACATAGGTTTTATGATTTAAAAGTTCTGCAGTTTTCACAAAATGTTGTAAATCCTGACATTGATTATTAGGTAGCCTATTGTTTGTGGTTTATAATTTCATGCACACAGGTTTCTATAGCAGCCTTATTCACAATTGCCAAAACTTGGAAGAAACCAAATGTCCTTTGACACATGAGTGTATACTTAAGCTGTGGCACATCCAGATAATGGAATACTATTGAGTATTACAAAGAAATGAGCTCTCAAGCCATGAAAACATGGTTAGTGATACAGTTTGGGCCCAAATCTCATGTCGAATTGTAATCTCCAGTACTGGAGGTTGGACCTGGTGGGAGGTTATTAGATCATGGGGGTGGATTTCTCATGGTTTAGCACCACCCTCTTGGTGCTGTACTGGTGACAGTGAGTGAGTTCTCATGAGACCTGCTTGTTTAAAAGTGCGTGGCACCTCCCTTCTCTCTCTCTCTCCCTCTCCCTCTCTCTCTCTTGCTCCTGCTTTTGCCACGTAATATGCCTGCTCCCCCTTTGCCTTCTTCTGCCGTGACTGGAAGCTTCCTGAGGCCTCCCCAGAAGCAGATGCTGGTATGCTTCCTGTAAATTCTGCAGAACTGTGAGCCAATTAAACCCCTTTTCTTAAAAATAACCCAGTCTCAGGTATTTCTTTATAGCAGTGCAAGAACGACCTAATGCAGACATGGAGGAAACTTAAATGCATATTGCTAAGTGGAAGAAGCCAGTCTGAAAGGTTACATAGTGTATGATTCCAACTACAGTATATGACATTCCGGAAAAGGCAAGGGCCTGGAGACAGATCAGTGGTTGCCAGTGGTTGGGGAGAGGGAGAGATGAAAGGGCAAAGTAGAGAGAATTTTTAGCGCTGTGAAACTATTCTATATGACACTAAAATAATGGAGGATACATCATTATACATTTGTCCAAACCCATAGAAAGTACAAGACCAAGAGGAATCCTAATGTCAACTACAGACTTTCGGGTGATAATGATGTCTCAATGTAGGTTAATCAACTGTAACAAATGTACAACTCTGATGGGGTGATAATAGTGTAGGCTATGCATGCGTGAGACCAAGCAGCATATGGAAAATCTTTGTATGTTCTTTTCAATTTTGCTGTGGATTTAAAACTGCTTTAAAAATTGTCTATCGGCTGAGTGCGGTGGCTTACGCCTGTAATCCCAGCACTTTGGGAGGCCGAGGTGAGCAGATCACGAGGTCAGGAGATCCAGACCATCCTGGCCAACATGGTGAAACCCCATCTCTATTTAATATACAAAAATTAGCTGGGTGTGGTGGTGCATACCTGTAATCCCAGCTACTCGGGAGGCTGAGGCACTAGAATCGCTTGAACCCAGGAGTCGGAGGTTGCAGTGAGCGGAGACCGCGCCACTGCACTCCAGCCTGGTGACAGAGCAAGACTTTGTCTCAAAATAAAAAAAAAGGCTATTAAAAAAAGAAAAAAGTATGTTGACTTCGTCAAAAATATTTTAAATTCAGAATTGAATATGTTACTGGAGTATTTTTCTCTTATTACATACTTTTCTATAATATACTAATATTTGATCATCAGAAGTGTGTCTACTAAAATGGAAATGACAGTATATATACTTTATTTCTATTGTTATTTATATTTAATGAAACCACTTTAAAGTTGTCAATCAAGTGGTCTATAATGGTGAGTTGTAAAAAGACAAGGATCCAGATAAAAGTGTGTTGTCCCCCGACCCCCCGGTTCTCCACCCCCCATTCTTCGTGCTGTTTGTAAAGATTTGATTTATGAAAGACTGACAGACACACTTGGCCTGGAGTCTGTGTGCAGTTACTGTTTTAGGTGCTTCAGTGCCCCTGACTGAAGGAGCCTTAGAAGGACAGAACAGGCCTCTCAGAACTTGAGGACTTGACCAGCTCCGCAGCGGTGGACTCGAGGTCAGAGCGCGCCTCTCCCAGAATCTGTCCCGGGCTCAGACCCACGGGGCCTGTGTGCCTCCTGTCGCGCCGTCCAGTTACCTGTCCTTTTTGACTCCTAGGTTGAGACCATAGATCCCCAGCAAAACATGTGCTGCACTTTCGCCACGTTGCCCAAGCGGCACCCCGGTGGATTTTCTCGAGCTCTGTCATGGCGCACGGTTCCCATCCCTCGTCTCCAGCCAGCGCCCTGAGGCCTCTCCTCTAGCCCTGGAGGAGCAGAGAGCCACTGTCCCTTTCTTCTGCGGGAGAATGAACCGTTTCATGTCTCTGGGGAGAGGGTTGAGGATAGCCTGGACAAGTCCAGACGCGCAGTTCTCCTCTCTGCTTTTCGCAGGAACCCCTACACTAGCGCTGGGTCACAGAAGCAGGTCTCGCTGTGGTACCCTCCCCCCGCGCGGAGCAAAGCCCTGCAGCTTACAAACCATGGCTTCAGAGGCGGGAAAGGACGTCACAGACAACTCCGCAGGTCTGCTCATGCGCGCGCCCTTTCGGTCGGCGCAGGCCCAGCGCGCACGCGCAGACCAAGCACGCCGGCTCTAGGCTCTAAACTGGGTGGCGGTGGTGGTCATTGCTAGGTCTGGAGGTAGAGTATGTGGGGAGGCGTTCAAAGGGAGGCTGATGTCTGTGGACAAGCAGGCTTGCACAGGACCTGGACCGTGCCGACCGGGGCTCCAGGACCCTGAAAGTCTCGTCGCAGTAAGCTTCCCCTGGCATCTCGCACTTAACTTTTTTTTTTTAAAGAGTCTTCTTATCCCACTTTAATAGCAGCCACCTCAGTCCCGGAGCATATTCTCTTCCACTTCCCTCTGGGCTCTTCCGCATGTGTTTCTAGAAGGTAAAGGAGATTATTAATGATTGAGAGCCCATTCCGCAACCCATGTCGCGGCTGTGGTTTCAGAGTGTGGCAGTACATCTCCAAGGGAAACTTATAAGAAAGAAGAGAAGTACGCAGTCTAGATGTAAAGAAAAAAGGGTATTCTGCAGAATCACTCCTCCTCTCCTCTTCTGGCTCTGTCTCATTCCATAAAACCTTACCTTTAAATGTTAACCCTAATGTCAAATGAGTGTCATGAATTCAGTCACAGAGATACACATACAAGATTTGAAGAATTCAAATTTGTAGCCAACGAATGCAATTCATATCAAAGATACATGGTTCCAAGGATGCTGAAGTAACATACACATAGGGTAGAGGAGAAAAGGTTCTCCTTTATGAGGTCAATCCTGGGAAGTGACCAGTACATCATCTTTATATTACATCGAGGGAAGTGGAGCTATGGTTAATGTCTTAGTCTGTTTGTGCTGCTATGACAAAATTCCTTGAGACTGGATAATTTATAAACAATAGACATTTATTTCTTACAGTTGTGGAGGGTGGGAATTCCAAGATCAACGTGCCAGCAGTTTTGGTGTCTGCTGAGAGCCCAGTGCCTGCTTCCAAGATGATGTCTTAAACACTGTGTCCTCTAGAGGGGATAAATACTGTCCTCGCATGACAGGCAGAAGGAAAGAGTTAAAAGGGCCAAGGTAGTTATCTCCAGACCTTTTATGAGGCAGTAATCTCATCCATGAGGTCAGAGCCTTCATAGCCTAATCACCTCCAAAAGGCCTCTCCTCTTAATACTGCTGGATTGGGAAGCGAGTTTCAACATAAATTTTGGAGGGGATGCATTCAAACCCTAGCAGTTAAGAAGCTTGAAAATTATTATGCTTCTAAGTGACTAGGTAGGAATTTGAATCTACTATATCATTTTCATTCTATTACTAAGATTATCAATGGAAATAGTAAATATATTAAGGAGGCATACGATATGGAGAGTTTTTCTCTTATGTTTGTAGAGGACAGAAAAATAATTTAAAAGCTTTAATAATAACTCTCATTAAATAGACACATTTTCCAAAGATTTAAAACTTAAAAATCAGGAGGCAAAGACATAATATTAGAATATGTGTCAGAGAGTGAATGTACAAATAGACAATGGCCAGACCATGTATAAAAGTAGAACTCTGACTCACAGCCTCTGAAGCCATCAGCCCAGAATGGTCAGTGACTGCCAATATTTTGCCTCGCTCCAACCAGAACCAACCAGAGAAAACCAAATAGATCCTCAAACCAATCACATAAGTTGTCCCATTTCTAGTTCGCCAACTTCCAGCTTCCCCATGCCAGCAAACCCCCAATCAGGGCACACCGGGAGTCTTTTCTTTTTTTCACCATTAAAGTTTTTTCATTTTCCTTTTTGCCTTTGAGTCTCTGTCAGATGCAAGTAATGGTGGCATGCAAACTCTGAATAAATAGGTTCTGAATAAATATTCTTATTTGGGTTATCTTTATGTGCACAGTTTCCCTAGACCACCAGCGAGATTTGGTCTATACTGCTTGTTACTGCAGACCCCATCCTTCAACCAGTGGTTCCCGTGGAGACTCCTTGCACCTTGCTTTTCATGGCTTGTTGAGTCTTTGCTGATGTGACTAAGTCAGCACAAGTCTGCATTCTGCTTTATGTGTGTGTGTTCAGTTCCTCTACTATTTTTTCTTCGATTTTCTTGGTTTCTTCGTTTGGTATCTGGATTTTGCTACTGACTCTCATTTGTTTGGCATCTTTGGTGAAATCAGGCCATTCTCTTTTATTCCTTCTTGCTCTGTATTTGGACTTTCATTTTACATTGTGTTGTCTAAAGTGTTGTTTGTCATAAGAAGGAGAATCACAAGATAAAACATACCCAATGTTTTGTAAGCCTGGTGTTTAAGCTGGTCTCACAGACCAGTGAATGCACCAGGCTGGCATCCTATTTGGACAGACTTTGTTTTTGATCACCAATAAAACTGGATGAGGTGTCAATTTTTTTTTATCCTGAGATCTTGAGTTTGAGTACTGTTTCTGATTTTCCACCTGTCAGGGGATTGGGAGAGGGACACATGGTAGAATCTGTGTTTGGAGCAGGTCAACCATCAGATCGGGTACCCGAGGTACAAAGTGTACAAGCATCACTTTTGTCAACATAAGAATCACAAATGCATAAATTAAGAAAGGAGACTTTATTTCTTATAAAAGGTTGCAGCCTATAAAGTTGGCCGGCCATTCTGACAGGCTGGGAAGCCTAGCCTTTAGCAAAGACTGTTTGCAGGCACTTTGAAGGAGGAAGTGTTGGGGCAGGAACTTTATGTTGCACGGGTTGGCTAAAGATTACATATTTAACAGGTGATAGGAAGAGCTGTGAATAATCATAAAAGGGGTCCTGACACATGAATGAGGAGCATACATGCATGCTACATGCATTCCATGTTCACTTTGCATTTAAATGCATTACAGTTAGGCCCATATGTCAAAAGGTGAAGCAGGGATATAAAGGCACTCAAGCACAGAGCCTCTGTAAACTGGCCAGAGCCAGTCTATGGTCAGCGATCTCTTATCAGAAGAAAGTTACTGAAATCAGTCTCTTGTCCAATCAAAGCAGAGGTTATGGCTTGTGGAACAGAGGAGTCAGTTATTCAGTATCTGTCGGTTGGTGAAATGCAATTGTTTGAATATTGCTTATCATGAGGTCAGTGCTTGTTTAGCTGCTAGAGAAAAAAAACGTCTCCTGACAGAACAGTTTATTCTTTAGGTGTAGCGGTGTGTCACTTAACCCTTGCCTGGCATGACTCTAGCAATAAGATACCAAATTAAAAACAGGACATAGATATCTTATTGCTTAGGTATCTTGTTCCAATTTGATATCTTATTGCTACAAAGAGTCCATTCTGTCATTCTTATGATCTCTGTTTTGACGTTAATGCTGATCAGTTATTGTGTCTGCACCACAAAAAGGAGGGGGTATAATGAGGCATATTGAGCCTCCTGTACTGTCATGGCTGGGAGCTCAGTTTTTAAGGTTTCTCTGGGGTCCCTTGGTCCATTCAGTCAGTTGCAGGGATTAGGATTTTATTTTTAGTCCTCACTTTAGACTGACTGCTGCCAGCTGTTATGGATGGAATCATCTAAATCAAAATTCTCTCCTTCTCCAGGAAAAGCTGCTGCTTCTTACATGTACACTTTTAAACCATGGTAGAAAAAACACTGATAGTACAAAACTGAAGCTAAAATATGTCCCAGGCAGAGAGAACAACATGTGTGAGAGCCCTGAGATCACAAATGGTTTGTGGCATGAGCACAAATGAGCAAGGGAGAATGGTTTAAAGATATACTCAGAACATAGATCATGTAGAAGCTTAAATATACTTGCTAAGAAATTTTCATTTTTCTCCATGAAGAAACAACTTAGAATTTTAAGCAAGGAGAGTGACACAATTTGATTCATATTTTGAAAGAAGGATCTATATAAGAATTATCTAAAAGGTTTCTTCTCTCAGGCACAGCCTAGTCTTATAAGATAAGCAGATATCAAGAGCTCAATAAATTATCTGAAAAATACTCCAAACCAGCTCTGTCTCTTCTGTGTTATCTCTTCTGTGTTCAAGGTTGTGTGTTACAGGGCTTGGGGAAATTGCTCTATGTTACATCAGGCTAATGTTTATATTTTGAGTTGTAGGAAGTGAAGATATATTGGAAAGTTTTCATCAAAGTTTTTAATAAAGTTAATGCTGGCAGCAGTGTGGAGGATGGGCAAGACTAGTCATAAAAGTTGCGGCTCAGTGATCATTTAGATGTCTGTTGTAATAGTTTAAGGAACAAAGAAGAGCCTGGACTAAGGCAACAGGAATGGGAGACAAGGGAAAAAGGGAAAAGATAAAAAACAGCTCGTTAGAGGTAGAAGTCCATACCCTTCTCTGTGTCTGTGTACCTCTCACATAAATGTAGATCTCCTGGGCTCTAGGTTCTGATGGGCGGTCCTATAGGATAGAGGTGTTATCTTCCCGAAGAGAAGGAACAGATATCTGGTGGAAGCAGGTTTGAGAAAGAATGTGAGGAGAAAAACTAGAAAAATAATTCCACACAACTCCATTAAGGAATTTTTGTGCTAAGAGAAAATGAGATCTAGGCAGCAGCTGTGCGTGTGTGTGTGTGTGTGTGCGCGCGCGCGTGTGTGCATAAGCACACCATAAAGCATTGAGAAATTGCAGTATCTATTGAATGAAGGAAAAAGAAAACATCATATTCAAATCAGAAAAGGGAGAATTAGTAGAGCAATATCCTTCAGAAGTTAAGAGGTGATGACCTGTTTCTCAAGGGCTGGCCTACTTAGGAGCAGGAGCATTTCATCCACAGTAAGAGGAATAAAGGAACAATGGGCAAGGTGCAGTCAAGAGGGTCAGAGTGGTCCAGGAAGCCTGTGTAAGTTGCCTTCTGCTGGCTTTTCACGTCAGTGAAATACATAGTCATCAGAGTAGGAGACAGATATAGAAGATAAGAAATAGTGATCTGCAAGGATGGAAGTGTCAGTAGATCAGGGAACTATCATTTTAGCCAAGTGACATTTAAACTAAGTAGAGGAGAAATTTCACAAAATATACACACATCAGGTATTTTCAATGACTCACTTAGAATTTAATAATATTGTAAATGGAGCTTTGAAAGATCGTCTAGTATAATAGCCTTTATTCAGAAATGCTTTACTTTGAAGAGAAACAGAGAAATCTTCAACTGGCACTTAGTACTAATACTTTTACTTTTTTTTTTTTTTTTTGAGATGGAGTCTTGCACTGTGGCCCAGGCTGGAGTGCAGTGGCTTGATCTCTGCTCACTGCAAGCTCTGCCTCCTGGGTTCAAGCCATTCTCCTGCCTCAGCCTCCTTAGTAGCTGGGACTACAGGTGCCCGCCACCACACCTGGCTAATTTTTTGTATTTTTAGTAGAGATGGGGTTTCACCATGTTAGCCAGGATGGTCTCGATCTTCTGACTTCATGATCTGCCCGCCTCAGCCTCCCAAAGTGCTGGGATTACAGGATTACAGGTGTGAGCCACCACGCCTGGCCACTTTTACATTTTTCAATCACACTGATCAGAAGTAGATAAAAATTGTTTATAGCAAGGAGGTATCTATATAAGAAGTATAGATAGGTCCTGAGAAATGGGAGTAAATGTCACAACAGGGCTCAATTCACCTCTGAGGTATGTATGAATGAAAGAATTAATGGATAAAGGCCCTTAGAGGACTATTTTTAAAGAAAATTCAGAAAGAAAAGTAATAATTTTGGTGTAGAAATATCTCACAATTTTGCTATTTTTAATTTCCAATTTTCTTAAGTAGGACTTGATTCTAATCTTTGTAAAATCTACAGAGTATACTAAAAAATACATTCTTTAATTTGGAAAAGGAATTATATATTTTCAAGTAATTCAAAGAAACTACTAATATTATAACAAAAGAGATATAATCTTTAGGTTTATGAGATTTCTGTTCCTGTACTTCCCAAGAACAATTTCTTTATACTAAACTTTTAGGAAAATTTTGTATATGAGTATTAATGTTGATTATAGAAAGTAGGAAAATTGATGAAGAAAGATAAAAATAGTGACCATAAACAAATGTGAAAAACAACCATTTATCACTTTAAACACACATAAGTGATTGTCACTTTTATTAAGAATCATTTTTTTTCATAAATCTTGCTTGGATACTTCAACAGTTGATTTCAATTATTATTCTTTCTAAATTTATATTATCTGTTTTTTAATACTTCTTGGAATAGGCATACTGTAAGTATTGAAAATAAGCCCTGATATGTAGTTCTTATCAATTTTCTTGATGACCACTGTCCACACTGTCCACTCTGGGACTGAGTCATCTGGTAAAAATCAATATATAAGTCAATATATACATTTGGAATTTACACCGATTTTTATTTTTTATTTTTATTTATTATTATTACTACTATTATTTTGAGACAACGTCTTGCTCTGTTACCCAGGCTGGAGTGCAGTGGTGCAATCTTGGCTCACTGTAAGCTCCGGGTTCACGCCATTCTTCTGCCCCAGCCTCCCGAGTACCTGGGATTATAGGGGCCCACCACCATGCCCGGCTAATTTTTTTGTATTTTTAGTGGAGATGGAGTTTCACCGTGTTAGCCAGATGGTCTCGATCTCTGACCTCGTGATCCACCAGCCTCGGCCTCCCAAAGTGCTGGGATTACAGGCGTGAGCTACCGAGACTGGCCACCTATTTTCATTATGTAAATACTCTCATTTCTGAGTGTAAGCTTCCAACAGTTCTTGTATATTTAGCAATCTAACCCTAGGTATGATATGAATGACCTCCAGCTCACCACTGTTTGAATGATGTTTAAAGTGAAGGTACAGAAGCTATTTAAAAGGTCACAGAAGTAATCTAGGCAAGAGATAAAGAGACTAAATTAAGGTACTGGAAATAGGAGAGACTATTTCCGAGTAGAAGAGATGGAAGGGAGCTCCTGAGGGAAAGAAACCTTCCATATGTCTTTATATCCCTCATATGGATGTTGGACTCCTGTGTTCTGATGACTTGTTCTGTCAAGCAGAGGGTAAATTGCCCTAAACATAGTGGATTTTTAAAAAGCAATCATCCAAATAAAAGACATCCTGGAAGAGGAAATGAACGATTGAGTTGCGGCTCTTTATCACATGGTAGAACAATTCACTAGTCTCTTAGTGCTGGACTCAGAAGATTCTATGACATGAATGAGGGCATATTCTCTAAGTTGATGGCCTTGGAAAAGCAAAACAAAACACATTCATAGGTACAATCATGTGCCACTTCACAACAGGGTATTATCTGAGAAATATGTTGTTAGGTGCTTTTGTCATTATGTGAAAATCCTAGAGTACACTTACACAAACCTATATGGTATAGCCTACTACACACCTAGCCTATATGGTGTAGCCTATTGCTTCTAAGCTACAAACCTGTACATCATGTTACTGTACTGAATAGTGTAGGCAGTTGTAACACAATGGTAAGTGTGTATCTAAGCTGTCTAAACATAGAAGAGATACAGAAAAAAAAACAGTATAAAGGATAAAAAAGGATACACATATATAGGGCACTTACCATAAATGGAGCTTGCAGGACCAAAAGTTGCTCTGGGTGAGTCAGTGAGTGAGTGGTGAGCAAATGTGAAGGCCTAGGACATAACTGTACACTGCTGTAGACTTTATAAGCACTGTGCACTTAGGCTACACTAAATTTATAGAAAAACCTTTTTCTTTCTTCAGTAATAAATTAACCTTAGCATACTGTCATTTTTTTACTTTATAAACTTAAATTTTTTGACCTTTTGACTTTTTGTAGTAACACTTAGCTTAAAACACACATTGTGCAGCCGTAAAAAAATACTTTCTTTTTTTACATCCTCATTCTACAAGGTTTTTCTATTTTTTTTTTAACTTTTTAAACTGTCTATTTATTGTGCACATTAGCCCAGGCCTACAGAGGGTCAGGATCATCAAGACATCCAAGACATCAGCAGATCACAGAGATTTTTCAGCTTCACTACAATCATATGGGCCTATAATTGTATATGCAGTCCCTTGTTGACTGAAATGTCATTATGAGGCACATGATTGTATTTTTTTGATTTACATACTAAATATATGAGTTCATGTGTCAGTGCACTAATATATCATGTCTATTGTAGAGCACACAAAATTATTTTCAAAGGAAGATGTAGAAATAGGTATGAAGAAGTTCTGATACTTTTTTCCCACCCGGCAGATCACTGTTTTTTATCACTTGAGTGTTATGCACTGCTCTTTAAAGATTCCTGCTCTCAGGAGCACCCTAAGGGTAGAATGGGAACTGGCAGTCTCCCATGGCTAGGACACTGCCTTCTGGAGGCACTTATGGAGATGGACTGGAGTCTGGGGTCTTGGAAAGTAGACATATCTGATGGGCCAGTTTTACATTAAATTCTGTAGTCTCATTGCATCTGATACCCTCAAGTTTTTTATTAAATACTACAGCCTGGTTTTTAGCGTTGTTCCATAGTAGGAAAAGTTTGAGCATAGGAAAAGTTCTGTGCCCAAAATTGCATCCAAGAATTCAAAGGGCAAACAGAAGCAGAGGCTGTTTTTCATATACTTATCCGTTCATTTGACATACATTTACTGAGCACTTAATGTGCCAAGACCTGTTCTGAGAGTTGAAAAGTAGCCTGGAGTAAAGCATACAAAAATGGCTGCCTTCTCAGAGCTTATATTATTGTGGCAGGACCAGCATTCCAGGAAACGGGAGCAACAAGGTCAGGGTCCCTGAGACAGGAACATGCCTAGTGTGCTGGGAAATAAAGAAATCACTGTGATTGAAGCTATTTGAGCTTGGGTAAGAAGAACTTGAGGTCAGAAAAGTAAAAGTGGAGGCAGGGCATATGGGATTGGGGTCACAGATTGCATAGGGCCATGTGGATCAGTATAAGAAATTTAGCTCTTACTGTTAGGAATTTGAGAAACGATTGGAGAGTTTTTTGCAAATAATTAACTTCATCTGACAGTATGTTAACTGGATAATTCAGGTGGCTAGGTTGAGAATAGACCAGGGCAAGGGAAGTGTACAAAGGCAGAAGCATGAAGATCAGTCAGGATTCTAGTGTAAAATATTAAAGCAAGGTAATGCAAATGGGAGAGATGGTATTAGTCTGGGATACATTGACAGGAGTGGTCAAATTCTGTTTATATTTTGGAAATAGTGCAGTTAGGGTTTGCTAACTGATTAGATGTGGCCTTCGAGAAAGAGAAAAGTCAAGGATGGCATCAAAGCTTTTGCCTTGATCAACTGGAAGAATAGGATTACTCGATCTCAAGTAGGAAAGACAGTAAGAGTGGAATGTCAGGAGACCAGTTTAGATCTGTTGCGAGTGAGATGTTTTTTGAGTCTACAATAGAAACAACCAAATTCAGGTATTGAATAGGCAAGTGGATATACCAGTTGGGAGTTCAGGACAGGGACCAGACTGGAACTCTCAATTTGAGTGTCAGTACCATATAGATGCCATTTAAAGCCATAAGACTGTGATAACCCAGAAGGGAATATGGATAAAATTTAAAAAAAAAAATTCTGAATGTATTTTGTAGCTACAATTGACAGGATTTGCTGGCTGTCTAAATGTAGGTATAAAAGATAAAATTTGAGAATGTCTCCAAGGATTTATAAAGAATAAAAAAAAGCTATTGGTGGATTGATTCTGGGGCTCTCCAATAATTGAAGATAAAGAGGAACCAACAAATTGGATTGAGAAAAAATATTTAAAGAGGTAGGAATCAAACCAGGCAAGTGTGATATCTTGGAAGCCAAGATAAAAAACAAAAAAAAAAAAAAAAAAAAATTTTCAAGGAGTTAGCAATGGTCAGCTGTGTCAAATGCTGCTGTATTTACATGAAAACTCAGAAATGACCATTAGCTTTCATGTGATAGACATCATAGTCAATCTGGCTTAAAAGTAGTGTCAATTGGAGTGATGGGAGCAAAAAGATGATGATGGGAACTGCTTTAAGTGAGAACAGAAGGAGAAAAATTGTAGCAGAGATTATAACATTTTAGACAATCCTACTGAGGAATTTTGCCACAAAAGAGAGCAATTGCAGTGATGATTTCAGGGGTAGATGTGGTCAATCTTCCTGTTTGTTTTTTTTTAGGATGAGACAAATACTAGCATGTGTTTAAGCTAATAAGAATTGGTTAACAGAGAGGGAAACTTTAAAAATACATATGAAAGCAGGGAAGAAGGGTTTACTGCATAATGTTTTTGGATAGGCTACAGAGGATGGGGTCTAGTACATGCAAGAATGGTGCTGACCTTTGCTAAGAACATAAACATATCATCTATATGAACAAGAGAGAGGTAAAGGGTTTTTTGTTTGTTTTGTTTTGTTTTGTTTTTGCAGGTAAGTGGGTAGATATCTTGGGAGCAGGTACAGTTTCTCTTTTGACTGGATCTTTTTCTCAATGGATCAGGAAAAAGGGCCATGAACCAAGGAGGTGTGAAGAGAGAGGAAGAATAACATACAATTTGAGGTGGATTTTCCTGAACTGGAAATGAAAGATGATGGCAGGACTGTTTTTTCCTTCGGTCACATTTCAGTGGCTTAGGGCAGACCAAACAGTTTAGATTTAATGAGGGTTTTGGTTTAGGCACAGATAGGTAAGAAAGGGAATGGGGGAAAACTTATTGAAGGTATCTGCATGGGAGTGATTATGATGATTGACTGTGGAATTTAGTTAAGTAGTGAAGTGAGGACACAGGGTGTGGTGGGCCAGGCCAGCGAAAGGATATGAGACTCATGGACTGTAGGCGCAGTGAGTTAGATTTTCAAAGGACTTTTGGAGTTTTATGACCAGACAAAATGAGCTGGAATATGAGAAGTGGTGTTAAAAAGTGTGTATGAAATTGAGGTTATTGAGGAATTGCAGTTATTATGAAGACAATTTGTAGCATGTGGCCAGGGAGGTGAGAGGCTGGGAGTAGGTTGGAGGGAAGATCACTGGAAGAGATCCATCCCCATCCCCATCCTCATTCCCATCCTCATCCCCATCCCCATCCCCATCCCCATCCCCATCCCCATCACAAGGAAGGTAAATATTAGTTTGCAAGAGTTCAAGCCCTTAGATCTACTTTTGAAGGAGAAGAGGCTATTTGTAAGAAAGTTGGTAAGTTTCTATTCCAAGATAGGAAGACTGCAGGTGTGGCTGTCAGGCCCAAGTCCTAGGTGAGAAAGCAGGTCTGCGAGCCCCTGGGACCGGACCATAACGACCTTAACAGCCATAACGACCATAACTGCCATAACGGCCGGCTGCGCAAGGCCCTTCCAGCATTTCCACTTTCGTCAGGTACTGGAGAGAGCCGCTGGCCGGGTGCTAGGGCAGAGTGGCAGGGCGGACGGGTAGGAGGCCAAGGAACATCCTGGTCTGACGGAAAGACTGCAGCCTGCACCGCCATGAATAAGCTTTTCAGCTTCTGGAAGAGGAAGAATGAGACCCGCAGCCGTACCTCCTCAGACCCGTCCATAGGCCAGGGCTACAACCTTCGAGAAAAGGATTTAAAGAAACTTCACAGAGCTGCTTCAGTCGGGGATTTGAAGAAGCTGAAGGAATATCTTCAGCTCAAGAAATACGATGTAAACATGCAGGACAAAAAATACAGGTGACCAGATTGAAGAGCCAGCGGGGGAGGACGGGTTGGAGCCTGGGCCCTTCAACCAGAAATAAGACAAGTAGGGGCTGTTTGACCCTGATTGTCACTCAGGGTTTCCCAAAGAAGAAAGATTGTCTGGTGATTATTGGCAGAGGGTCCCACTCCAACTTTCGGCTATTTATTTATTTTTAAATGTTGTGCCGGGTGCGGTCGCTCATGCCTGTAATCCCAGCACTTTGGGAGGCCGAGGCGGGAGGATCACCTGAGGTCAGGAGTTCGAGACCAGCCTGGCCAACATGGCGAAAACCCGTCTCTAACCAAAAATACAAAAAATAGTGGGGCATGGTGGCGGGTGCCTGTAATCCCAGCTACTCCGGGAGGCTGAGGTAGGAGAATCACTTGAACCCAAAAGGTGGAGGTTGCAGTGAGCCGAGATTGGACCACTGCATCATTCCAACCTGAGTGACACAGCAAGGCTTGTCTCAAAAAAAAAAAAAAAAAAAAAGAATGCTTACTTGAATATTTTCTGCCCTTCCTGAATCCATCCCCTCCTCTCACCGGCTTGGTTTCCACTGGCAGTCCATCTTTTCCCCACCTTGTTGTTTTGCTTCTTGGTAATTGATTGTCCCCAGGCACTAAGATGCACAATTTTGCTAATTGGAGAATAGTAAAAGAGTAGAGACGACCCCCTAGAACATTGGTTAGTCAGATTTTAACACTTGGAAACATCAAAACAAGTAACTTTTTAATTTTTTGAAAAAGAAGCTTGCTGAGTTTATTGATGCTTAGCAAACTTATTTGGACAGAGGATGATTTTTTTCTCCCTTCATTGCTACCCATTACTCATCACCAATTTTCTTAAATCTGATTTCATTTTCTCACCAAATATGTGCTGCAAATATGTGTAATAACTGTATAAACGTGTCAGATTCTGGGATAATATGATAAGCCGTACTATTCATTAACCACACTCATTACCATTGAACTTGTCAAATCACAAAGGTCCCTTGCAGCCCCCTGCGGCCTTGATGCAACACAATCAGCTATATGAACTCTGTTAAACCACTGTCCTTACTTTAGTTGCAATTTAAAAGAGACTTTGAGAGTCTCCAAACTCAGAATTGCTGTTGAGCTGGGGTTGACAAAGAGAGGGACTCCACAGATAGCTTCACACCCAAGTTAGCTTTATAACAACTACAGTTTTAGACTCTATCTTGGCATACTTGAGAGCACAATGGCTGCTTCCAAACAGGCATTTGAACTCGCTGTTTAATCAAATTCTCCTTAAATCTAAAGTGAGTTTCTGATAGAGAGCATATACACTTAACCCTTGAACCACATAGGGATTGGGGTGGGGAGCCAACCCCCTGTGAAGTAAAAATTTGCTAATAACTTTTGACTCCCCCAGAACTTAGCTATAAATAGCCTACTGTGGATTGGAAGTGTTACCAACAGCATGAACAGTTGATTAACATATATTTTGTATGTAATATGTATTACCCATTGTATTCTTACAATAAAAGCAAAAGAAAAGAAAAAGTTATTAGGAAAATTATAAGGAAGAGAAAATATATTTACTATTAAGTTGAAGTGGATCATCATAAAGTTGTTCATCCTGTTTTCTTCACATTAAGTAGGTGGAGGGGGAGGAAGAGGAGGGGTTGATCATAGTATCTCTGGTATTTTATGGTAGTTAATGATAAAATAGACTGGTATCTACATATATTTTATGCATTCATGGCATATGTAACCTTTTCTTAATTTTTTAGTATTTTTAGGCTACTTGTTTCATCTGGAAGTTTTTTCAAATTGTTGCAAATTTCCAAAATTTTTCTAATATAGCTATTGAAAAAAATCTGTGTATAAGTGAACTTACACAGTTAAAACACCTGCTGTTCAAGGGTCAACTGTAGTTGCACCTTGTGTTTTATCTATTCAGCCACTCTTTGATTACAGAGCTTAATCTATTTACATTTCATGTATTTATAGATAGGGAAAGTTTTACTATTGCTATTTTGTTAGCTTTCATGTTACTCTTATAGTTCCTTTGTCTTTTTCTTTCTTCCTGTCTTCCTTTGTATTTTCTTGATTTTGTGCTTTGATATTGATGTGCTTTGGTTCCTTTCTCTCTCTTTTTTTGTGTAACTTCTACAGATTTTTTGTGGTTACTTTGGGACTTACATAAAATAGCTCATAGTAGTTTAAGTTGCTAACAATTGAAGTCCAATAGCATGTAAGAATTCTAAATTTTATCTCTTCCACAAACTTTGTTGTCATAATTAACATGTATTCATATAGTTTATGAGGAAGCTGGGGTGCTGGCAAGCCACCCCCTTTGCTCCCTTGGGTAAAGCTGGGAGCTAGTGAGTCTCTTTCTGATCATATGGCACTGTGTTGGAGGCAGGATCTTCAGCAAGAGGGTGTTCTGAATCTGTCTATAAGTTCTACTACCTCTGGTTTTGTATTCTCCCAGGGTGCAGGAGACTTTCAATTAGTTTCTGATTTTTCACAAAGGGAGTTTGTCCTTATGCTGTTGCTGAATTGGTGTGTTTGTTGTGGGGAAGGGTACTTCAGGGTTTCCTACTCTGTCATATTGCTGACATCCCTCTGGTTAATCTTTTTAATGTGTATCACTTATGAAAAATTTCCTCAATTACCTAATATCTTCAAACCCATTAACAACCACTTGCTGCAAAAATTAATACATATTAAGAAAAAAAGTTATGTGTTTGGCATTAGTAACAGTAAATATGTACTCTCTGTGGCTGCCTTAAAATATTTTTGGGAGTTTCAAGTCAAAGGGTATGAAAAGCATCATCTTTCATCACAATAGGCTAAGTGAAAACTATATGGTTAGAAAAAATATTTGTATTTAGCTTACTGGTAGTATTATGTCTTTTTTTTTTTTTTGTGACAAAAACAGTGTTGTCCAATCTTCTAGATGGCTTTTATCTTACACCACTCCACTGAATGACTTTATAAGGTAATCGATAACTTCAACATGACTTCATTCAGGGGTCACTTTTCAGTCTTACCTTGCTGGCATGTCAGCAAAGTATTTTATTTGCCATATCAGCGGTATTTGAATTAATGTCTTTCAGAACACTGGGGCCATCTGGCATTTCTCCTAATTCTGTGGACACTTCTTTTGAGACTCCTTTGCTGGTTTCTCTTCATCTTCCTGACTTGTAAACACTTAAGGAGTTCCACCAGAAATTATTTCTCTCTGTATTTTGATCTTCACTCTCCTGGTGAAGAGAGATTAGCTTTAAGTATATATATTCCAGTGCCTTCCAACTTTTAATCTCCAGCCAACAAGACCTCTTGCCTGCCTATATTTATACTTGGATATCTAATATTCACTGGTGTGCTAATAAATGTTTAATAACAGGCCCTTAATGGGTAGGGGAGGGAAAGAGGGAAAACCCTGATTCATAGGGTTTGTAAATAGTGGCCAATTTTAAGCTACCAGTGTGATATCAACTGGCTTGCAATCTGAAAATTTAACAGTTAGCTTGCAAGAACCACGAGCTCCATCCCATCACTACTTAGCTTTCTCAAACTGAGGTCTCAAACATTCCCAAACTAAGATCCTGTTATTTCATTTCTGACCTGCCTTTCAATTGCTTTAGGCTGAAATTCTAAAATATTTTTGATTCCTCTAATTCCTTCACATCCTTCATTTGATTAAACAGGAAATCTTGTTGGCTCCTCCTTCAAAATATATCTAACATCCAAGCATTTCTTACCACCTTTATAAGTACTACCATAGTCAAAGCCACCATTATGTCTTAACTAGAATTACTACAGTGCCCACTTAACTACACTTTTCCCTTTTCAGCTTATTCTCAGTACAACAGTCACAATGATCCTGTGTAATGTATGTCAAATGATATTATTCCTTGTTTTCATAACTTAGAATCACTTCCCATCTTATTAGGGGTAAAAGCCAGATCCATCCAGTGTCTCATACAACCCTATATGATCTTCATCCTCACCCTGTTACTTCTCTGATCTTACCTCCTGCAACTCTTCCTTTCATTCATTTACCTCCAGCTACACTGGTCTTCTTACTGTTCCACAGAAATGCAAGACATGCATTTAGGGTTTTTGAACTTGCTGGTCCCTTTGCCTTGGGTGCTTTTCCCTCAGATAGTCGTATGACTTGCTCTTTCACTACCTTTAGGTGTTATTCAATTGGTACCTTACTAGTGAGGCCTTCCCTGGCTACTCTTTACCTACAATTGTACCCTTTCTCCTCACTGACATTTCCTATCCTTCTTCCCTGCTTTTCTCTTTAGAACTTAATATTGTCTGATATACTTTTCATCTTTTCAATTGTTTGTTGTTTACCTCTTCTACTAACATGTATGATTTATAAAAGCAGGTATTTGCACATATTTTGTTTGCTGATATATCCTCATCAGCTAGAACCCTGCCTAGCTGTAGTAAGTGCTCAATATTTTTAAAATACGTGAATGAAAGGATGAATACATACATGCATATATAAATAGGATAACTTAAAGATACTATTCAGCAATAAATGCAATGAATTATGGATATATGCAAAAAATATGGGTGAATCTTGAAAGTGTCATGCTGACTGAAAGAAACCAGACACAAATGACTCCATTTACATGAAATTCTAGAAAAGGTAAAGCATTGTAGCATACAGGAAACAATGAAAAAAAGAAAACTACAGTCCAATATTCCTGATGAACATAGACACAAAAATACTAGCAAACCAAATCCAGCAGTACATCAAAAAGATAATTCAACACAATCAAGTGGGTTTTACTCCAGGTATACAAGGATGGTTCAACATATGCAAATCAATAAATGTGATTCACCACATAAACAATTAAAAGCAAAAACCAGATGATCATCTCAATAGTTGCAGGAAAAGCATTGATAAAATCCAACATCCCTTCATGATAAAAACCCTCAACAAACTAGGCATCGAAGAAATATACCTCAAAATAATAAGGACCATCTATGACAAACACACAGCCAACATCATACTGAATGTGGAAAAGTTGAAAGCATTCCTCCTAAGAATTGGAATAAGGCAAAGATGTCTGCTCTCACCACTCCTATCCAACGTAGTACTGGAAGTCCTAGCCAGAAAAATCAGGCAAAAGAAAGAAAAGGCATCCAAAATTGTCAAAGAGGATATGAAATTATCTCTATCACATGGACACAAATGTGGAAATAATGGACACTAGGGTCTCCAAATGGGGGAATGTTAGGATGGTCATGAGAGTTGAAAAACTACCTATAAGATACTATGTTCACTATTTGGGTAATGAGTTCAGCAGAAGCGCAGCATTATGCAAGATACCCATGTAACAAACCTACATATGTACACCCCGAATCTAAAAAAAAAGGATAGTGACATAATGCAAATTAATAGTTACCAGTGGTTTTAGATATAGGGGCAGGTGAAAGAATTGACTGCAGAGAATTGACTGTAAATTGACTAGTCAAAATTCATAAAATTGTATACTTTAATTTTATTATAAATTACACCTCAATAAAGCTGAATGAAAAAATCTCAAACTGTATATTTCTGTTTGAACATTTGGGTGTGTGTGTGTAAAGAGAGAGATACCGAAAATGAGAAAGATAAAATCTTAAAGAACATATACTTAAATTGCTATTTCTGAAAGAGATGAAATGTGGGGAGAGGAAAGTAGATAGAGTGAGATGGTCATTGGGAACTATTCGTTTTGTTTGAATTTTTAATGAGGTAAATTACAATGTTTTATCAAATGTTTCACAGACTCATTTTGGAAGCATTGTGCTTAAGGTCTCTGAAACATACGTGCATATTAATGGCCTAATGAAGTAGTATTTTTATATATGTTTTCTAGTAAAAATAATGATACTGAAAGTTGGAATTTCTGGTTAAAAAAAAAAAAAAAAAAAAGGGACAGGGGAAATAGCATAAGCAGATCGTTCAGGAAGCCATAGTGGCCTAGTAGGAAAAACATTGTTCTGAGAGTCAAGATCTGAGTTTGAGGCCTTCTCTACATCTGTATAATGCAGAGATACCTTCAGTCTCATCTTTCAAACTAGAGCTACTACTCGATTAGTGTTTTTTAAACAAAGATCTTCAAAGCTCTGTTACAGGCATCTTATTAAATCAGAATAGCTCCCTGTTAATGTGCTCTGCATAGTTAGCTTCTATTTTTGTTTTTATTTTAAGAGCACTGTGCCTAATAAGTTTGAAAATGAATTGGAGATGTTTAATATCTCTCCTGCTATAAAATCACTTTTATGGTTTTTAATAAAAAAGCCCTTCAGATCACCTTCATAAATTGGTGAGTGGAGGCCCAATTCTAAATTAATACCTTCAACCTTACTACTCAAACCTAGATTACATCGAAAGTGCCCAGTCTAGAGTTGAAAATAAATGACCTAGGGTGAGTTAGCTTCCTTGGTTACTTCTCCTTCACTCACCCTGAACTCTTAAGTTATCAAGAGTCCAAGAATATTACTTAAAAAGGACATTCTCATGATGAGACTCAATTGAAGGCTACAGCTATGCTCTGACCCTGTACTCTGTCTAGCAGATAACACTTTTCACTTCAGCTTTCAAAGTAATCATTCAGCCTTGACACTCATCTGAGTCATGCCTTTTGCTGAAGTTCAATTTGAGATTTCTGGTATCTGATCATTCATCACCTGTCCACAGTCTATGCTGACAATTTTTCCATTGGTATAAAAGAGAGTGGGAGTCTGGGAGAAAACAGAACTTGAATGAAACAAAATGACACCAGTTAGCCTGAAAACCTAGTAACCAATACTAAGCTTCACAGGAATTTAGATTTCTGGTTAGATTAAGTACCATGAGTTAAAAAGTAACAATATAAACTAAACTCTTAAATTTGGAGTATAATGTATTGATGAAAGTTAAGGATTTTTGACAAATGGAATAATATTGATTTAAAAATGTTTCTCCAAGATATCTGTAAATATACTTTTTGCATTCAACTATTTCAAAAAATAGAATGGCCTTTGTTTTTGACATTAAGTGGAAAAGCATTCCTATTGGCCTTGAGGCATTTACATTATATGTGTAAACATATAGAGAAGTGGCCATGACAATTTTTTTTTTTTTGCTGCTTGCTCCAATTGTGAGCTCTAAAATTTTACACTTAAATCTAAAATTTAAAATAAAATCAATGTAAATGTTAAATCTGTGTGTTTTTAAAATTTTTTTTTAAACTAAGATAACTGCTTTAAAAGGATGTCAAATATTCTAAGTAAAAATCTTCTTTACAAGACTGACAGTTTGAGCGAATATTGTCAACTTTTTAGTATTTTGTGCATGCTCAAGCTAGATTAGCTCTTGTTTTCAGATTTTGTATAAATGACCCCAGGCTGCATTGTTCAATACCTCCTTTGAAGGTGGAATCTTTCAAGGCTATTTTATTTTATTGAATTTATGGCTGATTTCCTAAGTTCTTGGAGTTTAATATGGGCCATGAAATTTTTTTGTAGATTTGTTACTGAAGGTTTTAGATTCAGTTGGTAGAAGAGTGAGGTATACAGCAGGATGCAGCAGCTATTTTTGGAGGACCTATTGGGAATCCATTTACTTTCTCTTAGTAAGAACAGTCTCTCTCTCTCTCTCTGTGTGTGTGTGTGTGTATGTAATTTTATGTATTTATTTTAAATTAGGTAAAAAATAAAACTGGAGTTGGAGGGAGAGGCAGATCTAAAAATTGGGTGGAAACCACCAAAGTTTCTTGGAACTTAATTCTCAAGATAGGTGTAATGGCAGATGAAGGGGACACATCAAAATGTTTGCCAGGATTTGCTATCTACTGCAAAGACTTATCTTTGGTGGGCTTAAAGCTATTTAGCCCTGTGTTGTGTTGGGATTGAGGGCTCTGAAAACTCCTATTACATAAGGAATTTCATCCTTAAACCAAATTGTAAATGTGAGCAGAAAGGTTAATCAATGCTTCATTGTATCAGGATTACTGAGAAATTAGTCATCAGAAATGCTTGGTAAGGATAGAATCACAGTAAAGTAAGGTGGATAGTTTTGAGGGAAACATAATTTAGACCATGGTGTTTGATGAATCACTTTTGTCCTACAACAAAGTTCTTCTTTGTTTGTTCCTTAAATTCAGATTATCTTTTCCATGAAGTATGTTAATTATGGATAACTTCTGGTTTTATTCTGTTATGTTAGCTGACTGTCCTCTTCCTGACTGTGCTCTCTCTTTAGCTAAATAATAATATAATTGGTTAAAATTTAGCTTTTTATATTGTAGTTATATTACAGTTCTGCCTTCCAGAGATTACATTCAGGTAAACTTAATTAGATTTTTAGCTTTCTCCAATTTTTTCGAACTGTTTTTATATTTTCTTGGTTTACTGCCAGAGATGGTAAGTTATTGTGAATAGGTTTTGTTAGTTTATCTTTTTGAAAATTGCCTTATTTTTAAGTAGTTATCTTATTTTTGAGGTTCATCTTTTTGCTACTCCTGTGTGTCAATAGCGGGTCTATTTAGGTACCCATAGAGTACTTCTGAGGAGCTAGAGTGAAACAAGGAAAATATATTTAAGCTTCTTGTTTTAAATGGATTATTTATATGTGGCCTTGGTATTATAAAATTATCTAAAAACAAGGCTATAATGATATCACCTTAGAAGACGATAAATGTTTATTGAGGGCCAGTCCAGGCTAAAAATTGCAAAATTTAAATGGCTCTAATTAGTCTTCTGTCAAAGTTCATGAATGTGTGTCTGGTTTCTGGCAGGCTACCTAGAATACGGTTCTTTAGAAGTGGAAATTAGTATAATAACTTAAAATAGGGTTAAGATCTACAACTTAGAGAGTCCTTAGGCATTCACCTTTTACTTCTCAGATACAAATGCCAACTTTAATCACTGAGTAAATAAAGAAAAACACACAATTAGAGATAGCATGTCATTGATTAATATACTTTCCTCCTGTTACCTATTAGATGCATCTCAGGTTTTAAATATAATTTCTAAATTTTATTGTGATACCTAACTTTATTATCTTTTCCAAGCCCAGACATCATTTTGGTACTTTTTTAAAAATCTATTTTTCATCTAATTAGTTACATTTTCCTTGAAGTGAAATCAGTTAAATATTTAATCTTCAACACACTTGCATAGCCCTGAAAGTTCAATAAAAGGTAATTGTAATTAATGTACATTTGTTTAAATAGAAATATGTGCATGCAGCAAGTACTTTACCAAT
The DNA here is from genome assembly GCF_003255815.1 of Theropithecus gelada. Taxonomy (NCBI): domain Eukaryota; kingdom Metazoa; phylum Chordata; class Mammalia; order Primates; family Cercopithecidae; genus Theropithecus; species Theropithecus gelada. The sequence goes on from NC_037670.1 coordinate 142,527,787, forward strand.
GTACAATCTGGCTTGTTTTTGAGTAAAATAAGTAACTTCTCAAACGGAGACTTATCTCTAACTTTGTGTTTTGTTTTATTGACATAGAACACCTTTGCACCTGGCCTGTGCGAATGGACATAGAGATGTTGTACTTTTCCTAATTGAGCAACAATGCAAAATAAATATCCGGGATAGTGAAAACAAATCCCCATTGATTAAGGTATGCCATAATTTTTGTTTTTCAATTGGAATGTGTTTGAGTTCTCCTAGTTAACTTTTGTTGATTTTTCATGTTTTAAAACATAGTATCAAACATTAATTTATCATATCCCAAATAGTAAATTTGTTACTCATCTACTCTTGTTGCATTAACAGGCGGTACAGTCTCAAAATGAGGATTGTGCTACTATTCTTCTAAACTGTGGTGCAGACCCAAATCTGAGGGATATTCGTTATAATACTGCTCTTCACTATGCTGTTTGTGGTCAGAGTTTCTCATTAGTTGAACAACTGCTTGATTACGAAGCTGATCTTGAAGCGAAAAATAAGGTAGTTTTCTATTAAAGAAAAAAATCCTATATTTTAGAAAGCAACTGAAGAGTATATTTCAGATAATTCATCTATGTTGAAATATATGTTATATAAAGAATGAATTTTCCAAACTGAAATTGGGGAGAATGAGAAGAGATTATCAAAAACTGATAAAATTTTTCTTCTCTTAAAGTCTTTCTTTATTTTATTGCAGATTGTAATCCTGACCTCCAAAGAAACACTATATTTAACAATTATAATTGTTTAACAGGCCATAACAAATGAGGAATATTTAATTCTCTTATAACTGGGTATTGATAAAAACATAAAACCCACCTTTTTTCTATTTTATTGATATACTCATGAATAATAATAATAGGGTTGAAATAGCAAATCACATAATATTAAAATTAATCTAACTCTTCCATTAAGGCATTATGAATAACCGATGAATTTTTTTAAAAAGCATATTGATACTTTACTGATATTTTGTCTACATGACATCCAAAATAAGTGCCAGCCTTGGAGGTTTAAATGAAACCCAGCGGAAATCTGAATATGACAATATTATGAAGTGTGAATTGATGGTATGCAATACTTACATTAAATGCTAGGTGCTCATCACTTACTTATTCTAGGCTGCTCTTACCTACAATTTGAAATAAGCCTAAAATAGCAACTTTAATTTTTTGTCTGGCTCAACCCTGATTTGTTTTATTGGTCTTTGAAATCACATTTTTTTATGTACTAAAATCTTTTAAGGGTTACAGTGTATATTCAGAAGTTTTTATACACACGTATTTTAAGTTGAACTTAAATCTAAAGAGCATGAAAATTTGCTACAATATTTTAATCATTTTGAAATAATTTTTTCAGGATGGTTATACTCCACTGTTGGTTGCCGTTATTAACAATAATCCAAAAATGGTAAAATTTCTTCTGGAGAAAGGGGCTGATGTGAATGCTTCAGATAAGTATCAAAGGTATAATTAATAAATAAGATAGCACATAACTAGAGCTATGTAATAGCATTGTGTGTGTGTGTGTGTGTGTGTGTGTGTGTGTATGTCCACAAAACACAGGTATATGATAATGAGAAAATATAGAACCATAAGACCCATAGGATGTATGCTCACATGCTTTTGGACAGATTATCTGAACTTTCAGGATTTGTTTTTCCCATTGTAAAATCAAACAGTTGGACCAACTACTAATTTGTTATTATTGTTGTTATTTATTTATCATTTATTTTTAGAATTTAACGTTAGACTCTTACATAGATGACCAACTGTTGTAGTTAAATGGGATCAGGGGACCCAAAGTCCTAAGACACATTCCTTCATGGAATTTTGAGACATGTTTTTGAAAACACTACGCTTCCAGGAAGAAGAGATTGAAAATGACTGAGCTAGCTGCTTCCTAGGTACTGTTCATGTTTAGACTCCATGATATGATCTGTGACTGGCACACTTTTTTGAGCAGATCTGCTGTACTTTTTACATTCTTGCCTTGACTCTTTCTGACAGAGGTCCTACATTTGAGTAGTAAATTGAGAAGACTGACTTTTTTAAATGAGGCATGTTTAAGATCTTTAAATGGGCATTCGTTTCTATTTCTTGCTCCAGAACAGCCCTTATTCTTGCTGTCAGTGATGAACCAACACGTTTAGTAAAGCTTCTTCTTCAGCAAGGTGTGGAATTATCTTGCCAAGATATTTGTGGATTCACAGCTGAGGAATATGCTTATTTCAATGGTTTTACTATGTAAGTGATACTGCATGTCTTTTAACAACTGTGTGGGGTTTGATTATAAGGATTAAAGCCTAAACCCCAAAGTACAAGCCTGGAATAGGCTCAAAAGTAGGGGTAACCACATACAAATCTGTGCAGGGATTCTTGATTTTCTCTGTTTGTGAGTTCAATCAATATAAGGGCTACAGATGGGCTGAATATGCAAATAAACTACCAGAGGCACGAGCAGTGGAAGTTTGCCAGGACAGGGATTTAGACACTTGTAACATAGCCATTAAAAAACAAAAGGTGATAGAGTTGGACAAAAGATGATTCATTCACACAAAGCCTTTCATTGCCTTAGATATTAATGTATGGATTTTATTCATGTTTTGAATATTATTGTTAACATTTCATTAGCCAACTTTAGTTTGATAAGTGTTCAGAATTCTAAAGTACACTCTATTTACACCCAAAAGAAAAACTATTTTCATGTATGAATACGAAGTTCGGATTTTTAATAGTTAATGAGAAAATTAGATATGATGTAGAGAAATTTAATTTATAGCTAATGAATTTAACTTATAGATAATTTATAGCTAACTTAATTTATAGCTTAATGAAGTTAAATAGCATACAAGGTATTTTCTCTATAATTTTATTTTAAGAGCAATTTAAAATTATAAGTAGGTATTTTTTTCAGTTTTTATTCTTCTTCTTTCACTGCTTTATTCACATTTTAGGAATACTTGTTAATCATTAATTCCATATGAAAAGCATAGGTGGGAAGGAAGAAAAATAATCACATATAGATAAAGATGTTTAGTCTTAATTTAACTTTAGACACAAAAGAATTTTTATTCTATTAAATGTATGAACCATGATTGAATAAATATAGTATTTTCATTTTTGTAATATGGAACATGTGTACTTTGTTTTACTTTGGTTTAAGCAGATCATATGCATAAAAACTTAAATGAAATAAACACGTAAATTATTGGTGAATATCCAAACTACAAAAGGATTCTTCACTCTATAAAAGGGATCCCTAATGTTTCTTTTATGTACAAATTTTTTTCCATCACTTAAAAAGCTTAGGTATATGAAACTGCAAGACACATGTATCTGTTTAGTAATGTATCTATTGGTCAAAAACAGTACTTGTATATTAAAATTTATTTACATCTATGTAAGCAAGTCTTATGAAGGCATTATTGGATAGTTTGATGAGAAGGAAATCTTACAATCTTCCTTTATCTACCCCAAATGGTTTTAGAACAGAAAATTCTTTTTGTAGATTTCTCCATCATTAATTTAAAAATAAAAACATATTGACCATGAAGTTTTTGTCCTCTTAATCGATTTACTTTTTCAATGTTGAAAATTCTAAGAGAATCACATATTTTTTTCTTTTTTTTCAAAGAGGTGAAAGGGAAGAGCAGCAACTTCCTAATAATTAAGCAATTACCTCTAGGATGTGGAAATGATCAGCATTTAATAAAAATTGCAAGTGACTCTTCAAAACTACAGTCTAATTCCCCTTGTTCTTTTGCAGTATTTGCCTCTCTTTTGCAGTGGGAACTAAGCTTTCTCTAATTGTGACTTTTGTTGCTCGAGTAGCTGTTGCCTATCTAACGTACTCAAGCATGTGCTGCTTCGTAGCATCATTTGTTGACTCTCTATGTAGAATCTACATAGATTCTATGGCTTAGTAAAGTGGAAGCATAGATAATATTCCTTATATAGTTTTAAAAAATTAGTGAAACACTTTCAAATGAAGGAATTATATTTAAGTATTTTTTTTATGGTTAGACATAACCCATGCCTTTCTTCATTTCTCACATTAAAATTCAGAAGCCATATGGCTTTTTTCTGTCATGGAGAAAAAGTATATTCCTCACTGGATGTGTTTCAGTCCCTGACTGAGTTAATTGTCTTCACTTTGTTAATTTACTATTAAACCTGAGTGCTGTGAGCTGAATTTCCCCCTAAAATTCACACATGAAAGCCCATGGCCTAGTACCTGTGAACGTGACCATTTTTGGAGATAGAGCCTTTAAAGGGGTGATTAAGTTAAAGTGAGGACATTAGGGTGGGTCCTAATTTAATATCTAACCTGGGTCTTTATGAAAACGGGAGGTTAGAACATGCAGAGAGACACTGGGGTGCTTGTGCTCAGAGGGATGATGTATATGAAAAAGCCAGTCATCTAAAGGGCAGTCTCCTCAAGCAGGGGTCCCTAACCCCTGGGCCATGGACCAGACCTGTTAGGAACCGGGCAGCACAACAGGAGGTGAGCCGCAGGCCAGCAAGCAATGCCACCTGAGCTCTGCCTCCCATCAGATCACCAGAGGCATTGGGTTCTTATAGGAGCGCGAACCCTCTTGTGAACCGCTTTGCATGGCATCTAGTTTGTGATCTCCTTATGAGAATCTAACTAATGCTTGATGATCTCAGGTGGAACAGTTTCATCCTGAAACACCCCTGTCCCTCAACTTCTGTGAAAAAATTGTCTTCCCCAACGCTGGTCCCTGGTGCCCTGGGATCACTAATCTAAAGAACAGTTATCTAAAAGGCAAATAAATGCCTGGGACAGATTTTCCCTTAAGGACCTCAGAGAAAGCCTACCCCACTGGCACCTCAATAAATGTGCAGCCGATAGAACCATGAGAAAATTAGTTTCTGTTTAACCCACCCCATTTGTGGTGTTTTGTTATGGCACCCCTAGCAAATGAATACACCAAGTATAAAAGCCATTTTTACTACCTTGATAGTGGCTTTTAAAAAAATCGTATTTGTGATAGCAGGAAGAAAAGAGGTGCCAGAGAATGGGAGTACATGAAATAAAAGTGGTGTCTGTTGACAGAGTTGGCTGAAGAGGAAGCTTGTCCTCAAGTGTGTTACATTCTTGGGACGGCATTGGCTGGTGTCTAAGGTTTTGATTTGATACTTATATGTTAGGAATTAAATTTCTATGCATGTTGGCATTCACACATAATTTCCTTTATGGATAGATATCCACAATTCACTGCAAGTCATGGAAAGAAGAAACATGTTAAATAGACACCTTATTCTTGGCACTACATGTGACTAAAGGAAGGTAAGAAGATTGCTAACTGGATTAGGGTTTTTTTCCTTGCTTTTCGTTTGTTAATTTTTTAGGAAAGGAAACAACTTTCTTAAGTAACATTTAATTTTAAAATGAAATTTTGTATTATTTTGAAATGTCAAATATTTTTAAGAACTATTCTAAATAATATTTGTGTTTAAAATATTCCGACATTGTGTTGGCTGAAAATGTAAAGATGTAATGTAAAAATATGCTTAACGATTAAGATCATTTTTTAACCCATTGTCTCATGTCTAGCTATAAAAAACAAAATTTTTGCACATATATAGACATTTTAATAGATGAAAAGCTATCATTAAAATTTTAATTTTATTGTAAAAATACATTAAATAAGCAGTGTTGATAGTAGTTGATATAAGATATACCAAATAATTATATAAAATTTAAAACAAAACAATATTTGTAAAGAATTTACTGTGCATCAACTAAAATAAAATTTTGTTATTCATTTTCAAGAATGTATACAGTTATTTAGGTCTGTAAAAAATAGTTTTTATTGACAAGTATGTTTTACACTGACTTGTTTTATTGGATGAGAGAAACTTTTAGAACTCTCCTCTGTATTCACTAGCAGACTCCTGCACTACAATTCACCCCCAGTGTAAAATGGAAGAAAATAAAAAGGACATAGAAGGAGTGTGTAGGCAATAGGAGATCATATAAATTCACAATTATTCAAGCCCTCTCCATCCTCCATCCCCACAAATCTATAGTGATAATGCTTATAACAATGTTTGGTCCTATCAATTCCAGGTGAATAAACTTAAGGGAGAATTTCTCTGAATTATCTTTTTGTTTGTTTGTTTTGTTTTGTTTTGTTTTTGAAATGGAGTCTCACTCTGTCACCCAGGCCAGAGTGCAGTGATGCAATCTCAACTCACTGCAATTTCTGCCTCCCGGGTTCAAGCAATTTTCCTGCCTCAGCCTCCCAAGTAGTTGGGATTACAGGCATCTACCACCATGCCCAACTAATTTTTGTATTTTTAGTAGAGATGGGGTTTCACCATGTTTGCCAGGCTGGTCTCGAACTCCTGACCTCAGATGATCTGCCAGCCTCGGTCTCCCAAAGTGCTGGAATTACAAGCGTGAGCCACTGTGCCCGGCCCTCTGAATTACTCTTAATGTACACTCTTATTTCCTCTTCTCCTGCATCTCTCTCTCTCTCTTTTAAATGTCTCTGCAGCTCTAAGAAGTGAAGAATTTCTGTGATTTACACTTCGTTTCTTAAGGGAACTAAAGCAGTAGAAACTACAGAAAAATCATTGCTGCATTTTGAGTGCCTCTTGAGGGTAGACATTTAAAACCAGGCTCAATCATTTTATTTTGGCAAGCTTTGTTTACAGTTCATAGTGAAATGTTAATCTTAATGTTTTAAAGCATAGATTTGTGTCAAGAAAATTACCAAAAGATGTTGCAAAAATGGTGAATGTAAAAAGTTATATTTATGTCAAATTCAAAAGGGACAACTTAATCATTTAAAAAATTACTATTAGATATAGAAATTCTAAATTATAATTGTGTCGTAGCTGAGGCATATAATTTAAGAAGTACATGTAGAAATGGAAATATTTAGACATAAGTAAAGACATTATAAATATCATTTGTTTCCTAGATATGGAACCCATTTCTACAATTTCTTTGCTGCTTCCTTGACTTGGAAAAATATATTTTGAAAGAACCATTAAGTGAACTATTTTAACATTTTTGCTGACTACCCAGTTGAAGAAAAGTTTGTTAAATGGATGGGATTTTTTTTTTTTTCACATTAGAAGACATGAAGAAATTTTAAAAGATAAACATCTATATTGTGAACCATCGGCCAAAAAGATATAATTTGTGTTCAACATATAGGCAGAAAAAAATTTGTGTCAAAATATTGAATGGAATAATAATGAGTAAACTGTGTTAGGCATACATTAAAATATTTAAATAAAATAAAAATACATTTCAGCTACAAAATGAAGGAAAACATTATAAATAATCCCGTATAAATCAAAATTATCTTTTATTTACAAGTATTTTCACTGGTAAAGCCTTTTTTATTTTTTAGAAACACTGCAGTACTATAATATATATTCAGAAAACTTGGGTATTACAGAAAAGAAAAAAAGAAAATGCATCACTCAAAGTCTCATTACGCAAACAAAACACTTGTTAAATTTTTGGCATATTTTGTAGTATTTTAAAATTTGCTTAGATTTTTTTTTTTTCCTCAAAGAGAATTTCCAATTTTACATTTTTCTTCTTGAAAAAACAATACATTGTTCAGTTTTCACTGTGCTCTTTGCTATAGCTTGAACACATCAAGTGTGGTCTGGCTTCAGAACAGTTCCCAATAAGACCCTTTTTCCTTTAGCTATTGCCTAGGACAACTCCTCATGGGACCTCAGTCGCTGCTCTGTCATTCTGTCACTTACAATGCACCACTCTCTACTCTTCTTGTATCTTGGAATTAAAGCTCCATGAGGGCTTGAACTTTTTGTTCCCTACTACTTGTAAAACACCTGGTATATAGTAGATATTCAATTTGCTAAATAATAAGTGATACTTGTTGGGCCCTGTTCCAGTAACCTTATGTATCTTACCTCATGATCTTTGCATAGTCTTGTTGAGGTAGGAAGTATTTATATCCTCATTTTAAGATGAGAACATTGAGGTGCAACATGGTTCAATGACTTGCTTGAGGTTACTGAGCTAGAACACTGGGAGCTGGTGTATAAACCCATGCTCTCTGGATTTGAATCTAGCCAGTCCCATGCTAGAATTCATACCGTAAACCAATATGCCATGTCACTTCTCTCATGAATGAATGTATGTCATCCTTGTAGGCTCTATGTTTAATGGCTCAGAAGGAAGATTTTCTTTTAATTTGAAACTTGTTTAAATCACTCTTTTATTTAAGTATGTTTGTTTCACTTTCTTCTAGTGCTAGGTGATGTTGAAGAGCTAAAATGGAGGGAAAAAAACCCCAAACAATCCTGACTTCAAGTCAAAGAACATTTAATTTCTGCTATGGTTGCAATCAGTGATTCTTAACTGGGAGCAATTTTGACCCCAGGGGATATTTGGCAATGTCTGCTGAGATTTTTGGTTGTCAAGACTGAAAATCAATACTGCTAAATATCCTATCATGCATGGGACAGTCCCCACAACAAATAATTGTCTGGCCCCAAATGTCAACAGTTTCAAGGCTGAGAACTCTGACCTAGATTCTATATTATATGCTGGGGACCAAAGATGAAAAAGATGTTTTTATATACTCTGTCTTAAATGAACTCACAAATGTTTAGTTTCCCCCCGCCCAGTCTTTTTAGTAGGTAAGTAAATGAGAGTTAGAACAGGTGTAATGTACCTTCGTCATTAGCAGAAAAGGAGGGAGTGGTAACTAACTAGAGTAGGGAGGGTCAGGGGTGATTTCAGCTAAAAAGGAACTTTTTGGCTGGGATCATAGAATAAGTAGGGTTTCTCTAGGTCTCCAAAACTTACTCAACCATAATAAAAAGTTCGTAATAGAGGCAGAAGCAAAACACCCAAGAATCAGAGGAGAGAAGAAGTCACCACAAGGTTAACATTGGCGGGGTAGATGAGATTTTAACCAGGTTCTGAAGGGTAGGTGGAATTTTGACATAGTACATCTAATAAAAAATTAGGCTTGGCACGTTGGCTCACACCTGTAATCCTAACACTTTACGTGGCTGTGGTGGGAGGTTTGAGAAGTTTGAGACCAGCTTGGGCAACATAATGACATCCCATCTCTACAAAAAATGTAAAAACTCGTCAAGCATGGTGGCACATGCTGGTAGTCTCACCTACTCAGGAGACTCCTGCTGAAGTGGGAGGATTGCTTGAGCCTAGGAGGTCGAGGCCTCAGTGAGCTGTGATTTTGCCACTATACTCCAGCTTGACCTTGTCACAAAAAGAAAAAAAAAGTAGATTAGGTGGAATGAAGAACTTTGTGTATCTTACAATCGAATTTGTGTTGACTACGCTTTGGGGAAAATGCGTACTCTAAAATGGTATGTTGTAGTGCAGATGCAGTGCACAGATATTTGATCTGATTTTGCCAGCTCTGCTTCTCCATTACTGTTACCTCTCTAGGAACATTTTTGTGAATTCTCTCAAGTATTTCAATTCTTAGAATATTGTCAAATTATGAATTACTTTTTAGTGTGTCTGGTAATATCTAAAAGAGAGAACATTTACTTTTCCTTTAAGAAGTTTAACAACAGAAAACTATTTAATACATACCCAACTTTAGGTAAACATGTACACTTCCTTTAAGCAACCATATAAGTAGACTACTTTTCTCACTCATGTGGACAGCTGGGAGGAATACATTTCTTCCATGAATGATCTCTTCCCCTAACCAACTTAGAGTTACGGCACAAAGTGGTGCAGATTTAGAGCACCCTTGTGGAGGGAGTGATACTGACTAAACCATGTGCTTTGACACAAGCCTCTGTCAAAGAAAGGTCACATTTTTTTAAGTTTTCAAAGGTAAGTGGAAGTGACAGGTTGCCTTTTTTTTTTTTTTTCTATCAAAGCCCATCACCCTCTTGCACTTTTGCCATCCTCTCCAAGGAGAGCATGTTTAGATAGCAGCTACTTCTCCAGCCTTGGTCTCCCAATGAGACACAGATGGGTCATGTCTGAATTAAGCCCAGCTGATAAGAGGAACCCTGCTGGACTCAGCAGAACCACAGCCAATACTCAAAAGTAAGAAATAAACGTTTGGAGTTTAAACCACTGATACTGTGAGATTGTTTATTGTCCCCAACGAAAAGAAGACTGATAACAGAAATCATGGAGTCAGCTTGTCAGATCAACAGTGTGCATCTCGACCCATGTTCATTCTCTAGAAATCAAGCCTCTCCCCACAAAAGATTCTTTTACCAGCTGCAAGGAAAACTATTTCATGTGCTACATAGGTGATGCTTTCATTCTGCAGTCTTTACTGAGATTTATCATACTTTTACATAATCACTTTTTGCCTTAAAAGAAATACCTGACATTTCTTTCCTAAGGAGTTCTATGAGTTTGCTATTGTTGCTTTAACAAACTACCACAAATGCAGTGATTTGAAACAACGCAAAATGATTATCTTACAGTTTTGGAGGTCAGAAGTAAAAAGTGGATCTAGCGGGGTAACCACAAGATGTTGGCAGGATGAGCTCCTTTCTGGAGGCTCTGGGGGAGAGTTTGTTTCCTTGCCTTTTCTAGCATCTAGATGCTGCCCACAATCCTTAGCTCCTGATCCCCAGCAATTATATCACTCTGACCTCTGCTTCTGTCCTCAAATCTGCTTCTCTGACTTTCCTGCCTCCTCCTTTCACTTATAAAGATGCTTGTGATTACATTCAGTCCACTTGGAAAATCCATGATAGCCTGCCTCCCATCTTGAAACTCTTAATCTAATCACATCTTTACATCTTTTTTGCCTTTTAAAATAACACATCCCCAGGTTCTGGGTGTTAGAATATGGATATCTTTGACAGGCCATTATTCTGCTACCCACAGGTGCAGTGGAGTGGATTGGAGATTACTTACTGATTTTATTTTAAATTTTGAAACAATCTCAAATTTAGAGAAAAATTGTCTTCTCGGTACAATTTTTTTCTGAACCATTGTGTGAGTAGCTGACCTTATGTTGTATCACCCCTAAGCCTTTTGTGTGTATTTTCCTCAAATAAGAGCATTCTTCTGCATAATCACAATATAACTATCTAAATTGGGGAATGATTAATATTGATACAGTACTAACATATACTTCTCAGATTTCATTCATATTTTCCCAAATGATCCAATAATGTTCTTTATAGCAAAATAATCAAATATTGCCTCTATCTTATCTCTTGATTCTCCTTCACTTTCCAATAAATCTTTGGTCTTTCATTCATTTTTATGGCCTTGACACTTTAGGAATTATAAGCCAGTTGTTTGATAGGATGTTCTGATTTTGAGTTTGGTAATTCTTTATGATTGGGTCCATGTTATGGGTGTTTGGTAAAATTATCCCAGAAGCGTTGTTGCATCCTCTCTTGTGCCACACCATTTCAATTTGCAGTTTACTTTGATCACTGGATTAAGGTGGTATTGTCAGCCAGCCTTCTGCAATGTAAAGCTGCTCTTTTTTTTTTTTTTCTATTTGTAATAATGTGTATCTTGTGGGGAGGTATTTTGAAACAATGTAAAGATCCTGATCCTCATTACACTTTCCATTTGTTTACATGAATTTGAATTCATAGTTTCCTATTTCAATGGATTGTGTAACTTACTTGATGCTCAAATTTTCTCAGAGTTGCATGTCTAATTTTTTTTTTTTTTTTTTTTTTGGTGAAAGACTGGACATTCTAGAGAATATATTTAGCAATTCTGGTTTCTGTTTTATTTTTCTGAGGGATTTTTTTTAAGCCTAGTATACATTAGTTATTTTTCCTGATCCTCTCCCTCCAATTATCCGCCATCTGATAGGACCCAGTGCGTGTTGTTCCCCTCTATGTGTCCATGTGTTCTCATAATTTAGCTCTTGCTTATGACTGAGGGCATGCAGTATTTGGTTTTCTGTTCCTGGGTTAGTTTGCTAAAGATTATGGCCTCCAGCTCCATCCATGTCCCTGCAAAGGACATGATCTTATTCTTTTTTATGGCTACATAGTATTCCATGGTGTGTGTGTGTGTGTATATATATATATATATCACATTTTCTTTATCCTGTCTATCATTGATGGGCATTTGGATTGATTCCATGTCTTTGCTATTGTGAATAGCACTGCAATGAACATATGCATGCATGTGTCTTTATAGTAGAATGATTTATATTCCTTTATGTATATACCCAGCAGTGGGATTGTGGGGTTGAATAGTATTTCTGTCTTTAGGTGTTTGAGGAGTCACCACACTGTCTCCCACAGTCATTGAACTAATTTATACTCTTAACAGCAGTGTGAAAGCATTCCTTTTTCTCCACAACCTTGTCAGCATCTGTTATTTTTTGACTTTTTAATAATAGTCATTCTGACTGGTGTGAGATGGTATCTCACTGTGGTTTTGATTGAGCTTTTTTCATGTGATTGTTGGCTGCATATATGTCTTCTTTTGAGAAGTGTCTATTCATGTCCTTTGCCTACTTTTTAATGTGTTTTTTTCCTCTCATAAAGTTGTTTAAATTCTTCATAAATGCTAGATATTAGATTTTTGTCAGATGCATGGTTTGCAAAAATTTTCTCCCATTCTGTAAATCGTCTGTTTACTCTGTTGATAGTTTTTTTTTTTTTTTTTTTTGGGGGGGGGCGTGTGCTGTGCAGAAGTCTTTAATTAGATCCCATTTATCAGTTTTTGCTTTTGTTGCAATTACTTCTGGCATCTTCATCATGAAATTTTTGTCCATGCATATGTCCTAAATGGTATTGCCTAGGTTTTCTTCTAGGGTTTTTATAGTTTTGGGTTTTGCATTTAAGTCTTTAATCCATCTTGAGTTGATTTTTGTATATGATGTAAGGAAGGGGTCCAGTTTCAATTTTCTGCATATAGCTAGCCAGTTATCCTGGCACCATTCATTAAATAGGGAATCTTTTCCTCATTGCTTTTTGTCAGGTTTGTCAAAGATTAGATAGTTGTAGGCATGTGGTATTATTTCTGGGTTTTATTTCTGGTATTATTATTATTTCTGGTATTATTCTGTGGTATTATTTCCGTATTCAATGGAACTATTCTGTTCCATTGTTCAATGTGTCTGTTTTTGTACCAGTACCATGCTGTTTCAGTTATTAGTATAGTTTAAAGTTGGATAGTGTGATGCCTCCAGCTTCATTCTTTTTGCCTACGATTGCTGTGGCTATTTGGGCTATTTTTGATTCCATATAAATTTTAAAATAGTTTTTTCCAATTCTGTGAAGAATGCCAATGGTAGTTTAATGAGAATAGCATTGAATCTATCAATTACTTTGGGCAGTATGACCATGTTCATGATATTGATTCTTCCTATCCATGAGCATGGAATGTTTTTTCCATTTGTTTGTGTCATCCCTGATTTCTCTGAGCAGTGATTTGTAGTTCTCTTTGTAGAGGTCGTTCACTTCCGTTGTTAGCTATATTCCCAGGTATTTTATTTTCTTGGGGGCAATTGTGAATGGGAGTTCATTCATGATTTGGCTCTCAGATTGTTGAATTGTTTAAATGTTAGACCATGCCAATGTATTTTTAATGTGGACTTAAGTAAAACTGACACTAAAAAAGAGACTGTGTCTTCTAAAATGCCTAAAATTCTAAAATGTTGTTGAGAAGAGACTTAGGGGCTCAAAAATCTGGCTGAGATTTTACTCTCCCATCCTCACATATGTGAAATATTTTGAAACATAGACATTTTACAGAATGAAAACAAAACAATGTTCATTCTAACTTGGTACCTTAATCAGCGGTATTATAGGGCTATGCTGCTATAAAAATAAACAGATTAAATGGAAACCAGTGGATCCATATGATGATATATAAAATGCACAATAATCCTTTTTGTGAGGAGACTATAACCATTTCTAACAAAAAACAGCTGTCGGTTCTATTCGTTTGAAAGTTACATATGCATCATTCATTGTAGCAGACAGTATGTGGGAGAAGTGGACACAGAGCTCAGAGGATCTCTTATATCCTGAGTCAAATATTTTCCCCACATTAGTGTGTCTAATCAGTAAGCACATCAACTCTTGCTGAAAAACATGCCTAAGAAGGAAGCAACACTGCGTGCCTCAGAACTCACTATATTTTTGAACATGATAACTTTTAACATTTTGATATAACATTTCAAAAATAATTCTAAGGACATTTTTGTGGAAGCATCCAGTTTTGGAAAGATAAACCCTTTTGTATTGGACAACTCAAGACTACTGTAAATCAGCAACTGTACTATTAAAAGTATATCACTGTTAGTGGACCTGGCCGTTCCACATCTTGGCATATATTCTAAGAAAATGACTAGAAAATAAGGCAAATATTTATATACACTGATGTACATCACAGATTTATTTAAATATTAGCAAAAGTTTGGAAGTCATTTTTGTTCAATCATAGAGATCCCTTGGACTTCTAAGGTGAGATGATCTTCTCCTAATGCTAAATATGAAAAATAAGTTTCTTGCCCTCCTGCTTACTGGCCAGTAGCCTATCTTGATGATTTTGCTGATTCTTTGCTGTTCTTTACTGTATTTGTTTTGCCATTTCCTTTTGATGCATTAGAAAATATAAACTCTGGATCAATTTATATACTTACGAAGGGAATAAATTGACTTACCCATCAACCTTGGCTGTGCCTCTCTTCTCATCTGGCAGCACTGGGTATTAGCAATCTTCAGAGTCTACCCGTTGGATACTAGTAGTAGGGGAATATCTTCATATTTATTAGCCATTTGATTTCCTTTTGGGATAATAGTATAAAACGCCTGACCTATCCTTTCCTGTTTTTTTCTTAATTACCTTCATTAATACTTAAAATATGAAGACTACAAATACACATTCATATGCATTTATTGCATATGACATACTTTGTAGTTGATTTAACTTTGGTTCAACAGATTTTTTCAGTGATTTCTTACAGCAATCAGCTCCACCCCCAATGATATATTTATTCTTCACTGAACTACTACATATTTGAATAGGTCCTCTTCATATGATTAATATTTCTCTTCTAGACATAGTTATTATTAATAAGTGATTACAGTCTTTTACAATCTAGACTGTTTTACTCACAGAGTTGCTTATGGCACATGCTTATCTTATTTATACCTATTTCACTGAAAAATAACTGTGCACCTTGTATTTAATCCCTATAGTTAAGAAAGATTTCCTTTATATAACTTTTCATTTCTTGTCTTTTTTCTCTTTTTGGCCATGTTTTTGATTTCATAAGCAATGATAAGGTAATAGGAATATCAAAGGATTTTATTCTGAATAAGATTAAGATTCAAGGTGCTTTTAGAATATTTTATTTGGCATTTGCTTCATTTGTTAAAAACCCTGCCTTTTCTTTATAACAGAATCTATAATTCTATAAAGTATTTGTTCTATTGTGTATTCCCCTGTGTAACTATTTGCCATCTAGTGGACAATCTAAATGCTGCTCAGTTTTGCAAAATAAAGTTTCCAATTTGATCTTTTCACAATGTCTTGTAGGGAGAAAACCTTTTTTCCACGTTTTCAAGTTTTAAGCTATTTTAGTACACAGAGATTTATAAATCAGTTCTGATTTGTATATAAAAGAATTGTTATTTTGAAGGAATTTGTATCCTCTCCCATATCTACTACATTTCTTAGCACCTAGGAGGCACCTATTGAAATTAAATATTTTATTGAATAGAATATTTGTTGAATGAATGAATAAAATGTTTAGTGAACTATACATGTCTTTCAGTGGTTGCAGCATTTACAATTTTTATACTTCATTATTTCTATTTAGTAGAGTTAGCAAAAAGAATGGCTAGAAGTCAGAGGACTTGTTCATATATTACCAAAGAATGTCTATGTTACATGACCAATTTATGCATCTAGACTACATGTGAATGAATGTTGACTGATTTGCTACTTTCGCATTTTTTCATAGTCAGGGTTTTCATAATTCATGGGCCTAGTGAGTGAAGCTATGCTGCTTTTACTAGGAACTATTTCCTTTGGGATTTCGCTGGCGTATTCAACTAGCAGGGAACTTCAAGTGGAAGTTCAAGGCAGTGGACACCTGATTGCCTTGAACAATTAAGGCAATTGAAGGTGCTGAAGAGTAAGGTTAATCAATGCATGTTTTAGAAGTCTGTATTCACAAAGGAAAGTCAAGTGTTCCATTCAACAAATACTGAGTTTCTGTTACATGTCGGTCATGTATTATGCATGACAGTACTAAGATAAACATCTTATGGTCTATAAGATTTTTTAGCTAATTGGAGAGATAACACATTGAAAATCTCTTAACTTCTTCTTTGAGAACTTATGCTTTAGCTTTTTTGGTTCCCCAAGCCTTGTGTGATAGGCAGAATTGTAAAATGTGCCCCTGTGACCTATGCCCTTATGTATTCTTCTTTTGAGTGTGTTTGGAAAGTGTGAATATGATCAAGTGTCACTCCTGTAATTATGTTACCTTAAATGGCAAAAGGGAGATTAACCTGTTTGGGCCTGACCTAATCACATAGGCCCTTTAAATCTAGGTCCAGAGTTCAGACACGGAAGTCAGAGATGCAAGTGTAAGAAAGATCTGAGGTGAGGGAAACTCTCCTGCTGGCTTTGAGTATGAAGGGGGCCATGTGGCAAGATCTGAGAGTAGTTTCTAGGAACTGAGAGCATCCCATGAGCCGTAGCTAGCAAGAAAATGGGGACCTCAACCCTGCAGATACAAATTATTGATTTTTTTCTGTACCTATATGAGCTTGGAAGAGAACTCTGAGGAATAGCTGAGAAAGCAGCTTGTGGACACCTTGATTTGAGAACCTGCGCAGACAGCCCACCACCCTGTGCCAGGACTCTGACATATAAAACTTTGAGTTTATCAATGCTTTATAGCTTTCAGTAAGCCTTTCACCTCCCTAGCTAAGTTTATTCTTTTGGGTGTTATTATAAATTGAATTGTTTTCCTAATTTATTTTTCAGGTAGCTGGTTGTTGGTATATAGAAGTGTAGTTGCTTGTTTTATATTGATTTCATATCCCGCAACTTCATGGAATTTGTTTATTAATTCAGAGTTTCTTTGCAGTCTTTAGAGCTTTCTATTTAGAAGATTATGTCATCTGCAAACAGACAATTTTACTTTCTCCTTTCTGATTTGGATGCCTCTTCTTTATTATTGTATAATTTCTCTGTCAAGGACTTGAGTACTTGATTGAATAGAAGTGCTGAAAGTGGGAATCCTTTCCTTGATCCTGATCTTACAGGAATAGCTTTCAGTTTTTCACCAGTGAGAATGATGTGAGCTACAGGCTTTTCAAATACAGCCTTTATTATATTTAGGTAATTTCCTTATATTTCTAGTTAGTTGAGAGTTTTCATCATGAAATGGTGTTGAATTTCATCAAAAGCTTTTTTCTGTATATATTATGAGGGTCATGGGAGTTTTGCCCTTAGTTCTGTTAATGGGCATGGTCATACTGATTGATTTTTGGATATGGAACCACGTTTGCATCCTAGAGATAAATCCCGCTTGATATGATATACGATCTTTTAATGTGCTGCTGAATTAAGTTTACTAGTATTTTGTAGAGAATTTTTGCATCTTTGTTAATCGGGCTTGTTGACCTGTAGTATTTTTTCTTGTGTTGTTTGTCTTTGATATCAGGGAATGCTGGCTTAATGAGTTTGCAAGTGCTCCTTTTTCTTCATTTTGGGGAAGAATTTGAGAAAAGTTGACATTAACTCTTGTTTAAATGTTTGGTAGAATTCACTAGGGAAGCCATCTGGCTCTGGGCTTTTCTTTGTTGAGATGCTTTTGATTACTGATCCAATCTACACATTAAAATAGGTCTGCCTTTATCTTTGAAATAACCTCAATTGTCAACAAGAAGTGTATCTGGAGAGTTTGTATTCCTTTTTTGTTTGTTTAATGTTGATTATGTCCCTGATAATTCAGGCATAAATAAAAACGTAAAGTAAAAAATTATATGTATAAAAATCTATGTAGTCGATGTAACTAAAATATTTGAGGAATTAATGCTGGATTTTGAGAAGAATGTATACATAATGGAGATTCTAGAGAAAATGCAACTGAGCCACCCACAACAAGTGTAAATTTTCTTCTTAGAAGCACATGAAATTAAAAGACTACAGTGATTACCTATTGTTTACAAGTATGATACTGTAAGTATTCTTTCCTGCTTTCCAGAGATTGACCATTCAGAGACAATAAGGAAGGGGAACATGTGTTTTATGAATCATTCTTGTTTATTTTTATGTTTCTTAAAAGTAAGAAGCTTCTCCTTTCTATTTAAGTAAGATAAATTTAAGATGTGATAGAATGTCATGATGGATTTCTGATTTCTGCTTCAGGTTTAGATATATATACCCAACCCTTCTTTTAGTCACATACACACACACTTGCTAGAAGGATCATCCCACTTCATTCAAAAGACTTGGCTGTACACTGAAGGCCTTCATAGCCAAGTGAACCACACCTACTCTGGGACTCAAAACTATTGGGATTGTTGAAGAATCCAAATGCCAGCAGAAGCCTTGAAGCCTTAAGGGAAATGTTGATCTTCTGATGCCCTGGAATATTTCTATTATTATAATTAAATAAAGTATGATCTTAAGGAAGACAAAGTATAAGAATAGGAACTTGGAAGGTGGGAGTTCAGGAGGCCACTGGAATTTTATCAGTTAATTGCTCCAATATATAATGGGATATCAAGATTTCCTAAGAAAAAAAGCTTGTGTAATACACTAGAAAAGGAAAATAGCAACACTTTCCTTTGGCCTCTCTCTTAATAGTGATTCTATCTATACATTAAAGGGCCTGAATTGTTATGGTAATAGAAGGCATAGAATTATAAGGAAATTGCAGCTGGTATATAGTATGGATACACAATTACTTTTCAAATTTTGTGAATATTTCCTCATTTGAGTCAGGCATAGAAACTCCCTAAAGTGCTGATAGATACTATAAGATTAAAAAAAATACATTGTGATATTCTATTAACTAAATCTGTCTCAGTCTTGTTTACATTGTTCCCAAATCTCAGACGCTACAAGTGAAAGAGCCTTTTAACAGTAAATCTGTCAATGATTACATATAAAAACATACCAAACCTCACAAAATTGACCAATCTATATTAAATACCTGTGAGAAGATAAAAGGCATGATTGTCATGCTATGAATTCTACAGACAGTTAACAATCTTTGAAAAACTGTGAATGCAACAATAAATTATCTGGTACCTTATCGGTCCCATAAGGTAAAAGCTGCTATAGGAAGTTATATTATGAACATGCAATTCTCTATCAGTATTTAGTTAATAGTGTGTTAGTGTCCAAATAGTTCATAGAAAAAGATACATGCTTTATGTCAGATTTTCCAGTTTTACAACTTGTGGTGGGAGTGGTGTCTAGCATCACCAAATTGTTACACCTCGGTACGATGTAAGTAAAAACTTTGTGTTGTGTAATGAAAATGAGTGCTTGCCTAGAGGGTCAGGAAACATTTCCAACTTAGTTCCATCACAGAGAAATATGAATGGGAATAAATCTTCCAATCTTTTGGGCCTAGGTTTATTCATTCATTAAGAATAATAGAACTTAGTTCGACTAAAACCAGCATGAAAGTACATAAAAAAATAATAATAGAACTTAGGACTTAAAATATTTAAGGTATCACTAAATTTTTTTGACTGTAAATAAAACATGTGAGTTTTTCAATGATTACCTTATGGATAAGGTAGATGTAGATGTTGGAACATACTCTCCATCACTGGAGGGAGTGATCCTAGGGAAACTACAACGAAATTACAAAGTGGATATTTTCTCTTTGCTTTCATTTCCTATTCTTCCTAAATGCTTGAGGTCTTTGTGATGTCATTTGCCTAGTGTGTCAAATTATGCTACAGTGCTCTAGGATTTAAGCATTTCCTAACTTCTATTAATTAAATTGTTTTTCCTCTTCACTAGAGCCCTGTTTTTGTTTAGGTGAAATTGACTGGTAGTGACTTACAGTCAATATATTTATCCTACTAATATTTTTAGTAACTAATATAAATTACTTACTTCAGAGGGCTGTAAAGAATGATATTCCATAGTGATTAAGATAAAGTTTTGTAGACAGATACCATCTATTCAAATGTAGCTACATTTAGGTATATATCTACTCTGTCTTCCCAGGTTCCATGACAGAGTCTAGGGTTATAGTATTATTTAGAGTTGTTTCTAACCAGGCTGGTAGAAAGAAGTTAGTATAGAATCCCTGGTTAACTTTTGCTGTCTTCCTATAGAAAGACATAAAAATAGCTGACAAATATGTGTGATAGTGTGAATAGGTGATGGTGGGGATAGAGGAGAATGGAAGAGAGAAAAATAATGAAGGTATTTTGTTTTAAAAGGCTACCAGTGATTATGGCGTGACAGATTTTCCCTGTTTTGCTACCCTGCCCCTGGATTTTGAGAATTGTTAACTCAGAGTTTACTTGAGAAAGGAGTATGCATTTTATCTAATTTAGACAAGAGAGGAAGAGAACAAATGAAAAAAGAAAAATAAAAACAGGTTCTTATAGAAGTAAAAAGTATATTACTGTATTCTTGTATAAAATTCTTGCTTTGATATTGGGCTGGAAAGATTAAATAACTGTGTTGACTTTTTAAATATTTATTAGGCTAAAATATACTTAACTTTTACTTTAGTATCTTTATGGGTGTTTCTGATGCCATGGATTATTGAAACCCACACATAATTACAAAATTTTATTTTAAATGATATTCTTGACAGCCATCCTTTTTATTCATTTCCTATATTATCTGAAAAGTATTCAATTTAATTGGTTGGAGGTTTATATTATCTACCTATTGGCACAGGATCAAAAACTAGGCAAATGTAGGTTGCAGGTGTGACAATTGATGACCTAGACTTGAAAATTTGAGTTTTCGTCCACATACAAGTCTAACCGTAGTAGACTGAAGTATGTTTCAGAAATATCTTGCCATGTCCTTGATGTGAAGCTTGGTATGATCACTTGCTCTGACCAGGATTTTGGCAGTGTAGACAACATAGAGCAGAGCTTCAGTCAACCAGTAGTGGACGTCTAGCATGGACATAAATAAATCGTTGTTGTTTTAAGCCACTGAAGTTTATTTAGCCATAGCAAAATACAGTCTATCTTGACATATACACTATCCTGAGCTTTGTATGTGTAATATCAAAAGTATGTATCAGAAGAATAAATGTATTTGTTCTTCCTTAATTTTAGAGGTATGGTCAGTGAGAAAATAAAGCTTAATATCACCAAAGGAATCTGTTTCTATCACTTCGAAGCAACTTGTTTGACATTTAAAGAAATATTTTAAAAAACAGGCAGGAAGTACAATGATTCTTTATGTTTTCACATAGAGTGGCTAATTAGAAATATTAAAAATAATGGCATATTTTCTTTAGAGAAGTAAAACAAATGCATCACCTTTGAGAATATCATATTTATGTACATTTTCTATGGTAAATTAATTACTTCAAATGTATTTGTGTATCAGAAATGACAGGAATATCAAAACTATTTATGAATAGCTGTAATTAAGAACACTTGACTTTTGTGAAAATTTAGAGATCGAAAATATTTTTTCAAGTTGGTTTATATGTGTAGCAGAAGGCAGCCTAAGAAAAAAGAAAGTTAACTTAAAGAGTAACCAAGGAAGAAATTACAACAGAGTTCTTTTTAGAAACTATGCAATCCAGAAGACAATAGAGGGCATCATCTTAATAATACAGATTAAAAGAAAAAAAGTAAACCCTAGAATTATATACCCAGTGAAAATATCTCTAAAAAAGGAAGGTGAAAGTCTTTTTTACACAGCAAAAAGCAGAAATAATTCCTTTCCAGCAGACATGAAATGTCAAAAGAAGTTCTTTGGACAGAGGAGTATGGAAAGAGATGGAAAGTTAGATAAGAACAAAGAAAGGATTGTAGAGGCCAGGTGCAGTGGCTCATGTCTGTAATCCCGGCACTTTGGGAGGTGGAGGCAGGTGAATCACCTGAGATCGGGAGTTCGAGAGCAGCCTGACCAACATGGAGAAACCTCGTCTCTACTATAAATACAAAATTAGCCGGGCGATGTAGTCCATGCCTGTAATCCCAGCTACTTGGGAGGCTGAGGCAGAAGAATCGCTTGTACACAGATTGGGAGGTTGCGGTGAGCCAAGATCGTGCCATTGCACTCCAGCCTGGGCAACAAGAGTGAAACTCTTTCTAAAAAGAAAAAAAAAAAAAGAAAGAAAAGATTGTAGAAATGGGAAATATGAGAGTAAATAAGAAGTTTACCTTTTAAAAATTTATAACATAGGTAAATATAGAGATGTAACATGTATAAAAATAAAGGACAATGCAGGAAAGAAAATATATGGAAGTATATTGTTTGAAGATTCTTATGCTACATGTGAAGAAACATATAAACTAAATGGACTTCTACATACTAAAGAAATGTAGATAAATATTTTTCACAAAGACAACTCCAGATTCAGATGGCTTCACTTAGTCAACATGGTAATATAATTTCTAGACAGCATAATAAAGGCATGAAAAGAAAATAAAAGGCATAAAGATTGTGAAGAAAAAATAAAATTGTTCTGATTTGTAGATGACATAATTGGCTACATATAAAATTCAAAAGAACCTAAACCAACAAACAAAAACCAACTACTAGAAGTAATGAGTTCATCAAAGTCACAAGATAAACATACAAAATTAATTATATTTCTGTATACTAGCAATGAACATGTGGGCATCAAAACTAAAAATACTTTTTCATAAAGGAAACACTTCTATGACATACTTGTAAATGAAAACATTACAGGATTTCTATGCTGAAAACTACAAAATGCTGATGAAAGAAATACAAGATCTCAATAAATGGAGAGACTTAATACGTTTGTAGATTGGAAGACTCAGCATGGTGAAGATGACAATTCTTCTCAAGTAGATATGTAGGTTTAATGCAATCTCGTCAATATCCCAGCAAGATATTTTGTAGGTACAGATAAGATTATTCTAAAATTTATATGGAAAGGCAAAAAGAACTAGAATAGCTAAAACAATTTTGAAAAAAGAATAAAGTGGAAGGAATCATTCTACCTGATTCAAAGACATTATATGGCTATAGTAAGAAAGTCTGTGTGGTAGTATTCTTGGAGGGATAGACACATAAATTAATGAAACAGAAGAGAAAACCCAGAAATAGACCTACGCAAATATGCTTGAATTTTGATGAAGATAGAAAAGCAATTCAACAGAGGATAGACGACAAAGAGAGCTGGAGCTATCATACATCCATAGGCCAAAAAATGAACTTTGACCCAAGTCTCGCTTTTTATGCAAATAAACTAGAAATGGATCATGGAATTAAATATAAAGCATAAAAGTATAAAACTTTTAGAAAAAAATCAGAGAGAAAATCTTTAGGCTTGGGCTAAACAAAGAGCTCTTAAACCTGACACCAGAGACATAGTCCAGTAAAGAAAAATTCAGTGAGTTACATTGCATTGAAATTGGAAATTTTTGCTATGTGAAAGACCTAGTTGTAGAGAATAAAAATTCAAGCTACAATCTATTATAGGAGAAAATATTTGCAAATTACATATCTGATAAAAGACTAGTATATGAATTATATTGAGAATACTCAAAAGTTATTAGTAAAAAACAATCAATTAGAAAAAGGACAAAATCAATGAAAAGACACTTCACCAAGGACGATATATAGATGGTAAATAAGCAAATGAAAAGATGTTCCACATCATTAGCCATTAGGGAAATGGAAATTAAACTGTAACGAGATACCACTATATACTTGTCACAATGGCTAAAATAAAAAACAGTGTCAATGTGAAATGCTGGTGAAGATGCAGGGAAACTCTACCACTCATTCATTGTTGCTAGAAATGTAAAGTGGTACAGAAACTCTGAAAAATAATTTAGCAGTTGATTAAAATACCAAACATGCAACTATTATACAACCCAGTACTTGCACTCCTGGGCATTTATACCAAATAAAAACTTATGTTTACACAAAAACCTGTACACCAATGTTCATAGCAGCTTTATTTGTAATATCCACAATCTGCAAACAACCTAAATGTCCTTAAAGGGGAGGAGCAGTATTGTATGATATGGATGTGCCACAGTTTGTTTAACTGTGATCCTTTCCTAAGTTTGTTTAACTGTGGTACATTCATATCATACAATACTACTCCACCCCTTTATGGAAATCTAGGTTGTCAGATGACCTAGATGGATGTGGTACATCAATATCATACAATACTACTTAGCAATAAAGCGGAACAAACTATTGGTACATACCATGACCTGTGTAAATTGCCAGAGACTTACGCTTAATGAAAACAGCAAGGCCCAAAGGTTCTTATGTTGTATGATTCCATTTATAGAACATTCTTGAAATGACAAAATTATAGAAATGGAGAACAGATTAGTGGTTGCAAAGGGTTAAGGAAGTAGTGCAGGGCAGGAAGGAGGTAGGGATGGCTATAAAAAGGCAACATATGGGATCCTTGTGATGACAAAAATGTTCTATATCTTGACTATGTCAATGACGATATTTTAGTCATTTTGCATGGGTGAAACTAGGATAAAGAGTAAATGGGATTTCTCTATTTTTTTGTAACTGAATGTGAATTAACAATAATTTAATATAAAAAATTTTAATTAAAAATTATATATATATGAAAAAAGTTACTAGGCTAAAACATGCTCCTCTGAAGATATGGGTACTTAAGGATAGTTTACTTCTTTCAACCTAAGATAAATTTAGGGACACTTTACTTTACATATTTATGGCCTTGAAAACTAACTCTTCTATATTTTTGGAGAGCACAGACTGTTTTGTGGGTACAATATTCATATTTTTCCAGAGACATGTAAGTTAGCAAAAATAGAACTCAAAAAAAGATGCATTTATTTTTCCAAACAATAGGTGGCATCTGAGTTTCACAAATTGATAATTCATGCTTGTATCAGAAAATGCAGTTTTATTTTTCAAATTAATTTAAAATTTAGTTTACATAGTACTCATTATGGTTTATATTTATAAGTATTGATTAATTAAAAAAATACTTTTTTTCTAAAATTAACACTAGGAATTTTGCTAGCTTTGAGGGAAAATATGAAAATAAGCCATAGATTTCATAATGTAATATTTTTTGAATATGTTGTAATTTATACATTGTATAACAATACACTTTTACTCTCAAATCTGTACTGGAAATTTTAACTAAAATTTAGTGAATTCTAATGCATGTCGAATGTTAATTTTTCTAATTTTCTTTCACATTATTCAACTGTGTAGAAAAATCTAAGTATGCAGTATATGAATGATATATAACTTCATTTTCTAACAAAACTTACATTATTTGGAAATACCAACCTTCTTGACTCTCAATTTTGACTACTGTTTTATACCTCAGGCACCAAATGTTTTCTTGCTTCCCTCCCTTTCACAGTTTGGAACTTATTCTTGGGGACTGTTCTAAGCCTGAGGAACCAACAACCCAAGGTGATGTGTCTGGAATCGGTGAATTCTTGGTTTTGCTGACTTCAAGAATGAAGCCACGGACCCACGGTGAGTGTTACCGTATTACAGTTCTTAAAGGTGGCATGTCTGGAGTTGTTCGTTCTTCCCAGTGGGTTCATGGTCTCGCTGGCTTCAGGAGTGAAGCTGCAGACATTTGTGGTGAGTGTTCCAACTCATAAAGGTGGAACAGACCTGAAGAGTGAGGAGCAGCAAGATTTATTGTAAAGGGCGAAAGAACAAAGCGTCTACAGTATGGAAAGGGACCCAGACGTGTTGCCACTGCTGGTCAGGGCAGATTGCTTTTTATTCCCTTATCTGACCCCACCCACATCCTGCTGATTGGTCCATTTTATAAAGAGCTGATTGGTCCATTTTGACAGAGTGCTGTTTGGTGTGTTTACAATCCTTTAGCTAGACACAGAGTGCTAGAAAAGTTCTCCAACTCCCCACTAGATTAGCTACATACAGAGTAGATTAGCTAGATACAGGGCACTGATTGGTGCATTTACAAACCTTGAGCTAGACACAGGGTGACTAAAGCTTGACATAAAGGTTCTCCAAGTCCCCACTAGACTCAGGAGCCCAGCTGGCTTCACCTAGTGGATCCTGCGCCAGGGCTGCGGGCAGAGCTGCCTGCCAGTCAAGCACAGTGCCTGCACTTCTCAGCCCTTGGGTGGTCCATGCAACCAGGCGCGACAGAGCGGAGGGGGCCATCCGTCAGGGAGGCTCGGAGGCCACCTGGGTGTGGGTAAGGTGCTCGTGCATGGTTGACTGCAGGTCCCGAGCCCTGCTCCCGTGGGGAGGCAGCTGGGGCCCTGTGAGAATTCGAGCACAGTGCCTGCAAGTCAGTACTGCTGGGGGACTGGGCTCACCCTCCGCAGCTGCTGGCCCAGGTGCTAAGCCCCTCACTGCCCGGGGCCAGTGGCACAGGCCGGCCAGCTGCTCCCAGTGCGGGCCGCCCAGCCCACGCCCACCCAGAACTCGTGCTGGCCAGCGAGTGCCGCGGGCAGCCCCAGTTCCCGCCTGCGCCTCTCCCTCCACACCTTCCCGCAAGCCGAGGGAGCTGGCTGCGGCCTTGGCCAGCCCAGAGAGGGGCTCCCACAGTGCAGCGGTGGACTGAAGGGCTCCTGAAGCATGGCCAGAGTGGGCACCGAGGCCAAGGAGGCACCGAGAGCGAGGGAGGGCTGCGAGGGCTACTAGAACACTGTCACCTCTCAGTGAGACTAATCATTTCCTGTTGTTTTCAGGTATTCAGTACCTCTATACCAGTTTTAAAAAAAGAAAAGTGTGGAGGCTTTTATGTTATTTCTCCTAGCTGTAAGACTCTAAACTCTGAGATGCATTCAAAGCTGTTGAGTTTATTCTTTCCTAAGAACCACTAGATTATACTGGCTCTGAATACCTTTATATTTTGTTCTCATCCTTTTATGGTGCCTGCCAGCACACAACCCTATGGCGAAAACCATCTGCCAGCTTTGCCATAACTACCTGGGTCTGGCTCTCAGGCTTCAGCTCCCTAGCTCAATAGGATAAAAGCCTGAACTCTGAAAAAATGAGTGATAGAAACAATGCCAGGTTTTCACTTTAAAAAATGGATTTGGTTCATCCCCTGCCATTTTTGAACTCAGAAACTATGGTTAAGTTTTCGAACCTATCTGAGGCTCACTTTTATCAATGACATAATCTGTTGTGAGAATTAATTTAGGTTAAATATTACATTTGTAAGCCATTCTGCAATGGGGCCTTATTTATTTTTTGTTGTTCATTTGAAAATAAAAATTTTAAAGTGAAATCAATATGTAAATTCAAGCTATTGTTAATAGAGTAATAAATATAAATTTTGAGTAATACCTAGCTGGCATAGCTGGCAGTTGTAAGCTACAGGAAACTTTTAAAAACAGAATTTTTTTTTTTACTTCGAAAATTAGTGTTCAGCATAGACAGAGTAGAAATTTCCTTCCTTCCTTCCTCCCTTCATTCCTCCCTCCCTCCCTCCCTCCCTCCCTCCCTCCTTCCCTCCCTCTCTCTCTCCCTCCCTCCTTCTCTTCCTCCCCTCCCCTTCCCTCTCTCCCTCCCTCCCTCCCTCTCTCTCTTTCTCTCTCTCTCTCTCTTTCTTTCTTTCTCTCTTTCTTTCTTTCTTTCTTTCTTTCTTTCTTTCTTTCTTTCTTTCTTTCTTTCTTTCTTTCTTTCTTTCTTTTCTCTTTCTCAGAGTCTCACTCTGTTGCTCTGGTTGGAGTGCAGTGGCACGTGGTTAGGTTGGAGTGCAGTGGCACAGTCTTGGCTCACTGCAACCTCTGCACCCCGGGTTCAAGTGATTCTCCTGCCTCAGCCACCTGAGTAGGTGGGATTACAGGCGTGTGCCACCACTCCCAGCTAACTTTTGTATTTTTAGTAGAGATGGTATTTCGCCATGTTGATCAGGCTGGTCTTAAACTCCTGACCTCAGGTGATCCGCCTGCCTTGGTCTCCCCAAAGTGCTGAGATTACAGATGTGAGCCACCGTGCCTGGCTGAAGTGTTCTTTATTGTAAAGGTATTACCTGTTTGACCAAAATATTAACTATAAAATCTTCAAAGTGGGAGTTTGGAAAACCAGAAGCAGTCATGAAGGTTTATTTTCACTAGACAGAAAGTAAAGACAGACTTCAGGAGAGATGAGCAATGTTGGAAGGGTTTTGGTACTCTGTGAAGTGTGTGTGTGTATGTGTGTGCGTGCGTGTGTGTGTTGTGTTGTTGCTATTAATACTAAGTCAAGAATGTGAATGTGTGGTTGAAAACCTAAACTAAACATCGTCTTACAGCAATGTTCTATCATATCATAGTCATATACTGTCAAATATTTAATAACTTTATGAGAGTATATCTTATCTCTGTAAGGACAGCTTTTTGAATGGTAATGCTTTATATTTTCATGTCCCTAAGAGTGTCTAGCACTGATAATCAGATTAATATGTAATCTGACTACATAGTAGATGCCCAATGAATAATGACTTAAGTTAGCCTTTCCAGCTCTAAAAATAAAATCTTAAACTTTACATCTAGATTACAAAATGGTTGTTTGTTTTTTTTTTTTTTTTGAGATGGAGTCTCGCTCTGTCACCCAGGCTGGAATGCACTAGCGCTAACTCAGCTCACTGCAAGCTCCGCCTCCTGGGTTCACGCCATTCTCCTACTTCAGCTTCCCGAGTAGCTGAGACTACAGGTGCCTGCCACTACACCTGGCTAACTTTTTGTATTTTTAGTAGAGACAGGGTTTCACCGTGTTGGTCAGGATGGTCTCGACTCCTGACCTCATGATCCACCCGCCTCTGCCTCCCAAAGTGTTGGGATTACAAACATGAACCACTGCACCCAACCATAGAATGGTTTTTATTAACTCTGCAGTACACATCAGTGCATATATTTTATTTTAGCTTTTCCTATTAGCCTCTTAAAGGATTTACTGTAGTCAAATCCTTTTAATAAAGAGTTACTTATTTTACATAAATGTAGTGCATTGTAATAGAGAATAGGGAGGACACTAGCTATATTTCCACTTGATGACTGGTATCTTTTAAATATATTTGTGTATGCCAAGTCTAGGTAGTGAGGAAAATGTTTTGTGTAAGATTTGCATCTAATTAACACATAAGGGAAAAAATTCCTATATTAATGGAAGTAACATCATAATTTATTCAAACAGTCTTTCAGAATTTACTATGAATTTAACTTATGTAGGGAATATGGGTAAATGTTAGGTGCCTTAATCATGCCTCAACAACTTTTTTTCCTTTTACCTCTAAGTTCATACTGCCAATGAATTATCAAAGCATTTACAAGTGATTTGATAATATATCCAGATTTTGTTTATGTAAGTAAGCTATACTAAATTATTTTGAATTTGAATTCCATACAAAAGGTGTTCAGCAACTCTTCTGGTGCACTAAAATTTTAACTAAACTCTTCACCGGGAAGAACATGGTTGGAAATTACATAGTACATAAGTTCCTTGTACTGTGGTATTTTTCTTAGTTGATTTACTTTTGCAATCATTACATTTATTATTAACTCGCCAAATCAAATTAAACCTGCTGTATTTAGAGGAAGCATGGTCTTTGTGTTCTGTGCTGAAACATTTTGTCCAAAAACTGACCATCAGCAAATTTCATCAATATTGAGTTCCACTGTCCAGTGTGAAGCAGAACCTTCCCCCACTGCACATACACTCGTGGGTAGAGGACTGAAAGAGGAGGGCAATAACATGGTCTGTTGCTTTTTATTTATGAAAACATGGTTCTCATTTTGTCTGCTCTGGATAGGAATAAAGTAGCACATTGCAAACACTTTTACTGTTCACTTATCTGTGGAAAATGGTTTCCATGAACAAATTTAAATAAGGGAGAAATATGCTTAGATTTTTTTTTTTTTTGTATAGAACAAATGCTGCCCTCATATAATATATTTCTTTTTGCTTGGCACCACTGCTGAGATGAGCATAACTTGTCAGTGCTGTAAACTGTCTAATAAATTTCCAGTCGTAATATATATTAAAAATAACACAGTGATCTGACAGACACATCATCAGTAGAAATGATTGTTCATGTAGAATGATCTAGTGCTGAGATTAGTTTAATTTTATTGGTGTTAGTGAATGTTTTATATTGTAGAAAGTCATAAGAGATCTTGTTATTCATGTCCCCTATTAATCTTGATAATATGGAAGCTAATCCTTTTAACTACTGAATTGTAGCTACTGTAATATATTTGGTGATGGCTGTCAGTGAGTTGCCTCCCTGACTGGTCCTCTTCTTATAGGTGCTGTTTGTGGAGAATTTCACCTACTATTGCAGCTTGAAGAAACTAAGTTATTACATGAATAGAGTGATTAAAGCACATGTAAACATGTGTAACATATATAATATTCATTATAACAATCAGATATATAATATTCATTATAACAATCAGAGTCCCAGAAAGAAACTATAAAACTTAGATAACACGAGACATTAAGGAAGACATAATTTAGAGAGTTACATCAGATTAAGGAAACCAGCAAGGAGGTTGAATAATTTAGAGACTAGCAATATTGAGATGCCATTAGTAGTCCAGTGACAGCTGGAGTCCTTGGACAAGGGGTGCAGGACAGGAACTGCTGTAACCAAGGGATAAAAGCACTGTCAGAAAACACATCTTAGAGAGTGAGGAATACACAGACATCGTTCTCCCCTTACCCTCTGATCACTGCCACCTCCTACTGGCTGAATACAAATGGGAGCCAGTTGGCAAGATGCAGTCTGTAGGGTTCACAATCCTGAAGAATAGAGAGAGGGTACAGAGAAAGGCTAAAAATGAATCTGGGGCATGGTAAGTGGACAATATGTGAATAACCAGCAAACTCTAACAATAAACTTTATTAAGATAGCCTCTGTGATGGCTATTTCTACTATGAATTTTCCTACTTTAGGCACCAGTTAGAGCCTTATTTGTAAGGCATGGACATTTAACAATACTTGGAGAGGTTCTTTAAATCAGAACTTACAGTGATGTGGTTCAGTGGCTTCTGGTGTGAAAATTCATAGTGGGGACTAGATGCTTCTAGTTGGGCTTGAGTGATGCCTCAAACTCAAATATCCATTTGCATCTCCTTGTGTACACGGAGGTCATGAAGCCCAGGAAAATGTCTTTGACCTCTGTTCCCCAACAGAGTTCAATATAATGGTTAAAGAGACTGCTCCAACAAATGGTAGTTTGCAAAGGTAAAGGGAAAATGGAGTCTGTCAATCCAGCAGCGGAGCCTGAGTTAGCAGAGAAGTGTAGGTTACAACTATATGACTGATTCTCATTCTCATCCTATTGCCTGGGAAATTTTTGCTGAGACAGTGTTGTAGTGTTGTTGGTGGTGTTGGAACCAGAGGAAGCAGTCTGCCACACAGATGACTTTCTGTCTTCCTTATGAGGAAGGTATACTAACATCTTCTGTGTACATGACTCAGCGCCCTGTTGTGTCAGCCTGAGAAGCCTAAAAAGTAAAGTGAAGCGGGGAAGGTTTATTGCTGTCTCTGTCACCACAGTTTTAATGTGTAGGTTGTTATGTATATTACCACTCTTATCAATTGTTTTATTGTTGATATTTAATGTATTAAAGGGGCTTTGTAATTTGACTCATTTTCTGCCTCTAGGACAGAGTTTCTCAACTGCAACATTATTGGCACTTCAGGATGGATAATTCTTTGTTTTGGGAAACTATCCTGTGCATTGTAGGATGCCTAGCAACATTCTTATTCTCTACCCACTATATGCCCATGAGCATCCCTTTCCCCTAGTCGTGCCAACCAAAAATGTCTCTGGATTGTGCCAAATGTTTGCTTGGGGCACAACATCACCTCTGGTTGAGAACCACCTTTCTGGAAGAACTTAATATGATAACTCATAGTAAAATTTCTTTTTTGATACATTCTTAATATGTGCAACACATATTAAAAGTTTCATATTCTCAATTTTCTTTTTCTTGTTCGTGTGAGAAGCCATTCAGCATTATAAAAATGTATTGGTGATGTTTTGTATTATAGCAATTTCTCTTAGCTCTGCAGATACAAATGTTGGGAGAGGCTATCTTAAGAGGGCAAGCTTCACATTAAGCAAAAATGCTAAAAATGTAGCTTACTTGTAGATATATTCTATTTGAATATGTTCATATATGAATGTTCTATTACATGTGAGAACAGAAATTCAAATGAATTAGAGGAGCTTAGCTTAAAGAATGAGGCTGGAGAAATGGAAAAGTTGCCTTAGTTTTTCAGCACACATACACACAAAATATAACATTGTAGTAAAATTTAAAATGTCAGCATTTTGAAGTAGTTTGTTTTAGATACAGGGAAATGAGATTTTCTCAAAAGGTAATATTTTAAAAGATGTGTCCAAACAGAAATTTCCTGTGTTTAAAGATAATAAACTTTATATCCAACACATTTAATTTGCTAATAAAAACTATTCATTCTTAAGAAATTTCTAAAAGGCATACAATAAAAGAGTATTTCGCTATTTCCCAAAAGGCTTAATTCCAAAAACAAGCAAACTCAAATTTAAACCTTTTTTACAACTGTGTTAAGTACATCAATTACATTACTTTTTGCTATAAAACCTCTTCTGATAGAAAGCAGCAAAAATTACGTCCGTATTCTGCATGCCAAATCTTCACAGTGTTTCCCAGCTGCGTTGGTGTTCCAAGCCAGGCTCTTTCTCTTTAGAGTCAGTGTAATGAGCTATAATTGATGGTAGCCATGATGATGATGAAGCCTGAAGTGAGTATTTCTCATGTAAGCTCATTCAAAGGAGTTTTGAGCAATCATTTCTGTGTCAGAGACAAGTTTTTATAGTGAATGAAAAAAAACTATATATAGAGAGATATCTATATATCTATATCTATATATCTATATCTATATCTATATCTATACATATCTTTCATTTTGGACCTGATAGCATTTTTTTTTTCCTTTTACCAGCCAATAAATCTTAGAGTTTTTTTTTCTTGTTGTGGGGATTTTAAAAGTGGATTCATTTTCCAGAGCTTAAGCTTCCTCCATTCTATCAATGATGTTTTCCTCAAAGTGCCTTTGATAGCTTAAGTAGCCTTGAGAAGAAAGTTTATAGATCAAGTGTAAGATTAATAGGTATACTTACTTCATTCTTTTAGGGCAGCTGCAATTTCACTGTAGATTTTTAAAGCAGTATGCAGCATTTCATATCATTAGGAAGTGGAATGGGTATATAACATTAAACTCAATGTCCTGGTAAGTAGTGCTTATATTTGAATACTTAAAGCATGCATATCATTAACTAGAGTTTAATATTTATTTTAAGGTAATATTTATATACAATGAAATGCACAAATCTTAAGAAAACAAATGTAGATACCCTATATAAAAAATGTAAGAAATTCACTTAGGACTCACTAACGTATCCAAACATGAAATCCTGGAGTTGAAAGAGATTATTAGAAGTCCACAAGGTCAAATATTCTAACTCACGACAAAAATATTTCCCATGGGCATGGCGTTCCCTGGAATGGCTTTTTATAAGAAACACTTAGGAATGATGGGGAATCTGTATTTATCAAAGGGCTAGTATTCTCTCCTAGGTAAGTATCTTTACAACTCTGTTGCTCAAGTGTTAATATCTTAATTTTATAGAATAAAAAACCATAGCTGAGGAAGGCAAAGTAACTTGCATATAAAATTATAGATGGAAGGTAGTTGAGTTGGCATTTAAACCTAATTTCTTCTAAATTTATGACCAAATCCCCATCACCTTTAAAATGTCACACTGAAACATTGTAAAATCACATAAAAATCACATTTTCTGTGTGTCTTTATCTCATTATTTTTGAAAAAAATTTTCAAACATTAAGAAAATTGGAAAGAATATATGTATACCCTCTACCTAGGCATTTCTATTCTATATATTTCATTATCACATAGTTACCCATCTATCCAGCCCTGTATCCACCCATCAGTCCTTTCTATTAATGCATTTCAAAGTAAGTTACAAACATCAGTATTTCCTCTCAAATACTTTCTTTCAAATATTTAAGAGCACATGTTAACTAGACTTTCATATTTACATTTATATATTTTAAGGTGAGATTTATGTAAAATGAAATGTCCAAATCTTAAGTATACTATGAGATGAGTACTCACAAATGCATGACAAACTATGTAACTCAAAACCCTGTCAAGATACAGAACATTGCTTAGAAGGATTATTTCATTTGCTTTCCCATTCAATCCTCCTCCTCCACCAAAATTCTTTTTTTTTTTTTTTTTTTCTGGCTGGAGTAGTTTTGCCTTTTCTAGGATTTTATATAAATTGAATCGTGGTATTTACTCTTTTGGGTAAAGCTACTTTCACGCAACATAATGCTTTGAGATTCATCAATGTTGTTGTATATGTTAATACTTATTTTCTTTGTCTTGTTGAATAGTATTCCACTATAGAATCTACCACATTTTATCTATTCTCCTGTTAAGACCTGAGAAGTTTCTAGTTTTCAGGTGTAGTGAATAAACTGCTATGAACATGTCTGTTCAAGCCTGTTTTGTTTTTTAAATAAGAAACTGTGTGTTTTTACCTTTTTATACTCCTGCCAACCATATATGAAAATTTCAATTGCTCCACATCCTCACCATCAGTTAGTATTGTCTATATTTTTAATTTTAGCCATTCTTGTGTTTTTTTCGTGTAGAGGTTTGTTCTTGTAGAGGCTTCCAATGGGGGTTCTACTTGTATTTCCCTGATAACTAATGGTAGTGATCACTTTTTCATGTGCGTTTTGGCCATTTATATGTTTTCTTTTGTGAGCTATTTATATATTTTATCTTTTTATGTATTTACTTTCATTATTGTGTTATGAGAATTCTTTATGCGTCCTATATATTAACACTTTGTCATATTTTCATTTTGCAAATAAATTCTTCTAATCTGGATTTTAACTATTTATTTATTTATTTATTTATTTATTCATTTATTCATTTACTTTGCTTCAACTTTTATTTTAAGTTCCAGGGTACAGGCCCTGGATGTGCTGGTTTGTTACCTAGGTAAACATGTGCCATGATGATTTGCTGCACAGATCAACCCATCACCTAGGTATTAAGCCCAGCCTCCATTAGATATTTTTCCTGATGTTCTCCCTTCCCCTGTAGCCCCCAACAGGCCCCAGTGTGTGTTGTTTCCTACCATGTGTCCATGTATTCTCATTGTTCAGCTCCCACTTATGAGAACATTCAGTGTTTGGTTTTCCATTCCTGTGCTGGTTTGCTGAGGATAATGACCTCCAGCTCCACCCATGTCCCTGCAAAGGACATTATCTCATTCCTTTTTATGAATGCATAGTATTGATGGTGTTTACATACCACATTTTCTTTATCTGGTCTATCACTAATGGGCATTTGGGTTGATTTCATGTCTTTGCTATTGTGAAGAGTGCTGCAATGAACATACACATACATGTATCTTTATAATAGAATGATTTCTGTTGCTTTGGGTATATACCCAGTAATGGGATTGCTGGGTCAAATATATTTCTGCTTCTAGATCTTTGATGAATCGCCACTCCGTCTTCCACAATGGTTGAACTAATTTATATCCCCACCAACAGTGCAAAAGTGTACATTTTTCTCCACGACCTTGCCAGTATTTGTTGTTTCTTGATTTTTTACTAATCACCATTCTGACTGGTATGAGATGGTATCTCATTGTGGTTTTGATTTACATTTCTCTGATTATCAGTGATGTTGAGCTTTTTTCCATATGATTTTTGGCCATGTGAATGTCTTCTCTTGAGAAGTGTCTGTTCATGTCCTTTGCCCACTTTTTAATGCTTTTTTTTTCTTGTAAATTTATTTAAATTCATTGTAGACTCTGGATATTAGACCTTTTTCAGATGGGTAGATTGCAAAAGTTTTCTTCCATTTTGTAAGTTGTCTGTTCACTCTGATGATAACTTCTTTTGAGATGCAGAAACTCTTTAGTTTAATTAGATACCATTTGTCAATTTTAGCTTTTGTTGCAATTGTTTTTGGTGTTTTTGTCATGAAATCTTTGCCTGTGCCTATGTCCTGAATGGTATTGCCTACGTTTTCTTCCAGGGTTTTTATAATTTTGGGTTTTACATTTAAGTCTTTAATCCATTTTGAGTTAATTTTTGTATAAAGTGTAAGGAAGGGCTCCAGTTTCAGTTTTCTGCATATGGCTAGCCAGTTTTCCCAACACAATTTATTAAATAGGAAATCCTTTTCCCATTGCTTGTTTTTGTCAGGTTTGTCGAAGATCACATGGTTGTAGCTGTGTGCTCTTATTTTTGGGTTCTCTATTCTGTTCCATTGGTCAATGTGTTTTTGTACTGATACCATGCTGGTTTGGTTACTGTAGCCTTGAAGTATAATGTAAAGTCAGGTAGTGTGATGCCTGCAGCTTTGTTCTTTTTAATATTATTATTATTATACTTTATGTTCTAGGGTACATTTGTACAACGTGCAGGTTTTTTACATATGTATACATGTGCCATGTTGGTGCACTGCACCCATTAACTCGTCATTTACATTAGGTATATCTCTTAATGCTATCCCTTCCCCCTCCCCGACCCCACAACAGGCCCGGGTGTGTGATGTTCCCCTTCCTGTGTCCAAGTGTTCTCATTGTTCAATACCCACCTATGAGTGAGAACATGCAGCATCTGGTTTTCTGTTCTTGAGATAGTTTGCTGAGAATGATGGTTTCCAGCTGAATCCATGTCCCTACAAAGTACATGAACTCATCCTTTTTTATGGCTGCATAGTATCCTATGGTGTATATGTGCCACATTTTCTTAATCCAGTCTGTCATTGATTGACATTTGGGTTGGTTCCAAGTCTTTGCTATTGTGAATAGTGCTACAATAAACATACGTGTGCATGTGTCTTTATAGCAGCATGATTTATAATCCTTTGGGTATATACCCAGTAATGGGATGGCTGGGTTAAATGATATTTCTAGTTCTAGATCCTTGACAAATTGCCACACTGTCTTCCGCAATGGTTGAACTAGTTTACAGTCCCACCAGGAAGACTGAGTGTTTTACTGAGGAACACTCAGTAAAAGTGTTCCTATTTCTCCACATCCTCTCCAGCACCTGTTGTTTCCTGACTTTTTAATGATCGCCATTCTAACTGGTGTGAGATGGTATCTCATTGTGGTTTTGATTTGCATTTCTCTCATGGCGAGTGATGATGAGCATTTTTTCATGTGTCTGTTGGCTGCATAAATGTCTTCTTTTGAGAAGAGTCTGTTCATATCCTTTGCACACTTTTTGATGGAGTTGTTTTTTCTTGTAAATTTGTTTGAGTTTTTTGTAGGTTCTGGATATTAACCCTTTGTCAGATGGTAGATTGCAAAAGTTTTCTCCCATTCTGTAGGTTGCCTGTTCACTCTGATGGTAGTTTCTTTTGCTATGCAGAGCTCTTTAGTTTAATTAGATCCCATTTGTCAATTTTGGCTTTTGTTGTCTATGCTTTTGGTGTTTTAGACATGAAGTCCTTGCCCATGCCTATGTCCTGAATGGTATTGCCTAGGTTTTCTCTGGGATTTTAATGGTGTTAGGTCTAACATTTAAATCTCTAATCCATCTTGAATTAATTTTTGTGTAAGGTGTAAGGAAGGGATCCAGTTTCAGCTTTCTTCTTATGGCTAGCCAATTTTCCCAGCACCATTTATTAAATAGGGAATCCTTTCCCCATTTCTTGTTTTTGTCAGGTTTGTTAAAGAGTAGATGGTTGTAGATGTGTGGTATTATTTCTGAGGGCTGTGTTCTGTTCCATTGGTCTATATCTCTGTTTTGGTACCAGTACCATGCTGTTTTGGTTACTGTACCCTTGTAGTATAGTTTGAAGTCAGATAGCGTGATGCCTCCAGCTTTGTTCTTTTGGCTTAGGACTGTCTTGGCAATGCAGGGTCTTTTTTGGTTCCATATGAACTTTAGAGTAGTTTTTTCCAATTCTGTGAAGAAAGTCATTGGTAGCTTAATGGGGATGGCATTGAATCTATAAATTACCTTGGGCAGTATGGCCATTTTCACAATATTGATTCTTCCTATCCATGAGCTTGGAATGTTCTTCCATTTGTTTGTGTCCTCTTTTATTTCACTGAGCAGTGTTTTGTAGTTCTCCTTGAAGAGGTCCTTCACCTCCCTTGTAAGTTGGATTCCTAGGTATTTTATTCTCTTTGAAGCAATTGTGAATGGGAGTTTACTCATGATTTGGCTCTCTGTTTGTCTGTTATTGGTGTATAAGAATGCTAGTGATTTTTGCACATTGATTTTGTATCCTGAGACTTTGCTGAAGTTGCTTATCAGCTTAAGGAGATTTTGGGCTGAGACAATGGGGTTTTCTAAATATCCAATCATGTTATCTGCAAACAGGGACAATTTGACTTCCTCCTTTCCTAATTGAATACCCTTTATTTCTTTCTCTTGCCTGATTGCTCTGGCAGAAAGCACCCATCTTCTGTGTCGCTCACACTGTGAGTTGGAGGCTGGAGCTGTTCCTATTCCAGCTTTGTTCTTTTTGCTTAGGATTCTCTTGGCTATATGAACTCTTCGTTGGTTCTATATACATTTTTAAATACTTTTTTTTTTTTTTTCTAATTCAGAAGAATGTCAATGGTATTTTAATGGTGATAGCATTGAATGTGTAAATTACTTTGGGTTGTATGGCCATTTTCATGATATTGATTCTTCCTGTCCATGAGCATGGAATGTTTTTCTATTTGGTTGTATCTTCTTTGAATTTTTTGAGCAGTGGTTTCTAGTTCTTCTTGAAGTGGTCTGTCACTTTTTTGTTAGCTCTATTACTATGTATTTTATTCTCAGTTGTGAATGGGAGTTCGTTCATGATATGTCTCTCTGCTTATCTGTTGCTAGTGTATAGGAATACTAGCAATTTTTGTACTTTGATCTTGTATCCTAAAACTTTGCTGAAGTTGCTTATCAGCTTAAGTAGCTTTTGGGCTGAGGCATAGTAGCCTTGAATAATCTTTTATATTTCTGTGGTGTCAGTTGTAATATCTCCCATTTCATTTGTAATTGAGCTTATTTGGATTTTCTCTCTTCTTTTCTTGGTTAATCATGCCATTGGTCTATTGATTTTATTTATCTTTTCAAAGAACAAAAGCTTTTTGTTTCATTTGTCTTTTGTATTTTCTTTTTGGTTTCAGTTTTATTTAGTTCTGCTCCAATATTGGTTATTTCCTTTCTTCTGCTAGGTTTCAGTTTGGTTTGTTCTTGTTTCTCTAGTTCCTTGAGTTACGACATTATATTGTCTATTAGTGCTCTCTCAGACTTTTTGATATGGGTATTTGTGGCTATGAACTTTCCTCTTAGCACCGCCTTTGCTGTATCACAGAGGTTTAGATAGGTTGTTCACTATTGTTCAGTTCAAAGAATTTTTTAATTTCCATCTTGATTTCATTGTTAACCAAATGATCATTCAGAAGCAGGTTATTTAATTTCCATATATTTGCATGATTTTGAAGATTCCTTTTGGAATTGATTTCCAGTTTTATTTCAATGTGGTCTGAGAGAGTACTTGATATAATTTCAGTTTTCTTAAATGTATTGAGACTTGTTTTGTGGCCTATCATATGGTCTATCTTGGAGAATATTCCATGTGCTAATGAATAGAATATATATTCTGCAGTTGTGGGGTAGAATGTTCTGTAAACATCTGTTAAGTTCATTTGTTCCAGGATATAGTTTAAATCCATTGTTTCTTTGTTGAATTTCTGTCTTGATGACCTGCCTACTGCTGTCAGTGGACTATCGAAGTCTCCCAGTGTTACTCTGTTGCTATGTCATTTCTTAGGTTTGGTAGTAATTTTTTATAAATTTGGGAGCTCCAGTGTTAGGTGCATATATACTAAAAATTAGAATACCTTCCTATGGACAGGCCCTTTTTCATTGTATAATGTCCCTCTTTGTCTTTGCTGTTGCTTTAAAATTTGTTTTGTCTGATACAAGAATAGCCGTTCCTCCTGTCCTTTGGTGTCCATTTGCATGGAATGTCTTTTTCTGCCCCTGTGCCTGAAATTTATGTGAGTCCTTATGTGTTAGGTGAGTCTCTTGAAGGCAGTAGATAGTTTTTTTGGTGAATTCTTATCCATTCTGCAATTCTATCTTTTAAGTGCAGCATTTAGGTCATTTACATTCAATGTT
Organism: Theropithecus gelada; assembly: GCF_003255815.1. Lineage (NCBI taxonomy): Eukaryota > Metazoa > Chordata > Mammalia > Primates > Cercopithecidae > Theropithecus > Theropithecus gelada. The sequence goes on from NC_037670.1 coordinate 142,568,119, forward strand.
AGTATTGAAATGTGAGGTACTACTTCATTCATGGTGATTATTTTTTGCCTGTGTATCTTTTTTTTTTTAAATTGTATTTTTGTTTTATAGGTCCTGTGAGATTTGTGCTTTAAAGAGGTTCTGTTCTGATGTGTTTCCAGGATTTGTTTCAAGATTTAGAGCTCCTTTTAGCAGTTCTTGTAGTGGAGGCTTGGTAGTGTCGAATTCTGTCAACATTTGTTTGTCTGAAATAAACTGTATCTTTCCTTCATATATTATGTTTAGTTTCACAGGATACAACATTTATGATTTTTTGATTTTCAGATTTCTGCTGAGAAATCTGCTGCTAACCTGATAGGTTTTACTTTGTAGGTTTTTTACTGGTGCTTTTGTCTCACAGCTCTTAAGATTCTTTTCTTTGTCTTAACTTTAGATAACCTGATGATAATGTGCCTAGGCAATGATCTTTTTGCAATGAGTTTCCCAGGTGTTCTTTGTGTTTCTTATATTTGGATGTCTAGGTCTCTAGCAGGGTTGGGGAAGTTTTCCTCGATTATTCTCCCAAATACATTTTCCAAACTTAGATTTCTCTTCTTCCTCAGGAATGCCAATTATTCTTAGGTTTGGTCATTTAACGTAATCCCAGACTTCTTGGAAGCTTTGTTCATATTTTCTTATTCTTTTTTCTTTGTCTTTGTTGGATTGGGTTAATTTAAAGACCTAGTCTTCGAGCTCTGAATTTTTTTTTTTTTTTTTTGAGACGGAGTCTGGCTCTGTCACCCAGGCTGGAGTGCAGTGGCCGGATCTCAGCTCACTGCAAGCTCCGCCTCCCAGGTTCACGCCATTCTCCTGCCTCAGCCTCCCGAATAGCTGGGACTACAGACGCCCGCCACCTCGCCCGGCTAGTTTTTTGTATTTTTTAGTAGAGACGGGGTTTCACCGTGTTAGCCAGGATGGTCTTGATCTCCTGACCTCGTGATCCGCCCATCTCAGCCTCCCAAAGTGCTGGGATTACAGGCTTGAGCCACCGCGCCCAACCGAATTTCTTTCTTCTACTTGTTCAATTCTATTGCTGAGACTTTCCAGAGTATTTTGCATTTCTATAAGTGTGTCCAGTGTTTCCTCAAGTTTTGATTGTTTTTTATTTATCTTATCTATTTCATTGAATATTTCTCCCTTCGCTTCTGGTATCTTTTTGAATTTCCTTGCATTGACTTTGGCTTTCTCTGGTGCCTTACTGATTAGCTTAATATTTAACTTCCTGAATTCTTTTTCAGGCAAATTAGGGATTTCTTCTTGGTTTGGATCAATTGCTGGTGAGCTAGTGTGATTTTATGGGGGTGCTAAAGAGCCTTGTTTTGTCATATTACCAGAGTTGGTTTCCTGGTTCTTTCTCATTTGGGTAGGCTCTGTCAGAGGGAAAGTCTAGGAGTGAAGGCTGTTCAGATTCTTTTGTCCCATGGGGTGTTCCCTTGATATAGTACTTTCCCCTTTTTCCTAATGGACGTGGCTTCCTGAGAGCTGAGCTGTAGTGACTGTTGTCTCTCTTCTGGATCTAGCTACTCAGCAAGTCTACCAGGCTATGGGCTAGTACTGGGGGTTGTCTGCACAGAGTCCTATGATGTGAACCATCTATGAGTCTCTCAGCCATGGATACCACACAGTATTTGGGGTGTGTCCTGGGTCCTGCAGGAGCAGTCTGCTTCCATCAGAGTGTTTGTGGGTCCTCTCAGGTTTCCTGATTTATTCCTGCAGTTGTTCTGGAGCTAAAATTCACTATGCAAGCCTCCACATACTGCTCTGTATGTCCAAGTTGTAGCTGCAACCTAGTCCTCCCCCTTAAATTTTTTTACAGCCTTTGATTTATAGTCTATTTTATTTGATTAGGTATAGCTATTCTTTTTTTTTTTTTTTTTTTCGTTTCCAGTTGCATGGAATGTCTTTTTTCATCCCTGAACTTTTAATCTATGTGTCTTTACAGGTGAAGTGAGTTTCCTGAAGGCAGCATATAGTTGGGTTTATTTATTCATTCAGCTACTCTGTGCCTTTTAATTGGAGAATTGAGACCGGTTACATTTAGTGTTATTATTAAGAAATAACTTATTATTGTCATTTTGTGGTTTGTTTTCTCATTGTTTTGAAGTAATTATCTCTGGTAGTATTTTGTTTTTTATTTGTTGGTTTTTATTTTTTGGGAATCTGCTATAGGTTTTTGTACTTTGGTTACCATGAGGGTTGCAAAATACATATCATAGATGTAACAATTTTACAGAGGGGATGACTTATCTTAGATCACAAATAAAAGAATAGAAATAAATATAAGAAAAACACACAAAAAATTCTACACTTTAACTCTACTCCCCAACATTTTGACTTTTAGTTGTCTCAATTTAATATTTTTATATTACCTATTTCTTAATGGGTTGCTGTGGCTGTAATAGGTTTTGATAGATTTGTCTTTGGTACTTCATATTAGAGTTATGCATGTATTGCAAACCACAAACTTATTAATAGGTCATTCTGGATTTGTCCATATACTTAATTTTGCTAGTGGATTTTTTACCTTGAAATGTTTTCTTTGGCACTTTTATGTTATTATTATTATTATTTTTTAGATTGAAGAGCTCCCTTTAGTATTTTTTGCAAGATGGATCTGCTGTTGGTGAATTTTCTCAGCTTTTATTTGTCTGAGGAAGACTTTATCTTTCATTCGAATTTGAATGACATTTTCTCTAAATACACTATTCTTGGGTTACAGTTTTGTTCTTTGAGCACTTTGAAAATGTTGTATCACTCCCTCCCGGCCTGTATGATTTCTGTTGAGAAGTGTGTTGTCGGTTGAATTTGAACTCTTTTGTAAATTATTTGCTTATCTCTCATTGCTATTAGTATCTTCTCTTTGTCCTTGACCTTTGAGAGTTTGATTATTATATTCCTTGGGGTAGTTTTATTTGGGTTAAATCTGTTTGGTTTCCTCAGACTTTCCTGTACTTGGATATTTATATATTTCTCAACTTTTGGAAACCATGTTTTAAAAGATTCAGTTATTTCTTTTAATAAGATTTCCATCTCTTGCTTTTGCTTTGTCCCCCTTGAACACCAGTAATTCAAGAGGGAACCCTGCTGGCTAGCTGCATGCAATGCTATAATCCTCAATTCTCTCTCTCAACTCTTACCTCTATGAAGTGTGGTAATAGAGATTCCTTGTCTATGTTTAATAAAATTTCTTTATAATTTCTAAGATTTTGATTCATCTCTATCCTGATTATACCCTTGCATTTTTCTAAATTTCACAAGGTTTTCTTTATGTAAACAAGTTTTGGTCAGGCATGGCAGCTCATACCTGTAATCCCAGCACTTTGGGAGGCTGAGGCATGTGGATTGCTTGAGCTCAGGAATTCAAAATCAGGCGGGCAACATGGAGAAACCTCATCTCTACAAAAAATACAAAAATTAGCTAGATATAGTGGCATGTGCCTGTAATCCCAGCTACTCTGGAGACAGAGGTGGGAGGAATGCTTGAGCCCAGGAGGTTGAGACTGCAGTGAGACATGATGATTGCACCACTGCACTCCAGCCTGGATGACAGAGTGAGACCTGTTCTCCCAGCCCCCACAAAAAATACAAACATATTATTTTGTTGAATGTTTCTGATTTTAGAAAGCCCTTTTTTGGGGAGTGAGTACTAGGAAATGTTACAGTATTTACTGCTCTAATTCTACCTTATATTCCTGGTTAGTCTGGTCTGGGAAAAAAGCCCCCTACTTCCTATTCTCAAGACCTTCAAAAATATTGATTAAGAGCATGTTATTTGGAGTGGAGCACAATTTATACTATTCCTTGCAATTTAATTTATCAATTGAAGTTTACACATGTGGATACTTTTCTATTTATTTTTAGGTTAGAAATATCAATGTTTCCTTCAAACTTCCTTATAGAAATAATGAACTTCATCATTAAGAGATTAATTACTTCAGTATGGGAATATAATTTTATAACCAGAATATATTAAACGTGTTTGTACCTAAAAAGGCATTAGTAATCTTTTCATCAGTGAGACAACCAGAGTTGTAACTTAACAAGCATTTCTTTGGCACATGAGATCAATTTAAACAGCCTTGATCTCTTTAGTACAAGTTGTCTGTACCAGTAGAAATGAAAAAAAGCATAATAATTATTTTGCTTATAATCTTCTATTGATTACAGCCTATTTTTCTTAATTTAAAATGTGTTAATAACTCACAGAAATATATGGTGAAATATTTCTCATTTAGAAGGTGTCTGAAACTATTTCTGTACATATTGACTGTCCATTAGAATGTAGCTTCTGTCTAATCTTTTCTCACCTTGGAGGGCTAAGAGTGACTGCCTCATACTTTGTCATGTTAAGTACTGTCCAGTTAAATCATGCTTCTTCTTCCCAAATTACCAAGCTATGTGTTAGCATCCCTAAGATATGATAACCATTCTTCAGTATTGCACACAAGAAATAAATATATGGTATTCCATCATTAGATTATTGGGTTCATATTGCTAAGGGTAAATAATTATCACTTATCCTCTGTGCTACTTTTCAATTAACACCCTCTTCCCTTTTCTGATAAAAAGTTTGGCCATATGGAACTTTACTTCCTGATTCAAAAGAAGGACAGCTAGGAAGAGCCCTTATTTATTCTCCGAATTAGTTGATAATTTAGTGGAGAGAAATAACATAAATAAAAATCATTGAATTTGGGAATATGCACAAGGGGAATAACAATGAAGTCAGATGAAACAAGCTGAATAAGAGAAGTTAGTATAAGATACAAAGCCATGAATCTGTTGATGGCAGGCCAAAGACTTAAAAAAAGAATGATTTATGTGGATACCATCCTAAGTTGGTCAAATAGTAATATTGTTTCTAATGTGAATTTTACGTAATCATAATTATGAGCATTTGTTTTCAATTGGAATGACTTTTGGTAATTAAGCATAATTGCAATTGCAAGGATATTTTATTTAATTAAAAATGCACAAATTGTTTAGTTCAGGGGTCTCCAACCCCCAGGCCCAGACTTTTACTGGTCTGTGGCCTGTTAGGAACCTGGCCACACAGCAGGAGGTGTGACAGGCAAGACAGCGTTAAGGCCTGAGCTCTGCCTCCTGTCAGATCAGCAGCGACATTAGATTCTCATAGGAGCACGAACCCTATTGTGAACTGTGCATGCATGTGAGGGATCTAGGTGAGAGCTCCTTATAAGAATCTAATGATCTGAGGTGAATAGTTTCATCCATTTCCCCCGCAACTCCCACCTCCTCTGTGGAAAAATTGCCTTCCCCAGAACCTGGTACCAAAAAGGTTGGGTACTGCTGGTTTAGCTGGTAACAGAGCATTGCATCCTCTCTTGGTATTTCCTGCCATGCAGACACAATGAAGATTGCCTAATGCCTGTGAGTAAAATCAAAGTTAATTTCCTTTTAACTTTTATTGTTTGATTCTTTTAAAAAATGTATATACAGTAGTATTCACTGCTTTTGGCATAGAGTTCTTCAAGTTTTAATGTATGTATAGATTTTTGTTACCATTATCTCACCTGGATACAGAACAACTGCAACATGCCAAAGAACTCCCTCATATTGACGCTTTTAACCAGACCCTCTCCCCTACTCTGAACTACTACTGGCAAAGACTGATTTATTCTCTGTTCCAATCTTTTTGTTTGCTTGTTTGTATTCTTCTAGAATATCATATTATGGAATCATATGGTATGTAACCTTTTGAGACTTATTTCTTTTATGCAGGAAAACGCCTTTGAGGTTCAGGCTATGTTCTAGAATTCATTCATTTTTATTGTTGAGTAGAATCCCTTTGCATAGGTGTACCCATTTACTCATTAACCCACTAAAGCATATTTGGGTATTTCCAGTTGGGGGCAATTATAAATACTGCTGATTTAAACATTCATCTATATGTAGAAATTAAAAACATTTGTTCTGGAAAGAACAGTTAAAAGAATGCAAGGATAAGTTGCAGACTAGGAAAAATACTTGCAAATTACCATGTATCCAGAATATAGAAAGTTGATTCTTGAATTGTAGTAGAAAGTGTTTGCCTGAAATAGGAAAGAGAATGTTAGGGAAACCGAATGGTAATTTTCTGAAGCCAGACAGGATTACATTTTGTTTTGAAATAATTAAAACAGTATAACATGGCTAGAACAATAATGTAAAATAATATGGAAGCTGAAAAGATGCCTAAATATGGGCCAGCTAGATTATATTCATGAAAAAATAGGAGTAAGATATTTGATGTAACATTTTAACAGGGGAAGAAAGAGGTCATTGCCTTTATAAGGCTACTGCACACATTTCAAATACAAGAGCATCTGAGCATGAGCCCTGGCATTTGGAGAGCTTTAGATGTGGAAAACCAGGTCACAGAAGTGATCAACCAAAATGCCATTATTTATGAAATATATGGAAAAGAGGGAGACGTGATTTCCTGGTTGTCTTAAGGCTGAACATATTAATAGAGACCAGAGAAGGGAATGGGAATTTGAAAAAAAAATTAAATCATAAATCACTTTGAACTCATATGGGTAGTTGATGTTAAAGGATTTGGGAAACAAGTATAAAATAATCTGTAGAGACGGCAGTGAATGAGAAGACATTTATGAAAGTGGTGGAAAAAAGACAACTAGGTGGTAAAAAAGAAAAATGCACAAGTGGCAGATTGTGGCTGTGAGTGTTTCGAGAGATGGCAATACCATTTCTGAGTGCTGTCCCAAGGACAAAGATATATACCATACTTAAAGGATAGCAGCAACTGCACAGATAGAAATAAAGAAACTACATGGCTTTCAGAAGGAACTGTCTTTGAGAAATTTAATGTTGGTTATCACATTTATTTTCCAGATGTTTTCTGAAATTAAACTGTGTTCAGCCCCTGCAGTTTTTACTCTGATATTCTTTTGGAAACCACAATGTGAAGCAGACATTTCTAAAGAGAAGAGCATTCCTCCTTGTGGAATTGTGTTATAATTAGTGATATCAAATAATTGGGCATGAAAAACAATATATTATAAAATAAAAAATAATGAGAGATGATAGACAATGAAATGTAATAAACAACTATCGTATTCTATTATGTGACTTAGTGCTTTGTAAACTCCAGAGATCATTTCAACAGTAAAATATGTCCTATATGCTAGGACTCAAAGGAAACATCTGCAATATTCTGTTGCAGATAATCTGAAGTTACAGGTCACTGAACTTAAAAAATATGAGTAAGAGGCTAATTTTTATCTTCTTACCTGTATGTCCATATCCCTATAATTTTATATACATATGTATATATACACATATATATTTAAAACAGCAAGTAAAAAAGAAAAAGACCTTGAGTTAAAAGCTGTTTGGATAAAAAGGAGACTGATGGAAAAAAACATTTGTAGTTTGGAAAACTTCAGGTAGACTTGTGTTCGAATCTATACTTTATCACTTGGGCAAGTAACATTACCTGACAGAGACTATTTTTCATCTGTAAAATCGGGGTAAAAATATCTATTTCCTAACTTGTTTGGGGAAATTCAATAAAATATAGTGTACAGATTTTAGCAGAATGCTTTACACTCAGAAGTTTCTTGGAAAATTGCAGACGATATTCTCCCTCTTTGATTTGTGCAGTATCACTTTTGCTAAACAATTGAATCCCCACTTCTTGATCTTACAAACTAAATGTTCTAACATTATACTTTAATTCATTGAACCTTATTGTAATTGATATCTCATAGTTTTGAACTTAAATTGGAGTCTTTGGTAGATGTGTTTCCTCAAACTAGTCATCTTCCACAAATTATGCGACACTCTTTTGCAGGGGAAATACCCACTAAAGACCTCCCACCCCCACCCCACTGTAAAGAGACACAAAAGATTTGGAACCAGCAAAGGGCTTTAGTGTCCAGCAAACATGTTATGGTCACTCATACCTCTGAGGCTTTAGTGTTTGTGTTGAGTTCACTGAGAAAGCCTCCCCTTTCTTCTTTTATGGAGTGCCTCACAAAAATTTAGAGGCACTTCATCACAGGGTCCTGCAAGTACAGGGTCACATTTCTTTTTTGTTCTTCAGATTCAACAGTCTTTATCAATCTGTTTTCAGGGCTCACTAATTCTTGCCTCTGTTATCAATATTCTGCTCTTAATTCCATCCAGTGAATTGCTTATTTCATATGTGTGTTATCAATTCTAAAAGATCCATTTGGTTCTTTTTTACATTTTCTGTTTTTCTCCTGACGTTTTCTACCTTTTTAAAAATTATGATTCTAGTTTCCTTTAGGACACTAAGCATACTTGTAATAACTGCTTTAAAATCCTTGTCTGCTAATATCAACATGGTTTATCCTGAATGCTGTCTGTTGATTAGGGCTGGAACTTGCATGAGGCAAACAAGACACCTAGAACACAAATTTTAAGGATATCCTTACTCAGGTGCTGACCCACACTTGCAGGACCCTGTAAGTAAGTGCCTCTAAATTTTGTGTTCTAGCTTGCCCAACCCTAATCCAGGCACCTGCTGTAAAGAGTCTCATTTTCTTATTTCTCCATATATTGAGAAATTTTGGCATATATTCAAGGTATTTTGAATGTGGTATCACAGATTCTCTAGTTTTATTATGTTCTTCTAAAGGCTGTTATTTTTTTCAAAGCGAGCAATTTACTTGGATGTACTCAAACTGTAAACTTTGTATTTTTGGCATCGGTTCAAAGTTCAAATCTCAGGTTAGTTCTCTTTATCTGGCCTGCTCTGAGTTTGTCCTACTCATGTATGGTTAAGATTCAGCAAGAGATTTCAGTAGTGAAACACTTTACTCCGACTTTCAGCTCACTCTCTTGCTTTCTCTTTTCTTGGGTTATCACTCACTTTATACCAGCTTTTTTGCTTTGTTTTCTTTTTCTCCAAACTCTGTCTTCTGGCTCTTTGGGTCAAAAAGAATATGCATTCATGGCCAGCTGCCAATGGTTGCTTATCTTTAGTCTAACAGTTACAGCAATAGAAAATTCACCCTGTGAACTTCCTTCTTCTATGTGCTGACTCTCTGTGAATATTCGCTGTGCAGTGCCTTCAAGTAGTCCCCTCTCTGATGTTTATAGCTATCTGCAGGAAGGCTGATCAAACAGAAGCTTATTAAGAAACAGAAATGCTACACCAGCGGTTCCTGAAAGGGATATTTTCTCTAAATTGATGAAGGAAACAAGTAGAAGATTTGACAAAATTAGTATCTTCCCTTTATCTCATTGCTTTAGAGTTCATAACACTTCATTACTTGAGATATGCCACAACTTGGCAAGAAGAGCAAAGGTAGGTAGGAAAGGAGTGTAGTTAAGGTTGGAGAAGGTTTTTAATCTTATATTATAGCTTCCTGTAGAATAGTCAGGAATCTGAATCATTGCATTCAAGCATGAATTGCAATCTGTGTTCAGGATTGGCTGATAGTCTCATAGTGGGACTGATTCAAGGCTGTATGGTGGTAAGAAGCATCTTAGGAAAAGATAGTGGCTATAGTTGCTATATGATGATGTTTCAAGCCTGGAATTTACCTGAGTTATAATAAGATTATAGCTAGCAGAGGCTGGGCGTGGTGGCTCACAGCTGTAATCCCAGCACTTTGGGAGACTGAGGTGGGCAGATCACGAGATCAGGAGATCGAGACCTTCCTGGCTAATACAGTGAAACCCCGTCTCTACTAAAAATACAAAAATATCAGCCAGGCGTGGTGGTGGGCGCCTGTAGTCCCAGATATTTGGGAGGCTGAGGCAGGAGAATGGCATGAACCTGGGAGGCGGAGCTTGCAGTGAGTGGAGATTGCACCACTGCACTCCAGCCTGGGTGACACAGTGAGACTCCGTCTCAAAAAAAAAAAAAAAAAAAAAAAAAAAAAACCCAAAAAAGGTTAGAGCTAGCAGAGGTTTAAATCGAAACCTGTGGAGCTGACAGGAAGGAGTTAAGTATTAGTCAAATGGACTGGGGTTCAGACAGTCCACCAGAGTTTGTTGTTTGCTTTGTTTTACAGGGGAAATTGGAGTATAGTCAAATTTGTTAAGGCAAAATTATCATAAGAAAAACGGTGAAAAAAAATCACACTGGTATCAAGGAGAAAACTAAGGCTGCTGAGATACATACCATATATTGGATAATTTTTACATAGTAACTTATTTTAACTTTTTGAATAAAATTGTTTGGGGGTTGTCCCTAAGCACACCAGTCTTGGAGCAAGAAAATAAGTTTTAAACTTCATCAAGAAAATGAATCTTTCTTAGATTTTGCTGCACCTTGTGAAGGAGCATCAGTTTAAGGCCCTGGGTAGACCTAAATTTATTGATTGTTGGTCTTAAATCCCCACAGCTGGATGGAGCTTGAATGGCAGATTGCACATTTCCTAAGCTCAGTGTTCCTAGTTGTGTCATAGATTCACTATGTGTGCATTTTTCACCTGGGCCTGCCTCTTCGTTGCCCTGTGGAGCTGGTGGGAGCACAGCAAGCAGCATGAGCAAATATAAAGCTCATGCTGCTTGCTGTGCCGTAAGTAATAAACTATTTACATCCACTTGGATTCATGGCTGTTTGGGGGCATTCTGTGGGACTGATGTTGGCAAGCCTGCCACAGGAACAGAGATAGGCAAGTCTCCTAACATGATCCTGGTTGGGCAGAACTATTCTTCAACCATAGATGAGAGGGGCTGGTGCTGAGATTCAGGGCTCTTTTGAGATCTGCTGTGGGTCTAAGTTTGTATACTTGGTGTATACAATTTTTATGTATCGATTGAAAAAAGAATCCTTTTGGAGTGGTTATCTGCTTACTGGCCAAATTTATGGAAGTATTGCAAGCCAGCCTAGCAGAAGTCCTTGTGCTGCTGCTTAGGAATTGCTTGACTGCTTGACAGGCCAAAGGAAAACTGCAAAATATCACTGTTATGCCCTGTTCTGTCTCCTCTAAGTCTATTGTTGTATTAAGAGTTCTTTGACAAATCATGGGAAATTGCATAGTGTAAATGTTCCAAGAAGTGCTCAAATATAAAGAAATTGTTAATTGTCACTTGTTGTCCTATTTAGACAACTAGGTTGATTAATTATTCCTAAGTTTGGCATACTTATAAACGAATATTTTTCTGTTCTTGGTCATCTCCTACCTCATTGCCAAAGAAAATTGGTTTTTGTTATTTAAAGCATATTCTTAAAGTAGATATAGATTTCCCAGATCTGAGCTTCACATATTTAGAGAGGAAAATATATTGTCATACATTTGACAACTTTTCTAATTTCATATGATTTGTTATGATGTCCTACATTTTATTTGATGAGGGAACATGGAAGTAATGAAACTGCCATATTGACATATCCCCAAAGAAGACTATTTAGGAAACTGAAAAAAATTCTCATGTTTCTAGAAATCATGCTCTCTGGTTGAAATAACTCAATTTCTGATGAAGGATTTAAAATGAGTTGGATTTGTCTTTGAAGGGTTAGAAAAGATATGGAGCACACTTACTGATTTTCCTAACAGAGCTTTAATAGGGACAGAAAATAGTTTCAAATTAATTCCCTTGCTAAAGATTTTAATGCAGATAAAATATAGTATGAAAATTACTATGTAGACAGAAATAACAAAATTAGTATTCAAATTCAAACAAAGGTTCATGTAAAGTAAATCATACCAAGTAATTCAGTTTCTTTGTAAGAGAACAATGATGGCTTGCTTTATTGTGAGTATTTTGCCAGTGTTCAATGGAAAAAGCTATATAGATTCAATATGGTTTGGCTGTGTCCCCACCCAAATCTCATCTTGAATTGTAGCTCCCATAATTCCCACATGTTATAGGAGGTACCTGGTGGGAGGTAATTGAAAGACAGAGGCAGATCTTTCCCATGCTGTTCTTGTGATAGTGAATATGTCTCTTGAGAGTTGATGGTTTTGTAAGGGGGTTTTCCCCTGGACATGCTGTCTTCCCTGCTGCCATGTAAGACATGACTTTGCTCCTCATTTGCCTTCCACCATGTTTGTGAGGCCTCCCAAGCCATATGGAACTGTGAGTCAATTAAACTTTTTTCCTTCAATAAATTACCCAGTCTTAGGTATGTGTTTATTAGCAGCGTGAGAACAGACTAAAACAGTGTTAAAATTTAAAATAAAAAATAGCACATGAGGTAGATACAGACAACTAATAATGGAATATAATTATATGTGCATTGGATAAGAAGGAAGACTACATAGAGATTCATTATAAAATAATATACTGGCCGGGCGCGGTGGCTCAAGCCTGTAATCCCAGCACTTTGGGAGGCCGAGACGGGCGGATCACGAGGTCAGGAGATCGAGACCATCCTGACTAACACGGTGAAACCCCGTCTCTACTAAAAAATACAAAAAACTAGCCGGGCGAGGTGGCGGGCGCCTGTAGTCCCAGCTACTCGGGAGGCTGAGGCAGGAGAATGGCGGGAACCCGGGAGGCGGAGCTTGCAGTGAGCTGAGATCCGGCCACTGCACTCCAGCCTGGGTGACAGAGCGAGACTCCGTCTCAAAAAAAAAAAAAAAAAAAATAATATACATTAGAAAAAATAGAAATAAGGAAAATCATTATTCATGGTGAATAGCTGCCAAAATAACATGAACGTAAAGAGTATCTGTCAAAGTCAAGTGTTACCAGCTTGTAGAGCCTTCTCTATATTATTTGATAGGTAAGTGATGTAACTCTACCAATTGAAGTAAATATAAGTTGTACTAAATTTCTTTAGGGAAGAGAGTGAGCAATTATCTTCATATTTGAAGAAAAACTTCAGTTCAAGTGGATTAATGGTAATTTTGTTTATCTCTGCATGTTTAATATACTGGAGAGTTCATGAGGCAGCTAGGTAGCTGAAAAGACTAGGATAATAACACAACAAAGTCTGTATTGGATACATACCTCACACGTATTTCTATTCTACATTACCTTAGCATTTTAGCCTCTTGATCCTTCTTGTCAGTATAAAAAAAGTGTTTCTTTTTGAAAACTTTAGCTGCTGTCTTTTTAATTTGAACCCAAGTAAGCATTCGACTCACTGTATGCCTATTTGGAGATCTCAAAGTCTTCAGTAGCTTTATTACTTATTCCTCAGGAACAAGGCAGTTTATATTATTAATGAGAACATTTTCCCTTCTACAGCCAATATGTTTATTTTATAAATACATGCATGCCCTAAAATATTTCGGAGTAAATATTCAATTATTTAAATTTTACACATGAAGGTCTTTAATGCCCTTCTTAGCCCCATTAAGCAGGCTACTCTTAAAGGCCATGATTTCTCTGAGGATTGACACAACCAGACTTAAGAATTGCCCAATCTAGGTTTTTCCATGGAAAATAGGCTTTCTTAACAATGTTATAGAGATTCTAAAGTAAATATTTTTATATATTTAATAATAACGACCTCATGGCTACATTCCTTATAGTGACCAACATGTTGTAACAGAAGCTTTCTTAATTTAGTAAATAAATTAGAGTCATCCAAATCTTTCTCCACCAATTTTCCTAGGGGCATAATTTCAGGAACCCTTATTTCTCTTTAAAAAAGATAAAGCAGACATCTCTTATATCAAGAACATATTATATCTGTATTTAAAATGTATAGGCTGGACACAGTGGTACACACCTGTAATCTCTGCATTTTGGGAGTCCGTAGCAGGAGGATTACTTCAAACCAAGAGTTCAAGACTAGCCTGGGAAACATGTAGAGACCTTGTGTTTACAAAAATAAAAATAAAAATTAGCTGGTGTGGTGGCATATGCCTGTAGTCCCAGCTACTCAAGATATGGAGGTGGGAGGATTGCTTGAGCTCAGAAGTTTGTGGTTACAGTGAGCTATTATCATGCCACTGCATTCCAGCCTGGGTGACTGAGTGAGACCCTGTTTCTAAATATAAATAAATAAGTAAATAAAATACATAGCCAATTCATCACCAAAAATTTGATTCATGCCATCATATATCCATCAAGAAATAATTCTGATTAAATTTAGAAGCAAAAAAGAATGAGGCAGAAGGGAGGAAGCAAGAACTTAAAAAATATTTTTTCAACTAAATTTCATGGTATTACAGTAGGAAGAGAGAGTTGGAGGTAGACATTCAGTTTCCATACCATTCTAGGACCCTTCGCAGGAGGTATTCTGTGCCCAATGGAAACATTGAGGGTATTGGCAGGCTAGACAACCTGAGATTGGTTAGAAACAAGAAACGGGTGGGGCTGTCAATTGCCAGTGAAAGGATCTTGGTGTTGGCTCTGCACTTCAGCCAACGGAAGTTCCCCACCAGAGAAGCCAGCCAATAGCATTGTTCGCAGGAAGCACAATCAACAGGTCTTCCAGGCTTGAGTTCCCCATCAGCTTCTTCACCCAGCCTCAGTGCCCTCCTTGAGCCTTCCCCAGACCAGGAAGCAGAAACATGTCAGTGATTATCCACAGAAGAAGCATCTGGCTCTCCCCAGGCTTAGCAGCCAAACAGTGAGCTAGCCACATCACAGTGTACTCCTTAAACCTTCCCCAGGTCAGAAGTCAAGGGCAGGCTGATGATTATCTACAGAGGGGGCATCTGGCCCCATCTAAGCCTTGCAGCTGAGCAGTGACTCAGGCAAGCTCCAGTGCTCTCCTTAAGCCCTCCCTAGGCTGGGAGACAAGAGTAGGTCAGCAAATATCTGTGAAAGGAGACATTTGATTTTGCCCAATTCAAGTGGCCAAGCAGTGACCCCACTCAGCCTCAGTACTCTGCTTGTCCTCACTAGGCTGGGAGGCAAGCCCATTTTCATAAATAACTGTGGAACATAGCCTCTGGCCCTGCTCACCCTGAGTGGTTGAGCCACGACTCCAGAGGCCTCACCCAGCCTCTGAGCCCATCAAATGGCTCTGCCTGACTATAGAATCTAGCCAGGGAAGACATTCTGCATACTACATCATCAGAAGCAATTGGAGAACCTATCCAGCCCCTTTGCCTGACTCCAGAGTCTAGTCAGTGGTCTCACTGGACTTCAGGGCACAACCAACAGTTCCACTTGATCCCAGAGCATAAGTAGCAGCCCAGCACAACCAGAGAGCCTGACAGTAAGGTCTGCCTAGCCAAGGTTACTACCAGCTGGCATACCCAGAATCCCAGGCTAGACTAGATAGTGAAGGTTTATCACTGCCATGGAAGCTACCTGCAAAGGCCAAAATGTGTGAGTGTTTCCTCAAATGCACAGGCAACAACACAGAGACAAAAAGATTATTTAGAAATGCGGAAAATATGACAAAACCCAAAGCAACTAATTAAGATCCAATAATGGACCCTGAAGAAAAGACCTATTCAATAACTGACAAGAATTTAGAATAATCCTCTAAAAGAAATTTAGGAGAGAAAAAGAAAATATGAATAGAAAATTAAATAGAATTTGGAGAACAATTCCTAAACAATATGAGAAATTTGACAAGTAGATAGAAAGAATTTAAAAAAATAGAAATCCTAGAGATAAAGAATACAACACCAGACTAAAAGTCTCAACAGAGATCTTCAATAGCATATTTGAATAAGCAGAAGAAATAATCAGTGAATTCATGGATAGGACATTTGAAATTATCCATTCAGAGAAAAAGAAGAAAAAAGAATGAGAGAGTAAAGAAAGCCTACAGGAATTATGGGATACCATAAAGAGACCTCCTTTCATAAAATAAGAGTTCTGAAAGAGAAGAGAGAGAGAGAAAAACACCTAGAAAACATAATTAAGGAAATAATGGTTGAAAACTTCCTAAATTTTGGGAAAGATGACAATATCCAGAAATAGGAAGTGCAGAGATTTCCAGCTGACTGCATTCAAAGAGGAGTGCACATCATAATCATATTAACAAAAATCAAAGGAAAAGAAAAAAATACTGAAAGCAACAAGAGATAAGAAGCATTACATTCAAGGGGATCCCATTATGGCTACCAGCAGATTTCTCAGCAGGACCTACAAAGCAAGAGAGAGTGAGATAATATATTTAAAATGTAGAAGTAAGTATGCCAGCCAAGCAAAAATACTTTCCCCAGTCAAGATGTTCTTTAGAAATGAGGGAGAAATAATCATTTTCTTAGACAAACAAAAGCTATGAGAGTTCATCCTCACTAGGCTTGCTGTACAGGTATTGCTAAACAGAGTTCTGTAAGCAGAAACAAGAGGCTCCTAATTAATAACATAAAACATATGAAAGTAAAAGCATCAATAGTATAACAATATGTAGTAATATTTACAATACTCTAGTACCATAAAGGTAGTGTGTACAGCATTTTTATCTAAACTATGAGGGTTAAAGGACAAAATAATTGTATCTGTAATTAATTGCTTAGGGATACAAATTACAAAAAAAGGTAAAAAGGTAAGGGGATGGAATGAAAGTGTAGTGTTTCTGTTTGTGAGTAAAGTTAAGTTGTTATTAGCTTAAAATAGCCTGTTTTTAATCATAAAATATTTATGTAAGCCTCATGGTAATCACAAAGCAAAAACTTATAGTAGTTGCACAAAATATTAAAAAACCCCACAGGATTCAAAGCATACCACAGCAGAAAGCCATTAAACCACAAAGGAAAACCACAAAGGAAGACAGAAGAGAAGAAGAAAGAAACCAAGACTCTACAAAACAACCAGAACACCAATTACTAAATGGCAGTTGCAGGTCCTTACTTATTAACACTTTCATTAAATGTTCATGGATAAATTCTCCAATCAAACAACAGAGTGGCTTAATGGATAAAAATGCACTATCCAACCATGTGCTGCCTACAAGAGACTCATCTTTTCAGCAGGGACACACATAGACTGGAAGTGAAGGGACAGAAAAAGGAATTTCACATAAATGGAAACTAAAAGAGAGTAGGGGTAGCCATACCTATGTCAGACAAAATTGACTTAAATAATATAAAAAAAGGCAAAGTAGGTTATTATATAATGATAAATTGATCAATTTATTAAGGGGATATAGTAATTGTATATGCTAATCAAACATAATTGTATATGTTAATCATATACAATTACTATAAAAAAACTACTTATAAAAACCATCAGGTCTTGTGAGAACTCACTACCACAAGAATAGCATGTTCATTATCAATCAACATTAGAACACCTAAATACATATAGCAGTTATTAAGTAATTTAAAGGGTGAGTAAAGTGCAATACAGTAACAGTAAGGGACCTCACTACCCCATTTTCAACTATGGACAATTCATTTAGAGAGAAAATCCATAAGAAAACATTGAAATTGAATTAAACTTTAAATCAAATGTATCTAACAGACATATACAAAACATTCCATTGATCAGCCACAAATGGTATATTCCTCTCAAGTGTACATAGAACATTCTGCAAGATAGAGCATATTTTAGGCCACAAAAAGTCTTAAAAAATTTATGAAGATTGGAATCATATCACATATCTTTTCTTATCACAGTGGCCTCAAATTAGAAATCAGTAACCAGAGAAATCTTTGAACATTTTGAAATATATGAAAATAAAACAACATGTTCTTGAACAACCAACAGATGAGAGAAGAAATAAAAAGGGAAATTTAAAAAATTACCTTGAGATGAATGGAAATGAAAATCCAGCATAACAAAACCTAAGAGATGGAGCAAAAGCAGTCTAAAGAGAAAAATTTGGACTTTGGCTTATATCAAAAAAGCTCATCTCAAAAATGCCTACATCAAAAAAGAGGAGATATTTCTAATATAGAATCTAATATTATACCTCAAGGAACTAAAAAAAGAACAAACTAAGCCTATAGTTATTAGAGGAAAGGAAATAACAAAGATTACAGCATAAATAACTAAAATTGATATGGTTTGCCTGTGTCTCCACCTGAATCTCATCTTGAATTGCAATCCCCATAATCCCCACATGTTGTGGGAGGGACCCATTGAGAGGTAATTGAATCATGGGGGCAGTTTCCCCCATGCTGTTCTTGTGATAGTGAGTGAGTTCTCACAAGATCTGATGGTTTTATAAGTGTCTGGCATTTTCCCTGCTTGTACTCATTCTATCTTCTGTTGCCTTGTGAAGAGGTGCATTCTGCCATGATTATAAGTTTCCTGAGGCCTCACCAGCCGTGTGAAACTGTGAGTCAGTTAAACCTCTTTTGCTTATACATTACCCTGTCTTGGGTATTTCTTCATAGCAGTGTGAGTACAGACTAATACAGTAAATTGGTATTGAGGGAGTGGGGAACTGCTATGAAGATACCTGAAAATGACTGGGAATGGCAGCTTATGCCTGTAATCCCAGCACCTCAGGAGGCTGAGGTGGGAAGATCACAAGGTCAGGAATTTGAGACCAGCCTGGCTAACATGGTGAAATACCATCTCTACCGAAAATACAAAAAACTTAGCTGAGCGCAGTGGCATGAGCTTGTAATCCCAGCTACTCAGGAGGCTGAGGAAGGGGAATCACTGGACCTGGGAGGCAGAGGTTGCAACGATCCAAGATCCAGCCACTGCACCCCAACCTGGGTGAAAAAGCAAGACTCTGTCTTGAAAAAAAAAAAAAAAAAGATACCCAAAAATGTGGAGGCAACTTTGGAACTGGGTAAGAGGCAGAGGTTGGAACTTCTTAGAGACTTGGAGGGCTCAGAAGACAGGAAGATGTGGGGAAGTTTGGAACTTCCTAGAGACTTGTTGAATGGCTTTGACTAAAATGCTAATAGAGATATGGATAATGAAGTCCAGGTTGAAGTGGTCTCAGACTGAGATGAGAAACTTGTTGGGAACTGGAGTAAAGGTTACTCCTGCTATGCTTTAACAAAGAGACTGGTGGCATTTTTGCCCCTGCACTAGAGATCTGTGGAACATTGAACTTGACAGAGATGATTTGGAGTACCTGGCAGAAGAAATTTCTAAGTAGCAAAGCATTCAAGAGAAAACAGAGCATAATAGAGTGGAAAATTTGCAGCCTGACGATGAGATAGAAAAGAAAAACCCATTTTCTGGGGAAAAATTCAAGCCTGCTGCAGAAATTTGCATAAGTAATGGGGATCCAAATGTTAATTACCAAGAAAATAGGGAAAAAGTCTCCAGGGCATGTCAGAGACTTCATGGAAGCCCCTCCTATCACAGGCCTGGAGGCCTAGGAGAGGAAAAATGGTTCAGTGGGCCAGGCCCAGGGTCCCCCTGCTCTGTGTAGCCTCGGGACATGGTGCCCTGCTTTCCTAGCTGCTTCAGCTCTAACAGTAGCTAAAAGGGTCCAAGGTACAGCTCAAGCTGTTGCTTCAGAGGGTGCAAGCCCTAAGCCTTGGCAGATTCCATGTATTGTTGTTCCTGTGTTGCTCAGAAGACAAGAATTGAGATTTGGGAGCCTCTGCCTAAATTTCAGAGGATGTATGGTAATATGTGGATATCCAGGCAGAATTCTGCTACGGGGTGGAGCCCTCAGGGAAAACCTCTGTAGTGCAGTTAGGAAGGGAACTGTTGGGTTGGAGCCCCCACACAGAGTTCCCCACTGGAATACTGCCTAGCGGAGCTATGAGAAGAGGGCCACTTGTCCTCCAGACCCCAGAATAGTATATCCACCAACAGCTTGTACCATGCATCTGGAAAAGCTGCAGACACTCAACACCAGCTCGTGAAAGCAGCTGGGATGGGGCCTCTTCCCTGAAAAGTGACAGGGGTGGAGCTGCCCAAGACTGTAGGAGCCTACCTCTTGCATCAGCATCACCTGGATGTGAGACATGGTGTCAAAGGAGATCATTTCAGAGCTTTAAGATTTAACTGTCCTGCTGGATTTCAGACTTGTATGGGGCCTGTAGCCCCTTTGTTTTGGCCAATTTCTCCCATTTGGTATGAGTGTTATTTACCCAATGCCTGCACTCCCATTGTATCTAGGAAGTAACTAACTTGCTTTTGATTTTACAGGATCATAGGCATAAGGGGTTTGCCTTATCTCAGATGAGATTTTGGATTTGGACTTTTGGGTTGTTGCTGGAATGAGTTAAGACTTTAGGGGACTGTTGGGAAGACTGGATTGTGTTTTGAAATGTGAGAACATGAGATTTGGGAGGAACTGGGACAAAATGTTATTGTTTGGCTGTGTCCCCACCCAAATCTCATCTTGAATTATAATCTCCATAATCCCCATGTTGGAGGGACTCAGTGAGAGGTAATTGAATCATGGGGGTGGTTCCCCCATGCTGTTCTCATGATAGTGAGTGAGTTCTCATGAGCTGTGATTTTATAAGCATCTCACATTTCCCCTGCTTGCACTCATTCCCTCTCCTGCTGCCCTGTGAAGAGATGCTTTCTGCCATGATTGTAAGTTTCCTGAGGCCTCTCCAGCCATGTGGAACTGTGAGTCAATTAAACGTCTTTTCTTTATAAATTACCCAATCTTGGGTATTTCTTTATTTTATATAACAGCATGAGACTGTACTAATATATAAATAAAAACTACAGAAAGAATAAAAAAAAAGTAAGATTTGATTTTTTAAAAGATAACATTGTCAAACCTTTAGCTAGACTAAGAAAACAATGACTCACAAATGAAATGAAAAAGAAGTGAGAAAAAGAGACATGAAAATGTTACAACAGAAATACAAGTGGTCATAAAAGAATATTTTGAACAACTAAATGCCCCCAAATTTGATAACCCAGAGGAAATGGCTAAATTTCTGGACACATACAACCTACCAAGACTGAATCATGAAGGCGTGGAAAATCTGAACAGATCAATAATAAGTGAGGAGATTAAATCAATAATCAAACATTTCCTAACAAAGAAAAGCCCTGGACCTAAAGTCCTCACTGCTAAATTCTACCAACATTAAAAAAACTAACACCAATCCTTCCCAAACTCTTTCAAAAAAGTAAAGTTGAAGGAATACTTCAAAGCTCATTTTGTAAGGCCAGTATTGGTCTGATACCAAAACCAGACCATGACACTACAAGAAAAGAAAATTATAGGCCAATATACCTGATGAATCTGGGTGCAAAAATATACAACAAAATGAATAATTGAGTAGTTGCTTGTCAAGAGTACAATTTTTTTTAGGCAGGGGTATTAAGCTTTGAGATCTACTGGAGAGCAAGATGACTGTAGTGAATAATCATATATTGTGTATTTCAAAATGGCTGAGTAAATTTCAAATATCTCACCACAAACTATGATAAGTGAGGTGAAGGTTTTATTAATTAGCTTGATTTAGTCATGTTGCATTGCATACATATGTCAAAACATAACATTGTACACCTTAAATGTACACAATTATGATCAACCAAATAATATTAATAAAAATAATATACTCAATAGAGGTTTTATCACTATCTGTTACTGTATTGGCTTTTACTTCCCTGGATAATAACTTTTCTAGGATGAACACATACAGCGTGTTTGGAAATCTGAGGATTTACAAAGTCAATAGCCTGATTCACAAAAAGTATATCTCTAGGTAGAAAATTCACATATTATGAGTGCCTCCTTGTTTTTATGTGATTTGTCTAATTTTATCATCACAATAGCTCTAAAATGGTTATTGTTTTCATACCCAAAAGAGAACAAAACATAGAGAAGTGAAGGTACTTTTAGCAAGCTAGTGGCAGAGACTGGATTCAAGGTCATACATTCTGATTTTAAATACAGTGCTCTTTTTATGATTTCAAAGTATTCCAAAATAAATTGGGGGAAATAAATTGCTGTGGTTGTTGCAAGCTACTCATCTTTAGAGGAACAGTGATTAAATACTTCTGGAACAAGAGTGCGTCTTCTTTAATTTTCTTTGAGAGAATAAAACTATACGGAAAAATTTTCTTCCACAGCCAAATGAATATTTTATATGAGAAATTGTTTTCAGGTTGTGCACTGTGAATCAAGGACAAATAGGGCCAAATGAGGCTCCTGAGAACAAAATGAAAGAGAATGCAGTAAAATATGACAAGGTAAAATGCCAGACCTTCAGATGACCATGGACTGTGTCATCAGCCAGGAAGGTGAGAGGTTGAGCTATTCTAGCTAATTGTATTATAAAGTAAGCATCTTTTCCTAACCACAACGGTCACCCTGACATACCCGACTAGAGTGCCGCATCTTGGGGGATACTTGCTATGTGGAAATGACAGATTTGCACTTTTTTTCCTCTATAAGTTTGCAGCAGAATCAGATCCAGATATCTCAGTGAATTCAGAGGGAATATGGTTTTCTATCAAGTGAATTTTGTGACATAATCCCACAACATATCTCAGAAATGAATAAAAATCACTGTAGATGCACCTACATGTCTCTGAGCTTATGAAAAAATAGGACTTTTGGGGCCTTTGGGTGGTGTAAAAATTACACATATGAACTTCCTTGAGTTCTCTAGTTCAGGGACCTTCCTCTTACTTGCCCAGTCAACAGGGGCAGTCTGTGTCAGGCAGGATCTCACTCGAACCCTCTCTGCTTACATAGGTTTATGGCTCTAAGGGATCTGTCAATTCCCTTCTGGAAAGTGACTGAAAAGCTGTTGAAAGCTGTATCACTTTCAATCTTTTAAATGGCTTTTAGGTCAATGCTAATAAATTTTGAATCTATAGTTCATAATTTTTAGTTGAACCACATAATTATTCTTATTTTGTTTATCATGTTAAATCCTTAGCATAAAATGCTACTCTCATCATTCTAGACCCTTAAGAAAAATCACCAGTCAGCTTTAATTAATTATATTTCTTTTTAAAATATTATAAGAAGAATCTTGTTTTTGGGAAGTACTAAACAAGCCCCAAATCTTTTCTTCGATATTTTAAAGACGTATGCAGGAGGGTAAAATGCAAGCAATGGAGTTATATGTTTAAACCTATTTCTTGGCTGGGCACAGTCGCTCATGCCTGTAAACCTGTTGCTTTGAGCCCAGGAGTTAGAGACCAACATGGCAAGAACTTATCTCTACAAAGTGAAACGAGCAAACAAAAAATTAAATTGAATGTTTTGGCACTTGCCTGTGGTCCCAGCTACTTGGGAGGCTGAGGTGGGAAAAACCACTGAGTCCAGAAGGTAACATTGCAGTGAACTGTGTTGTGCCACTGCCCTACAGCCTGGGTGATAACAGTGAGACACTTTCTTAAAAAAATCAATAAGTACATAAAAAGTAAACTTATTTCTTACTCTAATTCTGTACTACTCTATGGATAATTTTATTTGTTACAAATTATGCTATAGATAGAGATCAGGGAAAACATACAGGAAGCATGGTGAAGTGAAAAATGTAGCACAGTAGATTTAGATAATTCTAGACGCATTTCTTTTTCTTCTTGACTATGTAACATTGAATAAGCCCTTTAATCTGTGTCTCTTCTGTAAATGAGGATAATATTGTTTGCCTCCAACACATTATTGACTGGTTCAGTTATATTTCCCATGTTTTCAAAAACAATATGTTGGGGACGTTTTGCACTCATATAACTCCTTGTGTTGATCACTGCCAGGTAATTGGATGATTTATATTATTAGTGAGAGGTATTTTAGTTAGAGTTGAAAATATGCTCAATATGTCAGGGTATTTTTTTGTGATCTTCCACAATAAAAGTTGACTATCCTTGGTGAAGACTGGAACAGAGCTTTTCAACCTCATCCTGGAAGGAACTCTCCAGGGTATTGTGTTCCGTGCGGAAAAACTCACCTCGGGAGGTTCTTTAGTCCAATTGAAGAGTGCATATGGCTAGGCAGTGAGTGTGTTTTTAGGCTACTGTCTGGGGATAGCCAAGACAGAATTGAAGATATTTTACTTGGAGAATGAATGAATTAGGGACTTGCTATCTGTGATTATTGGCAAGAAGGTAATGTGTGGCAAGGTTTGGACTAGTTTTGTGAAGCTCTGGAGGACAGGAGTAGGATGGATATCATAAAATAATTTCTAACAGTTATACCTGATTTCAAAATGGATTGAGGTTATAAATATCTCAACACTGTATGTGTTTAGTCAGATTCTAGACAGACACTTTGGAGAGTTTTAATAACGAATTAACTTAGGCTGGGCATAGTGGCTCGCGCTTGAAATTCCAGCAATTTGGGAGGCTGAGGCAGGCAGATCAGGGCCAGCCTAGGCAACATGGAAAACCCTGTCTCTACAAAAAATACAAAAATTAGCAGGGCGTGGTGGCACATGTCTGTAGTCCCAGCTACTTAGGAGGCTGAGGTGGGAGGATTGATTGAGCCCAGGCAGTCTAGGCTGCATTGAGCTGTGATCATACCATTGCACTCCAGCCGGGTTGACAATAAGACCCTGTCTCAAAACCAAAACCAAAACCAAAACGAAAGAATTGGCTTAAATTATATCTTAACAGCCAAGGTCATTTTACATAAATATTTTATAAATTTATCATCTTCATTACCATTTTTATTGGTAGATTAATAAATCATTGCAATAAAATATTTTAAATTTTTGTCTATTTCTTTATAAGTATATTTAGAGAAAACATCAGCTGCAAATCAACTACATTCATATCACTATATTGTTCTAATTCATCACATTTCTTCAGGCCCATATTCTTGAGATAAGTATGACTTACTGATAAGTGAACTTACATTTTTTACTTTACTTTTCCATGGTTTCTGTGAGTTAGAAGAACATTATTTCATCTTTGATATTATCTTATTTTGAAATCATTTGAAGAATAAGGAATTGGAGGTATCTTAAATGTTTTCCAGGCTGATAATTTATGATGTTCTTATTCCCCTTTCTAACATTTTTGACTAGTGGCTATTACCACTTCCAAAGGTAGGAACTCCCTAGTTCTTAAGATATCTCTGGCATCTTTAAATAGGTCTTAGTTTTAAAATACCCTTTCTTTATGTTGTTCTGAATTCTTTCTTCCCATCACTTGTGTCATTTCTGCCCACTGGCACCACCAGTATGAAGCTAACCCTTTCTCCCATAAATGAATCTTCGTACATTTAAAGATGGTCACCCTGCTGCCTCACTTGGAGTCATGTTCTTTTGGGATTCCTGCTGCAAAATGTGTGTCATTGTCACTTTGGCAACTTTCCTCTGAGTGATCTGGCTTTATACATCCACTCCAAGGTATTCTATTTAGAACTGATCATAAACTGAATATAGCTGTGGTCTGGCTATAGAGAGCAGAACAGGACTGTCTCCTCCCTTGTTCTGTTGTTTGTATTTCTATTAATGCAGCCTAAACTATTAATGGCTTTTTGTAGTAGCTGGAACTTGTACCTGACTCCTTCATTCAAGCAATATTTATTGAATGCCTGCTATGTATTAGAGTCTCTTCTATGCAAATTAAATCATGAGCCAAACAAAAGTACTTACATATTAGGGAACTGTATATAATGAAAACCCTTTACTCTTTTCATAAGGTCTGTTGTTAAATCATAGTCTCCAACTTGAAATAATGCATTAATATGTATTCAAGTGTAGGATTTTACATTTTTCTAATTAAATTTTATCTTGAAAATATATGGCATATTATTTTAACATTCAGAGATTTTATGGAATCATGATCCCATTCTCTAATGCATTTACAGTGACTTGGCTATGTGAACAAAAGTAATAAAGTTTATAATGTTATTCTAAGTAGGGATTAAAACATTAAATGGGGAAAGACTGAAGACTGAGGCTATGTGACATGTGACTAGAAAACTCCAGAATGACACATAGCACATTGTTCAGTACCTTTGGGTATGAATACTTAACTGTATATTTGTCCACTTGATTGTTCCTGTGTATTACTTATATCTCAGCCTTTTTTTGTATGTGTGATAATGCCAGAAAAGGCTTTGTCAAATGCCTCGCTGAGACTTGTTTGCCAAATTTTGAGATAACTTCGTGTGAAGCATGATCAATCTTCTGTGCTTTTTGCAGCTCAGAGTTTGTGGATAAAAAGAAAAAAGGAGAGGAAATGGCCTTGTTTCTTGTCTTTAGAGCTGAACATAAGCAGATCTGACTATAATGGTTGACTTCTCCACAGAACAAGGCCAGACATCCCTATTGTTCAAGGTACTAACAGGCTCAGTTTTAATGCAGCTACAGCTGGTATCTAATATCAAATTTGGTGGGTGGACCACAGTGAATGAGCTGAAAGTCAAGCAGTGGTCAGTTCTTGGGAAGCAGGGGAATGGGCAGTGGGCTCTCTGATTCTCTTATGGCTCTCTAACCTGGGAGGAGGGATAGTGTCAATGAAGAATATAAGTTGGGCTTGTGTTCTCTAGGTTGATATTTAAGTCAGGAATATGGTCTTATAGGGGAGCCACAGAAGGTAACTACTCAAAACTAAGGAGTTATGCCACCTGGGGAAGCATAATATTATAGTGTTGCCCAAATCAGGGAGAAAATGAGGAATTTAAATTGGAGGGTTTCTCTTCAGTGAGGTCAAGAGGGTTGATATAAGGAGACTCAGGACATAATGTGACTTGGATCTTTGAATCCAAAGCTTCAAGGTGTAGGGCTAAGGATTCCAGTTTGATTCAACAATCCTTAAGGCCAAGAAAAACGAACAATGACAAGCATCCTAGGTCCAGTGGGGAAGACTTGAATGTAAACATAATTTTATAATATGATATAAATGCTATAAATAATATGTAGAGAACACCTTATGCTATTTATATAAGATTAGGAATCAAGAGGAGAGATGACACTGATGTCAAAAGGTGATGATTGGATAATAGCTTTTTGGTAGATGGAGACAGGGAAAAAATTTGGAGGAAGCAAGATGGATCATTTTGGCTGAACAGAAAAATTTATTTAGCATCAACCATACGCAAGGCACTATACTGGGCCATGGAGAAACAATAATGAATGAGACTATGTCCCTTTTCTTAGAGAGCTTATTATCAAGCGAAACAGGAATCTTGGTATGTTACAGCCAGGATGAATGATGCATGGGAAAAATGTGGAGTCAGGCTATGCAGGAAAATAGTGTGCACTTCTGAAAAGTCTGGATTTTCAACTGTAGATAATAGAGAGCCATCAGAGGATTTTAAGTAGGAATGCAATGGGGGCAAAGTTTGTATTGTAAAACAAACAAACAAACAAAAAACTGCTGACAGCGTGGAAGAAAAAGTGGAGGACAAAGAGACTTGAAGCATTTTAAAATTTATGTCCTAAATATTTTTATTCTCAACAACTTGAGATTTACAAGTGATCTGGGAGAAAGAGTAGACATACAAATGAGCTAGTCTTGGATTTATTTGTAAGGTTCATAAACATGATTCATAGGAAATAAAAACTCAAACTTACTAGCTTAAACAAAAAAATCTTCTCTCACACAGTTTCTGAGGGGCAGGAACCTGGGAGGGGTTTAGTTGTTGTGATCTGGCTCAGGATCTTTCATGAGGTTTCAGGCAAAATGTTGGCCAGGCCTTCAGTCAGCTGAATGCTTGTCTGGGACTTGAGAATCTGGTTGGAGGCCTCAGTTCTTCATTGGTTGAGAAAGAATGAATTAGTTGGCTTGGGCTATGACAACAAGGTACCATAGACTGGTTTACGAAACAGAAATGTATTTCCTGACAGTTTTGGAGTCTCAGATTGAGGTGCCAGTCCATTAGATTCCCGGTGAGGCCTCTTCCTGGTTTGTAGACCTGCTTGCTATGTCCTCATGGCCTTTCTTGGTTTGTGAGTGTGAGGGGACATAGCAAGCAAGCTCTCTGATGTCTCTTCTTTTAAGGTCACTAATCCTGTTGGATCAGAGCACTAAGCATATGACTTCATTTAACTTTAATTACTTCCTTAAGAGGCCCCATTTCCAAATACAGGCATATTAGTGGTTAGGACTTGAACATATGCATTTGGGGGAGACACAAACATTCAGTCCATAACTGAAAGGGGAGAGAGAAAGAGAGAAAGGGAGAGACAGAACAGAACCACACTGTCTTAAATAAGTGTAAACAAATAAGCATGGCTTTATTCTGATAACACATGATTTAAACAAAAATCAACAGCCAGCTGAATTCTGCCTGTGGAGTGTAGTTTATCAAACTCGTCGGCATGTATCCCAGTTTTTTGGCTTGCTAGTCTAGTGCTCTATCAAAGAGTGAATTAAAGTAAAATCTACACAATTTATTCTAAGTGACTACAGGCTGGGGCTTGATGATTTTGTATTCCTTTTGAAACCGTTTACACACCCTGCTTTCAATGATCTAGGCTAGCATTTTGCATGTCATCGATTTTGAGCTCATGGCTCTGCAGAATCCATCTTTGACTCTGGACAACTGAAAGAACATTTTCCCAGATTTACTCTTTGGGTATTTGTATGTTTTTAAGACTTGGTGTCAACAATATGGCATTTCGATGATAAATTCTTTTAGCACTCTGAATTATGGTGTACCTCTCCCTGGGAATTTGAAATCATTTAGATCAGCTGGATTCTCTCTTCTAGTCACCTTGCTCATCATAGACCTCAAGCCTTTCTTTTCGATATTCTACTCGTCTCTCTTTCAAGTTGCATGCAAAGATGGGGTAGAAAACCCGTGTTTTCTTTTTCTCATGCATTAGTATATCCTGTAGCACAAACAGAGCCCAGGCCACACATCTTCCACCAGTTACTATCCTTTCCTCTGCCCTTTAGCATAGTCCAACTTGTTTTGAGAGGCATTTTTATACCCTGGCTGCACTTCGCCATCTTCTTCTCAAGCCTGGGGAGGGAAATAGAAATACAAATTCAGGAAGCCCGGAGAACAAATAGTTTGACTCCGAACAAAGAGTCAAAGAGAACAAAGAGATTCATAATGTTACACATTATAATTAAACTGTCAAAAGTTAAAGACTAACAGACATACATAGAGCACTCCATCCAGCAGCAACACAACACACATTCTTCTCAAGCACAGTGTTCTCCACTATAGCTCATATGTTAGGCCAAAAAACAAATCTTAACAAATTTAAGAAAATTGAAATAATATCAAATATCTTTTTCTTTATTTTTTAACATACTTCTACTTGGATTTCTTTCACATCTATCAACTAGAGTAGTAAACATTAACTAAAACTGCTCCCATTAATAAAAACCAAGTACATTTTTAACGAATATTTATTTGGATGATTGCCTGTCCAAAGTCTTACTACTCTAGGCCTAGACCTGTCTTCAATAAACACCTCACTTAAACCATAATCCTGATCTAATTTCTCTCCTTGGTTCTCCCTTTCTGTTATTGTGGACAGGGGAATGTCAGCATCTTATATTCATAAGTAGAATATTTTTATGGGATAGATAATAAAAACATGACTCAGAAATAGTTCCACAGTTGGAACCAAATCTTTTTTCTACCACAGACCCAAGAATAACTCTTTGTACTGGCCTTTCCCCTTTCGATTCTGGTATTAGATGAAAGTTGAGTATTAAAAAATTAAATGTCTTGTTTTATATATAGAAGTTATATATAACTAGGAACAACATATCATTTTATTTGAATATTAAATTTAAAAATATATTAAAATTTAAAATACTGCCACTTTTGTCTGTTAAAAAGGCAAAAAATGCTAGTTCAGTTTGCAAAATTCTGAGAAAGAGGTGGTGAACATTTTGAAATGCATTTTTATAAACAGCTGCTCTGCCTATTGTGATTAGATAAAGAAGCTATTTATTCTGCTTTGGTGATATTTCAGATCTTACAAGCACCTCACAATAAAAACTGTGGTAGCCAATTTACCAAATGGCCAGTTTGCCAGATGACCTTATTTCTTTTAGGCATATTAATTTTGGTTAACCAGTTTTTATTTAGTCTTTATGATTGCAAATGTTAAAACTTCTACACATCAAGTGGTACATTGAAATTATATTTACTAGCATAATAGAAATATTTAATAGAAAATCTTTTATTTACATATTTTATTGATGTCATTTATTTATTTTAGGTGCAAATGCAGAATTAATTTTTAAAATAGATATTGCTACTTTTTTCTGCTACTGTAAAATTACATTTTATAATTTATCATCTTGATTTGAAAATTGAGATGTGTTATAAAACATTTTAATGCCTGTATTTTTAGAAGATGGTGTATAGGCCGAACACAGTGGCTCACACTTCTAATCTGAGCCTTTTGGGAGGCCAAGACAGGAGGATTCCTCGAGCCCTAGGAGTTTGAGACCAGCCTGGCCAACATAATGGAACCCCATCTCAAAAAAAAAAAAAAAAATCTGGGCATGATATTGTGTGTCTGTATTCCCAACTACTTAGGAGGCTGAGGTGGGAGGACCACTTTAGCCTGGGAGGTCAATGCTGCAGTGAGCTTTGATCACCCCATTGCACTCCAGCCTGGGTCACAGCATTAGACTCTTTCTCAAAAAAAAAAAAAAAAAAAGAAAAGATAGTGAATACTTTATATAAATTTAAAATTTGCTTTTGAAATATGAGTCCTGGAATGTTAGAGAAATACAACTGATTATTATAAAATTAGTTAGAGAACTCAGAAAACATGTTATCATTGATGTAACTTAAGCATATGAGGATATGTATATATGTGCCATACTGGTGTGCTACACCCGTTAACTTGTCATTTACAGTAGGTATATCTCCTAATGCTATCCCTCTCCACTACCCCCACCCCACGACAGGCCCTGGAGTGTGATGTTCCCCACCCTGTGTCCAAATGTTCTCATTGTTCAATTCCCACTTATGAGTGAGAACATGCAGTGTTTGGTTTTCTGTCCTTGCAATAGTTTGCTTAGAATGATGGTTTCCAGCTTCATCCATGTACCTGCAAATGACATGAACTCATCCTTTTTATGGCTGCATAGTATTCCATGGTATATATGTGTCACATTTTCTTTATCCAGTCCATCATTAATGGGCATTTGGGTTGGTTCTAAGTGTTTGCTATTGTGAACAGCGCTGCGATAAACACATGTGTGCATGTGTCTTTATAGTAGCATGATTTATAATCCTTTGGGTATATACCCAGTAATAGGATTGCTGGGTCAAATGGTATTTCTAGTTCTAGATCCTTGAGGAATCGCCACACTGTCTTCCATAATGGCTGATCTAATTTACACTCCCACCAACACAGTAAAAGCACTCCTATTTCTCAACATCCTCTCCAGCACCTGTTGTTTCCTGACTTTTTAATGATCATCATTCTAACTGGTGTGAGATGGTATCTCATTGTGATTTTGATTTGCATTTCTCTGATGACCAGTGATGATGAGCATTTTTTCACGTGTCTGTTGGCTGCATAAATGTCTTCTTTTGAGAAGTGTCTGTTCGTATCCTTTGCCCACTTTTTGATGGGGTTGTTTGATTTTTTTTCTTGTAAATTTGTTTAAATTCTTTGTAGATTCTGGATATTAGCCCTTTGTCGGATGGGTAGATTGTAAAAATTTTCTCCCATTCTGTAGGTTGCCTGTTTACTCTGACGATAGTTTCCTTTGCTGTGCAGAAGCTCTTTAGTTTAATTAGATCCCATTTGTCTATTTTGGCTTTTGTTGCCATTGCTTTTGGTGTTTTAGTCATGAAGTCCTTGCCCATGCCTATGTCCTGAATGGTATTGCCTAGGTTTTCTTCTAGGGTTTTTATGGTTTTAGGTCTAACATTTAAATCTTTAATCCATCTTGAATTAATTTTAGTATAAGGTGTAAGGAGAGGATCCAGTTTCAGCTTTCTACTTATGGCTAGCCAGTTTTCCCAGCACCGTTTATTAAATAGGGAATCCTTTCCCTATTTCTTGTTTTTGTCAGGTTTGTCAAAGATCAGATGAATGCCAAAAGCAAACAAATGTTAGTTCTGTTAACAGAGATCTACATGCCAAATGGTTGGATCCTGTCACCCTCAAATAAGATAGGTTAAGTGCAATATAATTTCTCTGGGGACTTTGGAGGTATTAGGCTATTGGTAATACAAACCTTTGCTCCTCCATTCAGCTAAAACTGGGTTCTTGTCGCACAATCAGGAAAGATTAGCCATGTGGACACCTTGAAGATTGAGTAGAGAGGAATTTATTGGGTGAAAAGGAAAAAAGGAACAAAATACTGTCAGTAGAATGAGAGGGGATCCTGCAGGCAGGCTGGCATCTCACAGACTGAATTCCAAGCCACCACACTTGAGCTGAAGAGGCTAGGCTCCTCCCCACTGCACAAGGTATGAACTTCCCTTAGCTCTACCCCATTCTCCCAGTGTGCTGGTCGGTTGAGGATGGTCCACGGACCCTCCTTTTTATCTGCTTCTTGCATCTATCATTTGGATAGAAGGTTATTTATTATGATTCTCTCTGTAAATCTGCTCTCAATGAACAGAAAAAAAAAATCTAGGTGATAAGATAATAACGGGGTGGAGAGAGAAAGATGTCAAGAATAAACAGATCCCAAATAAGGATTATATGAAAACATGCTATAATAGGGACCAGACGAGAAGACCATTAGCTACATAAACGAAGCGTAACCTGACTCCTGCCAATTTCTATTAAAAGTTTGTTTAATGTCTCTTTAGAAGATCCAGGCTTATGTAGAAATGAGCTCTAGGTCAATAAGCCAAAAGTCAATTCACCAAGTGACCAGTCGGCCAAATGACCTTGTTTCTTTTAACTATATTAATTTTAGTTAACCGGTTTTCATTTTGTCATCATGGTAGGTTTTAAAGTAATGATCAATTTGCTTCTCCCCCATTTTACTAAATAATGTACTTTTTGTTTCTACTGCTGCTGCTGACCAAGGGCCAGAGGGAGGGAAAGACTGACAGGCATAAGGACATGTTTTTGATTATAAAAAATTCTTAACAATACATTCTTCATGAATATATTCTATATATGAATATATTCTTCATGAATATATTCATTTAAATTTGTATATATATAAACAGAATTTATCTTTAGGGGACTAGATTGTTATGAATATATTTTTCTTAAGAATAGGAATATATAACTGGCCTTATAAATATTTTAGAATGTTAGGAATTTCAAGTTTAATTTTGATTTTATTCTTGAATCTAATCTATCTTTCCTTTCTGTCTTCATACCTCAAGTCCTCTTCTTTCTTCTCCCCCATTGCTAGCTCTTGAGCATGGTGTCATTAAGACAAAATAAGAACCAGTTAATATAGTTAGAAGAAATAAATAAATTAGGTAAATTAGTGAGTTATCTGACCTCTGTGGGGATGCAAACTTGGTGTGGTTGAGGGAAGGTTAATTTTTAATATTTTCTAAAGGAAATATAAGGATGATACTTTGCTTATAAAAAGAGCAGGATAAATTCTGTCACATAGCTATTAGCACAGGTACTTGGAATGAACATTTTACAACTGTTTTGGATCATTCCTATAATGGCTGCACCTTTGTTAAGATTTATGATTTTAATGCAAGATTGATTTAGAGTCTACGTGACTTACTATGCAAGATTTGTAGTCCTGCATTGGATTTGTCACTTCACTCTTCATCAGATGTAGGGTAGAAAAGGTCTTGTATGTGCTGAGTTAAAAGAGAAGAAAAGGTAAATAAATTATATGAAGATATTTATATTTGATGTATGTCATAGGTATCCTGACAATGCTATTAAATAAGCAAATGCTGCTGAATTTAAGGAAGAGGGAAATTGTCTTTTAGTTTAGTTATCTTATTTGAGAGATTTAAATAAGCCCACAGTAAAAAGCATACACAGAATGCAATGCGTTTCCCAATACTTTAATAGAAAGTCTGGTAAGGGCTTCCTGCCTGTCTGGTGAGTCACTGTACAACACTGTGCTGTGA
Source organism: Theropithecus gelada (assembly GCF_003255815.1). Lineage (NCBI taxonomy): Eukaryota > Metazoa > Chordata > Mammalia > Primates > Cercopithecidae > Theropithecus > Theropithecus gelada. The sequence continues at coordinate 142,601,753 of NC_037670.1, forward strand.
GTGGATCAGTTATGTCCTTTTCCAGTTACCCTGTTGTGCTGTATGAATGCAATTCTTTTCTATGTGTGCTGCAATGTAAGCAAGGTGGAAAGTACTGGCTAGACAACACTAATATTAAAAACAATTTTTATTTTAAGCTTTAGGAATTGTGTGATTGCCACTTTACACAGATGGCCTCTGGGAAAAGACTAACAACAGCAAGAAAAGTCAATGAACCTTTCTTTGTTCTTTGCCTTGTTAAAGAATTGACTAAAAAATTGCTCCTGATCAACAGTTTTTAAATTCAGTCAACTTCACAGGGAAAGCAAGTGACTGAACACTATTAGGGAATGACTCCTCCACTCCAATACCGTCAAATTAGATGTAATGAGTAGGCGACCGGAATACCATGTACAAATGCTGTTATCCTGAGGAACTCATTTGATTACTGAATCAGGGATTTAAAGGGTGACTTCCATAATAATTAAACCAGAAATAAAATAGTCCTAGAAAGATAAGTAGGTGACAGTCTCTTGCTTTGATTTCTAGATCTCCATTATCTGAAAATTCATCTGAAAGGCAGTAGGCAAGAGTTGAAACAACAGGGTGTCATTTCATTAGAAAAAAAAGATATATCAAAACTGAAAATATTCATAGAACCTTACTAACATGGATAATTGATACAACATTGATCTGAATGAATGAAAACACTGAATTGCAAAATTTATGTAAAGGAAGGAAAGTTAGTTCATTCTAAATTTATAGTTATACAAATAAGCTTAATAAAATATGTTCTTAGTGAATGTCCTTTATATCAGGTGGAAATAATTAATTCATGATTGGTTAGCTTCCTAGGACTTCTGTAATGAAGTACCACAAACTGTGTGGCTTAAAACAACAGAAATTTATTCTCTCATGGTTCTAGAGATTAGAATTCTGAAATCAAGAGCTGGCAGGTTGGTTCCTTCTGAAGACCTTGAGAGAGAATCTGTTTCATGACTCTCAGCTGCTGGTGTTTGCCAGCAATCTTCGGTGTTCTGTCTTCTAGATGTATCAGTCTAATCTCTGCTTCTATTTTCACATGACATTTTCTCCATGTGTCTCCCTGTGTCCAAATTTCTCTCTTCTGTATATGGACATGACTCATTGGCTTAGGGCCCAACCTAGTCCAGTATGACCTCATCTTAAATAATTACATCTGTGAAGACCCTATTTACAAATAAGGTCACATTCTGAGGTTCTGAATGGATCTGAATTTTGGGGAACACTATTCAACCCAGTATAATTAATACAGTAAACCACCAGCCCAGACAATCAGCTACACCCACCCCCCACACTAATGAGTTGTTTGCATATGCAAATACATCTGCAATGCTTCAAATTGTTTTTAAAGAAACAAAATTTGTCCTGTAATTCCAGCACTTTGGGAGACCAAGGTGGGTGGGTGACTTGAGTCCAGCAGTTCAAGACTAACCTGGGCAACATGGTGAAACCTCGTCTCTACAAAAAATACAAAAGTTAGCTGGACATGGTGGTGTGTTCCTATAGTTACAGCTACTCAGGAGGCAGAGATGAGAGGATTGATTAAGCCTGAGAGGTTGAGGCTGCAGTGAGCTATGACTTTGCCACTGCACTCCAGCATCAGTGACAGAGGGAGACCCAGTCTCAAAACAAACAAAAGAAACAAAATTTGCTATATCTATATTTTTATTATCAGTTTCTTTGTGACTCTTTAATATTGATATCATAAACATAAACTTAGCTCATTTCTTCTTTTAATTACCAGATATTCTAAATGTATTAAATTAGAACAAATGATTTTATCATAATTATACTTGGAATTCATTACTATAACCATAATCAACAGAATAACCCCCATTTTCTTGGAGGACATTAATGTGACAAAGAAGGGAATGCAGTGAAAGTATATTATCTAAAGTGACTTTTTTCCAATTAAATGGCTCATGAATCTAATTTGTTCATATCAATATGTAATGGCTGCTGGAGAAATAAACCATAAACTATGTCTGAATGGTATCATGCTGGATTACCCTGCTACCTCCCTGTCCTCTAATTTTCTTGTGCTGACTTTATTTTAAAATCCAAAAAGAGTATAGTGACATCCATACTACCTACCTGGAGGAGCCCACTGGTGTTCTCCCTCATACGTTTGCCAATTCCTGGGTAATGGGGAGAAGAGGTTACTTTCTGTATTAGTGCATTCCCACACTGCTAATGAAGACATAACCCAAGACTGGATAATTTATAAAGGAAAGAAGCTTAATTGACTCACATTTCAGCATGGCTGGGAGGCCTCAGGAAAGTTACAATCATGATGGAAGCAAGGCACCTTCCTCATAAGGTGGCAGGAAGAAATGCCAAGTGAAGGGGGAAGAGCCCCTTATAAAACCATCAGATCTTGTGAGAACTCACTCACTATCATGAGAAAAGGATGGGGGACACCACCGCCTTGATTCCGTTACCTCCACCTCATCTCTCCCTTGACACGTGGGAATTATGGGAATTCCAATTCAAGATGAGATTTGGGTAGGGACACAAAGCCTAACCATATCATTCTGCTCTGGCGCCTTCAAAATCTCATGTCCCTTGCACATTTTAAAATCAGCCATGCCTCCCAACAGTCCCCCAAAGTCTTAACTCATTCCAGCATTAACCCAAAAGTCCAAGTCCAAAGTCTTATGTGAGACAAGGCAAGTCCCTTCTGCCTACGATCCTGTAAAATCAAAAGCAAGTTAGTTACTTCCTAGATACAATGGTGGTACAGGTGTTTGGTAAATACACCCATTCCAAATGGGTGAAATTGTCCAAAACAAAGGGGCTACAGACCCCATGCAAGTCTGAAATCCAGCAGGACAGTCAAATCTTAAAGCTCTGAAGTGATCTCTTTTGACTCCATGTCTCACATCCAGGTCATGCTGATGCAAAAGGTGGGCTCCCATGGCCTTGGGCAGCTCCACCTCCATGGCTTTGCAGGGTATGACCCCTTTCCTGGCTGCCTTCATGAGCTGGCATTGAGTGTCTGCATCTTTTCCAGGCACACAGTGCAAGCTGTTGGTGGATCTACCATTCTGGGGTCTAGAGGATGGTACCGTCTTCTCGCAGCTCCACTAGGCAGTGCACCAGTGTGGATTCTGCATGGGGGCTTTGACCTCACATTTCCTTCTGTACCGTCCTAGCAGAGGTTCTTCATGAGGGCTCCATCCCTGCAGAAAACTTTGCCTCAGTATTCAGGCATTTCCTTACATCCTCTGAAATCTAGCTGAAGTTCCCAAATCTTAATTATTGACTTCTGTGTACCTCCACATTCAACACCATGTGGAAATGTCAAGTGTTAGGGTTTGCACCCTCTGAAACCTGACCTATATATTGGCCCCTTTTAGCCACAGCTGGGATGCATGACGCCAAGTCCCAAAACTGCACAAAGCAGCAAGGCCCTGGTCACGGCCAGTGAAACTCTTTTTTCCTCCTGAACCTCTGGTCTTGTGATGGGAGGGCCTGCCATGAAGTTTTCTGACATGCCCTGGAGACATTTTTCCAATTGTCTTGGAGATTAACATTTGACTCCTCATTACTTATGCAAATTTCTGCAGCTGACTTGAATTTCTCCTCAGAAAATAGGGTTTTCTTTTCTATTGCATTGTCTGGCTGCAAATTTTCTAAACTTTTATGCTCTGCTTCCCCTTTAAATGTAAGTTCCAATTCAAAATCATCTTTTTGTTAATACATAAAACTGAATGATTTTAAGAGCACCTGAGTCACATCTTGAATGCTTTGTTGCTTAGAAATTTCTTCTGCCATGTACCCTAAATCATCTCCGTTGAGTTCAAAACTGCACAGATCTTTAGGGCGGGGGCAAAATGACCCTTTGTTAATTCCTGGATAATGGGGAGAAGAGGTTACCTTTGCTAAAGCATAGCAAGAATCACTTTTATTCCAGTTCCCAACAAGTTGTTTATCTCCACTGAGATCACTTCAGCCTGAACTGTATTGTCCATATCACTATCAGCATTTTGGTCAAAGCCATTCAACGAGTCTCTAGGAAGTTCCAAACTTTCCTACGTCTTCTTGTCTTCTGAGTCCTCCAAGACTCTAGGAAGTACAAACCTCTGCCTGTTACCCATTTCAAAGTCACTTCCACATTTTCTATATCTTTACAGCAGCACAAACCCTAATCATATCACCTTCCATCTATTTCAGTCAATGCCAATTCTCTTGTCTTAGCTGTTACTCTGAGAATTTGCTGCTGCTGTCTTTTTTTCTTGCTTGGCTTCATCTCATGCTGGACTACATCTCTCTTCCTTCACTTTTCTATAGTTCCACTACATGATTGTTGCATCTGGCAATCTTTCATTGAAGTTTTGGTGACTGCAGAGAGCCTGGAAAAAAACTAAAATATTGTCACTGTTCTTAGAAACTTCCTGCTATCAGTTAATGCATGGCTTTCTCACTTGCCATGTCCCTCTGGATGCCCACATCCTCCCATCATATTGTGGGACCTTGTTTTGTTTTCCTATGATCCCATTTATCTTGTGTTATTCTCAAAAATGTCACATTTTTCTTTCTTAGTTATATAGAACATTTTAGGTTTTGCTTTGTTTTATCCTCTCTTTCCAAACCACAATCTGGGAAGTATTAGAGGTATAAATAAAGTAGTTATCTTTCAAGTTCAAAGAGGTCCATCAAGATGTTTTTTGCTAGACAAAAATAGATAAAGCATCACCTCATATTAGTATTTACATTTTCCTAAAATCCCTTAAAGCCACTATAGTAACTGAACCTTGAACTTATCTTCAGACTCTACTGTACATTTTGCTGACAACAATGCCTTTTTGACAACCTAAGAACTGTTCTAAGTGTTCTCCTGAGCATTTACCCTAAGGGAGTGTTCTGAGCTGTCTCCCTGTACTTCATGATCTGCATGAGTGAAGGAAGAAAATTTATGTTAAAGACTCAGAATAAAATGGAGCTCTAATGTTAACACAAGGCATTTGGAAGGCAGAGATAAGCTATGTACAGGACCACACGAGACTTACAAAGAGTTGGTTTTGAATATTTTGAAGTTTATGGCTTATGAGCAACTCTCTTTAATTGTCCTGCCTTCTTACTTGAGGAACAATTTATGCAGAATCTGTATGCAGTAGAAAAAATCAATGTCTGGTAAAAAAAAAATAAGAATTTTTTGCCCATTGTAATTGTGAGGTGTCATTGTTCACATTTTACAATTAAATAAACAAGAATGCTAAGTAATGAAATGACTCTCATCCATATATCTTACGAGTGGCACAGTTGAAAACTAAGGTCAGTCAACTCTGGTTTCTGATTCACTCTTTTTATCTCTAGGAAAGTTCATTCTCTCAAGAATGGAGAAAACATAAGGGGCTATTTTTATTACAGCAAATAATTACATAGTATGTTCGTAGCCAACCCATTGAAACTAAGTAGTAAAGAATGAAAGTCTTCTTCCGTCACAGATGGGTTGTGTCATGTGGATCAGTTAACTGGCGGCTGAACTTTCTCTGTATTTATGTATCTTCTGTTGTCCAAATCCTGGCAAACTGTACATTATTAACTAACTCCTTACTCTTGTTTCTGAAGTGTTTAGAAGCTATCGTTTCTTGTCAGCTAAATGTAAAATAGTCGTATTAGTTTAGGTTGAAATAACTTGTCATGAAATGAGATTAATGATACTTCTTAGTTTTGTATCATCTTGCCAAAACCATAGGGAGTAACAGTTAAACAAAGCAAGAGAATAACTTGCAACTGAAACAGGAAATGAGTATGAGTTGTCTATTGCCAAATAAAAGTGTCTACAGTAATTATGACCTCCAGTCTCTCTTGCACCATAAACTGTTGCAAAATATTGTCTCCTAGATTCAGTGTAGTGAGAGAAAGTCTCCTCATAGTTGTAATGTAAGAACACTTAAATGGGATAACATATGTAAAGCACCTTGAACAGTTTCTGGCATTTAGTAGGGGAACAATAAACTTGAATTTTCTTTTACCATTGCTTATAAGGTTTTTACATAGGTAGTGAAAAAAAGTTTTTCATGAGGGTTGCAGAAAAAATAATAATGCTTATGCAAATTTGAATAAATTTTCAGGATATTTTCAGCCTTTTTAGTGAGCATTTTTTGCTACATTAGTCGGTTTTACTGTGTTTTTATATTACTCAGCTAAGATGACAGTAAGTTATCTATTGAGTTGGCATTTTTTCTTTTTTAGATACAGACATGGGTAAAATGTTAAATTTGTTATGAATTTACTTAAGAGAACCATGGACAAGAACTTTCTGAAGAGGCTGGGGCAGGAAATCGAAAGGCCAAGCTGTCTGAATGTTCTGCCTCTGGTGCTGCCAGTTGAGTTAAACAATCATCTCTAAATAAGCATTACTCTTGTTAGTGTGTCTGACATTTTCTTCACCTTCCCATCTGCTTGAAATTGCTAGTAGAGTTGCTCCATGTACTCCTGTTCTTGGGGAGTTTATAAGATGTTTGATCACTTCCCCTGATTTCCTTTCTGCTCATCTTCCTGGTAATAACCCAGTTCTTTCTGCTGACTTTCAGTTGTTGCATTTGCTGGGGATTGGCTTGCTTTGTTTGTGATTCAGATTTACTCTGAAGCCATTGTCAGGGCCAAAAGATAATTTCCCTTTTGCCCTTCGAAGGTTTGCTGAAAATCACTGACAAGAGGCAGATTAATAGGAGAAAAGGCATATACATTTATTTTGATCATAGTTTTACGTGACACAGGAGCCTGCAGAATAAGGACCCAAAGATACAGGGGAAATTGTCCATTTTTATATTTAGGTTTAACAAAGTATAGACAGCTGTGTAGAAATATGATTGAGCAAAAATGCTAATAGACTGTTTGGGGAAACCCAGCCAAACAGCCTCCCTGAGCATGTGTTTCTTCCATCTGGGTGTGAGGCAGACCCTCTCTGGAATGGGGTCCTTGTAACTAGAGTAAAACAAGGCAGATCAGATAATTTTTCTGCGGTCAGTTTGTATACCTAAAGGTGGAAGGAAAGTTAGAATAATATTTTTAGCTTTCATAGCTGGCTTTGTGGAAAAGGGATCTGTGTCCTATGACCCCCCTTGGGAAGAGGATTCTAGTTTCTATGGCTAGGCTTGGGGGATCATGGGACTGAGAGAAGGACAGGGGAAGGTCAGAGAAAATTTTGCTTTGAGGCCTTCATTTTGGGGCATTGTCTTCTGAGTCACAACAACATACTTAGTGGTTTCTAGGCTCTGAAATCTGGGTTTCCCCATTTTAAATTTCCATGTAGTCTTGTGGTCTTAACAGGCTGGTGCATTTGGTGAGTATTCAGTGGTTGTAGATGCAATTTCCTGACACTTCAGGTCATTGATTCCTACTGTTTTTCTTTTTCTTTATCTTTTATTTCTTATTTTCTATTTTTATTATACTTTAAGTTCTGGGATACATGTGCAGGACGTGCAAGTTTGTTACGTACGTATCCATGTGCCATGGTGGTTGCTGCACACATCAACCCGTCATATACATTCAGTATTTCTCTTAATGCTATCCCTCCCCTTGCCCTCCAACCCCCAACAGGTCCTGGTGTGTGATGTTTTCCCCTCCCTGTGCCCATATGTTCTCATTGTTCAACTCCCACTTATGAGTGAGAACATGTGGTGTTTGGTTTTCCGTTCCTGTGTTAGTTTGCTGAGAATGATGGTTTCCAGCGTCATCTATGTCCCTGCAAAGGACATGAACTCATCCTTTTTTATGGCTGCATAGTATTCCATGGTGTATATGTGCCACATTTTCTTTATCCCGTCTATCATTGATGGGCATTTGGGTTGGTTCTAAGTCTTTGCTATTGTCAACAGCGCTGTGATAAACACACATGTGCATGTGTCTTTATATCAGCATGATTTATAATCCTTTGGGTATATACCCAGTAATGAGATTGCTGGGTCAAATGGTATTTCTAGTTCTAGATCCTTGAGGAATCACCACACTGTCTTCCACAGTGGTTGAACTAATGTACACTCCCACTAACAGTGTAAAAGCATTCCTATTTCTCCACATCCTCTCCAGCATCTGCTGTTTCTTGACTTTTTAATGATCACTATTCTAACTGGCATGAGATAGTATCTCATTGTGGTTTTGGTTTGCATTTCTCTGATGATCAGTGATGATGAGCTGTTTTTCATGTTTGTTGGCCACGTAAATGTCTTCTTTGGAGAAGTGTCTGTTCATATCTTCTGCCACTTTTTGATGGGGTTGTTTTTTTTCTTGTAAATTTGTTTAAGTTCCTTGTAGATTCTGGATATTAGCCCTTTGTAAGGTGGGTAGATTGCAAAAGTTTTCTCCCATTCTCTAGGTTTCCTGTTCACTCTGATGATAGTTTCTTTTGCTGTGCAGAAGCTCTTTTGTTTAATTAGATCCCATTTGTCAATTCTGGGTTTTGTTGACATTGCTTTTGGTGTTTTAGTTATGAAGTCTTTGCCCATGCCTATGTCCTGAATGGTATTGCCTAGGTTTTCTTCTAGGTTTTTTATGGTTTTAGGTCTTACATTGAAATCTTTAATCTATCTTGAGTTAATTTTTGTATAAGGTATAAGGAAGGGGTTCAGTTTGTTTTCTGCATATGGCTAGCCAGATTTCCCAACACCATTTATTAAATAGGGAATCCTTTCCCATTGCTTGTTTTTGTCAGGTTTGTCAAAGATCAGATGGTTGTGGATGTGTGGTGTTTTTTTTTGAGGCCTCTGTTCTGTTCCATTGGTCTATATATCTGTTTTGGAACCAGTAACAAGCTGTTTTGGTTACTGTAGGCTTGTAGTGTAGTTTGAAGTCCGGTAGCATGATGTCTCCAGCTTGGTTTTTTTCCTTAGGATTGTCTTGGCTACATGGGCTCTTTTTTGGTTTCATATGAAATTTAAAGTAGTTTTTTCTAATTCTGTGAAGAAAGTCAATGGTAGCTTGATGGGAATAGCATTGAATCTATAAATTACCTTGGGCAGTATGGCCATTTTTCACAATACTGATTCTTCCTATCCATAAGAATGGAATGTTTTTTCCATTTGTTTATGTCATCTCTTATTTCCTTGAGCAGTGGTTTGTAGTTCTCCTTGAAGAGGTCCTCAACATCCCTTGTAAGTTGTATTCCTAGGTATTTTATTCTCTTTGTAGCAATTGTGAATGGGATTTCACTCATGATTGGCTCTCTGTTTGTTTTTGGTGTATAGGAATGTGTGTGATTTTTGCACATTGATTTTGTATCCTGAGACTTGCTGAAGTTGCTTATCAGCTTAAGGAGATTTCGGGCTGAGACGACAGGGTTTTCTTCTTCTTCTTTTTTTTTTTTTTTGAGATGGAGTCTTGCTCTGTTGCCCAGGCTGGAGTGCAGCGGTGCAGTCTCGGCTCACTGCAAGCTCCTCCTCTTGGGTTCATGTCATTCTCCTGTCTCAGCCTCCGGAGTAGCTGGGACTACTGGCACCCGCTACTGTGCCTGGCTAATTTTTTGTATTTTTAGTAGAGATGGGGTTTCACCGTTTAGCCAGGATGGTGTCAATCTCCTGACCTCATGATCTGCCCATGTCGGCCTCCCAGAGTGCTGGGATTACAGGCGTGAGCCACAGCGTCAAGCCACGATGGGGTTTTCTAAATATACAATCATGACATCTGCAAACAGAGACAGTTTGACTTCCTGTCTTCCTATTTGAATACCCTTTATTTCTTTCTCTTGCCTGACTGCCCTGGCCAGAACTACTATGTTGAAAAGGAATGGTGAGAGATGGCAGCCTTCTCTTGTGCCATTTTTCAAAGGGAATGCTTCCAGTTTTTGCCCATTTAGTATGATATTGGCTCTGGGTTTTGCATAAAGAGCTCTTATTGTTTTGAGATACATTCCATCAATGCCTAATTTATTGAGAGTTTTTAGCATGAAGGGCTGTTGAATTTTGTCAAAGGCTTTTTCTGCATCTATTGAGGTAATCATGTGGTTTTTGTCATTGATTCTGTTTATGTGATGCATTATATTTATTGATTTACATACGTTGAACCAGCCTTGCATCCCAGGAATGAAGCCTACTTGATCCTGGTGGATAAGACTTTTGATGTGCTGCTGGATTCGGTTTGCCAGTATTTTTATTGAGGATTTTCACATTGATGTTCATCCAGGATATTGTCCTGAAATTTTCCTTTTTTGTTGTGTCTCTGCCAGGTTTTGGTATCAGGATGATGCCGGCCTCATAAATGTCTCAGAGATTCTGGTACATTGTGTCTTTGTTCTCATTGGTTTCAAAGAACATCTTTGTTTCTGCCTGCTTTTCATTATTTAGCCAGTAGTCATTCAGGAGTAGGTTTTCAGTTTCCATGTAGTTGTGTGGTTTTGAGTGAGTTTCTTAATCCTGAGTTCTAATTTGATTGTAGTATGGTCTGAGAGACTGTTTGTTACGATTTCTGTTCTTTTGCATTTGCTGAGGAGTGTTTTACTTCCAATTATGTGATCAATTTTAGAATAAGTGTGATGTGGTGCTGAGAAGAATGTATATTCTGTTGATTTGGGGTGGAGAGTTCTGGAGATGTCTATTAGGTCTGCTCAGTCCAGACTTGAGTTCAAGTCCTGAATATCCTTGTTAATTTTCTATCTCATTGATCTGTCTAATATTGACAGTGGGGTGTTAAAGTCTCCCATTACTATTGTGTGGGAGTCTAAGTCTCTTTGTAGGTCTCTAAGAACTTGCTTTATGAATCTGGGTGCTCCTGTACTGGGTGCAGATATATTTAGGATAGCTAGCTTTTCTTGTTTCATTGATCCCTTTACCATTATGTAATGTCCTTCTTTGTCTCTTTCGATCTCTGTTGGTTTAAAGTCTGTTTTATTAGAGACTAGGATTGCAACCCCTGCTTTTTTGTGCTTTCCATTTGTTTGGTAATTATTCCTCTGTCCCTTTATTTTGAACCCATGTGTGTCTTTGCACATAAGATGGGTCTCCTGAATACAGCACACTGATGGATCTTGACTCTTTATCCAATTTGCCAGTCTGTGTCTTCCCATTCTGTCTGTCACTTTCAGGTACACCAATCAAATGTAGGTTTGATTTCTTCACATAGTCCCATATTTCTTGGAGGCTTTGTTCATTCCTTTTCATTTTTTTTCCCTAATCTTGTCTTCATGCTTTATTTCATTAAATTTATCTTCGATCTCTGATATCCTTTCTTCTGCTTGATAGAATCAGCTATTGATACTTGTTCATGAAGTTCTCGTGCTATGTTTTTCAGCTCCATCAGGTCATTTGTGTTCTTCTCTAAACTGGTTATTCTGGTTAGCACTTCCCATAACCTTTTATCAAGGTTCTTAGCTTCCTTGCCTCATGTTAGAATTTACTCCTTTAGCTTGGAGGAGTTTGTTATTACCCACCTTCTGAAGCCTACTTCTGTTAATTCGTCAAACTCATTCTCTGTCCAGTTTTGTTCCCTTGCTGGCGAGGAGTTGTGATCCTTTGGAGGAGAAGAGGCATTCTGGTTTTTGGAATTTTCAGCTTTTTTTTGCTGGTTTTTCCTCATCTTCATGGATTTATCTACCTTTGGTCTTTGATGTTGGTGACCTTCGGATGTGGTTTTAGCATGGTCATCCTTTTTGTTGATGTTGATGCTATTGCTTTCTGTTTGTTAGTTTTCCTTCTAATAGGCCCCTTTTCTGCAGGTCTGCTGGTGTTTGCTCGAGGTCCACTCCAGACCCTATTTGCCTGGGTATCACCAGCGGAGGCTGCAGAACAGCAAAAATTGCTGCCTGCTCCTTCCTCTGGAAGCTTCGTCCCAGCAGGGCACCCGCCAGTTGCCAGCTGCAACTCTCCTGTATGAGGTGTCTGTCAACCCCCACTGGGTGGTGTCTCCCCATCAGGAGGCACAGGGGTCAGGAACCCACTTGAGCAGGCAGTCTGTCCCTTAGCAGAGCTCAAGCACTGTGCCAGGAGATCTGCTTCTCTCTTCAGAGTCAGCAGGCAGGAACATTTAAGTCTGCTGAAGCTGTGCTCACACCTGTGCCTTCCCCCAGGTGCTCTTTCCCAGGGAAATGGGAGTTTTATCTATAAGCCTCTGACTGGGGCTGCTGCCTTTTTTCCAGAGATGCCCTGCCCAGAGAGGAGGAGATTCCTATTGTTTTTCTACTGCTGCTTCTAGGTTTGGACAGGTTGTATTTCAGTAAAGAGTAATAAACACACAGAAAGAAGACAGGAATATTTTACCCAGTGCTTCACTGAAATCAGATTCAGTATATTTATCAATAATTATTCACTGAGGCTATTCTGTCCTTGATTTGGAGCTAGTGAACATGTTGTAGGTGTGACATAGAGTAATAATATAAATAAAAAATAAAAATCATAACCCATCAATTGGATGTTTTATTACAGAAACCTGATATATCTAGGGAATTATTAACATGTGGATACTTTGGTGTCAAGCATTAAACATAACCTGTTTTGTTAACCATGTGAAAACGTTAAAGTAGCACACATTTTATTTGGCATGTTATCATCCAGTGACAAAAAATATTAAAGAATCTTAGTGGAAGGAGTTATATATATAAAACAGGAATAATAATTTAAGAACAACAATAAAGATAGATATACATTAGAAAATATCTCTATCTTAGTCCACTTGAGCTACTATATAAGAAAATACCTTAGACTATGTAATTTATAAGGAACAGAAAATTACTGCTCACACTTCTAGAGGCAGGAAAGTCCAAGATCAAGGTTTCAGCAGATTTTGTGTCTGATGAGGGTTTGCTGCCTGCCTCGTAAGATGGTGCCTTCTAACTATGACTTCACATGGTGGAAGGGGCAAGGGAGATCCCTTGAGCCTCTTTTATTGGGGTACCAAAATTTATGAGAGTGGAGCCCTCATAACTTAATCTCATCCCAAATGCCCCACCTCTTAATTCTATTGCATTGGGTTTTAGGTTGCATCCTATGAATTTGTGGAAACACCAACATTCAGACCATAGAACTATCTAAAATAATGCAATTGTGGTAATCACCTTTTTGGCCAAAATATACTTTTAAAGTAATGAGAAACCAGTCAGTACTTAGGTCAAATTATATTTCTAAAAGTTAATAGCTTAGATGGTTTTTATTGTGTCATATAAAAAAGTTAAACAATTATATTTAGTTACTTAAGGCTGATGCTTTAAAAAACAAGACTATGTGAAAGGAATCCATTCTTGAGAATGCATTCTTGTGTTGCTAATGAAAACTTTGCTGTCATAAATAAAAGGAAACAAATATATGTATAAAAGAGAGCTTTTCTTCACAAGTTTTATTTGACCTTTAATAGAGTCCGGAGATGCTATTAACATGTAAGTAGTTTTAGAATTTCAAAAATAAAGGGATTCTCTCTGACTGCAGCATTTTTGTATTTTTAATTCCAAGGCCTCTGTTATGGTGTTCACATACTGATTAAATAATTAGTTTTTTCATTTTTCTGCCAATCTGGTAAGCAACAACTTGAATGATCAAACAGATGGTAAATATAAATATTTAATATGCAGAATTTTATGTAATCATTTGTATTAATATTTATCTAGCACTTTAATTTTCCAGCTCCCTTTTGTGTTAGTCATTTCCCCAGCATCCTAATGCCCGTGAGTTTGGGAGTTTTGTTACTTGCTGAGGAGGCAGGCACCAGCATTGAGAAAATGGACTGGGGTGTTGGGCATCTGAATTTTCTTCTTTTCTCTGTGGTCTGGAAATATGATAAAATACATATCTATATCTTTTGCTTATTTGAAAGAATTATCTAATCCCTATGCTAGATTTATGTTATATTGATTGGGGGGTGGGGGAGGAAATGCATGATATTTAGACTAATGGCATATCACTTAAGGGCTGGGCTATTTGAAGGAGAAGTGTGAAAGTTTAACGTATCCTTAGCACTTACATTGTGTTAGGCTATACAATCCAAAGTTAACAACACTGTCTTCTGCTGTTGGTCCTATTCAGCTCTCATCTTATCCTTCTGTGACTGGAAAGGGGTCTGGATGCAGACCCTAAGGGAGGGTTCTTGGATCTTGCATAATAAATAATTCAGGGTGAGTCCATAGAGTAAAGTGAAAGCAAGTTTATTAGAAAAGTAAAGGAATAAAAGAATGGCTATTCCATAGACACAGCCTCTGGTTGCCCATTTTTATGGTTATTTCTTTATTATATGGTAAATAGTGGGTGGATTATTCATTCCTCCCCTTTTTAGATCATACAGGGTAACTTCCTGGCATTGCCATGACATTTATAAACTGTCATGGTGCTGGTGGGAGTGTATTAGTGAGGATGACCAGAGCTCACTCTGGTTACCATCTTGGTTCTAGTGGGTCTTAGGCAGCTTCTTTACTACAACCTGTTTTATCAGCAAGGTCTTTATGACCTGTATCTTGTGCCATCATCCTGCAACTTAGAATGTCTTAACCATCTGGGAATGCAACCAGTAGTTTTAGCCTTATTTTACCCAGCACCTATTGAAGATGGAGTTGCTCTGGTTCAAAACCTCTGACACTTCCAGTCTTGCCTACTTAAAACTGTTCCCCATGCTGCTCAAACATAGTTACTGAGCAGATCTCTCTTAATGCAAATATATTATTTACTCCCCTATTAGAAATTTTGTTATAGGCTCTCTGTAGCCTACAAGAAAAAGGTAAAACATCCAACCCACCCCTGATCCATCTAGGCCCCCAACCTCACTCAACTCACCAGCTAACTCATAGTTCACGCTGTATTAATGAGACAGATACCTCAGACTACTTCATACCTCCACACTCTTGCTCCCTGTTCCTACTTCCCGGAATACCCTCTTCCCAGAAAACCTTTCCCATACCCCAGTTGATTCTAAGTACCCTTGTGAAGAAAACCAGAATATTTTACCCCAAAATATACTTCTTTGGCATGTTTTAAGATGGCTATTCAGAGGGACCGCAAAACATAAACATAGCCCTGAAAAGCTGCCTGTTTTGTGGGAAATTTGCATCTGTAGAGGAAATCTATGTTAGTGAAATGAAGTAAACAACAGATGAAAACAGGTTTTCTCTGAGGTCCCCCTTGGATCTAGGAAAGGTTAACTCACAGAAAAAAGAGACTCAAAGTCTCACACTTTTAAAGGTCTGACAGAGAAGCCTTTACCAAAAGCTACCATCTATTCTTTTTGAGGGCAGCTCTGAGATTACCTGAAATATTTTCATGTGCATAACAAGATAGGTTTGCTTAACACACTTTCTTTCCTTTACTCTCCTATAACCTGTGATACCACCTTTCCCTGTCCGCAGGACCTCCAAGCCTCTATTCTTTCTGTAACCTGAGGGTATAACGAAAGCTTCAGTTATTTGACCCCTCCTTTGAGCCTCATACCTTGTAGTATCACTTCCATGTCCATAAGCCCATTAATAAATTTGTAAACCTTTCCCTTTCATTAATCTGTCTTTCGTTACAGAGGTATCCCAGCTAAGAACTTACGAGAACTGAGAAAAGGAACTGGATATTTTTTTTTCTCCCCTTCCATTGCCCTAGGCTTCCATAGACATCTTACTCATTGGCAGAACAACAGCATGTTTGATAGTCCAGGCCTCAGGCTGGGTTTGATCATATAGTCTGTCCTTTATTTGCTGGATATCCTTAACTTCCTCAACCTCCCATTCCTTATCAGCAAAATAAGGTATTTATATTAATGGTACTTGTCTCATAGAGGAGTCAGTGAGTGAATACTTGTAAATTGGTTTGACATTGTGCCTTGCACATTGTAAACATGTAATAAATGTTTCAATTACAATGATACCATTTTCCATTATCAGTAATTATGATGGCTATAGCATCTTTTGCATTATGATTTCAACATTGTCTTTTCCATGAGTTTGTTTTCCAACTAGATTATCTCCTCTTATAAGGCAGTATTCATTCCATATTTATCTCTGAATCCTCAGAGCTGTGCATTGAGCCTCATTCATAATAGGAAGTCAATAGATGTTATATACTTACAAGATTGCCAGCTTATCGTCTAAATTAATATTAAAGCATCACACTCTGGACTTTGTAGGATGGCTAAGAAAAGTGTTTCTTCATAGGCTAGAGGTTCAGATTATATGTTCGTTACAAAACTGTCAGGTTTGTATGTCCTCTGTGCAGAAACATATCAATATCCTGAGACAGTGGAGATTGCAGCAGAGAAAGAGTATAATAACTGCAAGGCTACCAAGCAATGAGATGGGAGGAATCCTCAAGCCTCAAATCTGTCTCCTTAAGGGGTGCTGCTCAAGGATCTTTAAGAGGATTGTGGAAGGTGAGGGGCTGGAAAGTTGGGGTTGTTATTGGTCGAGGTAAGGGGGATAAAATCATCAGAATGTGGATATTGCATTCTTCCGTGAGTCAGTTCATTGCTGGACCCTTCAGACAAGCAGCTTTTATTAATATGCAAAATATAAAGGGAAAAATTTAAAGAGAAATTTTATTATTTTATTTGTTTTAGATTTTACCTATAAAACAAACAAACAAAAAACACAATATATTGTGACAAGGGGTACATAATAAACAGCTACTAGCTATAAGAAAGTGGGCCAAAGAGCAAGCTGGATTAATAATTACTGCTGATTTTGCTATAAGCCCAGCTAGATTTTATTGTTTTTCTTAATTGATTTTATACAATTTTCTTGGGGATAGTTCTGTGTTCATGTACATTTCTAGTACTTTCAGTGTAGTCTCTGTTGAGTGTTCCTGGGGTTTGTTTCTGACAGCCATTTTCTGTTTTCTCCATAGGTACCAGGCTCTTGGAGCCTTACATTCTTCAGTGTTAGAAGGTACTAGAATATTTAATTCCTGTTTTTGCATTTATAATTAAATAGTAAAACTGTTTTACTGTGTGCAGATATTGATGATGTTATTTATGTATTTGGTTTATGTTTTTGTTTACTTATTTATTTATTTATTTTGAGGCAGAATCTCACCCAGGCTGAGTGCGGAAGTACAATCATGGATCGCTGCAGCCTCAACCTTCTAGGTTAAATAAATCCTCCCACCTCAGCCTCCCAAGTAGCTGGGACTACAGGTGTGCACCACGACATCTGGGTAAGTTTTAATTTCTCATAAAGACAGAGTCTTGCCATGTTGCCCAGACTGGTCGCAAACTCCTGGACTCAAGTGATCTCCCTGCCTTGGCCTTCCAGAATGTTGGGATTATAGGTGTAAGCCAGAACACCCAGCCTATGCCTTTGTTGAAACTCTGAAAGCAGAATGGAGGTAGTAGCTTTAAGTGAATCAAAAGAAATGATTTTTTCTTTTTTTTTATTTTTGAAGATCTCAAAGTTTGTAATTTTTTTCTTATCCAAGTGCAATATTGTTAAATAGATGGTATTTTTGAATATACCTTTTAGTAAGTTATCTTTAATATTTCTGGTTCCTTAGCAAGATGAGAGGTCTTCAATGACAAATAATTTTCTTTTAATCTTGGTAGGACTTGTCAGTTCTGTTGGCATAAACATAGGGTTTTAAATTGAAAACCAAGGTTGTTTATTAGATATAGATAGAGATTTACTATAAAATTCCATTATCCAAGACTTCTAAAAGATTGATGTATCTTTGGTTATTATTAATACTCCCATATCTCCTCTTACAGTTTTCTTTTTTTATTGCTTAATGCTTTATTTTTCTTACTTTTCTCACTTTTCTCTGGAAAAGCATTCAGTATGTAGTATTATAATGTATAACCTTGTGAGCATATTTATAGCATCTCATTTTTTAATATTGTGATGAATGATTAATCATAAAGGGTTCACCTTTTTTATCCTATGCAATAACTAATGTATCCATGATTTAATACTTTGAAGGTTTTTAGAGGGATGTTTATTTGAAAGTGGAAATGTTTATTTTTTTAAAATCCTTATTCTAAGATTTAAAAAATTCTTTGCTCATGCATACGAGCCCTCTCTTCTGTTTAAGACTCAAGAAGACTTCCAAAAGAAGTGTAAGTGTTGAGGAGTTTTTCCTCTACTCATCTTGGGTTCATTGACTACCATATACTTGCCTTCTCACAGCTGCTGTCCCTAAAACCTGGAAGCACTTTTCTGAAAATTAGACAGAAAAAGGCAAATTAACACGAGAAAAACAAACAAAAAGCTAATAAGAAGCTTATTAGAGGGCATTATGCAACTGGGGGTACTCAGTGGATGAGTAACCCAAAGAGGGGGTTAGGACTTGGGGAATATGAAGTGTCTTGAGGAAGGAAAAATCCATTTGTAGTGGAATTACAAGGGAAAGAAAAGTGCTTCCAGTTTTTAGGGACAGCAGCTGTGAGAAGGCAAGTATATGATAGAAACCAATGAAAGAAGGTTATTTTAGCAAGGTTTGCTACATAGATTCCAGTGGTGCTTTCTCTAGTCTGATGAGTTTAGAACTGTCTCCAGTGATTAAGAATACTCTTGCTTTTTCTGATAGAGAGGGGAGGACAGACAGATTTTCTTTGTATCTACTCCTCAATTGCTCTCAACTCAAAGTAATGCTGAGAGAATGTGTCCATATTGAATAGTTTCAATAAATGGCATGTATTTTTAATACTCACACAGAAACACACACACACGTTTGTGTGTGTTTGCATGTGCACACAGGTGTAAAACAAACAAATCAACCCCAATACTTTGAAGTCAAGAGGAGGATCCACAAAGAATTCAAATAACTTATTGAAATTGCAGGAGAAGGTGAGAAATGTCTTCCCTCTCCACATCGTCGCCACATAATTATAGTTAATGCTGTGGTACTAAAACTCAGCAAGGGGTTAGAGCAAGAACTTTGGAATTAGGCTGCTGAGAGTTCCAATCCTCTTTCTTGCCATTTCCTGAGTGTCATCTTGGGCAAATTATTTCCATTTTTTTTATCAGTGTACTTACCATATTGATGCAGGATATTTTCGGTGCCACTTCACCAGCTGGAGACCTCTGTGGCCCGTGATATCCCTATCCAAGCCCTGTGCAGCCCTTGACTTGCTGCTGGTGGTATCCCGCCCGCTTGGCTCTGCAGGCTGTGCTGGCTTGTGCCCTGGCCTGGATCCCATGCTTAGCCTGCAGCTGGGCTGGGTGTTTCCCAGCCCGCCTCTGTTACAGTTCGTTCAGTCTCACTGCCCCACTCTGGCCTGTGGCTCCAGGGCTGCTCCAGCACCACCACTGCTTCCTGTCACATGGGGCAGCTACCCCGTGCCAGCCGAGGGCAGAGGGTCACAGTGTTACAGACTTTTTTGTACTCACGTTTGGTGGGTTCCAAGTGCTTGTCCTACCTCCAAAAGGAATGAGGTTACACTGACAGCTGAAGGGTGAGAAGGGTGGAGAAGTGTTTTATTGAGCAATGGAACAGCTGTCAGTGGAGAGGGGACTCGAAGCAGTAGTCCTGCACCTGAAGATGGTTAGTCCTCCCCACCCAAAGTCAGGCAGTCCCTCTCTCAGTGTGGCTGGATCTGGGGCGTTTATGGGCTCAGAATGGGTGAGTGTGTGGTGATTGGTTTGTGAGTATACAAAAAAAAAAAATCAAAAACCAAAACAAAAAAACGCACCACTCAAACATGGGCATGGTAATGTTAAAAAACCAATTAGGGAAGGAAAGGTGTATGCAAAATAGGTGAAGTGTAGGGATCAATCAGAGGAAAGCACGCCAAATGGGAAGAGAGGTTCTCAATCCAGTCCATAGATTTATCTGAGACTTGTAGCCAGGCTACAGGCTTTAAACTGTCCTTGATAGTTGAAAGCCTGAGAATTTCTTACACAATGTAATGAAAAATATTCTACAGGCTTTAAACCGTCTGAGATCTGGCCACTGCACTCCAGCCTGGGCAACAGAGCGAGACTCTGCCTCTAAATAAATAAATAAATAAAGAAATAAATAAATAAATAAATAAAAAATAATCCATCTGTAATCCCAGCACTTTGGGAGGCTGAGGTGGGCAGATCACGAGGTCAGGAGATCGAGACCATCCTGGCTAACATGGTGAAACCCTGTCTCTACTAAAAATATAAAAAAAATTAGCCGGGCGTGGTGGCAGGTGCCCATAGTCCCAGCTACTCGGGAAAGGCAGGAGAATGGCGTGATCCTGGGAGACAGAGTTTGCAGTGAGCTGAGATCTCGCCACTGCACTCCAGCCTGGGCGACAGAGCGAGACTCCGCCTCTAAATAAAAAAAATTATTTATTTATTTAAATCTCCTGTAGAAGCCAAATAACAGAAAACATCATATAAATTATTTTTTATTATAAACGTTTTGACATCACAAACTTAAGAGTAGAAATTCTTTTTCTATTCATCATTTTCATTCCTTTCCTAGTATGAACACTTTCTATTTTTCATTACATTTGTGTAAGAAATTCTCAGACTATTCACTCCTAGCAAATATAACCTAACAAGAAAAATGTCATGAATCAAATGCATGATGACAAAAGGTGTGGTTTCACTGGGGACCTGCCCCATCTGCGTAGAGATTTCTCTGTCTCCTGCTACTATCAATATTAGGTAGTTGTAAGTAATGTTTCAGAAGTTGTTAGCATATGGAGTCCCTGAAATTAGGTGCAAGATTTAAGAATTCTGGGAAAGATCTTATTTTAATCAAGTCTATCTCACTTAAATGGATTAATTTTTAAAAGGCAGGAGAAAGGTTTATTGAATGCTCTGAAGAGAATGACTTGCACTAATCCTTTGTTTCATTCAACACAATTCTCATCCTTTATTAAAAGCAGAATAGCCTCATGGTCTGCTTGTCCTCCAGATAGGAGTGGCTTGTATATGATTGATATTTCTTGAGATCATGAATATAGGGCTTGCTCCTGCTCTAGGGCTAAACATTAGAAGACCAAATGGTGGCCGGGTGCAGTGGCTCACATCTGTAATCCCAGCACTTCGGGAGGCTGATGTGGGCAGATCACGAGGTCAGGAGATCGAGACCATCCTGGCTAACATGGTGAAACCCCGTCTCTACTAAAAATACAAAAAAATTAGCCTGGCGTGGTGGCAGGTGCCTGTAGTCCCAGCTACTCGGGAGGCTGAGGTAGGAGAATGGTGTGAACCTGGGAGATAGAGTTTGCAGTGAGCCGAGATCTCGCCACTGCACTTCAGCCTGGGCGACAGAGCTAGACTCCGTCTCTAAATAAATAAATAAATAAGACCAAATGGCTTGGCTTGTATGGGCTTAGAGTTTCATCTAAATAGGAGGAGTGTCCTGACAGCTATAGTCTCAATTCACAACCAGGCTCCTACATTTAGGCTCCTTGCTCCCTTGATGTTACGAATCTGAAAGAGAATGCATCTCCCTCAAAGTTATGTGAGAAGTGAAACCTTTTACTGAATAATTGTTTTCTTAAAGAAGAAGGGATCTATTATTGGCTTGACTGTTTTATCTTACTTATGCAGTCTAGACTTAGTAATATTCTTAACTGACACTTTTTTTTTAGTGGAGCAGTATGGATTTATCTTTACTTTCCTCTAATAGTATCAAAAGCTAACATCTAAATGTAAAGATATTAAGTTGACTCAATTTCTTTTTTTTCCCAAGGAAAGATGTCACAATATTATTTTGGAAATTCTCTGTATAGATTGTGAGAAAGCCTATAAAAATGTTTACCGCATAACAATTCAATCAATACTATTTCTGCGTTCCTCATGACCAGTGTTCTTAATTCATAGTAAATTCTCTCAATTTCAAGGTCTAAGGTAAAGACCATGTCCTCGGAGAAAAAAACGTGTTATAATCAAACTATCACTATTAAAACAATTCGTTGGACCAGCTGAAAATTTTTATTAATTCACCTTTATAAGTATATATTAAATCATTGTATTTTTGTCTTAATATACTTGAGGTAAAGATGGTTGATTTCCTCCATAACCTTATTTAAGAAACAGATGGGTTCTATTATTAGTGGATTGTAATAATAAGAAAAAAACCCACTAATTGCTTTGAAAACTAAAAATCAATCCTGAATATTGAACTAAAAATTAATAAAATGTGATATTCATTAGAAAATGTTTTTTACTTTGAAACTACAAAGAGTCTATGTAAATTTATTCTTACACACGTGGAATACTGAAAAAGCAAACAAAACTTATGACTATATTCAGGAGCTTTCACTTGTGATTAATAACAAAACAGCATTTTAATAAATAAAATATTTATGTATTAAGGTAAAATAGACTTGAATATATAGAGAATCCAGCTTCACTGGCACTAGTGTTATATTTTGAAGTAATATTGAAGATAAAATATTTATGTTTAAGCCAAATAACAGAAAACATCATATAAATTTATTATAAACATTTTGACATCACAAACTTAGAGTAGAAATTCTTTTTCTATTCATCATTTCCATTCCTTTCCTAGTATGAACACTTTATATTTTTCATTACGTTTGTATAAGAAATTCTCAGACTATTCACTCCTAGCAGATACAACCTAACAAGAAAAATGTCATGAATCAAATGCATGATGACCTCAGGCTACAGCTTGTCTTGTGTTACTGTCTTCTGAGGGAGAACAAATCCAAGCATCTTAACTAGATTTATAGACTTCTGTTGACTCACCACAGGGATGTTTTAGAAGGTCTCAGAGTATGGTGGTTTTGTGATAATCAGCTAAAGAAGTTATGGCCTGTCACAATTTGTGCTTTAAATAAACTCCAACTTGTTGTGTGTATGTCAAGAGCAATGTTTTAATACTTGATAACAGTATGAAATGGTGTAGGTACACTCACCACTTCTCTAATCTCTAGATTGGAGCATCATCTCTTTTCTAGTTTCTAGAACCGTTAGATGAACACGTCAAGAATCTCTGGTGCTTAAACCTCAAATGTTGTGGTGCATGCAAAGAATTGGACACTTGAGCCGCTTATGGTCTTCTTGAGGAAAGGTGCTAGATTATTTTGGTGACTAGAAACAGACTCAGGTTTTCTTGAATAGTAGAATAGTAAAACCGTGGTTATATTGCACATGAGAATGAGGACAAGAGTATTGTATAGAAATAAACCAGAGATCGTAGACACTAGAAAGTAGTTGAGGCTCCAAGAAAATCTAAGAAGCTTTAGCGTTCATCAGTATGAGAGCTTCCATTTCCTACACTGAGGAATATACTGTTCCTCATTTCTGCTTCTACCACAATCATTTGCTTCACTCTCTATTATAAAAACATCTCTTATCGATTTCAGTTTTGGTTTAATTTTAACATACGCATAATCATATTTTTACTTGTGGCCCACTATGATACTGATATTTCATAACCTCCCTTTCTGTGCATATTTTC
The DNA here is from genome assembly GCF_003255815.1 of Theropithecus gelada. Lineage (NCBI taxonomy): Eukaryota > Metazoa > Chordata > Mammalia > Primates > Cercopithecidae > Theropithecus > Theropithecus gelada. The sequence continues at coordinate 142,625,017 of NC_037670.1, forward strand.
AGCTCCTATTATCAGCTCTTTAAGTTCTTCTATAGCTCATGCTTAGATTACCAAGAGAGAGAATCTGAATTACCATATAATCTAGGAATTTGACTTCTGAGTATATATGCAAAAAAACTGAAATAGAAATGTCGAAGACATCTCCGTGTTCATTTCTGCATTATTCACAATAGACAAGATATGGAAGAAATGTTAGTATCCATCAATGGATGAATGAATAAAGATGTTGTGGTAGATACACACAATGGGATACTATGCAACTTTAAAAAAGAAGGAAAGACTGTCATTTGCAACAACTTGGATGGAGCTGTAGGACACTCTCCTTAGTAATATTCTTAGTAAAATAAACTACACGTAGAAGAAATATTGTATTTTGTCACCTACACGTATGATACAGTCTTTCTGTTCCTTAGCTCAGCTAGGTCCAAGTTATTTTCTCATGAATAGGAAGAATTAGGCACATGGACACTGAAGAGTGAGTGCAGTAGAATTTATTAAGTTAAAGGAAAACTCTCAGCAGAGAGGGGATGCAGGGGTGGTTCCCCTACCCGAAGGCAGGAAGGCTTTTCCGGTGTGGCTGGGGACTCTTTCCGGTGTGGCTGGGGACTTAGAATGGGGAATGTGTGCTTACTGGATTGTGAGTATGCAAAAAAGATTAAAGTGAAGACACTACTCAAAGGTGGGCATGGCAGTGTAGAAAACCAATTAGGAAAGAGTAGGTGTACATAAAATAGGTGAAGGGTCGGAAACAATCAGAGGAAAGCATGCCAAACAGGAAGAAAACTTCTCAATCTGGTCTGAGGATTTAACTTGTAGCTGGGCTTTCAGGCTTTAAACTATCTTCAGTTTGGAGGTGGGGTTTCACTGGGGACCCACCCCATCTGTGTAGGCATTTGGCTGCCTCCTGTCTCTCTCATGTGGAATCTAAAAAGTCACTCATAGAATCAGAGAATAAAGTGGAGGTATGAATCAGGGAGGGGTGAGGATGGCAGGATGTAGATCGAAGAGTACAAACTTTCAGTTAAACTGGAGGAATGCATTTTACTAATCGATTGCCCTGCATGTTAACTGAAAGTTAATAAGAATGTATTGTATGTTTCAAAATGGCTAAAAGAATAGATTTTTAACATTCTCACCATAAAAAAAAGTTGATTAGGTGATGGATATGTCAGTATGACTGAATGTTCTACAAAGTACACATAGATCAAAACATCACATTGTACTCCATAAGCATACACAATTATTATTTGTCAATTAAAACTAATTTTATAAAAAGACAAACAAGAAATCAAGGATTATAACTTACAGCTCTGAAAAAAAAACAGTCAAAAATTGAAGAAACTACTAACAAAATGCTAAGCATAGTGGATTAACAAATGCAAATCTGAAGCCATTTTTCTTAAATTTCAGAGTTCTAAGGACGAATAGAAGACCCTATTGATTTTCTAGAAGGCCCAATTAGGCCACTACCAAACAAATACATATTGGAATGGGATCAGACTTGTCATTAGCAACACTAGATGCTGAAGACAACTGAAGAAGTCTTTCAGAGTTTAGAGGGAAAATAATTTTTAACTTAAAATTTTAAGCCTAGCAAAACTGCAATCAAATGTGAATAAAGAACACAATTATACTCAAACATCTAAGTATTTGGAACACTTACACACCATACAGTCCTCCCCTTTTTTCTTTAAGTTACTGAGTATGAACTCTAGCAAACACTAGTATAAATCAAAAAGTACCACAATCAGTTTTACACTTGGGGATACAGAGAGATGAAAAAAGTGTTCCTACTATCTTTTAAATCATCACCACCATCGTCTTCCAATGGACAAACAGTGAGTTCATGACTTTGGAGTGCTGAGATTACAGAGAAACCAACTGCCTGACAATTTAAAGAGACACTCCTGATGTCAGGGATGGAAAATTCACGAGCATTGGTTTACTGAAAAAGATATAGCCAGATATAGAAAAGAAGAGTTTAACTAGAAAGAGTGGTAAAATGCTGGGGGCTAAACAAGGCTGTACTAATGAGAGAGGACATTTCATCCTGTTGCATGTTCTTTTTCACTCCATGAATCCTGCTGGGACTCAAAGCAAAGATTTGGGGAACTTTAAAAAGTCTCCCTTATGGTAAAAATCTGGGTGGGGAAGAGTAGACACTGTGGAAGGGGCACTAAACTCTATCAGAGCACTTTTCTTCAAACTCTGTAAGACAGTAGGCTTAATCTATGGGGACAGGGAAAATAAAACAGTTTTGCTGTTAAGACACTGGTGAAAACAGATTGCAGTTGGGGAAGAGAACTAGAAAACCTGTCTCTAGTGAAGGGGCAGGGAAATACTTAAATTACCAACAGGGCAAACATATTGAAGTAAGGGACATTGCATCTGGATAAAATAAGTTTAATCTTAACAAAGAAGACTACCTTGAACTCCTTACCACCAGACTAAGAAGTGTTAAGTAGCAATTAGTTTGCATGACACACTCTGAGGTGAGCAGAGAGGGATGACCAATAGCTGAAAGTGAGCCAGACATTGAAAAACAAAACCAAACATATCGCACACTGCTTTTTAAAAGATATTTCTGGAAAAATTTAAACACTGTGTGCAATGAGGGTAACCATTGCAGAAACAAACCTCAAACAGTCCATCTCCTAATTTGATTACCTACAGCTCCGGCATTAAAGGCTTAGCAGAGGAAAAAAATGTGCCCAGTTTCAGGGATAAAATGTTGGTTGCCTCAGTCTCTATTGTCATGCACAAGATACCTGAAAAATTTGCAAAGCATATGAAAAGACAAGAAAAAAAAATGCATCAGAAGAAAGAAAACGACTGTAAGAACTGAACTCAGATGTGATACAGATATTTGGATTATTTTAAAGAAAATTTAAAATAACTATAATTAATATATTAAACACTGTAATGATGGTGTTGTATCAATTATCAGGTGGTTAATTTCAGTGGAGAAATGAAAATTATGAGAAATAATATAATAGAAATGCTAGAAATGAAAAACAGTAAGGAGATGAAGAATGTCTTTTAAAGGTTCATTAGGAGAATCAAGGCAGAAAAAGAAAGAATCAGTGAAGCTGAAATTAGGCCTATAAAAAGTTATTTAAACACAAACACAAAATGTGGAAACAAGCAAAAAAACTAAACCCAAAACTCCAAACAGCTTTCCAGTAAGTTTGGATGGTATCAAATGGCCTACTATATACACGATTAGAATTTCAGAAGGAAAAGGGAGAAAGAGAACAAGAAAAAAATATATATATTTGAAGAACTACTGGCTGGGTTAAAAAAAAAAGCTATTAATGATAAGCATCAAATGATACATCAAAAAGATTAGATTGTAGACAGAGAAATCTTCACCAAAATATTATCAAAGAGAATCCAGCAATATAAAAAAGAGATACAACCAAGGGCAGTTCATCCAATAGATGCACGACTGGTTCCGTATTTTAAAATCTAAGCAGGCAATTCACCATATTAACTGTCTAAAGAAAAAAAATGGAATGATCATTTCATATATAATGTATGACAGATGCAGGAAAAGTATTTGACAAAATTCAACATCCATTTATAACAGAAGAAACTGTGTAAATCAGGAAGTGTCCTTAACCTTGAAATAGGCATTAAAAAACCTGTTAGTTAATATCATGCTTAGTGGTGAAAGATTAGATGCTTTCTCCCTAAGATTGCTCCTATTCAGCATAATGGAAGTCCTAGTCAATTTAATTAACATAAGAAAAACACATAAGACTTGCAGACTGCACAGAAAGAAAGAAAGACAGAAAGCAAGAAAGATGTTTTCTATTTCAGGCAACACCTTTGCCTAAGTAGAAAATATTAAGGAATGTACAAATAATTAACACAACTGGTAGGGGAGTTTGGTAAACTCACAGGACATGAAATCAATATGCAAAAATCAACTGTATTTCTAAACACTGGCAAGAAATAATTGAAATTTAAAAATAAAAATAATACCATTTACATTAGCACCAAATTAAATAAAATACTTGGTATAAATAAGGCATTTAAATAATATGTATACTATAAACTACAAATCGCAGATGAAGGAAATCAAGACCAAAGTAAAAGGTTGAATAAAACATGATCATGTATTAGGAAAGTGAATAATGTTAATATGTCATTTCTCTTCAATTTGATCTATAGATTCAGTGCAGTCCCAACCAAAATCCCAGATGGTTTTCTGTTTATATATATTGACAAACTGATTCTAAAATTTATGTGGAAAGGAAAGGAAGCTGGAATAACAGGAACAATTTTGAAAAAGAATAATAAAATTAGAAGATTCAAAGTACTCAATTATAAAACATACTAAAAGGTTACAGGTATAAGACAATGTAGGCTGGGTGCAGTGGCTTATACCTATCATTCCAGATCTTTGGGAGGTGAAGGCAGGAGGATAGCTCAAGAGTTTGAGAACAGCCTGGGGCTCATAGTGAGACCTCATCTCTACAAAAATATTAAAAAATTAGCTGGAAGTAGCTGAGGTGCGAGGATTGAGCCCAAGGGATTGAGGTTACAGTGAGCTGTGACCCTACCTGGATGACAGAGCAAGACGCAGACTAAAAAAAAACAGTGTAGTAATGGCAAAAGAGACACATGGATTAATGGAACAAAAGAGCAAGTTGAGAAATACATGCATACAAATATAGTTCACTGGCTTTTGACAAAGAAGCAAAAACAGAGGAATTGTATGTCTACATGTAAACACATGAACTTCAAGATGTTCCTTACAATTTTTACAAAAACTAACTCATAATGGATCCTAGACCTAATTGTAAAACATAAAACTATAACACTTTCCCAAGAAAACTTACATGAAATTCTGAGTTTGGTTGAGTGCGGCAAGAATTTAGATAAAACATTAAAAGCACTATCTACAAAACATTAGAAGCACTATCTACAAAATAAAATTTGAAGTATTGCACTTTACCAAAATTGAAAACTTTGCTCTGTGGAAGACAATGTTAAAAGAATGAAAGATTGAGTCATTGACGCAGACTGAATATTTTCAAGTTACATATCTGTTAAAATACTTGTATCTTAACAATATAATACATTTAAAACTCAATAATATGAAAGCAAACAATTTTTAAAATGAGCTGCCTGGGCACGGTGGCTCACCCCTGTAATCTCAGCACTTTGGGAGGCCGAGGAGGGCAGATCATGAGGTGAGGAGATGAAGACCATCCTGGCTAACACGGTGAAACCCTGTCTCTACTAAAAATACAAAAAATTAGCCAGGCATGGTGTCAGGCAACTGTATTCCCAGCTCCTCGGGAGGCTGAGGCAGGAGAATCTCTTGAACCTGGGAGGTGGAGGTTGAAGTGAGCCGAGATAGCACCACTGCACTCCAGTCTGGGTGACAGAGCGAGACTCTGTCTCAAAATAAATAAATAAATAAAATAAAAGATAAAGGTCTGAACAAGCACTTTACCAAGGAGGATATCTGGTTGTGAAATATACATATTAAAAGCTGCTCAACATCATTAGTCATTTAGTAAGTGCCTATTAAAACTGCAATGAGATAGTGCTACAGAGCAGTTAGAATGGCTAAAGCAAAATTGTATACAAACTGACAATACCAATTATTGATGAGATTGTAGCATGACTCTGTCACATTGCTAGTTGGAATAGAAAATTATACAGCTACTCTGGCAAACAGTTTGGCAGTTTCTTATAAAGGTATATAAATAGTAAATACACATTCAACATATGACCCAGCAATTTAACCTGTTTCCTCATGTAAGATGTGAAATCATGTTAACATTAAAATTTATACATGCACTGTTAATGGTAATGTAAATTAGTATAGCTACTGTGGAGAAAAGTTTAGAGGTTCCTCAAAAAATTAAAAATAGAACTACCTTACAATCTAGCCATCCCATTCCTAGGTATATGTACAAAAGAACGGAAAGCAGTATATCAAGAAGATATTTGCACTTGCATGTTTATTGCATCACTATTCACAATAGCCAAGATTTGGAAGCAACCAAACTGTTCGTCAACAGTTGAGTGGATAAAGAAAATGTGGTACATATACACAGTGTAGTAATATGCAGCCATAAAAAGAAGATCTTGTCATCTGCAACAATATGGATAGAACTGGAGGTTATTATGTTAAGTGAAATAAACTAGGCACAGAAAGACAAACTTCACATGGTATCACTTATTTGTGGAAGTTAAAAATTACAATAATTGGACTCATGGAGATAGAGTAGAAAGATGGTGACCAGAGGCTGGGAAGGGTAGTGGAGAGCTGGTAGCAGGGCAGATGGGAGGTGGGGAGGGTTAATGGGTACAAAAACATAGTTAGAAAGAATGAGTAAGACCTAGTATTTTCTAGCACAACAGGATGACTATAGTAAAAAATAATTTAATTGTACATTTAAAATAACTAAAAGAGTATAAATAAACGGTTTGTAATACATAGGATACATGCTTATGGTGATGGATAGCACATTTTTTATGATGTGATTATTATGTATTGCATGCCTGTATCAAAATATCTCATGTAACCCATATATGTATGTATATATATACACCTATCATATATCTACAAAAATTTAAAAAAAATAGATGAATTTCTGTAGCAGATTTATTAGTAATCACTAAAATCTGGAAACAACCCAGATGTCTTAATAGGAATATGGATGAACCAACTGTGGTGCATCCATATAAAGAAATTCTGAGCAATATAAAGATATGAGCCATTTATTCACACAACAGGAGGGATAGATAAATATTAATTGCATTTTACTAAGTGAAAGAAATCAGTCCTAAATGCTAATATTGTATGACTTTAATTTATATGACAATATAAATGGGAAAAGGTAATACCAAAGAGATTACAAACTGATTAATGGTTGCCAGGTTTGGTGAGTGAAAGGGTTTAGCTACAAAGGGATATTTGGAGATAGTGTTTTGGGTGGTGGAATTGTTCTGTTTTGTACTGGGATGGTAGATGCATGCATCTATGCATTTGTCAAAATTCATAAGATTATATAATACAAACTTCCGTTTTATGCCCATTAAATATAACCAGGATGTGTGTGGGGGAAGGAAGAGGGGGATGAAATGGAATGCTGTTAGGGACAAAGGAATCTAACAGTATTGCAAGTGAACACCATAACCCCACTGAAAGGAGTGAGGAAAAGAGGAGCTGATCTACATCACTTTGGAAAACCATGTTTTGATACATCCTATAATGCTGAAATCAAAATGATCTGTTTATAAACATTGTACTTTAGTTGATTATATTATTTCTTACATGGATGTTGTTTAGCATATAGTGAACTGGTACGTAAATAAACAGTCATCCCTCAGTATCCATGGGGGACTGATTCCAGGACTTCTGGTTACCAAAATCCATGGATGTGCAAGTTCCTGATACAAAATGGTATTTGCATATAACTGATGCATATCTTTCTGTATGCTTTAAATAATCTTTAGATTACTTATAACTAACACGATGTAAGTGTTATGTAAAGAGTGGTTTAGGAAATAAGGACAAGAAAAAAAGTGTATATATGTTTAGTACAGACACAATTAAAAAATATTTCAGTCCACTCTTGGTTGGTATCATGGATATTGAAGTCTTACCATATCTATGTCAACATATTGAAGGTGGTGAGAGCTAATTTTCTCATTGTCAGATGAAGAAGTTAAAAACAAGCAAAGGGGAATGTCCAAATGAACTATATAATCCTGGATTGGAATCGCATTTAACAGTATTAATTCAAGGTTTTAAAAAATATATATATATATAAATATACATAGATACAAAATAAATATAGGGTGTGTGTGTGTGTGTGTGTGTGTGTGTGTGTGTGTGTGTGTGTCTACATGGGCTAATATATATTTTTGCATTTCTTATTCATCTTCTGAGAGTAATACTGTAGCAGCAATGGCTATACCTAGTTCTTGGATCTTTTTAGATCGCATTCTATGATAAAATGAGCCAGGACTCTTTAGAAAAGTGGTTGATTTCACAGCTGGAAACGGAAGATACATATGAACCTGGAGCATCTTGTGGTGCCAGAAAGTAAAACACTGCCCCCACAAAGAAAAGAAAAAAAATGAGGCATTTTAAAGAACACAAAAGCCAACCTGAAAGAGCTCATAATTGGCCGGGTGCGGCGACTTACGCCTGTAATCCCAGCTCTTTGGGAGGCCGAGGCGGGCGGATCACGAGGTCAGGAGATCGAGACCATCCTGGCTAACATAGTGAAACCCTGTCTCTACTAAAAATACAAAAAGCCAGGCGTAGTGACAGGCGCCTGTAGTCCCAGCTACTCTGGAGGCTGAGGCGGGAGAATGGCGTGAACCTAGGAGGGGGAGCTTGCAGTGAGCTGAGATCGCACCACTGCATTCCAGGCTGGGAGACAGAGTGCGACCCCGTTTTAAAAAAAAAAAAAAAAAAAAAAAGTCATAAGTGTCAAAGCTGGAACAATTTAGGAAAAATGAATAATGATAATATTAGATGAATGCCCCAAGAATAAAATAAATATCCAGAGGTTCATAGTTTTATTATTTTATCCATAATAAAATGGTAAATGGGTGAGAAGAGAAATTTTTCCTCACAGAAAATTTCTGATGAATAAATATGGGTAGAAAGAACAAAATAGCAAATCATCATATAAATACTACAGTAATAATTGTTCCAAATAAGATAAGCTGATGAATGCTAAGTTGGTGGGCAAAATTTAAGGGGAAATAGGATATTCGGATAGTCTCAAAGTGGCTCCACCATATATCATTTAGCAAGGGGGGAAAGAAGTAACTATAGTGAATAAACACAATGACACCACCTTAAATGACCAAGTTTAATGTCACTAGTAATATGTATCATATACTTTCTGAAATTGTGCACTAAGAAGAGTATATCAGCTCTATGATATTTATCCACCAGATTTGTAAGCTCATTCTAATCCTGATTATATCTGTGTCTGTATCTCTATTTGTGTATATGTGATTTAGAGAAGGGTTGCAAATATAGTGCAGAGTTCCCCTATATCCTTTGCCTAGAATCCCCTAATGTTAGCATTTACATAATCACTATGCAATGATCAAAATTTTTGACCATATAAATACATGATTATATATGCATGATGAGGCACACACATGAATATATATGACAAAACCCAAATTGAGGAACTGTTTACAAAATACCTGACAGGTTTTAAAGCAGTCAAAGTTATAAAATACGAGGAAAGCCTTAGGAGCTGTAATAGGTTAAAAGAGAACTATGGAAGCTGAAAGCAATGCTGGATACTGGATACTGGAACAGAAAAAGAATATTAGTGGGAAAACTGGTGAAATCTAAATAAATTCTGCAATTTAGTAAATTCTATTCGTGATGGTTAATTTTCTTAAAAAAAATTCAATAACTGTATGGGTACAGGAATCTTTGCTTCTGATATTTTAAAGCATCCATCACCCGAGTAGTATTATGCAGTTGTGATGGTTAATTTTATCAACTTGACTGGGCTAAGGAATGTTCAGATAACTGGTAAAAACATTTCTGGATATGACTCTAAGGTTGTTTCTGGAAGAGATTAGCATTTGATTCAGTAGACCAAGTAAAGATCCACCGTCATCGAATGTGTGCAATCATCTCTCAAACCATTGAAGGTCCAAATAAAACACAAAGGCAGAGAGGAAGAGTGAATCTTCTCTTTTTTTGAGCTGGGATATCCATCTTCTCCTGCCCATGAACGGCTGAACTGGTCCTTATGCCTTTGAACCCTGAGACCTACGCCAGCAGATTGATCAGATCTACTGCCTCGGACTGAGCATTACACCATTGCCTCCCCTGGTTCTCAGGATTTTGAATTTCGACTGAATTATGCCACTGGCATTTCTGGTTCTCCAGCTTGCAGATGACGTTTTGTAAGTCTTGTCAGCATCCAGAATCACGTGAGCCAATTCCCATAAGTCCCTTCTTACATAACTCTACATATCCTATTGGTTCTGCTTCTCTGGAGAACCCTGAGTAATACAGTATTGTACCAATGTCAGTTTTTACATTTTTATCATTGCATGGGATTATGTAAAATGCTAACATTAGAGGATTCTAGGTGAAGGTTATACGGGAACTCTGCACTATATTTGCAACTCTTTTCTAAGTCTAAAATATTTAAATATAAAAATCGAATTGCATGTAAAATTGCATGTCAATTATACCTTAAAAGAATTGTCAAAAATTTTAAAACTTGAAAAGGACTATAAGCTCTCTGGGAAATAACTAGATGAGTTAATATAAGTACCAGGAAACTCAGACCCAATTAGGAGATCAGAAGATTTGGGTAGAGAGTTCTCCAGGGATAAAAGGAGATTTAATAGAATATAGAGTGATTGAGAGCTTAGAAAAAAAAAATCAGAGTTGATAAAGACATAAGACAAGGATAATCCATTTAAACTTCATGCTAAAACTTTCTCTTTTGTGGAGCACAGGAGTCATAGTCTTGGATGTATGTAGTAGGAAATATAATTTTAGCACTTTTCTTTGATAGGGAGAAAATTTAGGTACTTACCAATCTCCACCTGACTGACCCTTGCTGGCGACATCAGCTTATCAAATGAGAAGTCAAGGGGTTGTGGTTTTCAGAATAAGAAATGTCGGTTTACATATCTTGTTTGAATTTGCATACTTGATTAATCAGAGCAGTGACAAAACAATATTAGCAGAAGGTGTAGATGAAAGAGTGTGGGGAAGAGCATCCTTATTTATCATATTAGAAACTCAATAGCCAATAAATAAAAGTCAATTACACAATAAAATTTAGATACAAAACTCTTTAAGAAAGACAAGTTAGCCATCTAAAGAACTAGAAAAGATAAAGAAAAGTTTGAAAAAAATGATGGAGAATGTGAATTGGATTATTAAGGAAAGGGGAAGTTTGAGACAGTGACTTGTAGTTCTTTCTATGATCTTTCCATGACCTTTACCCACATGTTTCCATGTTATTATATTTTTTGAACTGTTCTGTCAATATAGTTATAACCTATTAGAGCCATTAAAACAGACGTGTGTGTGTGTATTCTCTTTTCTTTCATATATATGTATAGGTATATATATACGTATATGTATCAATGTACATATATACACACATATATATGAAATGGAATAATATACATTCAGTATTATAAGTTATCAAATATAAAGCTAATTCATCAGTAATTATTTCTAGCAATAGGTTCAGAGATTCAAGTGACAGCTGTATTCAAGTTAATTATTTAAGAAATGACTTTTTCCCCCCAGACTTAAAGCAACACATTGGTAGCATATTTTCTTAAATTGAAAATCACCCATCTTCCATGTCTAGTGCTTAATTGAACACAACTAAACAAGTTCATTTAATTGAAAGTCCCTTGAAAATCACTTGTTTTATTGAACCCTCTTAAGTTTATAATTGAAATATAATGCAGATGAGTTATTCTTTTAGAAGTAGTTTCTAGTGAACAAATGGGATTATTTGACATTGAAGCTGAGAGTATGATACTTTTGGTATACTATGCACTCATATCAACAATCTTGGGCCAATATTGAATAGATTGAATGTTTTGAAAAAATAATTTACATTCTGGTATTGAATAATTGATTAAGAAAGACTTTTACATACTTTTTATCCTAAATAGTTTCTGGTCAAATACTGTTCACATTTTCTTGGTCACTCAGCAAATGACATTTTTAGGAAAGAAGTCAATGATGTTCAGAACTGAATTTGGATGCTACTTGACAGGATTTCACTATGGACAGAAGATCTTGACAAATATTTTAGTTAGCAGTAAGAAAGAAGAATTTGGAACTAAAAATACCCTCATCTAAGTTCTTAAAGTAATATGGCTACCAATGATGGAACATTAAATGGATCTGCATAATTTACTGATTGTGAGCCAATCTCTGAAGCCCAGCTGCTGCTGTCTCTGATATGTATTCAGAGAGACTCCTGCCCAGCTGTCTACAGGTTGGAAACTTTTTTGGCTCTCCCTCAGGCTGTCCACTAGATTTCTGGTGGGATCACTGTATTTCCTTGCCCTGAAGATCACTGCTTGGGTGATGGAACTTCAGCAACATCTCTCAGTAAAGGTCTAGTAAATCTCCCTCTGGCTTCACTCATTGTGACTTTGGGTCAGAGACCTTTCCTTTCCACCAGACTTCCATCTGGAAAGAGGAATGGGCAACCATGAGCATGGGCTGGAAGCATTTGTAGATGTATTTGACTCCTTTCCATTATCCACACACTCTGGCCTCACTTTTCCGTTTCTGTTCTTTCCAAGAGGAGTGATAGCTGGAGCCAGACTTGTTCAAATCCCAACTCCATTGCTTACTAGCTATGGGATCTATAGAGAAGTGTTTGTCCTTTGCAGGGGTTAGTTTCTTTATCTGTAAGCTGTGAATAATAATTGTATTTCTTCATTAAGGTTCTTGTCATGAGTAAATGAGATTTTACATGTAATGTGCTTGGTTAGTATGGTGTTTGGTATATAGCTGGCATTTTGTGAATGCTAGTTATTATTATTTTACTTTTTCTTTTTTCTTTCTACTGCCAAAAATACTTAGTGGGATGTAATGTGAGGGAAATAGACATGCAGATCTAAGAGGAAATATTGACAATATAGGCCTGAAAAATGTGTCCAAAATAAAGCTCTGGGATTAAATAGGTTGCTGGCCTATTCTAAAATTGAAATAACAAAATGCTATCCTTCTGTGTCTTACCTCTATACTAAAATACATGTTTCTAGATATGTACTTACAAAATATTCATTATAATGTGGATTATAATTTTTATAGTTATCTAGCAAAATCTGTGAGGAGAAGGTAATCATATTACCTTGTACTTGAAAATAAAAGCAGAGGGTTCTCAATTCTGTTTTGCTTCCTGAGCCAAAATTCTCTTCTATATTTCTTGAGGAAGTCTTTCTCTATAAACTTCAGTCCCTTATCTGCCATTGATCTGGAATAAACTGCTAACTAGTATTCAAATAGTTAAATTGTTTTCTGAAATCTATGACGATTTTGTTGAAGCACTATTTGGTAGTGTTATTTTTTTCCTTCCAAGTCATTTTTGTCAAAATGTGCTTCAATATTCTCTTTGATTGCAACTAAAATGCTGTCACAGTGTTCCTAAGATGCTGTCAATGTAATTTTGTAGTAAATAACATTATAATGTCAATGTATGACCAAGAAGGTGATACAATGTCAAGGATACACTCAGCATGGCTGTATCATCAATTCAATGGAAAATGCATATTTATTCAGACCTTAAGATGTCAGAATTGAATCTTGCCCAAGTGTTACATTACTGAGAAAAAAAAAAAAAAGAAATCACGCCAGAGAAAACTTTATTAAAATTCTACTAAATAAAGGAAATTTCAGGTTGTAGCAGTCAAGGTGCCTTCAGATTATAAAATGCTATCATATCTCCCATGACAACTGTGGAGGACTCCTCCAACCCAAATTACAATGCTTGATGTTCTGGGACCTAAGGAATTTTATGGAAGCAATTCAAAGATTCTCCCACCATGATTTACTGATAGTACTAGAGAACTTCTAATTTCATGAAGAAGGTGAGGTAGTTACAGATGCTCTAATTCCAGGTTCTGCTCACTGTGATGACCTTCTTCTTCCAACCTGCACTTCTATTTAGGTACTGGAAGGATGGAATTGAGATTTTGGACCTAACATAGGCCTCTCTATGTGGAGAAAAGGAGTGCCTGTGTGCTCCTCTGGTATACATTTAGTTGATTTCTGGATTTCTTTTATTATAAATTCATTCCTTTGGGTTGAGCTTTTAAAATGTCATTTCTACTGGGGAGAGTAACACATCAAACTTCCATCAAGTAGATTGAAGTGCTCTTCAAACTATGGTCAATGGATGCCGTACATCTGAATTCCCTGAGTTGTTGGTAGAAAAACAAGATTCTTTTCTGACTCTTTCTCAGATGCCCAGAGTCAGAATATCTGGAGATAATAGTTATTTCCTGCCTATGAGAGTGTCCTGAGAAGGCCCAGCCACCAAAAGGCATACCTTTTCTCTGGGCTAAGAAACACCTAGCCATTAATCATCCTGGCTCCAAGTCTGGTACTTATTTTTTTTTCTCTCTGCTTGGTGTATACAGTACTGTCTCTCTATCTTGAGCAGTGTTTGCTACTCAGTATTTTTCAAAGATCCTTTGAAAGGGCATTAAGGAGATAAAGATCTTTGTTGCTTCTTTGCACCAGTTCATTTAATTTCTTGCACAGGCAGACAGAGAAGCATCCTTACAGCTTCCACATATTGTGTATTTCATTTCTTATGAATAAGTAAGGTAACTATATAATTTATTTTTTCAACTGGGCTACTCTCAAGAAAGAAAGGGGGTGCTACTAATTATTATGCTGGGCTGTTGGAGAAAATTAAGACTCTCTCAGACAAGTCTAGACATATGGTCATCTTAATTTTACTTGCTTAAAACAGTAATAATAATCAAACTTTAACAATGTATTGTAAGTTACCAATCACAGCCTTTTATCAGTTTTTTTGATGGACTGTTAATGTAATGCCTTTTTAGGAGGGCAATTATAATTTTCCTGGTGTTATCATTTCATCCTTCATCTTCCTCCTACTCACAGCTCACTTCCTTAAGCCTATGGTTTTCTTCGTGAGGTCCTTGGGCAGAAGCATTAACAGTATCTGGGAACTTGTTGGAAATGAATGTTCTTGGCTCCATCCGTGATGTGCTAATTCAGAAATTTGGGAATATAGACAAGTAATTAGTGCCTCCAAGTGATTTTGATGCACACTAAAGTTTGTGAACTACTACCTAAAGCTAGGACTTCTAGAATTCTTTTCCTTCTGTCCAATTCTCCCCTCACCTAAAGGTCAATCTCTTTTCCTTTTGCGTAATTGAACTTGTGATATTATTCTGTTTTTCTTCTCTCTTCTTTTTAATTTTTGTGCATATAGAGTAGGTGTATGCATTTGCAGGGCATATGAGATGTTTTGATACAGGCATGAAATGTGAAATAATCACATTTTGGAAAATGGGGGATCCATCCCCATAAGCATTTATCCCTCGTGTTACAAACAACCTAATTACACTCCTTTAGTTATTTAAAAAATGTACAATTAAGTTATTATTGACTATAGTCACCCTGTTGTGCTATCAAATAGTGGTCTTATTCATTCTTTCTATTTGTTTTTGTACTCATAAACCCACATCCCCCAGAGTCCCTTACTACCTTTCCCAGCCTGTGTTAACCATCCTTCTACTGTCTATGTCCATAAGTTCAATTGTTCTAATTTTTAGATCCCACAAATAAGTGAGAATATGCAGTTTGTCTTTCTGTGCCTGGATTATTTCGCTCAACATAATGATCTCCAGTTCCATCTATGTTGTTGCAAATGACAGGATCTCATTCTTTTTTATGACTGAATGGTAAACCATTGTGTATATGTACCACATTTTCTTTATCCATTTATCTGATGATGGACACTTAGGTTGCTTCCAAATCTTGGCTGTTATGAACAGTGCTGCAACAAATATGGGAGTGCAGATATCTTTTCAATATACTGCTTTCCTTTCTTTTGGGTATTGATACAGTTTGGCTGTGCCTCCGCCCAAATCTCAGCTTGAATTGTCTCTCCCAGAATTCCTATGTGTTGTGGGAGGGATCCAGGGGGAGATAATTGAATCATGGAAGCAGGTCTTTCCCATGCTGTTCTCCTGATGGTGAATAAATCTGAAGGGTTTCCACTTTTGCTTCTTCCTCATTTTCTCTTGCCGCTGCCATGTACGAAGTGCCTTTCACCTCCCACCATGATTCTGAGGCCTCTCCAGCCATGTGGAAATGTAAGTCCAATTAAACCTCTTTTTCTTCCCAGTCTCATGTATGCCTTTGTCAGCAGCATGAAAATGGACTAGTACAGTAAATTGGTACCAGTAGAGTGGGGCATTGCTGAAAAGATACCTGAAAATGTGGAAGTAACTTTGGAACTGGGTAGCAGGCAGAGGTTGGAACAGTTTGGAGGGCTCAGAAGAAGACTGGAAAATGTGGGAAGTTTGGAACTTCCTTGAGACTTGTTGAATGGCTTTGACAAAAATGCTGATAGTGGTATTAACAATAAGGTCCAGGCTGAGGTGGGTCTCAGATGGAGATGAGAAACTTTTTGGGAACTGGAGCAAAGGTGACTCCTGTTATGTTTAGCAAAGAGACTGGTGGCATTTTGCCCCTGCCCTAGAGATTTGTGTAACTTTGAACTTGAGAGAGATGATTTAGGTTATCTGGTGGGAAAGATTCCTAAGCAGCAAAGCATTCAAGAGGTGACTTGGGTGCTGTTAAAAGCATTTAGTTTTAAAAGGGAAACAGAGCATGAAAGTTTGGAAAATTTGCAGTCTGACAATGTGATAGAAAATAAAAACCCATTTTCTGGAGAGAAATTCAAGCTGGCTGCAGAAATTTGCATAAGTAGCAGGGAGCCTAATGTTAATCCCCAAGACCGTGGGGAAAATGTCTCCAGGCCATGTCAGAGACCTTCACAACAGTCCCTCCTATCACAAGCCTAGAAGCCCAGGAGGAAAAAGTGGTTTCATGGGTTGGGCTCAGGGTCCTTGTGCTGTGTGCAGACTAGGAACCCTGTGTTCCACCACTCCAGCCATGGCTGAAAGGGGCCAATGTATAGCTTGGGCTGTGGCTTCAGAAGGTGGAAGCCCCAAGCCTTTGCAGCTTCCATGTGGTGTTGAGCCTGTGGGTGCACAGAAGTCGAGAATTGAGGTTTGGGAACCTCCTCCTAGATTTCAGAAGATGTATGGAAATGCCTGGATGCCCAGGCAGAAGTTTGCCAAGGGTGCAGGGTCCTCATGAAGAACCTCTGCTAGGGCAGTGAGAAAGGGAAATGTGGGGTTGGAGTCTTCACACAGAGTCCCTCCTGGGGCACTGCCTAGTGGAGCTGTGAGAAGAGGGTCACCATCCTCCAGACCCCAGAATGGTAGATCCACCGACAGCTTGCACCATGCACCTGGAAAAGCCACAGACACTCAATGCCAGCCTGTGAAAGCAGCTGGGAGGGAGACTGTACCCTGCAAAGCCACAGGGGTGGAGCTGCCCAAGACCATAGGAACCCACTTTTTGCGTCAGCATGACCTGGATATGAGACATGGAATCAAAGGAGGTCATTTTGGAGCTTTAAAATTTGACCGCTGTGCTGGATTTTGGACTTGTGTGGGCCCTGTAACCCTTTTGTTTTGGCCAATTTCTCCCATTTGGAACAGTTGTATTTACCCAATACCTGTACCCCCATTGTATCTAGGAAGTAAATAGCTTGCTTTTGATTTTCTAGGCTCATAGGCGGAAGGCACTTGCCTTGTCTCAGATGAGATTTCAGACAGTGGGCTTTTGGGTTACTGCTGAAATGAGTTAAGACTTTGGGAGACTGTTGGGAAGGCATGATTTGTTTTGAAATTTGAGGACATGAGATTTGGAGGGGGCAGGGGTGGAATGATACGGTTTGGCTGTGTCCCCACGTGAATCTCAAGTTGAATTGTGTCTCCCAGAATTCCCATGTGTTGTGGGAGGGATTCAGGGGGAGGTAATTGAATCATGAGGGCTGGTCATTCCCATGGTATTCTCATGATAGTGAATAAGTCTCACAAGATCTGATGAGTTTATCAGGGGTTTCTACTTTTGCTTTTTCCTCATTTTTTTCTTGCTGCCACCACGTAAGAAGTGCCTTTCACCTCCTACCATGTTTCTGAGGCCCCAGTCATGTGAAACTGTAAGTCCAATTAAACCTCTTTTTCTTCCCAGTCTCAGGTATGTCTTTGTCAGCAGTGTGAAAGCAGAATAATACCCAGCAGTGGGATTGCTACATCAAATGGTAGCTCTATTTTTAGTGTTTTGAGGAACATTCAAATTGTTCTCTATAGTGGTTGTACTAATTTACATTTCCACCAACTGTGTATGAGGGTTCCTTTACCTCCACTTTCTTACCAATATTTGTTATTGTCTTTTGGATATAAACCGTTTTAACTGGGGTGAGATGGTAGCTCATTGTAGTTTTTATTTGCATTTCTCTGATGATCAGTGATGGTGAACACCTTTTCATATGCCTATTTGCCACTTATATGTCTTTTTTGAGAAATGTCTATTCAAATTTTTGCCAATGTTTTAATCAGATTATTAGATTTTTTTCATATAGAGTTGTTTGAGCTCCTTATATATTCTGGTTATTATCCTTTGTCAGATGGGTAGTTTGCAAATATTTTCTCCCATTCTGTGGATTTTCTCTTCGCTTTATTGTTTTCTTTGCTCTGCAGATACTCTTTAGCTTGATGTGATCCTATTTGTCCATTGTTGCTTTGGTTGCCTGTGCTTGTGGGGTATTGATCAAGATGCTTTTGCACAGACCAATGTCCTGGAGATTTTCTCCAAAGTTTTCCTCTTGTAGTTTCATAGTTTAAGTTCTTAGATTTATGTCTGTGATCCATTTTGATTTGATTTTTGTATATGTTGAGATATAGTGTACTAATTTCATTCTTCTGCAAATGGATATTGATATGGTTTGACTATGTCGCCACCTAAATCTCATCTTGAATTGTAGTTCCTATAATCCCCATGTGCTATGGAAGGGGCCTGGTGGGAGGTAATTTAATCATGGGGGAGTTACCCTCATGCTGTTCTTGTGATAGTGAGTGAGTTCTCATGAGATCTGATGGTTTTATAAGGGACTTTTTCCCCTTTTGCTCTGCACTTCTCCTTCCTGCCGCCATGTGAAGAAGGATGTGTTTGCTTCCCTTTCTGCCATTCTGCCATGGTCATAAGTTTCCTGAGGCCTCCCTAGCCATGTGAAACTGTGAGTCAATTAAACCTCTTTTCTTTATAAATTACCCAGTCTTGAATATGTCTTTATTAGCAGTGTGAGCGTGGACTTATACAGGTATCCAGTTTTCCCAGCACCATTTATTGAAGAGATTATCTTTTCCTCCATGTATGTTTTTTAAACCAATATCAAAAATGAGTTCGCCGTAATTGTGTGAATTTGTTTCTGGGTTTTCTATTCTGTACCATTGGTCTATGTGTCTGTTTTTATGACAGTGCCATGCTGTTTTGGTTACTACAGCCCTGGAGTATAATTTGTAGTTAGGTAATGCAATTTCTCCAGTTTTGTTCTTTTTGGTCAAGATGGTTTTGGCTACTCTGGGTCCTCTATGGTTCTATAATTCTGTTTTTCTTTTACTTAGGTTAGTGACATTGATGGATGGGATGATGTAAGGCCTACTTTTTAAATTAAATCTGTTTTTATTCACTTATTGAATTATTTTTGAACATCTAGTATGTGGTAGGCATTGAAGATATGAATGACAATCAGACTTAGATCCTGCTTTCTTAGAGCTGTGGGCTGTTAGAGAGGCAGAAATGTAAACTAACAATTGCAAGAAGGTGATTGCTGTGGAACCAAATATCCTTTACAGGGAAATCTCATAAAATTCTCATATAAGTTTGCCTATTTCTCTCTGGAACAGGAAGCTGAAAAACCTTCTTGTCTCTGATTTCCCCATCCAGTTCCTTTTATGAATCTGTTTCATCTCTATTTATTACTGAGTCTGCTCCTTCCTCCTCCCTTATCACCATACTCTGATTCCTTCACTTGCACAGGATCCTTCATTACTACCTCTTAACACCAGGGCCTACTACTGCATCTGTGCCTTTTCTTTGAATCTCAGCTGACATTGTTGATGCATGTGTGTGTGGGGGGGTGGGTATGGGGGGGGAGAGGGGAGAGAGAGAGAAGAAAAGAAAGGAAGAGAGAGTGAAAGAATGGATCTGATCTACTCAAATTACTTTTTTTTTTCCTTTCTGGAGTAACCTGCAAGTTATTAGTCACTGGCAAACCTATGGTTTGTTTTCGCTTGAACCATCATGGTTTAAACTTGACTGGAAAGTTGGATATGACAAACTACTTACTAATTTTGCTTAATTTGTTAAAAAATTTCTGCTTAGTGGAGACTGTTGCTTGATCTATTATGCCAGAAATATGTTCTTTGTAGAAATTAGTTTCAGGATTATTTGTATGTGCATTTTCTTCATGGTGATGCAAAATGATTTTCTTAAGTGGTTATTATCTTTACGTATTTCACAAAAAATTTCTTTTGATAAAGAAACCCACTTTATCTAAATTTTAAATTCCTTTGAAAGAGAAATTGCCAAATTTCTGTTTTGTAGATCTGTTTGGATTTTTCATAGGTTTTGCTAACATTAATAGTATGTAGCAATTCACATCAAATAATTGCATATTGCAACTGCAATTGCAAATAACTAGATATTGAAAGTTCAAAATTAATTTTCTTTTATGCCAACAACCATACTTTGCTCCTTGAAGATCTTCCGTTATTTCAGTCAACTTTCTTTTCTTTCTTTCTTTCTTTCTCTTTCTTTCTTTCTTTGTTTTTCTTCCTTTCTTTCTCTTTCTTTCTTTCTTTCTTTTTCTTTCTCTTTCTTTCTCTCTCTCTCTGTCTGTCTGTCTTTCTCTTTCTCTCTCTCTCTCTCTCTCTCTTTCTCTCTTTCTCTTTCATCTCACTGTTCTTGGCCTGGGCTGGAGTACAGTGGTGCTATCTCGGCTCTCTACAACCTCCACCTGCCAAGTTTCAGCAATTCTCCGACCTCAGCCTCCCCAGTAGCTCAGATTACAGGTGCCTGCCACCACGCTCAGCTAATTTTTGTATTTTTAGTAGAGATGGGGTTTCACCATTTTGGCCAGGCTGTGCTGGAACTCCTAACCTCAGGTGACCCACCCACCTCAGCCTCCCAAAGTGCTGGGATTACAGGTGTGAGCCACCATGCCCAGCCCTACTCAACTTTTACAATTTACTTTGCACTGTGTCTAAATTAAATCTAATTTTTTTTTTTTTTGAGATGGAGGCTCAGCCTGTCGCCCAGGCTGGAGTGCAATGGCTTGATCTTGGCTCACTGCAACAATTCTCCTGACTCAGCCTCCAGAGTATCTGGGATTACAGGCGACTGCCACCACGCCCAGCTAATTTTTGTATTTTAGTAGAGACGGAGTTTCACCAGGTTGGCCAGGCTAGTCTTGAACTCCTGACCTCATGATCTGCTGGCCTTGGCCTCCCAAAGTGCTGGGATTACAGGTGTGAGCCACTGCACCCAGCCAAATCTAATTTTTTAAGCAAAATTTAGTTGACATTCTTTTTGTATATCTGCAAGTTGTTGTGAGGTCAAATTTGATATTCACTAAAGATTTTTTTCATCTTCAAATAGATCTATAAAATATTGTATTCTGTCTTTGAGTTGCTCCAATGAATATCAGAGCTCTAGCTACTGTTAAGATAATTTCATCTAGTAACCAATTCAGACTAATTTTGTCTTAAATTTGGAATCATTCTTTTTGTGCCATGAATCCTTCCAGATTTAAGGCCAAATTATTATTTTATATCTTTCCCTTTACCATCAAAAGGAAAGGTATACATTTTTGAAATTAACCCATTACCAAAATGGCTAAAATTCAAAAGACTCATAATTATTGACAAGGATGTGGAGCATTTGGAAGGCTCATTCAATGCCCATCAAGATTAAAACATACAGATCCATGCATGTTCCTTTAGACTTACATAGATACAACTTAAATAGTAATATGAATTATTTAAATTGCAAAATATTTTCCAGCTGTCATGTACAAATGCTGCAAGTATTGCCGTAATTCATGAATATCTCTAGAAACACAATTATTTCCTGACAATGAGATAACCCAAACAATTTTCCGAAACAAAATGAGAAGCAAGAAAATGGACACTTGGCACTATTAGAAAATACCCCATGCGAGAATTCATTTCATTCATGCTTGTTGTGAGGAAGGATTTGATGTTAACAAATTTGTCTTTCCTCTTTCCTAAATGTTTCAACACTCAAATCTTCTCAACAATTCTAATCACCTGTGTTAGCAATAGCACAATTCTTAAACCTTTATGGTGGTTGAACTCAGTTGTCTTTTGTTTTGAAGATACATGGTCAAGTGATAAGGAGAATAATTTTCCTGAGAATTGAACAGTGTTTGCCATGGCAGCAGAGTTATTGGCTTTTCTGAATCAGCCTGAGTCCTGTCCTGGAACCTGAGTGACTAAGAATTATAGATAATAACTGTCCAATTTTCATTCTAGTATGAGAAGAGTTTTTATCAAATAATTTAAATGGCAGCTAAAATCCAATTATAAAAAAATTCATGATAATATCCAGAAACTTTCTTTATATGTATGTTTTATTGTACTGTAGATTTTGTTGAGCTTGCTTAAGAGAAATTGTCTGCAATCTGGGGCTATCAGTATTTAGGAAACAAAACCAAAAACCTAGGTAAAGTACCAAAGAGCATACAGAATTGAAGTTGCCGCGTAGTTGTTGCTCAAAATGTTTTATATTTGTTTAAATTTGAAACTGCAATTTTTGTGTAGTAGCACTTCTAATTTTGGTCTATGTTGAATTAGCTCACTGTTCTGCCATGTTGAGGCAAACAGATAATGATCCCAGAGTTTGAAGAATATAAAAGCCAAACACAAAAACAAATTATCTATAGCATCCATAAATGCTGCATTCTTAGCCCTTTTGAAAGTACAATCCATGGGATCATTTTTCAAATAGATTAGAACTTTTAGTAGGTAAAAATTACTAAATTGTTTGCAAAATTATTTTTTTCAATATGCAGATATTTATCTATAAGGAAATGTGCCAAAGATTAGAGATCACACCGCAGTTGGTGAAAATGTTTCTCATCAAAATTATTTAAAGATCTTCTGGCATAAATATGGTCTGATATTCTTACTGTTGGGGCAGAGATCAGACTACACTTGTAGTCCTTCCTGGGTGATGAAGAGCTGATAGAATTGGCCAGAGTTTCTTTACTCTGCTGGGAAAGTTTGTTTTGGCAGTGTTGATGGACACCGTGGATTGTAGGTTTCCTAAAGGATAAAATGAGCCTGGGCTTGATTTTTAGAAAGCAGATTGAAAAAACCCACCGTGGTGCAGTCTCCACTTTCAAATTTGATTAGCTGTGGGATAATTACTATTTCAACTTCTTACAGTATTAACAGTTACCAGTTTCTATTTTAAGAGGGTTTTTCTGTCAAAATAATACTTCAAACACTGAAAAATTTAGATAGAATGAGTGTATCTACTTGGCTATTAAATACAAAAATAGCCTTAGTTAATGTTATTTAAAATTGCCTCATCACAGTTTCCTCGTTGACAAAGTGTGAATTAAAACAATAGTGCCTTTCCTTATAGGTTTGTATGTGAATCAGGCAAGTCAGAATTGTGCCATACACCTAGCACATATTCAATAAACAATATTATTTATTGAATTATTCCATTTTAAATTGTTTTGGACTTTTCAAGCAATGCTGTGCCATTTTTTTCTTTGTATAATGTCCTTTTAAAATTTTGGAGGGGGCGTTTCTGACTTTTTTGGCATGCAAAAACTGATTCACAGAAAATAGAGTCTCAGATATGAAGCAAGTCAGGTTGATTAGACTAGATGGGATGAGATATGATACCCTGATTAGTAGGAAACCAAAAAATGGTTAGTTCTGTTTCAAAATTCATTTGTCTCGCTGATTGGCATGTAGACCTAAAAAAAGGGTCATGAACTGACTTGCTCACTTTTCAACTAATTTATGGATTATAAAAACTTAATGACCACATGCTGTTAAAACTCCATTTAGAAATTAGCAATTGATTATGTGGCACATTGCAATTCTTAAGCTCTCTTCATTAGTAAGGAGTGTAATCTAATCACATTTGCAGAGCTAAAACTATGCCTTTGAATAGACGGATAGTTTGGAACCAGGAGACTTGGTCCTTCCTGATTGTCAGGGTGAAATACTTACCTCTATTCAGCATCTCACAAAGGCCTTTCTTCTGTGATCTCAGAAAATCATCTAGGCCAAGGTGTTAATGGCTTAATTATACTTAACAGGACTGTTTTCATTTGAAAGGAAAAAAAAAAGCCTATAAACACAAAAGTGGAATAAATAGCAGCTCAGGAAGACTTTCAGTAACCTAGAGAAAAATTTTTTTTGGAGGTTGGATTATTTAATAGATAACTGCTTATTCATTCTTTTTCTGTATATATGTACATAAAATGTTTACATATAGATATACATAATATATACACACACACATATATATCATGAATATATGCTATGATAAAATGTGTATTTTTATATATGCATATACCTCCCCAGCCTCCAGCCTCTACATATTTATAGTCTGATCATTCTGGGATTCAAACACTGAATGTTTGAATGTCTTGGAGAATAACTGAAGACTCTCCATACTGGGCAGTTGCAGATATCATGTGTGGAAATTGTTGAGTTTAAGACTCCTGTTTTTCTTTGCCCCACTTTGGGAGTTTAACTGTATGTATGCTCTGTCATTACTCAGCAAATAATGAGGATGTCTATGCAGATGTCTGGAGCTCTTTTTCTACTAGCTCTTTTCTCCCTGGAAGTCTGCTGTGTGTATTTCAGCCAACTCCACCTCCCCAAATCCTATGGTATCTGGCATTTACTGTCATTTTGCTGGGTTGTGTGGCCTCTTGCATCACTTACTGTTTTGTGAGTGATGTTTTTCTAAAAATTAAACTCTGCAAGGAAAGCAAATATGCAGTTATTTTCCTCAGAGAAATAACTTTGTAAACTATACAATTGAGTACAGTCTGATAATTTATACCAACTTTGTGGAAGAGAAAATTAGTAAAGTTTAGTTAATTATAATAATTTCTTTTTATTGAAAAAAGAATTGATGTATGTCCCAACAGAACCACATCACACACATTTTTTTGCTCCAAATTATATACAGGAGTAATTGTGAAGATTAAAGTTATAAAAATGGATTCTGGAAGTCATATTAAAATATCCATAGCCATAAAGTAATATTTCTTATATATGTTATAGTTACACATCTCTCTCCTTTTGTATGTCTCATAAAGTTGGCTAAATACATATTTTGTTTAAATCTTTTAAATTAAGCCCACCCAAATGAAGTACTCAGTGGAATATTAGAAGTTTTTCTTTCTTTTTTAAAGTTCAAACACAGAGTTTAAATTGTGTTCTGTGTGATGTTGGTGTTTCTGATGGAGGAGAGTCATTTAGCATTAGAAATTTTGAAGGGTGCCAAGTTTAACTTCGCAATTTTACTTAGGATAGGACTTAATATATATTTCATCTCAATGCATAAAAACATGAGTTTTGTTGTTGTTGTTGTTGTTGTTGTTGTTTTTCACTTCAATAACTACCTGAGATGTTTGCCCAAGAAGAGTAAAAGCTTCGATGGGACAGGAGAAAAGCAAAGGATGGCTTTTGATTAAACTATTTTGCATTAAGTAGTAAATGATTGTTTGAGGCAATGATAGATTTGCATATGAAATTATTTACCTTAGTAACTCAGATAAATGCATCTGTCTCTGTCTGTCTCTCTAATCTTTTTTTTTTGATATCATATCTAGAGCACATCTTTAATCAATTTTAATTACCCATTTTCCTTCTGAATTTAATATATATGGAGATGAAAGTTCTAAATGGTTTTAAACTGTTCAGCTTTCTGGCAACAAAATATGTAAAACAAAGAGCTGATTTAAACAAAGAAATGTACCTACATTATTAATTATTACCATTATTAATATCTTTATATCAATAATTGAGCTCTTACTACCTATCACTGTCATAGTAAAGTTATAGTGGGGTGTTCATCCTTAAGAGATCTTTAAAGCCCTCTTGGAAACTGATTATTTCTTTCCATTCATAAATGTTGAATGCATTCTAGAAGGAGTTGAAAATTCCTATTAATCAATCTCTAACAATAAAAAAGTTCTGGTACATTGGATATATTATTTGGCTTGTCCAATGTAAAGATTGCATCTATAAATATTGCTAGCTATCTGGATTACTCATGCCCAACTGCACTTTTAATTAGTGTATTGACTTTTTAAATTTTTTAAAAGTGTTATTATACATTCATGAAATTACATTCTATGCTCATTCAGAATGAAAATGTTCTTGTCATTTTCCCTCTGTCACTTGATGACCAGAATTTAAAATAGGCAGAAAGTATACACAAATTTCAGTGATAATTTATATCAAACAAGAATACTGCTTTTACTTTTATTTCTATCTTAGAATAAAATTTGTTAGAAATAATCATTTGAAGATAGGGGTTCAAAACAGTTTCTAAAAGTAAAATGTGTCTTTATAATAACACAGTTTATTGGATTTTAATATTCCATTGATCCAATAACTTACTCTGAGCTCCTTTTTTTTCTTATTGGAAAAACAAATTTTCTCCTTAGCATTCACATGTCCATTAAAGAGTAAATTTTAAACTCATATAAAGATAGTAAATATCATGGAAAGTACAGTTACAAATAGCATATGTCACTTAATAGAGTGAGGAGCTGAACTGTGCAAAGCCAATGTCTTTATATTAAAATATGATTTATTAATTTAGAACATGTTTGTTGATTTTCCTCACAGTGTATAAGATACACTCTGGTGTATAGGACAATTTATGTAAAAGAAATAAGGTATACATACACATAACTATTAAACAAGATTGGGTTTTCCAAAAACAGATTCAGAGGGCAGGCCATCAGAGTAAGGGGCATGACAGTTCCTTTCTTGCTTTGCAGTGAAGGTAAAATCTGATCTTGACTTGAACAGAATCTGGATGTGGTGATGATAGGAGGTAAACAGGGCATTACTAGCAAAGGAGACAATTTTATCAAAGGTACAGAGCCTGCTATTTATGAGATATTTACTGGGATGTGAGATTTTGATTAGAAGCCAAGCTGAATATAATGAAATAGCAGAAAGAAAGGCTAAAAGACAAGTGGGACAGATCAAAAAAGGATTTGAATAACAGATTTAAAAGTTTGGTTTTTACCCACTAGGTGATGAAGAATGATTTTAATAATACAAATGAATGCTATTGCTTAACACCTACTGAATTATTACTCGATGTCAGGTCCTATTCTGAGTGCTTCACATGTATTAGCTAATTTCTTTCTTTATTATAGCAAATGAATTTATTGTGTATATTTAAGGCATACAATATGATGTTATAGGATATATATGGATAGTAAAATGTTACTATAGTATAGCAAATCAACATAGCCATCATCTCACATAGTTACTCATTTTTTTGTGTTTTTTGTGACAAGAGCAGCTAAATTTTCATTTAGTATGAATCCCATGTACAGTGTAATTATATTATCTATAGTCCTCATGTTGTACATTGGATCTCTAGACTAGTTTCTCCTACACATCTGCTACTTTGTGTCCACTGAACTGTGTCTCTCCATTTCCTGTCCCACCCCGGTAACCACTGCTTTGTTCTCCATCTCTGTATACTTGAATTATTTTTGTTGTTGTTGTTTTGTTTGTTTGTTTGTTTTGGATTCTACATATAAGAGAGATCATGCAATTTTTTTCTTTCTGCATGTGGCTTACTTTATTTAGCATAATATCTTTCAGGCTTATTCATGTTGTGGCAATTGACAAGTCTAATTCTCAATTCTTTTTTGAGGCTGAATAATACTCTTGTATACATGCACTGCAGTTTCTTTATCCATTCATCTGTTGACAGACACTTAGGTTGTTTCCATATTATATTAGTCAATTTTCATGCTGCTGATAAAGACATGCCCAAGACTGGGAAGAAAAAGAGGTTAAATGAACTTACAGTTCCACATGGCTAGGGGGAGCCTCACAGTTATAGTGGAAGGCAAGGAGGAGCAAGTTAATGTCTTACATGTATGGCGACAGGCAAAGAGAGATCTTGTGTAGGGAAACTCCTGTTTTTAAAATCGTCAGATCTCGTGAGACTTATTCACTATCATGAGAACAGCATGGGAGAGACCCACACACATAATTCGATTACCTCCCACCAGGTCCCTCCCACAACACGTAGGATTCAAGATGAGATTTTGGTGGGGATACAGCCAAATCGTGTCACGTATCTTGGCTATTTTGAATAATTCTGCAATGAAAATGGGAGCAGGTATCTTTGTGAGTCAGAAATTTCATTTCCTTTGAGTATGCACTGAGAAGAGGGATTGCTGGGGCATGTGGTAGTTCCATCTTCAATTTCTTTAGGAACCTCTGTAGGATTTTCTATAATGGCTATACCAATCTACATTCTCACAAACAGTGTACAAAGTTTCTTTTTCTCCACAGTTTGCTCTATGAGTTGATTCTATAATTATCCTTAGTGCATAGATAAGGAAACAGAGGTCCTGAATAGTTTAGAATCTTGTCCTGTGTCAAACAACTACTAAACGGTTGAACTCAGTCTTTCTCTGGAGCAACACTGTCCAGTAGAACTTTCTGTGGTGATGGAAATGTTCTGTATCTGTGTTGTCTGTTATGGCAGCCACTAGCCCCATGTGGCTGCTGAGCACTTGAAATGTGACTACTGTGACTAAGGAACTGAATTTTAAAAGTGATATTTAATATTGATTAAGTTACATTTAAATAGCCACACCTTGCTTAGTAGTTGGCTTACTGAACAGCAAAGTTCTGGAGTATACTCTCTTTGCCATTACATTTTTGAACAGAGGAGAGAAGCTCTTCCAATGATGCTATATAGCAGCACTTTCCAAAGCATCTTCTATGGAGTACTGGTACAGGAGATGATCTCACTTTAAAAAGTTTAAGGTCCAAGTAAGAGAGGGAAAAACTGCATGGTATTTTCTCTTACTGAAAGCTCACATTCACAGTAGGATATTTTAGCTTCTGTAGTAAATATATGGATTTCAACTTTAAAAAACATCTAGTTTTTCCCTAACTTATTTGGCCAGAGACTTTTATTCACTGAACACAGTGAATTAGTATTTTGCTTAAGATATTTTGAGGCAATCCTGCTCTAGGATGATTAAAATGGCAGTGGGAATTAGGAGGCGTTGCAGTGAGGAGAGACCAAAGTCTTCATAGCCATGCGGCTGATTACTGAATGTGGCTTGGTGAAAATTAATCAGTATTTTAACTGGGCATATGACAGCAAGAATGGAAAGTGGTTTGTGTCTCTGTGTGTTTGTGTGTGTGTGTGTGTGTCTTTGTATGTATGGGGTCTGAAGTGGGAGTCATGTATATGAAGTTTAATAGAATTTCAAGTTTTATTAGCTGGGAGGATGGCTTGATGTTATAATCAGGTTGAAGTGTTTGTAGAACAAGTACACTTAGCAGATATACTAGGTATATATACAGGCATATCTAGTAGAATGTTTGAAAAATGTGATTTGGGTCTAGACCATAGAAGAGGGGATGTGGCTGTAGGTGGAGATTTTGGAGTCATCTACCTAGAGGGGCTATTTAAAATGTCCAGGATGAACAAAATTGCTAAGAGGAAGTGGGCAGACAGCAAAGAAGAGGACCAAACATAGAACTTTATATTAAGAGCGTATTTGTCAATTAATGTAGCTTAGGAATTCTATGTATGTGTTTGTATGTGTACATTCTATTTAAAATATTCTGACATAAGAAATAATAAAGTTCCAACAAAACTTCCAGAACTACTTAATTTTATTATTTAGTAATAAATTTTCATGTCCAATTATCTCTTTTATTAAGAAGTCAATAAATATACACTGAACACTTACTATATATCAGATATTGTTTTAGGTGTTGTGGGTACATCTTTGAACAAAAAGAAAAACCTTTTTATATTCATGAACATTACATTCACTGAAGATTTTCTAGTCCTTTGACTTACTCAGTTTTAGCAATACTTAGTTAGGAATTTAGGCAACAATATTTTATCGAGTATATGTTTGTTATCATTTTTGAAATGTATGTAAATTATTAGTAATTTAATGGGAAAGCAGTAAAAAGCATCTATAACTTTAAATGGAAAAATGATAAAATGTACTTCTGCATAACATCTCTATTGAATTAAAAATATGAAGAAATAGGCTAAATTTGAGCATGTAGGACTGTGGAGCTTATAGCAATAATCTTTTTGATAAAAGTCAGGCATAATAAATAAATAAATAAATAAATAAAGCCATTAAAACTTTTCCACTGGAAAACATTTCCTTAAACAAGAACAGAAAATGCAGGTCTGGGAATGTCAGACCCTCAGCTCATGATTCTAATAGCTTTCCCTCACATTCTACTTAATCAATTTTATAAATTACATTAGAGAGGTTTTCATGAAGCATGAATCCTTACTTAATTAGGAAGTTAATATCATAACATGATATAATTTATATATGTCCCTATAAGTTCATTATATATTCTTATTTACTAAATATAAACTATGTTGTAAGTTATATATAGCATAGAAATATGTAAATACATGTTATATAATTATAATTAATATTTATATAAATATACGTTATATAAATATATTAAAACTACAACATTTCATGTTGTATGTTGAGGTAAGGTACTAAAAAGTAAAAAGAAAAAAATAATAGCTTGTTATAGAAATATTTCATCTTCATAATTCTTCACTCTGTTTAAGAAACATTACCATTAAAGGAGAAATCTATAAGCTTCTCGTCCCTCTCTTTATCATTTTAGTAAATATGAACTACGTATTAAGTTAAGGGACTTCCTTGAAATTTACACATCTTCAGGATCATTATACTAGCCAGGAGATGGCACTAATGCACTTTGTTCTATCTTCCAGAAAGTAACTCTATAAGCCAAAGGTTACCTCAACAATGCATTATGAAATATTGTGTAAATTAAACATTTTGTTTCATTCTACTTTCTACCCTTCAGTTATTTATGCTGCGTGTTAAGATTAGTGTCTATATTAAAAGCTCAATTTGTTTTAAGTCAGGAGCATAATATATGCTTTAACCAAATGAGCTGTTTCATTTTGCAATTTAATAAATGGTCTAGCCTAAAAAAGAAGAAAAGGAAAAATATTTAAGTATGGAAAGTTCAGAGGTTAGTAGATTTGTAAATAATAAACTGCATAGATACCAATGGGGATCAAACTCTACCTAATTTAGGTTGGGGATAATGATAATGTGAGAACTGCTGTGGCTATTAATTTCCTTTATCACTTGTAATTCTCATAGTGTTAGTGAATACATTTTTTTTTTCCTTCTGAAGAAATTTGACTTTTCACATCTAGTAAGTATGAACTAAAAGTATCTGAGACGAGTCTCAATCAATTTATGAAGCTTATTTTGCCAAGGTTAAGGATAAATCCATGACACAGCCTCAGGAGGGCCTGATAACATAGGCCCAAGGTGGCTGGGATACAGGTTGCTTTTATACATTGTAAGGAGACATGAGACATCAATCAATATGTGTAAGATGTACATTGGTTCAGTCTGGAAAGGTGGGACAACTCGAAGTGAGGACAAGCGTTGGGGGGGCTTCCAGGTCATAGGTAGATAAAAGACAAATGGTTGCATTCTTCTGAGTCCTTGATCAGCCTTTCACTGAATACACAATTTTTATGTGAGAAGCGGGTAAGGTAACAGTCTCTTATGGCTGAGTCTGGCTTAGTGAATCTGCATTTTTACCTAAACAATAAGGCAGAAGAATCAATCAGGTATGCATTTGTCTCAGGTGAGCAGAGGAATGACTTTGAGTTCTGTCCTTTGTCCTGCACCTGTGAAGATAAGCGATCAATTTACATTGCCAGTGTGAAATTCAGCAGAACTATTTTAGGGTAAAGATCTTGAGGCCCACAAGGAATTTCCTTGCTTTCCTGTCTTGCCACTAAACCTAATTTATCAAAATAACCTGTTTTGGGCCATGCTCTGAGCCTGCATTCTTTCTATAACTTCAAAATGGTACATAAATTTCTGTACCTTTCTGGTGGGTTGGGTCATCATATTGAAGGCTCTCATGTATACACATTAAATAAGTGTGTGTGCCTTTCCTCCTATTAATCAATATGCCTCATGTCAGTGACTTTTCAGCAAAACTTTAGGGGGCCAAGCCCCCACAGTTTGCTTTCTTATTATTGAGCTTTGATTTTTTTTAATACATATGTTCTAGGTAGATATACTTTATGAGTTATATGATTTATAAATATTTTCCCGTTCTGAGGTTTACCTTTTCATGCTCCTTAGAGTGTTTTAAAGAGCAGAAGTTTTTATTTTTGAAGTTTGTATTATGAATTTTTTCTTTTTTGTATTGTGCTTTTGGTGTAATGACTAAGAAATCTTGGCCTAATCCAAAGGAAAAATAATTTGTTCTATGTTTTCATATAGAAATTGTAGAGTTTTAGGTTTTATATTTGTATATATTACACAGTTTGAATTACTTTTTTATATGGTTTAAGTTTTGGATCCCAGTTCATATATTTTTGCATGAGTAACCAATTGTTTCTCCACCATTTGTTGGTAAAATTCTTCTTTCTTCGCTGAATCACCTTAGCACCTTTGTAAAAAATTATTTGCTTATATATTTGGAGGCTATATCTGGGCCCTACTTTGTTCTGTTGATCTGTTTGTCTATGGTGATGTCAATGTTACACTGTGTTAATTACTGTATTTTTGTAATGTCTTGAAGTAACATAGTCTATTCTTCCAACTTTATCTTTTTCTAAGTTATTTTGTATATTCCAAATCATTTGCATTTCTATACCAATTTCAGAATCAGCTTCTTAATATCTACCAAGAAAAACCCCAACAAGACAAAAAACAAATCCTGCTGGATCTTTGATTGTGATTGCATTCTTATGGTGGGAGATGAGCCCGTGATTTTGAAGTTTTTCTTCTTTTCTCACTAAATATCTCACTAGATATCTAATGTTGTGCATTTTTTTCTAATTTCTACTTTAGTGACTTCCCATAAATTGTTATGTATTTTATTTTCGTTTTCATTAAGATCAAAATACTTTTTAATTTTTCATTTAATTTCTTCTTTGACCCATGTGTTACTTAGAATTGTGTTTTTTCAGTTTTTAAATGTTTGGAGATTTTCCTGATATATTCTTCTTAATTTCTAATTTATTCCACTGTGTTCAGAAATTATACATTGTATGACTTAAATCCTTTTCAATTATTGTGACTTGTTTTATGGACAAGAATATCTTTCTGCATATGCTTGCGAAGAATGTGTAGTTTGCTTCTGTTGGATAGAGTATTTTATAAACATAAATTAGATAAAATTGATTGTTAGAATTGTTCATATTATTTATATTCTTTTTTTTTTTTTTTTTTTTGAGACGGAGTCTCTCTGTGTCGCCCAGGCTGCAGTGCAGTGGCCGGATCTCAGCTCATTGCAAGCTCCGCCTCTCGGGTTTACGCCATTCTCCTGCCTCAGCCTCCCGAGTAGCTGGGACTACAGGCGCCCACCACCTCGCCCGGCTAGTTTTTTGTATTTTTTAGTAGAGACGGGGTTTCACCGTGTTAGCCAGGATGGTCTCGAACTCCTGACCTCGTGATCCGCCCATCTCGGCCTCCTAAAGTGCTGGGATTACAGGCTTGAGCCACCGCGCCCGGCCTATTATTTATATTCTTACAGAGTTTCCATTGCTCTGTCAATTATTGACATAGCTTATTGAAATCTCTGACTATATTGGATGATTTGTCTCTTTCATCCTTGCAGCTTATCAGTTTTTGCTGTATGTATTTTGAAGCTCTGTTATGAGGTATATAAATGTCTAGAATTATTATGTGATTTTAATAACCTGCTTGTCATTACAAAATTAACCTCTTAATATTTTCATTATAAAATTTACTTTCTCTTATATTAACATATCCATATAGCCAGTCTAGATTTGTAGTTATTGGTAGCAGAGTATATATTTTTTACACTCTTATTTTTAGCCATTTTTATTTTTGTATTTGAATTGGGTTTCTTATAAGCAACATATAGTTTTTTTTTGTTTTTGTTTATTTTTTGTCCAACATGACAATCTCTGACTTTTAATTGGGGTATTTAGACCAATTACATTTAATGTGATTACAGATGGGGTCAGTTTCATTAAAGGATATATCATGTTGAAGGTATATATCTGCAAAATAGTTCTTGGGATTTCTTCCTTTTATCTCCTTTCTCAAGCTGGATGTGGTTGACATATTATTTAGTTGCATAATTATCCCTACACCTCAGCTCATAAATTGGATGACCATATGACTTATCATCCAAGCCAGCATACTTTTGAGAATGAAAGGTGTTTTATGAATTATATTTTTGGGATAATTGGTAAAAATGTTAGAAAATCCTGATCAAACAAGGTAATACATTCTCCTTTTTATAATTTTATATATATTTCTTTGTGTGTCTGCTTGCTTATACAGACCTTTTGAGTGAACATGAAGTTTGAGAGGGCAGACTTAGTCATCATAGACTTATCATCTCATGTTTAGTGATACTAGTGTCAATACGAGGTTATATGGAACAATGTAAAGAGCAAGATTATGAGACACCTGCAATTTCAGCAGTACATGTTTGTCAAGAGTCACTGAAGAATATAAAAAGACAAAGTAGAGGTTCATTTATCCCATGTTAATAAGAAAAGTTATGGAATTTTGGAAAATGTTAAAGATATATTTTAATTAAAAAAGAAATCAAACCAATCTTTTTTGAGTTATTAAAATAAAAATATCTAATTCAATAAATTTTATACTTTGTAAAAAATATTTTAACATTGTATACATATTTTTAATGTGATTATATGTATGAGCTTATAAAAGTGTACATATAAATAAGTGAAAACAATAAATGCATTATCTTAAAACTTGCAAAATTCTCAATCATATATTTTATGATACATAGGTATCTAGAGACAACTGTAAATAAGATCAGTTTTTCTTTGTTCTCTTCAATTTTATCTTACTCTCATTAAACTGACACACCATACAAACAAATTTCAGAATATTCCATTAATAATTTGTTTAATATGACCATTTATCTGTTAAAATTTTTTACTTAAAACATTTCCTGATCATAATGTTTTTATAATCCTATGTTTTAGAAATTCTCTAAAAGTCTCCTTTTCATTGATATAAAACAGACCTCAAAGGAGATTAAATTTTCTCAATGGCAGTAACTATGTTATTCTTACATCCATCAAAAATTTTTCTTTTCAAACCCTGAAAAAGTAAAATAATAATTTCTGATTATTCTTTCTGTATACATCATTTTCATTGGTGATTAATGATGACAAATTTCTATAAAAAGGACTTCATTGAAAGTAGTGCAAGTTGTATGTGAATAGCAGCTGCCTGAGTACAAAGCTTAATTAGTACATATAGTTAGCGAAGACAGGTTTGTATTCATAAGTGCATACACATTAATGACAAGGTAAATAATTTTTGACAAACAATTTTTTCATTGTGAAATCAAATTTTTAACTATTATTAAAGTTTTTTTCAGGCATAACTTTGATATTTCTCAAGTTAGTTAAAATATCATTTAACTTATATGTTCTATTACATGTTATTGAAATGAATTTTTGGTTCTGGAAACCATAACGTGAGACTGTTTTATCACAAGGTATTTTATTCTCTGCTTAGAGACCACCCTCTTCTATCCTCACCCTTTGCCTAGCCAGTTTCTCATCCATCAAATACCAACTTAAACTTCAGTTCCAGGAATGCCCAAAGAAAGTCTTCCATAATTCCCAGATTAGATAATATGCCCATTCTTATTGTAACAATGGTCTTTTATAGCAGTTATAACAACTGTGATTAAAACAACTAATTATTTAATTATTATCTGCACTGGGGGCTATGATGTACATGCTAAGCTGGTAGGAATTATGTTTTGCCACTCAGTCCTAGCACCTAACATACAACGAAGTACAAAGTATGTCCTCAATGACTATTAATTGATTTAGATCATTTATGACTAAAAAGAGAAAATTGATTGGATGAAGGTTAGGTATTGATGTTGTATGGAAAGCATAATTAGACAAGAGAGTCTAAAATCCTCTAAGAGCATATAAAATTAAAGGTGTGAAAGCATTTAATAATGTTGAGTATAATTTAAATACTTAAGGTACTTATTTTCTTACAGCAGATTTATTTACAATTTAATGGATATTTAGGTGCTTTAGTGAGATTAATCTGTTTTATTGGTTAGGACCTGGGGCATATGAATTTGAAGTTGGACATTCTTCTTTTTGTCAATTTCAGTGGGGAGTCAGAGGAATTGTTTCTATGGACTTAGACTGTAAATAACCCCAACTTGTTTTATACATTGTCCTGATATTCATCATTGGCACCAGTCAAAAGAGTGAGTGTCTTTCAACAGCTGCATGCAGTGTTTAGCTTCTCTGTGTCAAGGATAAGGAAAAACTTCCCCTTCACACTCTAAAGTTTTGCTAAGAAAAACACTGACAAGAGGCAGACTGATAGTAGAAAAAGTATATAAATTTGTGTAATCATAGTTTCATGCGATATGGGAGCCTTCAGCATGGAGAACCAAAGATACCAGGAAAATTATCCATTTTCTTCTTAGGTTCAACCAAGTACAGACAGCTGTGTAGAAATATAATTGCACAAAAAGGCTATGATTTAATGCCGATAGACTGAGTGGTGAAACCCAGGAAGGCCTATCTGTCTAGATTTTTCTTGGCCTCACTGAACATGCATTTCTTCTTACTGGATATGGCCAGTTTTTACATAGAAAGGTGGAGGAACAGTTAAGAGTCATATTTTTAGGTTTTATGACTGGCTTTGGGAAAAAGGAGTCTGATTTCTATGACCCAAGTTGGGGAAGAGGATTCTAGTTTCTATGGCTAGACTCAGGAGAGAGTGGGACTGAGAGACAGAAGGGCAGGAGAAAGTCAGAACTACACTTTTGCTTCTGAGACTGCTTCTGGGGCTTCACTTTGGTGCATTGTTTTCTGACAACTGACAATTCAAGTCAACCAACATTTATTGAGCACCTGAGGTTACTGAGAAGATAACTGCCCTGAAGAGCACAATGTCTAGCAGGAAAACCAATACTGAGTGTATTGAAACAGTTATTACTACCTCATATGTGAAGCTTATGACCTTTTTCATGCAAATTAGTTTACACATTCTGTTATGCTTAAAAATTGTAATTTATGTCAATAGAGCTTATAAGATTCTCAGTTAAGAAAACTAGCTGCAGATTTTGAGTTTATTCATGTCTCCAAGTTTATGATCATTTGAGGGTAACTTTTTTTTTCTCAAATGAAGCTGAATTTATATAGACAGATAACCTGTTTTGAAAACTTTCCTCACAAACGTAGAGTAATAAAGCAGATATGTGGAACAAACCCCATTAAAAAAATTTTCATTGACTTTGATAGGAATATCTGACATATAGCCAATTGCTTCAAGTCAGTATTTTGTAAATTAGTTACACATGGAAATTGATGGCAAACCTATATTTTCTTGCAATCTAGCTACTCATTACTTACAGACTAGTAGTACTTTATTTACAGTATCTCAGCTTTGCATTAGCATTAGTTTTATACTATGACTTAGTACTGTTTTATAGGCATCATAAAGCCAATAATTTGTCAGATAATGTAAATGTAAATTGGTAGATATTAAGTTACAGAGACAAATTACTATACCAGTAACTTGATGAAATCTTTTCTACACAAAAACTCAGAGGGAAAGTGAGGACATTTTCTTGAGTCAAGCTCAAGAAAGAAAACCTTTGTGTACGTTGCTGCAATTTGAATGCCATTCAATCAGGGAGCCAGGCCAAGTGAAGTCAAGGAGAAAAGAGGTCAAATTAATTGGACTTCTTCCTATTTAACAGAAATATTTAGAAACTCTTAAGTAGTTTTTCTACTAACATGTTTTCATCTAACTATTTGCAAAAACAGCCTCAAGCTGCCATTTCTGTCACAAGGTTGATTAGATCCAGGAACAAAGAAAGTCATATTACTAGGATGCATAAGATAATCAAACAGGTTATTTAAGTTAATTAACTTATTATCTCATTTTGTAAAATTAAGTTCGGTGTAGAATTGATCGAAATTATTGCAAGAATATTGTAGCCCGTATGTTTTCAATTTCTCCATTTAATTCTAATATTGTTTTCAGACTTGCATTTTTGAAATTAGTATGTGATCATGTAAACATTCAGTGCTCTTTATTACCAGGGCAAAAGTCTTCAAATTTTAAAAAAAGTCATTAATATTTATTTGGTTATTGGCAGTATGTCTTTTAATGACATTTATTCAGCTTTATCAATTATTTAATATAGTTACAGGTAAATATTACTAGCTGCTAGGAGACAGGGCCTAGTATAATTCCTTTTCTATGTTTTTTTATGCATGGAAATACTGGGATAACTTGTTCAAATGTGTAACTAGATGGAAATTGAAGAAGTATTTTGTTTCTATTTTCTAAGCTGTATCATTTAATTGTGGGCCACATAGAGTCCTAAAGTCACATTCCAAAAATCACATGGCACTCTACTATCAACTCTGTTGTTAATCTATCACCTGACAGCTTGTTGTGCTGAACCCCTATCAACTCCGATGGGGATGGCACCAGATTCAAGAGGCAGACCAAGATACCCAGAGCCAGCAAAGGAGCCATGGAGATATATTGAGGGCTTATGTACAGGGAAGAAAGCCCAGTAGCAGTGGGCTGGATAGGAGACTTGCTGACCCAGTGGTGGCAAGCCAGGCAGAACTGCAACTGCTTGTAAATGGCATGCAGTTCATATGACATTTTCATTTAACACCCTCCCTGTAACAACATTTACCTGGCAACCTTCATTTAACCCAAAACAAAGGGCCTGATCTGCTATATGGCTCAAGTTCTTTGGGAAGGGCCAGGGGCTCAGATGTTCCTCATAGATAAGGAATGAATCTCAAATTGACCACTCCTGGATTGCTTACTAAAGAACTCTGGACACACTTTGAGGTGAATCTGCCACACAGGGGGTCATTCTCAGGGTATGTGCAAGTCGAGTTATTGCCATCAGGTGCATCTACCATACACCACTCAACTAGATTCTCTTTTAATATCATTAAAATCTAGGAAATGAAAAGCATATAATTTGTTAGCAGTTTTGTTATACAGCTATCAGAATTACTAGTCAGTTTCTCAACATTGAAAGAATTATATCAACCGTTGTCTTTGATTCAGGCAAAGATCTCGGTAGTTGTCTTTCTTTTTTAAAAAAGGAGGAGAGCAAGAAAACTAGCATGGGTTCTGTGGTGGTTAATATTGAGTGTTAATTTGATTGGATTTAAAGATGCAAAGTATTGTTCCTGGGTGTGTCTGTGAGGGTGTTGCCAAAGGAGATTAACATTTGAGTTAGTGGACTGGGAAAGGCAGACCCACCCTCCATCTGTGTGGGCACAATCTAATCAGCTGCCAGTGCCGCCAGAATAAAAGCAGGCAGAAGAACATGGAAAGACTAGACTGGTTTAGTCTCCCATCTTTCTCCCGTACTGGGTGCTTCCTGCCCTTGAACTTTGGTCTCCAAGTTCTTCAGCTTTGGGGCTCGGACTGGCTTCCTTGTTCCGCAGCTTGTAGACAGACTATTGTGGTACCTCACCTTGTGATTGTGTGAGTCAATAATCCTTAATAAACTCCCATTTACATATACATCTATCTTATTAGTTCTGACCCTCTAGAGAACCCTGACTAATACAGGTTGTTTCTCAGCTCAGTTTTAGAAAAGTGTAAATATGGCTTTGACTATTTTGCCTGGGTGTCCTTTGAAAGTCTTTGTCTACTCCAGGGGATAAAATATCCAAGGTCAAAACTACTCCTGTAGTTTTAGTTCAGACTACAGGAGTAAGTTTAGACTCCTTAACCTGGCATAGATTCTTTCTGGTTGTGGCAATTATCTACCTTCCCACCTCTGTCCTCCAGCACAGCCTACTCCAGGTGCCCAGAGATGAGATCTCACTGACCTAGTTGCTAATTCCTAAATATGAAAAGCTATTTTCACTCTCTGTGCTCTTGAAAATATTGTTTCCATCTTCAATTAAATAAACCACTTGTCCTTCTAGATTCTGGCAGTTCTACCTCCACAATAAAGCCCTCTCTGATTTTAGGAAGCAGAATTCCTCACATCTGTGTTGGTCATTCTGATCTAATGACACCATTCACATTGCATTGATATTGTTTGTTAAAATTTTAGACTTATTCTAGAGATCTTGGAATGTGTCTTACTTATTTTTATTTTTATATTTGTATTATCTAGATTGGAGGTATTCAATAAATATTGGATTAATACATATATTTGACAAAGATAAACATTTTAATAATATGCATTAGAAATGTGATATATTCCAGTTGCTATATAAATTGTATTTTATAAACTCTGACAATATTGCCCTTTATAACTCAATTCCTTTTTTTATTATTTTCCATAATTGCTCTGTATTGTATGAATAAATTATGTTTAGTACATTCATGGACTATATATTTAAATACTATATATCATAGTATTTTACCTGGCCTATCATACTGTTTCCTTGGTTCTTTTGAGGTGTTATTGCTTCTTTGAGTTTATAAAATACAGTAAAATTCAAATTTGTAAATGAACATTGTTTCAAGTGTTCATTATTAAATCAGTTGTTTTGATTTTAGAATTTATAGTCCCAAAGAGGTAAGGCTGTAAATGGTGATTAAATTGCAAGGTAGGCAAGCAGAGCCATTTAACCTATCCTAACATGAAATATGGTATAATTTATTTAAAATAAAATAACACTAGAATGAAGGACTGTTAATTTTCCCTAATAAACTGCATTCTGATTTCTAACTGAATAATGTTAGAAATGCATTTCTAGGGCTTCTGAAACTCACTTGAATTGGGGAAAGCCTGAAGAAAAGAGGGAGGGAAATATGTTTTACTTCTTGTTACTCAAAGCATGGCCCATGGAGCGGCAGCATCACCATCACCTGGGAGCTCATTCGGCAGACTTTCACACTTACCCCAGCCTACTGAGTCAGAATCTGCAGTTTAACTGGACACCCAGGCGACTCATGTCTATACTAAACTTTGGGAAGTACTGGAGATCAATGCTGGCTTTTTATCTTTTTATATATGCATTTGAAGAGGGATATCTCTACTGTTAAACATCTACATAAACGGAAGCACTACTTGAGATCAGCAATTTCTGGGAATTATTAATTTGGGAAAAAGTATTTCTCCCACAGGGGTCTATGAAAGGACCCATTGTTCTATGCTGCTCTCGATTGAATTATATTGCTATTTTGTAAGAAGGAAAAGTAAATGTTTGGGATAATCTAAAATTCATTAGATTAAACATGATTCCAAATTAGCAGCTTTAGTTTAAAAAGCAACATCAATGGTGATGCACATTAAGTGTGTTTGTAATTTTTAAAATCAATTGACAAGGTATTTTAGATTTAGAGAATTTCTTGAAATAGTTTAAAATAGTTAAAGATGCTTGTTTATCAACAATGTAATAGGAAAAATACTTGGGAAGGCATGATAAAGTTTTATACAAGCTTTACTAATAACAAACTGTATGTATATATGAATATATACACACTGTTATGATTAGTTCAGAATAGAATATTAAGGCATATAAAAATAAATAAGGCACAGCAAAATAAATATCCGCAAGTGGCTAAATAAAAAAAAGCACAATGAAAGCTGCAAACTTATTAATATGATGGGCATCTAAAATTTAAAAATTATATTGGGTTGTTTTTGACACTTTAAAAATAATATAAATGAAAATGTGTTAAATATATAGAAATAAGCTATATTCATTGTACACCAGCTAAGATAATGCCTTGATGAAAAAGATCCTTATATATCTACCCTTACTGTTTTCTGTATGTAACATTTGAAGTTCAGTTTCAGAACTACTAATAGAAAAACACAGCATTGGTACATGGTATCTGTAAATTTAGTTGTTTAATCCAACCTTCTTCTCTGGTGCCTAATTATTATTGCATTAGCTGGCATTATTGATAATGCAGTTTTGGAGAATATCTCCTCTGAGCTGTACTAATGTTAACTATGTACACTAACTGCTAGTAAAAATAGTCAATATTTAGTATAGTGTTTACCCGTAGTTTCCACTGAATACATTTCCATGTGCTCTCTTTAAAATAAATATATTATGTATTGCCACAAATGTATTTTGAGAGCATGAACATGTTTTTATAATAGAAGAATTTATAATAAAAATAATAAATAATAAGGTATTATCATTATCTTCTCTTTTTCTAGACCCAATTCATTGAATTTCTATTCAAAAAATGTAAAATATATGTTCAGTGAACCTAAACAAGCTAATATTAAGTCGCTTCTTACTTCTGGGAGATGTCATGATGTAGTAGAAAAAATGTTGTGTTAGGGAAAAAGAAACAACCTCAGATTTTCCTGTGTACTTTCTAGCTTTGTGGCTCTGAAACAGTCACTTGTCTCTTGGCCTGAAAGCAAATTCTGAACTAAGATACTTTCCTAAAGATCCTTCTAGTTTTATATCTATAATTAGAGAGCAGCGTTTTAAAATTTCTATACATACATACACACACACACTATATATACACACACATACATACACGTTTATGTTTATTTTTTCCTAATACAGAGAGTATTACATATGAAATATTAATTCAAATAATGCTTCTAGTAGTAAATTCAACAGTAAATATTGATTTTTCTTCTTAACTAACTTAAGTAACATTATAGAGACCGCAACTTAAATTGTAGATAGGCTTATGGGGATCTTTGATACTACAAATACTAAATAAACTCAGAATTCTATCTGTTATTCTAAAAGAAAGAAAAGAATACTTTTTTCTACCAAATTTTATTCAGCACCTATACCTCAAAAAATAGTTTGTAAAGAAGTTTATTTTCCCATATATAGACATAAATTTGAATTGCATGCCAAATGTAATTCTAAACAGTCAGTGACTTTATAACATATGGCAATTCATTTAAAGTTGATTCATGTAGTATTACTAGGCAAAGCATAATATGAAAGAATCTTTAAAGTAATGGCAAAAAAATTGCTTAAAACATTGCTATTTTATTTTTTTAAACAGATGCCATATGATTTGTTTGTGGATGAGAGGTTATGAGTAGAGTGTAGTGACATTGACCTATTCAGTGGAACTTGCTAGTTGTTGAGTACATGTACTAGTTGTTAGTACATTAAATATGTACTAGCAATTTAAATATAATCAATATATTTTCACAGACACTTTTTTTGTGCTTTTGTTAGCACCCTTTTTGAGGATAAAAATCACATTTAGTTTATTTTTGTATTGTCTTCACCTTTCTTAAAGCAGAAGCCTGTTGAAATCACATGGGCAGATCTTAATTTGCAGGTTTTTTTCACTTATTACCAAAGAAACCTTCCTTCTAATCCTACTTTTGTATTCATCCCTTTTCTCTTCTATGTGATTTTCTCTTCTGTACGTCTCATATATGTATTTGTGTTGAGATCTCTGTGGTGCTGGAGTCTTTATGTTTCATATCATGTAATCTGCTGGAAAGGGACTATCCTCCCATTGTAACATGTGAGTGGTATAGATTATAAAACTTATTGAAATATGGTTACATGCGTGGGACAGTGAGGATGAATTCTCTGGGGCTTAGGGGTAAAGGTTAAGAATGAGTTTATTCATGGTTTAAAGTATCATTTTTGTATGCTTGAGCAATTAAAACTATTGTTAGTGCTTTAAGCATTCAAGTAATAAAACATTTGTTGCCTTCACATAGACATTTTTCTGAGTTTTTATTTCATTAGAAGAGATTCTTTGAAGGGAAATTACTAGGACAATGGATTTGAACAATTTAGTCCTTTTGGTATATATCGCCCACGTGCATCACTGAAAATTTTCAGTCTTGTCATATTTTGACATTTGAAAGTTCTCCTATTTATTATTTTAATTTGTTTCTGAAGTTGAACAATTTTAAGAGTATTAAACATTTGTATTTTGTATTCTAAAGATTTCCCATGTTTTCTGTAACTGAGAGCTCTCAGAGATCAGCTACCACTCTTACCCTTCCTTCACATCTTTTTCCTATAATGAGGCTCTTTCTTGTACCTTAGAATTTTATTTACTTTTTAAAAGCAGCGTATTATGTAAAATGTTCTATAAAAAAAATGTGCTTTGTCCTCATTTTTCTGCTTTTTATGTCTCTTACATATCCTTTAATATCTCAATTCTCTAATCTATCATTTTATACTCACCCCTCTGTAGGTTTTAAAAATTTTGCTGATAGTCATTCTCGAGTTCAAAATCTTTCAGAATTTCCTTCTTGTGATTAGGTAGAAATTCCTCTGCTTGATAATAAAAGCCTTCAACAAAGAGTATTTGTCTTCCATTTTTCCAGTTTACTTCCATGCATTTAGGCTACACTCTAGCCAGCTTGAATTATCTGTATCCATCTTCCTCTGAATTTCTCAAACATATTCTCACATTTGAATCTTTGTTAATTTTGGTTCCACTTTCTTGACAGCTTTGTTCTGTTATCTCTAAGTGAAAGTCTACAAGGCACGTTTCGAATTTTACAACCCTTCATAAGAGCTAATTTAATCCTCAGTGACAGTTTATTGGAATCATCATTTATGGATTTACCATGCTGTGTTGTATAGAAGTTGTCTTAAGTTACCCTATAGCAATGATGTCAGCACGTCAAGGGTTGGTTCTGCCCACTCTTTCTCATGGCACTGTGGGTCTTTATACATAATAAAGTATACATATACAGTTATTTAATTGAATTAAACATAAGTGGTAGTTGGTTAAATCTAGATTTATTAAAAAGCTTAAATTAAGTCCTACAGGAAAGGTCTCAAAGGTTCTCATGGATTTTCATATTTGATTTATACACTGAGCCAGAGACTTTGGAATTATTACTACTCAGGCTTAGAGAACATATTTATAAATATTCTTTTGG
Organism: Theropithecus gelada; assembly: GCF_003255815.1. Classification (NCBI taxonomy): domain Eukaryota; kingdom Metazoa; phylum Chordata; class Mammalia; order Primates; family Cercopithecidae; genus Theropithecus; species Theropithecus gelada. The sequence continues at coordinate 142,669,855 of NC_037670.1, forward strand.
GGAAATACCTTTCCTCTCTTTAAAATAATACAGACCCACCGCAAATAACGCAAGTAACCTTTCCTGTGCCACCCATAGGCATTGGGCAGTAAAGCCTCAAAATCCAGTTAGTATTTAAAGAGGACAGTCTGAATGTAGGGAATCATGAAACTATCTCTCTATGCTTGGAGAGATTTTAATTTGACAGTGTAAACAAGAAGTAATATTTAGAGAGATACTTTAACAAAGAGATAACAGAAAATCTACGATTTCCATCTTAATGAGAAATTAGTATTTCTAAAGACATGAGAAGACATCTGCTTCTGATCAAGATGAACTAACAGGGGCTGGATTTACCGGATCACCAAAAATAACAAACAAAATATAAAATGACTGGGCACAGTGATTCACACCTGTAATCCCAGCACTCTGGAAGGCCAAGGTGGGATGATTGCTTAAGCCCGGGAGTTCAAGACCAGCCTGGGCAACATAATGAGACCCTCGTTTCTCTAAAATAATAAGCTGGGTGTGGTGGCTTGTGCTTGTAGTCCCAGTTACTAGGGAGGCTGAGGCAGAAGGATGGCCTGAGCCCAGGAAGTAGAGGTTTCAGTGAGCTGCAATTGTGCCACTGTATCATCACACACACACACAAGGACAGTGATCCTAGAGTAACAGCAGCAATCAAGATGAATCATAATTACCCAAGCTTATGGCCTTGAGGGAGTTTTCAAACTATAGTAAAGCAAGGGTCAACCCAGGCAAAGCCTGGCGGACACCAGTTGAGAAGATGGAGCAGAGAGTGTGGGAAGGCCAAGGTGGCTAAAGTTTGGAAGACAGAGTACCAGAGAGGGGAATACTGAGCAAATAATTCCAGAGGTGTTCTAGGTCTCACTCCAAACTGATACTGCTTTTTGTCATCTAACATATGGTCCCCAAACTATTCTTAGGTATGGAATGAATGTGTTCCCTCCAAAACCCAAAGAACCAGGAACTATGAATCCTTCTTTGTAGTAAGGTATGCAGAATGCACCAATCTGTCCTGTACTTTGGAGACCCAGTGTCTCAGTGCCTATGACCCCTGGACCCGTTTAAAGAAGAGGCAGTTCCCTAAATCTTCAAAGCTTTCATTTTTCCAGTCTCTGTAGCTCGTGCGTTTCATCACATCTTCCAGTGTTCTAACCAACAGTTGCTCACCTTACCCAGTCATTTTATGTTGAAATAATCAATGTGATATTACATGGGATGTTCAGATAGTCCGGATCTCTTGAGATTAGATTATGATGAAATGTAGGAGAGTTAGCCTAGTCCTGAGCCAAAACGGTATGTGTGTATTGTCGTCTGTTGCATGTGAATTTGGTTTCTGGTCCCCTTTTCTGACTGGATAGGAAAGAACAAAATTTGCAAAATCAATGCCTACATATCATATACCCGAATCAAAATTAATCCGTTCCGGTGGAACTTCACACCTGGCAAGACAGCTGTGATAAGGATGCTATTTGGACTTGAGATAGCCTATAGTGATCCCCGAGGATCTGTCTAGCTATTGAAGGGGCCATACTGGTGAATTAAATAGTATATTGTATGAACCACCACTTCTACATTCGTTAAACTTTTAAAAGTGGCACTAGTCTCCATAATTCATCCCAGAATATGATATTGTTTTTGATTTCTTATCTTTGCAGAGAGTTGGAGCCTGTACCATAGGCTTCCACTTGGCTATCCCCACTGTCTTTTTCCCCAATAACTGGTTATTCAGGTACGTGAGACCCGATTTGCAGAGGTGAAAGCTTTTAGCAGACCTATCAAGTTTCTCTGTACATGGGCTCTTTTATTAAATTTATTTTTTAAATTACTATTTTGCAATTGTACATGCTTATGGGGAATGGTTTGATGTTTTGATACATATATATGTATTCAAAAACATACACATTAGGCCCCCACTATTATTGCTCTTACTCCATAGATCAAGTACCTAGTGCTGGGGTTTCTTTAATTGGCAAGTATGCCAATCTCAATTATACATTTAGAGACTAAGGGTATTACCACTGGGTGAGTGTACGGACCTGGTTAATATAAGGTAAGCCAGAATTAGCTTAGGACTCTATTTGTTACCTTTTTTCTGACATGCTCCCACTCTAATGTGGAGGTTACGATGACACTTATGTCTTCAGGTATCAACAACATCATGAACCCTGTACTTTCAAAACATCTGGGCAGTTCCAGGTGCATAGTCTCTTGGGTAAATAGCCACAGGTCTGTTTGAGGGAGATAGAGGATCATTACACTGTGTATTTGTCATCACATTGCAGGATCTTCCTCTGGAGATGTGTTCACCTCCTTAGTGAATCTATTGACCTTTAGTCAATAGGTTCTGGTCCTGAAACCTGACTCAGACAAAGAAACTGGCAAGTGATTATGACATTTTATTGAGGTGATAACTGTTAGCCTTTTGCTCATTCATTCTTGCTCACTTGTTTTTATGTTACTTATTGTAGCAAAATATAAATAACATAAAATTTACTATTTTAATCATTTTTAAGTGTACAATTAACTGGCATTAAGTACCTTCACACTGTTTTGCAACCAACATCATATCCATCTCCAGAACTTTTTCGTCATCACAAACTGAAACTCTGTGCCTATGAAACAATAACTCCCCATTCCCTTTCCTCCCTGAAGCCACTGGTAATCACTATTCTACTTTCTGTCTTGCTCACTTGTGATATTACATTAAGCAGCACCTTGATGACTGCCTGCCTATTTTGTCCTTTGAGTTGCCATATTCTGTTTACCATTTTCATAATGCTCTATGTCTCTCTGATTTTGTTGCTTGTTAAAATAATTATAAAACCCTGACATCTGCTAGTTTAGCCACACCATCTTGCTTTTGTTGCTTCCTACCTTTGCTATCAGCAAGTCAGTTTCTGTGATAGCCTCTACCATCAGCCCTGCTCCATACAAGAGAGCTATCCCTGACCATTTTAGTGATGCTAATGATGCTCAGGCCTGCACATTTCTTATGATCCTGGTAAACAGTGTGTCTTCTAGGCCTTCTCAAGAAAGATACTTTTTTGGAGAATCTTGTGGCCTCACATAACATTTTCATGCTGCTGATAAAGACATAGCTGAAACTGGGTAATGTATAAAAGAAAGATGTTTTTGGACTTACAGTTCCACATGACTGGGAAGGCCTCACAATCATGGCAGAAGGCAAGGAGGAGCAAGTCATGTCTTATGTGGGTGGGGTGGCAGCAGGCAAAAAGAGAGCTTGTGCAGGGGAACTCCCATTTTTAAAACCACAGATCTCATGAGACCCATTCACTGTCACGAGAACAGCATGGGAAAGACCCGCTCACATAATTCAGTCATCTCCCACTGTGTCCTTTCCACAACACGTGGGAATTATGGGAGCTACAAGATGAGATTTGGGTAGGGACACAGAACCAAATCATATCAATAACTACTCAAGGAGTCCTAAATCCCAGAGTCTTTTAATCCCTTCATTTAGCATCTATCACAGCAACTCAGGCACTTCAATCTCACTCACCCTGGGTCATGACTTTTTCCAGGTTTCTAATAGAAATCCAAGCAACAAATTTGTATTAATATCATCTCCTTTTTTTTGTGAGGATATCCAATCCTATATTTAGAGAGGGTGTCTCCAAGTCAGTCAGTTCCTCCTCATTCAGTTTATGGTCCCACCTCTTTGAGTACATTCAAAATCCAGTTTCACAAGCACTTCCTGGGCTGCTCTGTGTTTGCCTGCTGCATGCCTTATCTCCTTTGTGGGTATAGTTTATGTCCTACATCATTAGCCCCCACACTTCTTAGATGCATTAACCTTGGCTATGGGTCTGATGGCCAGGTGAGGAGATGGGGGAAGCTCCTGAGAAAGTATGTTTTGTGTGGAAGGATGGGAGAAATTTCTGTATAGTCTTTACACATAGGATGAGTGCTAGTTCTTAGCAGGGAAGAATGAGAACATTCTGTACGTTGAGAGGATTCAAAGGATGGTGGGGAGTCAGTATCTTCTGAGTTACCCATGTCCCTCTACCACGTGACAGTATCCAAGTATTACTTGACTATGGACCTGACTTTGGCATGAGAGCCCTGCCTTGAACATTTAACTCCTTTGAAGTTTAGTATCTCTGACTACTAAATACTGATCTTGAACTTCATGTTTTTCTGCTTGCCAATTTTATGAGAAAGGAACTTCTTGTTAGCTACCAAACAAACTCTCTTGCTCTCAAACTTAGCTTTTAATTGTTTGTTAATTAAAACAATTAATTTAATTGTTTGTTAATCTCAGCCTTTTATATCCATCTTTAGGGAAGCAATGAACTTAGTAAAAATAATTTAATTCCATTATGGTCCTATTTACCAATTCCTCTGTACAGTTCAAATGCCTGAATCCTCACTGTATTCAGGGAACAGCCCTCCCCAAGCATAGTCTCCCAGGTGGCCACTGGTATACGTTTTAACAACTGGTTGTACATACTCCACTTGACACTCAGGTTGGAGTCTATTGCTAGGTGAGGAGTGAGTGACAGTCCCATATCCCATCTTAATGTCTGTCTTCCTGGACCATTCCTGGTAAACTTGTGCCCCCTAAGTTACCTGGAAATCAGATACTGCAACAAAGTTAGGAATGCAAAAAGTATCCCAGAGGGTAAACCCATGAAAGAAAAAGGAAGTAAGAAAGAGGCAAGCAAAGTAGCATCCAACACTAAGAATGCCTCTGCCAGCCTGGTAGGGAGCCCTGGAGCAAAGATTTATGTTACAGAAAAGCTGAATTAGTTACTGTCCATTTTACTTAGCTTTAATCAGTCTTTGGCTGGGAGCCAAAGTAAGTGATTAAACTTGACTCAGGAGCTAAGTCAGACCTTGAAGGAACTAACAGCTGAGGTTATCAGCTAACCACACTTCTTCACAGCTGAGCAGGGAGTCGCTTCTAAAAAGAGGATCTGTAGGCCACATCATCATTTCTGCCAAAGTTCCTATAAAGTATTACTCTTTATGCTGATTTTTGAATCTGTTTCTGATTGTGACAGTAAATCTAGAACTGGAGGCTTCAAATGTTGCCCTTGCTGAAAGTGCTCTTCACCTCTCCTAGGTAAAGACAGACACATATGGCAGTTACCTGGCAATGCTACACTGCAAGAGAAAGGGCCTTAAAAGAAAATGCATTCATTTGTACTGATTAAGTCATTGTCTTACTGATTTTTAGTGTATGTGTTCTCCTCTAGCCTCTTATTTACCTTTTCATGCACTTAATCCTTGATTTCAGGGAGAATGCAGAGTTTCAAATGAAAGGATTGAATGATGTCAACATATCTTACATAGGAGATATTAATTAAGCATTTTAAGTATTTTTAAATAAAAACACAATAGACATTTCAAATGAGAAAAACATTACTTATTTGAGGAAGTCTCCTTGGAGAAATACTCATAATTAGATACCTAATATGTAGACAGACAGATGCCTGTCCATATTACTGTAGTTCAGGCAATGTGGTAATTTAGGACTGGACTATTAAATTTCACTTTTTAATTTACCCTTTATGAAAAAATAGATTTACCCCCTGATATGGTTTGGCTCTGCGTACCTATTAAATCTCATCTCGAATTGTAATCTTCACATGTCAGGAGAGGGGCCTGTTGAGAGGCGATTGAATTATGGGGGTGAAATTTTCCTTCGCTGTTCTCATGATAGTGAGTGAGTTCTCACAAGATCTAGTTGTTTGAAAGTGTGTATACTTCCTCCTTTGCTCTCTGTCTCTCTCTCTTCTGCAATGCCTTGGTAAGATATGCTTGCTTCCTCTGTGCCTTCCGCCATGACTGTAAGTTTCCTGAGGCCTTCCAGCCATGCTTACTGTACAGCCTGCTTACTGTACAGAACTGTGAGTGAATTAAACCTTTTTTCTTCATAAATTATCCAGTCTCAGATAGTTCATTATAGCAGTATGAGAACAGACTAATACACTCACTAAATGAGTAGTCAATAATATTGCAGAAAATCTAACCCTTAAAGGTTTCTAGAAGCACAGCATTTAATTATATCACTTCCATTTACTTCAACATTTATTATCCTTGTTAATTAAAGCATTTCCCCGAAGACTTCTGCTTGCCAACCATGTGTTCCTCTGACTGAAAGTGCCCTATATTCTTGAAGATAAAAATATTTAGTAAAAATATTGTATAGAATAGTCATGTTACTACCAATTTGCTCCCCCCACCAGGTGTGCAACATATACTTGAAAATATTTTCACTTAAAATTTATGTAAATAATATATTTTACTAATCCACATTGGTCTTTTTCAATCCACTATGCCTTTATTTGTGTGTTTGAAACTCTCAAGGTTGACCTAGCATAAACAAAAAGACAAATTTATTATAGAAGTGATGGTGGAAAAAATTGCTATTTTAAATAACTGTTGTCTAAAAGAGTGAACACTGCTAAATTAATTTCTTTTCTGCAGAGTTCTTTGATGGATTTGAAAATGCAAATCTGGGCTTTGAGCTGAATTTCAAAGCAGTGCTCTGAGGATAATTTATAGTTCTCTTGGAAATAAGATGAAAGAGGGAGATGGGATAGGGGAAGATAAGGAGTCAGCAGTATGGGGGAAGATACAATTCTAAGTGGGGACCACAGGGTCAGTGAAAAAAATCCTGGAATGGGGTTACCAGAAGTTTAATGATAAAAATTATGTTGTTTCTATTTCTTTATTGCAAATCCTATTGTGACTCCTTTAAATCTCCAGTAGAATCTGTCATACACACAAATACCTAGTTTTAGAGTCAGAGTATTTTCTTATAGTTGATTTGCTTAATTGTTTGAAATAATTATGGAAAGAGATTGAAGCTGAATTCCATGATTGGACTGATACAAATCAGAGAAGGACATCATTAGTTAGAAATATTGGCCTGGCGTGGTGGCTCACGCCTGTAATCCCAGCACTTTGGGAGGCCAAGGCAGGCAGATCACGAGGTCAGGAGATTGAGACCAACCTGGCTAACATGTGAAACCCTGTCTCTACTAAAATACAAAAAATTAACCGGGTGTGGTGAGCAGGCTGAGGCAGGGGAATCGCTTGAACCTGGAAGGCAGAGGTTGCAGTGGGCCGAGATTGCGCCACTGCACTCCAGCCTAGCAACAGAGCGAGACTCCATCTCAAAAAAAAAAAAAAAAAAAAAAAAAACCATATATATATATATATATATATATATATATAAAATAAAATAGATTTATCAACAGAATTAAGGCACCAGAGAAGAACATGAAAATAATTTGAAGCCACTTTGATGTCCTGCCCTCCATCTTTTGAATCTTGAGTGATTAATGGAAATCTTGGGAGGTTTTTGAATTGTTCACAAATAGTGGAATTAAGGTTTAAGCCCATTAGCTAGATATCTTTAAAAATTTCTAGCCATTAGGTCTTAAGTGGTGGATGATCCCATTAAAATGTCAGTTGCACAACGATACTGAAATTCAAGGCCTCAGTAATAGTGGAATGAGAAACTCTAAATTCTAGAAGAGTTTCCTCAATGGGTCAGTCCTCTTGGTTTCTCTGAGTACTTTAGTTTTTACTCATCTCATTGAAGAAGTGCTTTCTCCACACTTTAGAAAACTCTGTTTCTAACAGCTCCTGAAAGGAGTGGTAAAACTTGCTGAGTTCCTAATGACAAAATACAAGGTAAAGGCAGGCTTATGCTTGACCCAGATCACTTCAAATGACCTCCTCTCTACCAGACAACTGTACCATTGTATGCTTGGCATTACAGACTAGTATAAGGATGTTTATTTTAATTAATTAATTAATTTTTGAGATGGTCTTACTCCATCACTAAGGCTAGAGTGCAGTGGTGTGATCATGGCTCACTGCAGCGGTATGATCATGGCTCACTGCAGCCTTGACCCCCTGGGCCCAAGTGATCCTCCCACCTCAGCCTTCATGAGTAGCTGGGATTATAGGTGTGTGCCACCACACCTGGCTAATTTTATTATTATTTTTTAGAGATGAGATCCCACTATGTTGTCCAGGCTGATCCTGAACTCCCGGCCCAAGCAATTTTCCTGCTTCAGTATCCCAAAGTGCTGGAATTTACAGCTGTGAGCCACCATGCTTGGTGAAGGATTCTGTTTTTAGAGCATCATCATTTTTAGATATGTTATTTCTACTTTCCTACAGTCTTCATTTATTCTTCTGATATAAGGATTTGGGGACATTGCACGCCCCCAAAGGCAACAGGTGTTTTAATCCACTGGCTATAGAATATTATAAACTGCCTTTTTCAATCACAAATCATGTCAACTTTGAAAAATAACATCTACTAAAATAATTTGGGGACATGGCAGCAAATAATTAATAAAACAATTGAGACAGGGGGAGAATGCACTTATTGTAGTCAGGAATAGTTGATTGATGACAGAGCAAATTTTTTTTTCATGAAAAATTTATGTTAGATTCCCAGAGGACCATCTGGAAAGTGTTCTCTGGATGTTTATCTGTATATTCTGAGTTTAATAACAATTCTCAACATCTTTTAATTAATCACATCTGTCAAATGATGTTGAAGATAGGCAGCTAAATGGAATCTCTTCAAGGACAGTTTGGCTTTAGTGACTAAGGATTTCATTTACTCAGAAAAAGAGGCTTGCAAATGTGGTATATATTAATTTTCAACAATTCTTTCTTAAATCCAACAGAATATAGACAACTTAGGATATGTTTGAATATATGTGTAGTTGTGAGAATGCGTATGTATGTAAATATCCTTTATAGCTGTTATTTCTGACCTTCATCACCAATGTTGTGTTCATAGGCCATGTAAACAAAACAATGTCTGCTTGCTCTTCTTTCTAAGCTATGTTTCTATTGGGGAGGGATGAATAAGGACAATAATCCCTTTTCTTTGTATTGTTCTTATAATTATTTCATTATTCTTGCAATGTTACCATATGTTGAAGTAATTAATTCTAAAACCTTAGTGGCTTAACTTAACAAGCTCTTTTTTTTTTGGCCCATGAAACATATACGATGAAAATTGGTAGCTGGGATTTGGTGGGGGTTGGATCCACAGTCAGGGACCCTGGTTGACAAAGGCTCCATCACCTTCTATGTGAACTATCTGAAAGATGTGGCCCTTCCCATTCATGCAATAGGTGAAGAGACATAAGAGGGTCTTGCATTGGTAATTAAGTACTTTTCTCTGGAAATATTTAATGACCAGTCTTCTGGAGAAGACGTGTGATTTCATTGGCCAGAACTAGTCACATGACCTCACCTACATGCAAAAAGATTTGCAAGTATAAGAGAGCACATGAAATAATCAGTGGGCTGACTCATTGGCATACTATATTCCAGGAATATATTTGTTGAGCAAGAGAAATTGTTTTTAAATTTATTATTATACTTTAAGTTTGGGGTGCATGTGCGCAACATGCAGGTTTGTTACATAGGTATACGTGTGCCGTGTTGGTTTGCTGCACCCATCAACTCGCCATTTAGGTATTTCTCTTAATGCTCTCCCTACCCCAGCCCCCCACCCATTAACAGGCCCCAGTGTGTGATGTTCCCCTCCCTGTGTCCATGTGTTCTCATTGTTCCACTCCCACTTATGAGTGAGAACATGCGGTGTTTGGTTTTTTCTTCTTGTGTTACTTGAGCGAGAGAAATTTTAATGAAACCAAGTGAAACATTAAATAAACTCTACCCTTTTCTTTTTATTCCAAGGACACAGTGCATGTAATATGTAAGATGATATCATATTTAGACTCTTAATTCAATGTCCACCTGATTTTTATGCTGCACGTACTGCTCTTCTTCCTTTTAACAGTCTCCAGCTCATAAGTTATATGTGGATTACTCAATGTGCCAAAGATGATTGATTCAGTGTGCTGAGAGCTCTAAGGTAACTCTGCCTAAAGAAAATAAATATATCAAAACCCACATGAAACAAGTAATTGTTTTTGTAATATAAATTTAATTTCTGATTGAGAACTTATTGTATAGGATAAAAAACATACGGTAGTTCCTATACCTTTTTGACTCCTCCAGCGATTTACTGTAAACTACCTCTCTTTAGTCAACTTTGCCCCAAGTGACCTATATTAGAGCTGAGATGGATTAAAAACCAAATGAGATGTAGGTGGACTACAACAGTAAGCAGAGATAACAAGTAGCATTAACATTGTGGAAAACATCAGGTATTCTTCTGAAAATTGATTAATTAACATAATACCTATTCTTTTCATTTAATAACAATTTAAGGAGTGCTCTGAAAAGGATACGCCAATTTTAGCAGGTACAAAATGTCTAGCTATGTAATAAAATATCACAAATGAGTCCTGAATTAGATTCAGTAGCAATTGAGATTTCATGCAGGGACAGACATATTCTCTGGTGGGGACTCCTGCAGAGAGTCTCATTTATGATAGATCAAAATTATTTTTGCTTCATTCACATACAAATGCATACTTATATGACAATCTAGGAAAAGACTTTGTGGAACAAGGTCTGGACGCATTTCTCCTGATGCCTGTTTTTTACAAGTTTATTTTAAACATCTAACTCACTGTTGTGGGCTCTTAGAGATGAACCATCTGTCACAAGCCAGAATCAACATTTATTGTAACTTATTAAGAGAGGAAAAGTTGCTAACAAAAACCATTTAAAGTGTAAAGTTGAATATTGAAGACTTTATTTCCCACAGAGCCTTTTAAAAAGCAGATTAGATGTTCATCTGTGAAAATGGTTCTGACTTTTGCGAATAGGTAATGATCTCATATGGTAGAATCACTGACAAGGTGAGGAATGCATGGAGAAGGAAGGCAGGCAGAGGAGCACAGCACATTCTGTGTGTGTGTGTGTGTGTGTGCGAGAGAGAGAGAGAGAGAGAGAGAGAAAGAGAGAGAGAGAGGAAGGAAGGCGGCTACATCTCCTGGGGGTTGGGCACAGTACAGGGAGGATGAGGTTTCTTCCAACGGCAGCAGAGTGTGTTATTGAAACCAATGAGATGGCAGAGGGCTCTATAGTCTGGAATCTAATTTCCCTGTGAAACATTAATACTTCCATGAAATTACTAAATGAACTGATTCTTTTTTTTTTTTTTTTTCTTTTTGAGACAGTGTTTTGCTCTGTCACTCAGACTAGAATGCTGTGGTACAAACATGTCTCATTGCAGCTTCGATCTCCTTGGCTCAATCAATTCTCCTGTCTCAGCCTCCCGAGTAGATGGAACCACAGGCGCACACCACCATGCCTGGCCTTTTTAAAAGTTTTTTTGTAGAGATGTGGGGTCTTACCATGTTGCCCAGGCTCATATTGAACTCCTGGGCTCAAGCAATCCTCCTGCCTCAGTCTCCCTAAGTGTTGAGATTCCAGGTGTGAACCACTGTGCCTGGGCCCAGGTGGATTCATATGACCAGCTCTTTTAATGAAATCAGCAAAAAGGCTAACACGGTGCCTTTCAAGGAGGTGAATCAAGATCTTAATTTTAACACAAGAGCAGAGACAGGACAGACAATCTTAAAACTTGCTAGAAGTAAGTTTGGATATTGGTAGAACTTGTTCAGAGACTGCCAGATTTGCTCAAGGTAATATATCTGTAGTCCTAAATTACATGTTCTTAAGTTTCCAAATGGAAGGTAAGTCTCAACTGATCTGGGTTACATAGACATTAAATATTGCATCACACTTTATTACTTGAGGTAAGCACCAGGTAAAGTGACTAATCATATAACATGTTCTTAGGAATTAGGGGATTCCTACAGTTTTTGAGAATAGATGAGAGCCTTTAAACGGTGACAGGCAAAAAACCAGGATTTTGGACCAGTCACTAAGATGCTAAAAAACACAATTTAATAAGATGTCCTACATTTATTTTCAAATTCTGACACTTCCAAAATTCTCAGGTTATAGGTTTTTACTTTTAAATACATCCTTTTGTTTTAAATATTTTTCTTTTAATTCACTTTAATCATGAGTTAACTATATTCAGCTGTCCTCCTCAAATCCCACATCTACAAGGAATATATTACCAATTACTCTATTGTTTTAGATGAGTACAAGTGACTAAAATATTCTGAAATTTATATGCACCCGCAAAATATCACTTAAAAATTAATACCAATTCACATAAAATCCAATCTCATTTTAGTTTTCAAGAAAATCTTGAAAACTTGGTACATTTAAAGAAAAACTTGAGGAAATTTAATGTCTGAGAGACTGTAGTCCTTTCTAATGTGTTATTTTAAACGTTATCTTGCCCTTTTAATTATTCTCTAGCATATGAGGCCTACTTAGAGCATCATAAGGTTTACTTGTTGATTTTAGGTCAGTGTTGATCAGTCGTTTACATTTGAGGCATGTCTGCTTTGGATAAATATGCAAACCTAATTTCTTTGGTAATTCAGTTTTGAATACATTCTTCTCAGTGACATCTCTGATATTTTCCCACCCCAAGAATCTCTAAAATGTAGAAACTAGTCTACCTTTGGTCTCTACTACCATAAAATAAAATGTCTTTGAGCTTTACTTCCTATAGTTTACATTATGTATTTTTAAAAGCTTCATTTTCCAAATACATAAACAAGTAGTTGGTGAGAAAGAATCTGAGAAGGATGAGCTATTGTGTCCCTGATCTCTTTAATGAAGCTCCAATGCCAGTTAGCATCCGTTACTTCTGGGGAAAATAATGCATGTATGAGTTTTTTGTTTGTTTGTTTTCTTCAGAATGCTACAGCTTGACTGTGGGGAGACCAGTGAATATAGTGACATATTCCCTCCCTTAATTAGGTTACACTCTGTGGTCAGAGTAATGGGATAGTAATTTCCCTGACTACACTGTATTATGTAAGACTTGCTTTAAAGTTAGAAATTCCACATGAGAGGAACATTCTCTTGCTGCCACGAAAAAGCAAACAGCTGTATCCTGAAAGGGGTCATGTGGCAAAAAGGTGTGAGTGACCTCTAGGAGTGGACAGGGGCCCCTGGTGACATCCAGCAAGTGAGGTCTTCAATCCTACAATTCAAGGAACTAGATTCTGCCAACAACCAATGAAACAGGAAGAGGACCCCAAGTGTCAGATGATGTTACAGCCTTGACCTGCCTACGTCTTGATTGTAGCTTAGTGGGATGCTGCACAGAAGATTTTATTAAAATGTACCAGACTCTTGACCCACAGAATCATGGCATTAATTTGAAATAATAAATGTGTGTTCCAAGTACTAACTTGTTATGCAGAAACAGAAAACTAAGATCAGTGAAAACGTATGTCCACACAGAACCTATATGTGAATCTTATTATTACCTTGAATCAAAATAGCCAGAACTTAGAAGCAACCCAAATATCCATCAACTGGTGAATAGACAAACAATATATAGTCCATCTGTACAGTGGAACGCTAGTAAATAACATAAAGGAACACCCTTCCCACATATTCAAAAACACAAGTAAATCTCAAAGCCTAAGTAAAGAAAAAGTAAAGTAGCTAAGTAAAAAAGGACAGCCATAAATGGTTTCATACTGTATAAATTCATTTATATGACATGCTTATAAAGGTAATGCCATCGGGACAGAAAAAACATCAATACTCGAAAGAGGCTAAAGGTATGGCTGAGTTGATTGCCTACAAAATGGAAAGAGGAAACTTTTTAGGATAATGGAAACATACTTTATCTTGTTTGTGATGAGTTAAATGTCTATCTGTCATCCATCTATTTTTAAACTCACTAAATATGTATATATATAAATTATACATATATAATAATATGCACAGCAGAAAGAACAGTCAGCCAAGCATAAATTTTGCTTTCGTCATTTCCATTGCTAATATTTACGTTGCAGAAAGAGATTCTGCCTTGATTGACCAAAAGTCAATGGACCTTATTTGCAATTTCTGTGCATATATAATTCATCAGATATTGTGTTTTACACTTAAATGTTTGGTTAATCACATGTATTCATTTAACAAACTTTGTAGAAGTCAAGAAAATTTTGATTATGAAATGTACACAAAAATAATTTTAATAAGCTTAAAAAATTCCGACTATACATAATTAACCAAAATTTGTCCAATAATCCTATGGATATTTAACACAGATTTTAAAAAATCCCCATATTAAGGATTTCTGGCATATCAATCAACACTTTAGAGTGAGTAGAAAATTTATAATACTTTGTTGCAAATAACATTATAAAATTTGGTTTCTAGAAGTCTCAATATCTCCAGTAATAAACAACAATCTCTTCTTTCAGATTTATAATATATTTAAAAGTTAATATTCTACAAGACTGAAATTCATTTATATTTTTTAAAAACAAAGACCCTTTGCAGAGATTTTAAGATATTTTACAGTTCTCAATCAGGATTTGTTTTCTCTTGAATGAAATATTTGTATTTTGTTAACAGAGCTAAAATATATGCAGTTCTTTATCTTTTAAAATTGTCTTAATATGGATGACAAGTGTTAATGAAACGTTGGTGTTTTCGAAATTAGGTTTTAATAATATCAGTTCAATTTATTTGCTTTCCAAATAAATCTTCTTGTTGTGGTATTTTCTCCTTAGGATGTAGTCTTTATATTAAATTTATTTCTAGATTACTAAATCTCATAGTGAACTGTATTTAATAACCAGCTCAGACAGAATCTATTAAAATGCAATATATTTTTAAATATTTAGGTACTTAAGATAAAAATATGCACATGTTAGAGGTGGATATTAAATACAGATTTGTACTTGTAATTGCAAAAGAAACAGACTTTCATTTATTTGGTTTTGAGGATGTAAAGGGAAAGTTCATCTTTTCACCTGTAAGTCTTCTATGGGCTTGCCTGTAAGTATGCACCACTTGTCATTTGAATCGCTGAGAAAAGGAATTCATTCTACAAGCTTCAACAATGGGAGCTTTTCCCCTAATTAGTTGAATGATGTATCATGATCATTTCAGGTGTTGTATTTGTTAGACAGGCTTTTAAATTCGTTAACTAAATATTCTCTATATCTAGTTTACACAGCTGAATTTTGTGAATTATTTGTGCAAATGTTTAGGTTTTTAACAGAAAATTAAAAGGCATTTGGAGTTAATTCACTTTGCCAGAAAATATAACATTTCATTTACTTAATGCAAAATAACAATAAATACCACTTATGTATATGTATGTATACATGCTCATTTATCCATCAATTTATCTATCGAGCTATTGATCCATGAATCCATCCATTTTGTCTTTTGTATGAAGTGTAAGAGAGGAAGTCTTCCAGGGTGATGTATGGAAAAGCATAATGAGAATCAGGGAATACAAGAGTATAGATAAACAAGATAATTTCCTTGTAGACTATATGATATGTTTGGCTCTGTGTCCTCACCCAAATCTCATTTTGAATTGTAATCCCCACGTACCGAGGGAGGGACCTGGTAGGAGGTGATTGGATCATGAGGACGGTTTCCCCCATGCTGTTCTCGTGATAGTGAGGGAGTTCTCATGAGATCTGATGGTTTTAAAAGTGGCTGCTTCCCCTGTGCTCTCCTGCTGCATTGTGAAGAAGCTACCTGCCTCCCCTTCACCTTCTGCCATGATTGTACATTTCCCAAGGAATGCCCAGCCATGTGGAACTGTGAGTCAATTAAACCTCTTTTTTTTAATGAATTACCCAGTCGCGGGTAGTATCTTTATAGAAGTGTGAAAATGGACTAATACACTATATATTATCCTAAATATTCTCTGGATAGTACCGTGGAATATTTTATTTTAACACTGCCTTTATCCACATTTATTTTCCCTTTGCCCTCTTACTAAAGCTAGTGGGCATATTATGCAAGGATTTAACTGTGGTGGTATAAAGAGCTGAAACACAATATTTACCCCAGATGCTGGAAGGCCTTGGAATACTTTTGTGGTTAAGAATTATCAAAGAGTTTCTGAGATCTTCTGAAAAGTTGTATTTTAAAATAGAGTGCAAACGTTGAAAATTATAAACCCATCATCAGATACAATTTTTTCTTGGACTCCAATAATTGACTCTTTTGATTTACCAGTTGGGAATGGGTACCTGAATTAAAAACATTAAATTTCCTCTGAAGACGGCTTACAAATAAGAATGTACATTACAAAGTGATATGTTCTTAAACAAAGTTGTCATAACTTAGTTAATTTTGAGTATTCTGACATAATTTTTCACAATTCTGACATAATTTTTCACAATTAAAAATGTCCACCTTGTGAACAAAATAGTTATCATAGTTAATCTTCAGTCCTCCTCATGATAAAATATTGATTTACAATATGACAGTCATCTAATAAGCATCAACTAAAAACCCTGGTCACTGGAATAACTGAGTGTATGAATATATATATATTCAGATACATATGTATGTATGTATTTCATCTACCTCAACTCTGTAGGTTTTACTCAAAGGCTTATCAACTTTTCAAATTAAAATATGCAAAAAAATAATTTGGGGTGATTCTGTCAACCTATAAAGAACTCTGCTGCCTTAATTGTTCTACTCATTTGTTTGTCCTGTAAAATATATGATAAAGTGATGTTCTCATACAATACATAGATATTGAGGTCTCTAATTAAAGAACAACTCAGTGCTTAATTAAATTCACCTGAAACTTCAATGATCGTTAAATTCTGATGGCATATATAATAATGGCATATCTAATAATATCATGGGTGTCAGAATGCTGAGTCACATGGTAGTGGCTACCTGCGAGGCCTATTTGTAGTAAGTGTGCATTCTTTAAATATTAAAAAGAAGAAATGCTTCTGATAAATGATATTAGGGAAAAAAATTGGGATCATTGTAGATACTTGGCATGCCCCCAAACCTTCTGAGCATGATTGCTATTTCCATTTTATCTTGAGTATGTTTAATCACAATGAATTTCAGAGGGTGTTATGCAAAGAATCTTGATTGCTGAATACTATGAGCCAAAGGGATTTATTTAAAGTGAGGGCACACATGAGGTGGTCTTTTAGTAAAATCATTCAGCATATAGTGTCAAGTTAAGACAAGATATCAATAGCATAAAGTCACTTTTGTGAATGGAGAGCAGGATTACCATTTGCAGGTTATCTTTCTAATTATTCTGTTCTTTAATAAACAAAATGCTTTACAGATAAACTATTTCATTTTGATTTCTATTCCGTATTAACAGATAATAATTTTTGAAAGAGACATTTATTACGAAAAGAAATAGGAGGAAAAAAATGATACCTAAAAGACAAAGGGTACAAATAAATACAGTGACCACTTTATTAGTTGAATTACACTAAAGTAAGTTTTCTTAAACAATATGACATTGTAGGCCTAGGAAACTCATATTATACTAATATTATGTTGACTGTTGAGTGTTATGGAGCCAGCCAGTAACTTTTGTATCTTATCTAATAGGTATATTTAATTATAGATTCATAGCATACCTATGTGTGAATGCAGATAACATCTGACAGGATAGTAATTTTTAGTTCAAAGGATCTTTATAATTAAACATGATACATTTCTAAAGATCTGAATTCTAAAGCATACGTGATAGCTTGCTAAAATACCAAGGCTTAGGAAATGAAGATATCATTTTATAGAATTTATGTTTCTGAAATTGTTATAACATTAGATGGGACACTAAAACAAATTTTCCACATGACTGTAATTTTCCGTTGTATTTCAAACACTTTTAATGCATTTTTCTATTACAATAGAAATGTATCTTAAGTAGACAGATACTCCCTTGTTCCCTTAAATAAAGTAGATGATGTATTTTTGTGCATTAGTACTTCCATTGTGTGTCATTTATTGACTGGGGCTGTGAAACAAGCCCCTGGTGACCCTAGGGCCTTATAGCCATGATAATGGGCTCTACTTTATGGTTCTTTTGGAATGCAGTCATTATGTTTTCATCTTCTCCCCCTCTCATACCTTTGCTGCATTTAGTGCGTTTGTTGCTTTTAATCTGCTGCATCATTTTACATGTGATTGTCAAGTATATAGTTTAAGCTTTTCCTGCTTCAGCTCTGAGGCTGTGTTCCAAGTAGTCAAACTGAAAAGAAAAAAAAAAAAACAACCTGAAAAATAGAGTAAGGAAGAAATTGCAGGCACTCACTGAGAGGATCATAAATGACACCCTACAAATTGGTTTTTACTCTTTTAATGATACAGATGTAAGATGTGCTTCTCCAGTATTTTAATTTTTGATAAACTAGAGTTTAATATCTTATATTATTTACAAAAAAAATTTATTTAATAAAAACTTTGTAATTAAAATACTTCCACAAGAAAATTTGCAATATATGCGGTTATGGAGAAATTTTTATGTGGTATATTTTCCCTCTGATTATTGTTCTGCTAGTGTTTAATACTGACCGATCCTTGAACTCTGGGTGGCTATGGCCAGTGCAGCTAGTTCATGTATTACAATTTTTAAAAATGACATTTATATTCTCTAAATGGTGCTATTGATTAAAACTGATCATTTATCAGGATGTATATTAGGTCTAAGACTTGGGGTGAACCTACAGGGCTTCTTTTCTGAATTTAGACTGCCATTGACAGATTATTCTCCTTTAAACATAGCTGATGTTTGCAGCAGAATATTGTGCTTCCAAATATATACAATAAAAATAATTAATAAATCAAAATCTAAAAGATTTAAAATTGTTAATTATAATTGTATTATGCAAATGCGGCCCCTACCAAGATTCAGTCTCTTGTTGTTGTCTATTTTCTTGTCTGTCTTCTCCTCAATACATTTTAATATGTTTGTGGGTAGAGTTTTCACCATCATCATATTCCCAGTGACTGGCCTAGAGCTCGGTTCATAAAAGCCCTCAGTATTTAAAAATAACATCAGGTATAAACTCCAGATAATCAGTATTGTTTATATTTTTGGCAAGGCATAATCCTGTCCCTGAATAAGCTCACATTTAGGAAGGAATGAAAAATACTCCAATGAGTGGGTATAGTAAAGATAGACTATATGCAGTAGTTACAGATTTTTGAGATAGCAAATAATTAATATTTAAAGTGTCTAGGGACCTATTAAGGAAAGGATATTCCTTTCTACTCTTTCTCTATGTCCTGTCAAAAACAAATCTAAGTGCATATTAGATAGAACGAAGTCCAGAGCTCAAGTGTGCACATAATACAAATAATCTAAGCAGTTGCTTTGCTTAATGCTCGAAAATGCCATTTTTATAAAATTGATCCCATATGTGTAAGATGACTATGAAGTCAATGTTATTTTATTATTATACAAGCTATGTAATGAAAATAAAATTTATGTTTAGAGGAATTAACACAAAATAGAACTCAGTTCTGTTGCCTCTATTCAAACATTTGGATTGCATTTTACTATTACAACAGAAATATATCTGAAGTAGACAGACACTCCCTTGTTCCCTTAAACAAGGTAGATGATGCATTTTTGTGCATTAGTACTTCCATTATGAGTGTCATTT
Organism: Theropithecus gelada; assembly: GCF_003255815.1. NCBI lineage: Eukaryota > Metazoa > Chordata > Mammalia > Primates > Cercopithecidae > Theropithecus > Theropithecus gelada. The sequence continues at coordinate 142,689,303 of NC_037670.1, forward strand.
ATTGACTGGGGCTGTGAAACAAAAATGCCCTTGGTGACCCCTAGGGCCTTATAGCCATGATAATGGGCTCCACTTTAAAGGGAAGCATTGGATCGCTAATCCTATTTTGTTTTTATTACCAAATAAAAACAAGTCCTTGACATTCCATTCATCAGACTGAAAATTGTTTGGTAAAATGTGGTGGAAGTTTTAGATGAGTTAACAAAGAAGACTCTCTATAAGAAGCATTTTTGTACTGCTTTAAAATTGTCTAAGGTTGAATTTAATGAAATAACTGAAAGTTATAAGAGATTATTATTTTGGCAACAGCTGGTAGATTTATCTAGCAATCAAGAAGTTTGGTCAGGAATATTCAGGGAAAGGAAAATTTGGTTATGGCAAAAACAATAGAAGGCTTTGAAATTTGCAGAAGGGATATTGTGCATGTCACAGTACACAAATAAATCTGCCTAGGTAAACTTTTTTTTTGCCATAAAATTACTGACATTAGTAAAAAACAAAATGAAAAATAAATTTACACATAATTATACTGGTACCCCGAAATGAATTGCTTTCTTTTCATATAATCCTTATCAATACGTATATACAATTTGTGGTTACAACCCTGTACTTTTGTATAATTTGCTTTTCTTTTGGGATTATATCCAATATTCTATCCTAGTATTCAGTCTTAATTATTATCACTTAAATTTTAATTACCACTTTTATCTGTTAGATATTTCCTTATTTCCTTAGCTATTTTCTATTAGTAGATAGTCTCTAATATGCTTCTACATTTATAGTGTAATAAAAATATCCTAATGATAATTTTATGCTTATAAATATTTTAGATTTATGCAGCTATTTGTTTCCTTGGAAGAAAATCCCAGAAATAATACTATATGTCAATTTTTTCCCCATTGTATTTGCTTTTTAAAAGAGTTTCATCAGCTTAAAGTGCCATCAGGGATGTTTGAATATACCATTTTCACCATAAGCTTTTTAGAATTTCACAGTATAATTATATAATTTTGCTTGTTTGGTAGGTAGATAATATTATCTTCCTGTTTCAGTTTTTATTTCTGGTGCAGGAAAAACATTTTTCATGTTTGTTTGTTCATTGTCTTTCCTTTTACGTCCATTATCTTTTCATGCCACTGGCTTATTTACATATTGAAGTCAATGTATTTTTTAACCTGCTTAAATAATACAGGTCACCATTACTTTGCTACAAAAAACTCATTCCTATGTTTTGATTCTTTGAGTTCTTATTATCAGTAATTTCATTAATAGTTTTCAATTATATTTTGTGGAATTTTAGGACCATTTGATAGGAATTTTTGTGTTTCCTATTTTAAAATCACTTGCACTTAGGTGGTGTTGGTTTAAATATTTTTTTCACTATTTTCTGCTTCTAATTAGAACAGAAAAGAGACATTTCTTAATACTTGTATATGCTAAGAATGACTTTAAATATCTAAAGATATTATGTTGATAAGCATATTAGTCATCTTTTTTAGTATCTGACGGGTCTACGATGACTGTTTTCCTCTAAAATCTGAACCACCTTCCCCACTTCCCATATTAATGCTCTACTGTCAGCTACCTATACACCATATAATCTACCTGCTGCCAGTGATTGGACTCAGCTGTGTTCTAGAACTTAAATGATGCCAGTGAAGCTGAAAATTGGCCATCTTCTGCTAAGAGCATGTAGAAGTAAAACAAATGAAGCAGTTATGCAGAGACAAGCATGGAGGGAAGGAGGAAGCTTTCAGCCTCTTTAGGACTTACCAGTTTCTGGATCCTGTCTGTCCTGAGAACTTGTCACATTTCTTAGGCACAGGTCCTGTGAATAATCTTTTACCCCCTACATCAAATTCCGTCACTTAAAAAAGCTTATTAATGTCTAATTCTACTAATTTTTTGCATAAAGAGATTTTTACAAAAACATTAAGAAATATGCCTGTATGGTGGCTCATGCCTGTAGTCCCAGCTACTTGGGAGGCTGAGGCAGGAGGATCATTTGAGCCTGGGATGCAGAGCTTGCAGTGAGCAAAAATTGTACCATTGAACTCCAGCCTTGGTGACAGAGCATGACTGTCTCAAAAAAGAAAAAAATATATATGCCTGTATTCCCAGCTACTTGGGAGGCTGAGGCAGGAGGATCACGGGCCCAGGAGTTCAAATCTAGCCTGGGCAAAATATGAGATGGTACCTCTTAAGGAAAAAAAAAAAAAAAAAAAAATCGAAAGAAGGGCCAGACTTTTTGTCGTAGAATTATGACATTCTTGTCACAGCCTCCCTGCTAAAATAACATCTTACAGATTTTTCTTTTTTTTTTTTTTTTTTTGAGACGGAGTCTCGCTTTGCGGCCCAGGCTGGAGTGCAGTGGCCGGATCTCAGCTCACTGCAAGCTCCGCCTCCCGGGTTCACGCCATTCTCCTGCCTCAGCCTCCCGAGTAGCTGGGACTACAGGCACCCGCCACCTCGCCCGGCTAGTTTTTTGTATTTTTTAGTAGAGACGGGGTTTCACTGTGTCAGCCAGGATGGTCTCGATCTCCTGACCTCGTGATCCACCAGTCTCGGCCTCCCAAAGTGCTAGGATTACAGGCTTGAGCCACCGCGCCCGGCCACAGATTTTTCTGTATTGTGTTTTTGCTTCATTCGGATAATTTGATCAGACACATACAACTAACTTCTGTGTTTTCTTATCTTCTGAACATTGGCTTTGGTTCTGTGCTAATTGAGTGGGCAAGTGGCTTCTATTTCAAGATACCTTTTCTGGAGATAATTATTTAACTTATGGATATGGGGTAGAGTCAGTAAAAATGTATTTTCATAAAATAGGTTGGTATTCATTTCTACCTGAAATAGAAACTGATAGAGCTTTTTTTAAATGTGAAAAAGCAAACTGTTGCAAGCCTTACCAATAAGCAAAGCAACATCTGGGTAGGTACTAAAAAGACTGTCACAAGCTTTTCTTTATTTTCCTATATACAGTAAGTGTTCCATATATTTTTGCTGAATGAATGTGTGAATAAGTAAATGCAGTTATAGAAAGTATAACCTAACAAAAACAGAAACATTGATTTGACTCTTGGAAAAATAAAGATTTTGTGTGTTTCTATAAAGTTACAGATCGGAGGTTCCTTATATTGAGCTACTGGCACTTTATATCATATTTGCTTTTGACTATGTTTCCTTTTGAACTAGTGAGCTTTTATACTCCTACTACTCCTTTTATATAACCCATACTGCTCACATTGTAGTATAACAAGTTTTTAATCTTACTTTCTCACTATCCTGTAAACTCCTTAAGACCAGGATTACCTTATTTTTCTTATTCACTGTGTGTAAATATTATTGATTTTGTTTCTTTTGGAATCTTAAAATATTATGCTGTTGTGAATTATAAATTTACTTTAAAAACCCCTTAATAGTTAATTGAATATGGCCTTTACCCAGAAATTTGAGAATATAATGAGAAGCTTAATGCTAGTGCCTGTACTTCCCAGTATTTGTAATTAAAACAGACAGAATTACCATAAGAGATCCTGACTAGAGATGTACTTGGTTACTTACTGTTTGAAAATAAATATTAAGAAATGACATAAAGATATCTTGCTCTATTTTTACTTCACCTTAGATAAAAAAGATTCGATGGCTTTGGGAAAATATAATACAGGATCAACCATTATTCAGAATTTTAAATTTCAGGTCATTGTTCAATTATAGAAGAGTGACACCTGATTCAACATTGTAATTTTGGTGGTTTCTTAAATGACAGTTTCCTGAATTTGTTTTTAGGGAGTTTTTACAATAAAAATATATAAATGTGCCTATTGAATGTATCAATTTTAACGTTCTTTTTGTTTTTTAATTTTTTTAAGATGGAGTCTTGCTCTGTCACCCAGGCTAAAGTGCAGTGGCGTGATCTCGGCTCACTGCAACCTCCACCCCTGGGTTCAAGTGATTCTCTTGCCTCAGCCTCCTGAGTAGCTGGGATTATAGGCATGTGCCACCACACCCTGCTAATTCTTTTTTGTGTTTGTAGTCGAGGTGGGGTTTCACCATGTTGGTCAGGCTAGCCTTGAACTCCTCACCTCAAGTGAATCGCCCATCTCAGCCTCCCAAAGTGCTGGGATTACAGGCACGAGGCACTGCGCCCGGCCTGATGTTTATAATGGTCCAGGAAAAGTACCGAATTGCTGAAACTGCATCACACCATGGTCTCAGACATTAAAGGAGCAACTTGTATTGTAAATGTTGTTCATAAAACATACAGCTATCAGGCTGTTTCCAAAAGGTCAGTAGATAGCAGTGACCACCTGTCACATAATGAAATATTTTCATGTTTAGACCTACTAACTGGAGTGTTATCCACTGCCCTAAGGTTGTGGTATGAGGAGTCTAAAGAAGGATGGAGTACAGTCAAGACCATGTCTTTTTAAAGAGCATTATTATTCAGGGATCATATTATATACATTCTATAAAAATAAGGTGTATATCCTGGAAGGTCTGTATAGTCCCTTCTTACTTCTTACTGTTCCTTATAAAAATTTTATTTCAGAAATGACTCCTTTAAATGAAAAACAAAACAAAACAAAACAAAAAACAGTGATGTCTCTGAGACTTACTTTGACTTTTTAATGGACTCCCTACATTTAGACATTTAGATATTTAGACATTTAGAATCAACCCAAATGTGCATCAGTGATAGATTGGATAAAGAAAATGTGGTACATATATACTATGGAATACTATGGAGCCATAAAAAGGAATGAGATCATGTTATTTTCAGGGACGTGGATGGAGCTGGAAGCCATTATCATTAGCAAACTATTGCAGGAACAGAAAATTAAACACTGAATGTTCTCACTTATAAATTGGAGCTGAACGATGCAAACACATGTGACACATGATGGGGAACAATACACGCTAGGGCCTGTCAGGGCAAGGCAGGGGCAGGGACAGGGGCAGGGACAGGGGCAGGGCAGGGGCAGGGAGAATATCAGGGAGAATAGCTAATGGATGCTGGGCGTAATACCTAGGTGATGGGTTGAGCTGTACAGCAAACCACCACGGCACACGTTTAACTATGTAACAAACCTGCACATCCTGCACTTGTACCTCGGAACTTAAAATAAGTTGAAGAAAAAAATTTAAAAAAATATTATTATTTATTATAATTCATTTTCAGATTTTTTTTCTTTACTTCTCCTAAAAGTACTCTCATTTGCCTAAAGTGCAGTTTTAAAACTAGAGTAAATAGCTCACAGATCTGGAATGCCTTCAAATATGTCTTTGAAAATGATACTGAAACAGGAAAAGTTCCCTTGTCCCCATCGCAGGACGTGTGTTGCGGGTGTGGCTTGCTTCTTCAGTGTCCCGCTGCTCAGACCACTAGAGGAACATACAGATGGGCAGGCTGTGGGGCTCCGACCCCACGGCAGTGTCTAGGGGTGAATGTTTACAGCTCCTGAAGCCCCCGTGGGCATATGCTACCGTGTTGTCTTTTAGTGTTGCCATTTATAGGCAGCTTGTGTTAGTCAGCTCAATCAGAACTTCCATCTTGTCACAAGGACAGAGGACTTTCTGTATCCCAGGTTCTTGCCTTGGTGTACCAGAAGAATGAGATCAGACCTGGGCTTGGAGAATGTGTGCAAGGTTTTGTTGAATGGAGGTAGCTCTCAGCAGATAGGAGAAGCCAGAAGGGGATGGAGTAGGAAGGTTTTCCCCCTGGAGTTGGGCCGCTGAGCGGCCCAGGCTCTCCTCTGACTGCCCCAGTCAAACTGTGTGTTGGTCTGCCAGTCGATGGCCTGCCAGCTTGCAGGTGTGCTCCTATGCTGGTGTGCTCCTCTGGACGTATGGCTGCTGTGTGTTCCTCTTGACGTCCAGCAGTTTGTGTGTCTGCCTGCAAGGGTCTTGGGGTTTTTACAGGCACAGGATTGGGGTGTGGCAGGCCAGGGGAGGGCCAGGGGAGGTCTTGGGAAATGCAACATTTGGGCGGGAAAACAAAAATCCCTGTCCTCACCTAGGTCCATGGGCACAGACCCGGGGGTGGAGCCCTACCCAGGGACCATGCCATCCTCTATCCCATGCTTTCCTTCCTCCCTTCTGTAGTATTTAAAAAGAACATGCCCTTCCCTTTCCAGCACTTCCCTTCCATATCAATACTATATATATATATATATATATATATATAGAGAGAGAGAGAGAGAGAGAGAGAGATGCAGCCTCGCTCTGTCACCCAGGCTAGAGTGCAGTGGCCCGATCTCAGCTCACTGCATGCTCTGCCTCCTGGGTTCACGCCATTCTCTCAGCCTGCCAAATAGCTATGACTACAGGTGCCCGCCACCACACCCAGCTAATTTTTAGTATTTTTAGTAGAGACAGGGTTTCACCATGTTAGCCAGGATGGTCTCGATCTCCTGACCTCGTGATCCGCCCACCTCGGCCTCCCAAAGTGCTGGGATTACAGGCGTAAGCCACCGCACCCGGCCCTGTATCAATACTATTGAAACTAGTTTTTTAAAAATCTAGCTGGGTGATACTATTGCACTAAAGCACCACTACTACACCAAGGACAAGCAACTAGCTACAGTTTTTTGTTTTTTTGTTTTTTTTTTTAAATTCTAGAGATATTTCTCTCATTATTTAGTTTTGTTTATTTTACAGTTTCAAAAGCATAAACTCTTTCATTGGTAGGATAAAAACTTCTTTCTCTTTGATTAAGTACATTGTAAATTATGACCAGTTTTTACATAAAAACCTCAAGGTCATTGTGTAGGGGAAAGATTGAGGAGATATTTAGCAGCATGCATCCATTGATTTACTGAATTTCTCAAACTTGGCACACATCAACCATCTGGAGTGTAGAAGAAAACTCCGGGAATTTGTTAACAGTTTGCTGTGTTTCTCTCATGAAGCACAAAGTCATAAAGAAATAGTTGCTGGTGGATAATAAGAAAGGAATTGGGGTGAGCAAACCCAATATATAGTGATGACCAGCTTGCAAGTAGCCAAGTAGTGACTAGAAATTTATGCTAGCGTTAGTCCTACACCATTAATTTTATCCCTGTACATACTGGGAGATAAAGAAATGTAGAGCCATTGAATCCAGGGGTTCGTAGTAAACCGAAAATTGACCACTAGCTTCTGTCTGTTCCATACATCATCTGTGCTGGCAATATGTGTCCCACAAAAAGCAAGATCAGAAAAGACCAGTGAAGATCCTGCACATATAGATGAGGGTGTTTCTTCTTAGTTAACACATAATAATCACATTTTTCAATAATACAAAAAAGTGCTCTCACACATCACAATTCCTATAGCATTTTCTTTCCATACTCGTTTTTTTTTTGGTGGGAAATTTTGTTGTCAGTCTCTCATGTAGCTACTTGATGTTTATGAACAAGGACATGATTTGCATATTAGATTTACGTGTCAGGTTTGCCAATTTGGCTGTGTGAATATGGCCTTGAGCAGATTGCTTAACCTCTCTGAGTTCTGCTTATCTATAATATAAGGATAATAACATATATCCCATTGAGTTGCTCCATATTTGACTGTGTTGTAAAGCAGCTAATACTCTTCCTGGTGTGTAGTATGTGGTAGATGGTTGATGAATTGTAAGTATTATGGTATAGCAACATGCTTGTTATTTCCCTTTCCCTGTATGTTTGTCTGTTCTCCTTAATGAAGTTTGAGGCTTCTAGAAGGGTAATAGGACACAGTAGTCTTATTCCATACATGTCCTGTGAACTCTCATTATCTGTCAATGGGTTTGAGTCTTGCTGCCAATACAGAAATAGAAAGCATTTATTTATTTGCCTCTTGCCTGTGGAGTTACAGGTATATTTCACTGATAATATCACGTGACATCTCCTCCATTTGCACTTATGAGGAGCCCAAGCTGCTGGACTTCTTCATGTATTTCTTAGGTCCTGGGTATTTTTTCATTCCTCCTGTCTGTACTTCCAACTCTTGTCCAACTCCTGCTTTACTTCTCATTCTTACCAATCATCTTTCCGAGGGGATTTCTTCACAGTTGAAATAGAATAGGACTTTCTGTAGACTTGTTGACCTTGAGTTTTGACCCCTGGCTATGTTCCTTGCTGTATTTCTTCACTTCAGATGCTCCACATTCCTGCTGCTTTATGAAGATCCATTAGCCTATGCAACATTGGTTTGGCTCAGTTCTCTTTGCCTTTCTTTCCTTCTACCATTTGGAGGATTCATCCCAGTGTCTTAAAAATGGGATGGATATTGAAAGGTAAAATAATCTATCAGAGCTTCCATTTATATTTATTTATAAGAACTTAAGAAGTAAACTAAATCTCACTACTATAAAATGTATGAAGGGACACTGTCAAGCCCACTGCATGCATATTACAGGTGATTACATATCTCACACTATGAGGTAAGTTGAAATAAAAGGGCAGGAGCTCCCCAGCCTGGAGACTGTGGTAAAACCCACATTTGTTCAGTTGATTTTAGTATCTTGCATATATTACAGTTTACAGGTGTTCTAGTCGATGGATTTATGGATATATAAAATCAACAAGTGATTTCAAAGATTTCATATAAAAAGACCTCACATTGAGGGTAGTACTAATAATGCAAAAACAAATAAATAAAAACAAAAATGCAGATGGCACACTTCTCTTCCAAGCAATGTTTTCATTACCCAGGGTGTAATCTAAAAATACCAATAATCAATTTTTTATTTATGTATTTATTTTGAGACAGAGTCTCACTCTGTCACACAAGCTGGAGTGCAGTGGCGTGATCTCGGCTCACTGCACCCTCCACCTCCCGAGTTCAGGTGATTCTTGTGCCTCAGCCTCCCGAGTAGCTGGGATTACAGGCATGTGCCACCAGCTGATTTTTGTATTTTTAGTAGAGACAGGGGTTATGCCATGTTTGCCAGGCTGGTTTCGAACTCCTGGCCTCAAGTCAGTCACCCTAAAGTGCTGGGGTTACAGGCATGAGCCACTGCACCTGTCCCTAATCAATTTTACAATAGCCGTTCAACATAAGTGGTTAAGATGCTTTGAAATAGAGATTTATACCTATTATCATTATACATTATTCTTTCCACAAATATGTCTTGTATATTTTATTTGTTGTATATTTTTAACTTACATTTCTCAGATATAATAGTCATTAAATTAAGTGTAGAAATAACCTGAATTTAGAATCATACTTTTCAATGGCTGCATCACAATTTTAAACAAGTAATTTTAAAAGTTCTGAATATTTACTTATATTTATCACACATATTATCCTATAAGTATAAATGCATATATACACATATTTAAATGTAATGATTCATTATTTTAGTGAAAGCAAAATGTTTTAGTACCATTAAAGTTAACTATTTAAAATATTATTTATTATTTTATCTTTATCTCATTCTTTTCCATTTCTACTTAGTGCATATTTTTATAATGTATAAAATATAATGACATATATATCTAATTCATGAGAAATCTTCAGAAACCAGTCATTTATGCTAAAAAATTATACTAATTGTGATCCATGGTCAAAAATGTTGGTGCCAACTCTTATAACTTACCCATTTACTTGGAGTGAATGCTGGATGTGTTTCATGCTGCAAGGGACCACTGAAGATCTCCTTCAGGTACAGTTGGTAGAACAGTGCTTCTCAAAGCGTTTAGATTACTTGAGATATTGGTAAAATGAAGATTCAGTAGGTCTTGGGGGGTCTGAAGTTCTTCATTTATAGTAAGACTCCAGGTAACTCTTAAGATGCTACTGGTGTCCAGAGCCCACTTTGAGTGTCATGGCTGTAGAGTACATAGAGAAATCTGGAGTGACTGTTTCCCTCTCTGACGTCTCACTGCACAGGCAATCTGTGGCAGCCGTGATTCCAGGCCTTGCTGATAGTTAAACATCCTTTAGTTTAGGGAATATGGAGTTTGATTGAATATGAGTGGGAGAAACAAGAATTTACAGTCATGATAACAAATTACTTCCTCTAAGTAGTCAGTGGTTTTTCATTTAGTGACATTGGCATGTCCTCAGCTGCAGGATTTAGGATCCTATGTGGAAGCAGCAGAACACAGTTACAAAAGAACAGGATTGACCTACTGGTAGGGTTTTCAGGTTGTTATTAGAAGAGACTGCTGTTGTAGGACAGTATGCAGCAAGATCTCATTCAGGATATTTTAGCAGTGGAAAAGAGGATTCCTTTTTGAGAGGACCATACTATATGTATATTTGATATAGTCAAATGTATCAGGATACATTGAATCAGAAGGCAGCATAATAAAGTAGTCAAGATATTAGGCTCTGAAGCCAGATCTCTGGGTATGCAACTTGATATTTGGCAAGTTACTGAGTTTCTCAATCCGTAATAATTATAGCAATACCTACCTCACAGGGTTGTTGTGACAATTAATGAGCAAATATATATGAAACACTTAGAAGAGGGGCTGACAAATAATCAGTGACTAATAAATATTAGCAGTTTTTCTCTATATAGTAGAAAAATGTCAGCTGGGCACCATGGCTCATGCCTGTAATCCCAACACTTTGGGAGGCCAAGGCGGGCAGATCACTTGAGGTCAGGAGTTTGAGACTAGCCAGGTCAACATGGTGAAACCCTGTCTATACTAAAAATACAAAAATTAGCTGGGCATGGTGGCGCGTACCTGTAATCCCAGCTACTCAGGAGGCTGAGGCAGGAGAATTACTTGAACCCGGGAGGCAGTGAGCCAAGTTAGCACCACTGTACTCCAGCCAAGGTGACAGAGCAAGACTCCATCTGAAAAGAGAAATGGAAAAAAAAATGTATCCGTGAATATAACAGATTACTGTTCTTCAAGAAAATATAGAAATAATGTGACCTCAGGTGATCAAAACATTGGGAGTATTTTATGAGTGGAGAACACTAACTAAACTCAAGGTCACATTACTGAGGCATAATATATTTTAGATTTGAGGATTTGTGTCCTATTTTATGAAGTAATTCAGCAACAATGCTAACTGAGCAGCTAACATATGCACGTCCACATGTTAGAGCTTGAAGGAGCACAAAAACATATGAGAAATGGTTACTGTCCTTGAGGTGTCAGACCTCAGACAGAATATATTCATGTATAACATAGGATTATATGTGAATTAAATGCCTGCCTTGGTTTGTGCCATAAAATAAAATACTGAAGACTGGGTAATTATAAAGAACGGAAATTTATTTCTGACAGTTACGAAGGCTAGGAAGTTCAAGATCAAGGTGCCAGCAGGTTTGGTGTTTGTTGTTTGGTGAGGGCCCCATTTCTGCTTCTAAGATGGCACCTGAGTGCTGCACTCTCCAGAGGATGCTCAAACAGCATGTCTTCACATGGTGAAAGAAATGGAAGGGTGAAAGAGCCAGTTAGTTCCCTCAGCCCTTGTATAATGACTTTAATCCATCTATGAGGCCAGAACCCTTATGGCCTAATCACTTCCTGAAGGTACCACTTCTTAACACTGTTGCACTGAGAATTAAGTTTCAACATGAATTTTGGAGAGGACACAAACATTCAAACCATAGCAGTGTAAAAAGGGTGATCATGCAGTATCTGTTGCAATTAATGCTCATTAATTGCATTAATTAATGCAGTTAAAAATCTGGTCTCGAGCCAGTCTTGTCACTCCTATCCTTACAGCAAGAAAAAAGCTAAAAAAAAACCCTGAAAACCAACAACTTCTCTTGATTCAGGAGAGAATTGAGGGAGAGAATTTACGTTACCAAACAAAACAATTCACTGCAAACTGGAGCAAGAGAAGGATACTGAAAATCTTGGTGGACAACATGCAAGAACAAACAGGTAATGTAAACAGAGAGATGGAAACGCTAAGAAGAATCAAAGAAAATGCTAGAAATCAAAAACATTGTAACAAAAACGAGGAATGCCTTTGCTGGGCTCAGCAGTGGACTGTATACAGCCAAGGAAAGAATAAGTGAGCTTGAAGATATGTCAATAGAAACTTCCTAAACTTAAAAGCAAAGAAAAAAAATAATGGAGAAAACACCCACTAAACAGATTATTTTAAGAACTGGGTGGATGTGACAATTAGAAAGATGTAACATAGGGAGAAAATGAGGAAGGAACAGAAGAAATATTTGAGGTTATAATGGCTAAGAATTTTCCAAAATTAATGAGACACTAAACAACAGATCCAGGAAGCTTAGAGATAATCAAGTAATACATATAAAACAAAACCTAAGCCAGGCGTGGTGGCTCATGCCTGTAATTCCAGCACTTTGGGAGGCTGAGGCAGTCGGATCACGAGGTTAGAAGATTGAGACCATCCTGGCTAACACGGTGAAACCCCGTTTCTACTAAAAATACGAAAAATTAGCCGGGCGTGGTGGTGGACGCCTGTAGTCCCAGCTACTCGGGAGGCTGAGGCAGGAGAATGGCGTGAACCTGGGAGGCCGAGCTTTCAGTGAGCCAAGATCGCGCTACTGCACACCAACCTGAGCGACAGAGCGAGACTCCGTCTCAAAAACAAAAAAACCTCCCTCCCGCCAAAAAAACAAAAAACAAAAAACAAAAACAAAAACAAAACAAAACAAGGCAGAGAGAAAATTTTGAAAGAAAGCAGAGGGGGTAGGGAAAACAGCTTACCTATAAAGTGACAGGGATAAAGATTATGTTGGGCTTTTTTTTTAGAGAATAAAGAGTTTATAAAGTATAATACAAACTGTACTTGTGAAAAATTAAAAGAGATAGAGTAAAAGGGAGTCATAAGATATTGTGCTAGTCTAGACATCAATTTTGTTAAAACTCAAACAGTGAAAGAAAATGTTCAAATTTTACAAAGAGGGATATATAAATGTTGATAAATATTTTATAATTTTGTGTATCTCCAACGATAGCCTCGGGAAGTCTCAGAAACAAATAGTAGATTCCGAAAAATATAATATCCAATATGTTCCCCAACCATTTGCCCCGTTCTTCCTTTTTTTTCATCTTATTACTTCTATATCTGCAAAGCACATTTTGTTGCTTTTAGCATTTTTCAAAATTACCAGTTTGTTCTTTAGATTTCTTGAGTCTACTTTAGATTAAAATTGCAGGCAGAACTGCACAACATCTATTTTTCTTTTCTCGCTCTCTCTTAAATAGATCATTCTTCACACTTGAAGGGGTAGACTGTGCATGTAGGGCAGGGGTGACAACATGAGGGCAACTGCCTGTTTTTAAGTAGAATCAAAGTCCCAGATGAAGGCAAAATATTTTTCTAGTGCTGAAACCTAGCTGAAGCTGCATCTCTAAACAATCAGGGATCAAAGAAAATGGGAGAGGAATTCTCCTGCCTTGTGAATGATGGTTTAGTTGTTTGTTCAAGTAGAAGCCTTGAAAAGTCTTGTATGTGGTTATACATATTTGAGTGAGTCCTGCTTGAGACCCCTAAATAGGAGGCCAACACAAGGAGGATGCTAAGTGGCATTTTTTGAGTTAAAATAGTGGCAGGGAAATCACCATTTAGAAAACTCTTCCTAACAATATGTACCCCGTACTTCATTATCCCTGGCCTATGTCTATTTTCTGAATGGCTTGACGCAACATTCTATTTCATCTTGTTGACATTTCTGATGTTGCCATATAAAGAGTTGTCTTTCCTCATAATAGCTTTCTCATCATTTAAAAATATTTTTCTCTTTTTATTCATGTTATCTGGAATTCAGCATTTACAGTGTGTTATGTTGTGAATATCAATTATCATCACTTTTTCACATTAATCTTTTCAGATTTCTTAACAAATAGTCTACTCAATAATTATACACACTTTGATGTACCTGGGATCCAATTATAACGTAGAATTCCATTCTTTGCAATAAATGTATCTTCAATAGAATCTTCTAGATTTTCTCACATTACTACTGCTTTTATACTAGTATTTTTAGAATATTGAATTTTGTAAGAAAAATTAGTATTTCACTGCCCGTTAAATATTATAAATTTTTAAATTACTTTCAAAGACATTAATTGACCTAAAAATCACTGTTTCTGGTCATAGTTAAAGGTGTTATGTTGGTGTGAAAGTCATTGCAGGTTTGCCATAAAAGCACAATTACTTTTGCACCAACCTAATAAATTCTGCAAACAGAATTACAGTTGTGTTAAAAATCCATCTGGGACTTGCAGCTGTTGAAACAGTTTACCTGGTAACAACTCCAAATCTGGGATGGCCACAGATTTTGGTTACTGATTTATTTTTTAACTTTTATTTTAAGTTCAAGGGTATATGTATAGGTTTGTTACATAGGTAAATGTGTCATGGGGGTTTGTTGTACAGAGTATTTCATCACCTAGGTATTAAGCCTAGTGCCCATTATTTATCCTGATTCTCTCCCTCCCACACTCCACCCTCCTATAGGCCCCAGGGTGTGTTGTTCCCCTCTATGTGTTCATGTGTTCTCATCATTTTGCTCCCACTTGTAAATGAGAGCGTGCAGTGTTTGTTTTTCTGTTTGGCTGATTCTAAAGGCAGATAGTCCCAATCTTCTCTATTGGAAGAAAAAGATATTTGCCAAAAAATAGTCTTACTTGTGAATGATCAAATTGCCTTAGGCCAATTTACAGCATTCATTGACAACATAAAAGTGTATTTCCAATATAAAATTTGCAGACAGATTTTAATAAGATGGTGAAATAATATAGCACATTCGAGACAATTCATTTATATGTATTCATTCCTAAATCATTAAAATTCAGTTAAAAATAATGCCAGAATATTTTAAGAGTATTTAATTGCTTTGATGTGAAAATTTTATGGTCCCAGAATGCAATTATATTAACCTCACCTTGGCATGTATAGGAAAGGGGTTTGTATTAGGGGAAAAACAAAAACAAACAAAAGCAAATCTTCCTCTTTCAGGACCAAACATGTAAAAACCCCAAAACAACTCCAATACTTACCACAACCTGATATATTGACAATAAAAATAATTTTAAAAATATTTATTTAGAACAAAGTATCATAATTTCTTGGGACATATAACCAATATTATAAATAGTATATTGTTTGAGCCTATTTTTTTTTCCTTGTGGACATTGTCATGTGTCTTCCAGGTTCACCCTCCAGGAAAGACTTGCCCCAGCTGCTGGGAGTGCTGTCAGTAGACAGCCTTTAACTGTCTTGTTCTGCAGGGATTGCTCCACTGTCAAGAGCTGTTTCAGCCAAGATCACCTTCTCAGAGCAACCCACCTCCAGTGAGTGAAGGGAGGTTAGAGTGGCCTAGCCATTTCGGCTTAACAAGGACTACTCTGACAAGCAACTTTGGCTCAACAAGGACTACTCTGCCAAGCAGCTTCAGCTTGGAGCTCTCTTTAGGGTTATCTGGCATGCCTCATAGCACATAACTTACCATTATGACCAACCTTGCTTCCTTTCCCTCTCTTCCATAGGTATGGATCTCAAGGGAATTCTTTAATATACATTCAGCCCACTAAATACCATTTCAGAGGCTATTTCCCAGAAAATCTCTTGTGCCACTGGTTTTTTTTAAAAATACATTTAATTTTTGTATTGACATAAATTATGTATATTTACGGTGTACAACATGATGTTTTGAAGTATGTATACATTGTGAAATAACTAAATCTAGCTTATTCACATATGCATTACCTCATATATAATTTTATGGTGAGAACACTTTACATCCACTTTCTTAGCATTTTTTAAGAATACATTATATACTACAGTTGCCATGTTGTTCAACAGGTCTCTTGAACTTATTCTTCCTGTCTAACTGAATTTTTGTATCCTTTGTCCAACCTCTCCCCAGAACAAGCCTTTGATAACTACCATTCTACTCTCTACTTCTATGAGATCAACTTTATTTTGTTTTGTTTCCACATATGAGTGAGATCATGCAGTATTTGCCTGGCTTATTTCACTTAATATAATGTTCTCCATGTCATGCATGTTGCACAAATGACAGGGTTTCATTCTTTTCATGGCTGAATAGTATTCCATCGTGCATATATACTATGTTTTCTTTACCCATTTATGTTTTGATGGGCACTTAGGTTGATCCCATGTCTTGGCTATTGTGAATAATGAATGCTGCATTGAATGTTGGAGTGTTTTTTGAATTTGCTTGATTGGATCCCTTTTATGTCACACAATGTTGTTTGTATTTCCTGCAAATTGGTGGTTAAATTTAAAATTTAGTTTCAGGGTTGATTAATTTTTTTCAGTAATACTTTATCAGTAGTGTTATAACATCATCTCTGAACATTAGAAACCATTGATAATCATGCCTTTATCCAGTATGTCATTGTTATTCTTATTATAATTGTTTAGTACGTTTCAAGGATATGATATACTAAATACCACGTCCTTCTACTCGTAAGACAGATGTAAAGCAGTGGAAGTTTGATTTTGGTCGTTTTCCATCTTCTTTTCCATTAGACCATTAGGTATCCCGTGACTTTTTGCCATGTGGAGTTTCGTACTTTGGTCCTATGCTGTCATGCCCTTTTATCGCACCTTACTATTAAAGGTGATAGTAACTAATATAGTGCCCATTTGTGGATGGGGTACTAGTAAAAAATAATGGCTCATGAGTTTTTCTCGTAGAAGAAAATATCTACATTGCTGACAGCCACATTTTGGGTCTTATTTCAAACTGGTAACACAAAGCTTTTTTTAAACAAAATTTTAAAGTCCTTCTTTGTATATGGTCCTTTCTCAAGAAAATGAAAACAGTCTGAAACATTATAAGTTGCATTAATAAGTTACAGCATGTCCTCAAATAACATACTTTCATTTGTTTTGTTACAATATTGGTGAGAAAAAAATCAACAGTGGCTAATATGGTTTGACTCTGTATCCCCAGCCAAATCTCACCTTGAATTGTAATCCTCACGTGTCGAGAGAGAGAAGTGATTGGATCATGGGGAGTGGTTTCCCCCATGCTGTTCTGGAGATAGTAAGTGAATTCTCACAAGATCTGATGGTTTTATAAATGGCAGTTTCCCCTACCCTCTTCTCATTTCCATCCTGGCACCTTGTGAAGAAGGTGCCTGCTTCCCCTTTGCTTTCTGCCATGATTGTAAGTTTCCTGAGGCCTCCCCAGCTATATGGAATGATGACTCAATTAAACCCTTTCCTTTATAAGTTACCCAGTCTTGGGTATTTCTTTCGTTCATTTTTTTGAGACAGAGTTTCACTCTTGTTGCCCAGGTTGGAGTGCCGTGGCACAATCTCGACTCACTGCAACCTCCACCTCCCGGGTTCAAGTGATTCTCCTGCCTCAATCCTCCTGCCCCAGCTAATCCCTTCTGAGTAGCTGGGATTACAGTCATCCACCACTATGCCGGGCTTTTTTTTTTTTTTTTTTTTTTTTTTTTTTAATGTATTTTTAGTAGAGATGGGATTTCACCATGTTGGCCAGGCTGGTCTCGAACTCCTGACCTCCGCTGATCCACCCGCCTCAGCCTCCCAAAGAGCTGAAATTACAGACACGAGCCACCGCACTCGGCTGGGTATTTCTTCATAGCAATGTGAAAATGGATTAATACAGTGGCCATGACCACTGTTTGTGTGGTTTTCACATTCTCCCGTGTCTGAGTGGGCTTTCTCTGGATACTTCAGTTTCCTCCCAGTTCCCAAAGCTATGCATGTTAATTGGTGTATCTAAATTGTCCCAGTCTGAGTGAGTGTGAGTGTATGTGTGAGTGTGTCCTCAGATGGACACACGGAGCTGCCAGGATAGTCTTTTGCGACCAGCAACCCTGAATTGGAATAAGTGGGTTGAAATCAAGTGAATCAATGGATACAAATGATTATCAAATAAAAATTTGTAAGGTCTACAGTAATCATACAAATGCATGACAATAAGTGATGCAGTATTAAAGTACTCAGTGAGCCCACTATATTTGTTACTGTTTGTTTTTGAGCTGCTTGATGGTAAGAGGTGCTCATTACAATTTTCACTCTGCAGACATTCATTCCTTAATTTAACCTGCCACTGCTATGACTACCGTCACACACTCATTCACCAAAAATTGGCTAAATGTTATCTTACGTGTTTTCATTAATCTTTCTTAAATCTATGTATAGCATACATTTATTTCAGTGTTTAATATTATAAGTGTTTTCAATCTTTATTTATAATTTTGGTGATAGTTTGTGAAATACACTATGGAAACTTAACTCTTGTTTATATCAATTAGCCTAGGCTAAAATTAGATTTGTTACATGTTGTTTCACTCCAAGTTATACTTTTCAGGACTTATTAATGATGTTAGGTAAGAATTTACTGTACATAAAATTAGATTTGTTACATGTTGTTTCACTCCAAGTTATACTTTTCAGGACTTATTAATGACGTTAGGTAAGAATTTACCGTACATAATGTATGAGAAACATGGAAAAAGTATTGGTGATTTTCCAAAGAGTTTTGAAAAATTCTGGAGAGACTTTACGGCGACATTCACTAGTAGAAATCAAACTATTAAATACAGTGTTATTTGATAAGGAGAGAAGCAATGAGATTGTTAATATTTTAGGAATAAATCCCATTTTAGACCAATGACAAAACCCTAGGAGAATTGCATAGATAATAGTTATTACCTAACAAGTCTTCAATTATTAGAATGGTATTCAAGTCAAAGTACATAACTCTCTCTCTCTCTCTCTCTCTCTATATATATATATATATATATATGAATGATAAAACCAGGTAGCCTTTTATTACATGAGAATATATAAAATTATAAAAGTTTGCCTATTTATCTTAAAGGATCCTGACAACAATGTTTCTCTGGAGATCCAAGAAGAGCGAATTTTTCAATTTGAGAAAGCAGAAAAAGACCAATGTCTCAAATCAAGTAGTCAGACAGGAGGTCCCTCTTCCTCAGGTTTTTTTTCTTCTATTTAGGTCTTCAATCGATTGGATGAGGACACTTTTATTAGGAAGGGCAATCTGCTACTCAGTCTAGTACTCAAATGTTAACCTCATGCAAAATCATCCTCTCAGACACATTCAGAATAACATTGAACCAAATATTTGGGCACTGCAAGTTCCAGTCGATTTGACTCATAAAATTAACCATTACAGTGAGTAAATACAGACTGTTCTTGTGACAATATCTTTTATCTAAGGTAAACAATCGAGAGACTGGACCTACTCTTATTTAATGTGCTTTCTAACTGGTAAATATGCATATCATAGGCAATTGCCTTACTAAAAGATCTATGGGATGAAAATAAAAGAAAATAGTCTTGAAATCTGTAGTTTATATACGCTTTTGTAACAGGAACTCAGAGATATTATATTCCTTCAATTATAGGATATATTGAAATCTGTTTATTTTTATTGAAGAAATGTGAAATTATTATTAAATATTAAAAGAGTCATAAGCAGTTATTCTTTAAATTGAAATAAAAAGAGCTGCATATTTATTAGTTTCTAGATTTAGTCTAGATTCTACTTAGCTCATTTTTCTACGGATTTTTTTGAATCTTAATGTCTTAAATTAAAATATTAACCATTATTTTAAGGAAGATTCAAGATAAGGCAATCTGTTAATTTGTGTGTTTATGTTAATGGGATGACTACTAAAGAAAAAATGCTTTCAGCTTTTACAGTGAAGACACATTTACTTCACCAATAGAAACACTAAATTCATACTTACAATCTTATTTTTGAAATCTTTAAACATGTAAATATAATATATGTACATTAAAGCACATACATGTTAAGTATAAAGTCCTATTAAATCAGCAGAATAGCTAAAACCCAGTTCAAGACATAAAAATTACAACACCCCCAAAGTCTCTTTTATACCTTTCTCTAGTCATTACTTCTCCAATTGTAGCCACTATTCTGACTTCTACCATCATAACTTAGCTTTGCCTGTTTGAAAATTATCTGAATTGGAATCATATTCCAGACAACCTTTTGTGTATATCTTCACTTTTTTTTAATTTTAATTTTTGTGGGTACATAGTAGGTGTATCTATTTACAGGGTACATAATAATCGCATCATGTAAAATGGGGTATCCATCCCCTCATCTAGTTATCCTTTGTGTTACAAACAATCCAATCATGCTATTTATCCTTTGTGTTACAAACAATCCAATCATGCTATTTTAGTTAATTTAAAATGTATAATTAAATTGGCACTATAAAATGTACAATTTAATTGTGACTATAGTCACCTTGTTATGATATCAAATACTAGGTCTTATTCATTCTTTGTATGTTTTTTTGTACCCATTAACTATGCCCACCTCCTCCCCACCTTCCTATTACCCTCCCAGCCTCTGGTAACCTTTCTTCTACTCTATATCTCCGTGAGTTCAATTGTTTTGATTTTTATATCTATTTTTCTAAATTATGTCTTAGAGACTTATCCATGTTTTTTGACTGTAGCAATAATTAATTCCCTCTCATTGCAGTAAAGTATTCATTATATGCAAATATGACAACATTCTATAGCTGATGAATATTTGGGCTCTCTAGTTGGTAGCTATTCCAAAAAGGCACTGCTAAGAACAATTCTGTTCGCATATCTAGTACATAGTAGACATCAAAAGAATTTTCCAAAGCTGCAGAAATTTACA
Organism: Theropithecus gelada; assembly: GCF_003255815.1. Taxonomy (NCBI): domain Eukaryota; kingdom Metazoa; phylum Chordata; class Mammalia; order Primates; family Cercopithecidae; genus Theropithecus; species Theropithecus gelada. The sequence continues at coordinate 142,709,884 of NC_037670.1, forward strand.
CTCCCACCAACAATACATGCTAGTTGCACATCCTTGACAATGCTTGGTGTTACCAGTGTTTTTAATATAGGTGTTTTTCTGAATTTGTAATTGAAGGTTATACATAATTTTAACTTGCATTTTGCTAAAGACTACTGAAGATTTGCACGTTTTCCTTCCTATGTCTATTATGCATAGAGCATCCTCTTTTATAAAGTGCCCATTCCAGTCCTTTGATCATTTAAAAAATTGTATTCTTTGTTTTTTTCTTACTGATTTTAAGAATCCTTTACATATATAGGATATGAATCCTTAGATACAGTTAAAGCAAATTTCTTCTTCCACTTGTGGCTTGCCTTTTACTCTTTCAATAGTTGTAAGAAACAGAAGTCTTTAATTTTAGCAAAATCCAATTTATAGATTATTTATTGGATTAAAAATTGTATTTTTTGTCTTTTTCTTACTGATTTGTAAAAATCTTTTACATATATAGGATATGAATCCTTAGTCAGATATGGTTAAAGCAAATTTCTTCTTCTCTTTGTGACTTGCCTTTTACTCTTTCAATGGTTATAATAAACAGAAGTCTTTAATTTTAGCAAAATCCAATTTATGGGTTATTTATTTTATAATTATTGCTTTTTATATACTAGGAAATCTTTGCATACCACAAAATCATGAGGACATTCAACTATGAAAGTTTCCAGAAGCTTTTTAAGTCTTTTCCATTGAGTTCTATAATTTATTTGGAATAGATTTTTGTATATACTATATGGTAGGGATTTAGGTTATTGTTTTCAGCATAGCTATAGTACAATTTTTAATGCTTACAGAAAGTTTTTTTCTGCTGTTTTATTTGGCTTTCATACTTATTCCTAATGGGAGAAAATATCTGGAAGCCACGCCATAAGCTTAAGGCATGACATAGGCTTAAGTGGAATTCCCATTGTAAACTGCTTATATTTCTCTCTGTTTAAATGATGTAATGATCAGGCTGAATCTACTATTAAAACAAAATGATTTGTCTAGCTATGTACCATTTTGTATATTTCTATATCGTTACTTTTCTCAATCTCTAAAAAATACAATAGTTCCTTTAAAAGTTGATATTTTACTGATAAAATGTCTGTTTCAGATGCACATTTCCGATATATACAAAGGACTTAAAATGAAAATGATATTTCTATGTTAACATTATTATGTTAATATTATCTTGGTCCATGAATTAAAATTGAATCTCAGGAGAGGCAATACATTCTCCTACACTTCTAAAAAGTAAAAACATACTCTAATTTTTCTTAAAAAGTTTCAGCCACTTTATCAGTAAAGAAAAAATTCATTTTGGATTTCAGCTGTAAGAAATTGGTTATGTGGGGCAGCAATAGGCAAAATATTGTATAAAATTAATTGTCATGCTGATAATAACTGTGAAAATATTGTTACAGACTGTCTATAGTACAGTCAACAGGAACACCACCACTGTAGAAATAATTGTAATCTCTAATTTTTGAGGAAATAGAGTTAATTACTTTAAAGCTGGATATAGACAGAAAATGTACATTGTTTTTATGTTCTCCTAGCTTATTTAAAAGGAAATAACATTTATTCAGTTTGTATAACATATGTTTAGTAATACCTCAATAGATATTTTGTATATAATACTTACAAATTCTGTTATACTTCTCATTTATTTTAGGTTAATAACAGGCTATTAGGATTTTAACTTGGTTTCTGAAATATGACACATTTTATGCATTTTGTAATAGAAGAAACTCATTTACATAAATGTATTTATGTAGCTTAGTGGCCATGAAAATATGCTACTCAGATCTCTTACTGCTAGAGGCATAATGGATTGATGGTCTCCGCTGCTGTCACTCTGGTTCCTTCACTGTGCTCCTGCTGAAGCCAAGCACTCTGTGTAAATAGTACAACAACTATTTACATAGAATTTACACTGAATCAGGTATTGTAAGTAACCTAAATGTGATTTGAAATACAGCCATGCATTACTTAATGATAAGGATACATTCTGAGAAATGCGTTGTTAGGTGATTTCATCACTGTGAAAACACAGTGTAGTTACACAAACCTAGATGGCACAGTCTACTACATTCCTAGACTAGATAGTATAGCCTGTTGCTACTAGGCTATAAACCTGTGCAGCATGTTAATGTAGTGAATACTGTAGGCACAATGGTATTTGTGTATCTAAACGTATTTAAACCTAGAAAAGTTATAATAAAAATACAGTATTATAATCTTATGGGACCACTGTTATATATGTGGTCAGTAGAAATGTCATTATGCGACATATGACTGTGTACAGGAGAATGTACATAGGTTATATGCAAATATGATGCTTATTTATATAAGGGGCTTAAACATTCTTGTATTTTGGTGTCTATGGTGGTCCTGGAACCAATCCCCTCAGGATACCGTGGGATGGCTGTATTGTATTTAGTACTTTAAAATATGTTGAGGGTAGATTTCATGTTAAGTTTTCCCATCACAAGCAAAACAAAACACAAATGAATATAAAGAAAATCTTGGAGATTATGGATATGTTTAGAGCCTTGATTGTGGTGGTGGATGTATGCATGAATATAAATGCAACAAAATGTATACATTAAATATGTGTAAATTTTTGTATATCAACTATCCATCCACAAAGTTTAAAAAAAGAAACAAACTTGCTTGACCAGATTTCACCTGCAGTACCTATCAATTTATGCAAATTTCTGTCTTCTTGAGGTTGCTGAAATAGCCCAAAGGCTCTGACCTGCTAGAAAGTGACCTTCCTTTGCTATCTGTAAGGTCAGATCTTGTAAGACAGGTGCCAGGCCAGTTTTCCAGGGACAGTGTTATGCACTTTCACTTCATAAAGTTAATCTTAGTTCCTTAAGAGTGGTTGATGATGTCTGATAAACTGAGCACCATTCTCAAATACACCATCCATGCAAGGCTTTTATTGCTTCACTAATTTTTCCAATTATATTACCACAAAAAAGAAAAAAAAATGTTTTTATTGAATATTTGTAAATTGCGATGAAAAGGAAAAAATACTAAATTTTAATATCTGAATTCTGGGAAGCAGAAGAATCAGTGTGGTCAGGTAGGCAGAATAAGATATCATTTGCAAATACTTACTTTCAGCTTACAAAAATCAAAGTATTCCAAATTGTTGTGAGTTATAGACAGCGTAAGACTGAAGAGAAAGGGCTTTCTTATATATCTAGAAAATAGATTATTACAATAATACCAATAACATTCCAAACACAACTGTGGTTGTTATTAGTTTATGAGGTCCTGTGTAGTTTATTCTTTTTCCACTAGATCTCTGGTTAGCATGCTCATGAACCCTTCTGCTTTTTGACTGATAATTCATCACACCTGCAAGTCCTCTTTGCCCTAGAAGGCCGTAGAAGGTAACATTTGCAGGGTCTGGGGATTCAGATCTGGATATATTTTGGGGGATCATTTTTTAGCCTATGAGAACAAGGAAATAAGTCCATGAAAACTGAGTAAAATTTGCTATTGTCTTACAACCTTTCATAAATTCATATTCAGATATTGTAACCAAAGCAAATGAAATTCCTCCTATGTTTTGGGTTTTATTGTCCTATCTTCTGGAACAAACTTACATTTTACTTTTGGACACGTTGCAGGAAGTTGGCTACATCAGAACTAATTTTATTATATTACTAGGATATTTTTAACATGCAGTATATTCATTGTTGCTATTATCAAATAAATCAAATACACATTTAGAAATTATCAGTTTCAATATCGATTATAAGATAATTATAATGCATCAAAAATGCACTTGAAGCCGGATGTGGTGGTTCACGCCTGTAATCCCAGCACTTTGAGAGGTGGAGGTGGGCGGATCACTTGAGTCCAGGAGTTTGAGACCAGCCTAGGCAATATGGCAAAACCTCGTCTCTACAAAAAATAGAAAAATATTAGCTTGGCGTGGTGGCGTGCACCTGTAGTCCCAGCTACTGTGGGGGCTGAGGTGGGAGGATCGCTTGCTTAAGCCCTGGAGGTTGAGGCTGCAGAGACTATGATCACACCATTGTACTCCAGCCTGGGTAACAGAGCAAGACCCTGTACCTATTTCAATTAAAAAAGAAAAAGAAAAAAAAAAAAAAAGGAAAAAGAAAAAAAGAAAAGGCTTTGCACCTATTTCAAAAGATTGGCTAATTGATGATATATACTTTTTTTTTCTTATTTATTGCTCTTTCTCGTGATACTCTAATACCAGAAATTTGGACAACTTCTCAAATAATTGACAAAGGAAAAATGTGTTTTTGCCTCATAAAGTTCTTTAGCTTATTTGCTAATTTATTATTCATTACTATTAAAAGTGTATGGTATAGTATGGTGGATAAAACACACAAATTGAAGAGAAAACATTAGATCTGAGTCAATATCTTTGAAAACACCAACTTATTCTCAGAAAGTATATGACTCTCCTTTATACATACAAGTTAAGTGGGGACATGGTTTGTGAATTACTGAATCAAAAGAAAGTAGAAATTACTATATTTTTTCTTATAAGTTTTCACTAAGAGAAAATTATTTTGAGAAGAAATTATGGAATGATGGAAATATAAGGAAATTAGAAGACATGGTGATATAGATTCGAGATTAGACTTGGCCACCATGTTAATTATGTGACATGCAACAGTTCAACTAATTTTTTCAAGTCCGTGTGTGTGAGAGTGTGTGTGTGTGTGTGTGTGTATGTGTTGTATATGTGTTTAAATCTACTTAAATAGTGGGGGCAGGGAGGGATCAACATGAAATCAAATGCATCATGAAGTGGTGATTTGTAGGAATTTAGGTTGCTCTAATAATTTTAAAAGGTTACAAAATAAAGTTACACTTCTTATACAATCTTCCTTAATTTTAAAGATGAGTATACTAAACCAGTGACAGTTTGTCTTCGCGTGCATACAATCCTCCAGTCAGGATTCAAAACTTAGATTGTTTAGGTTTAAATTAATTGTCAAAATTTCCTTGTTATAAATTATTTACATTTATCTTTTTAAGTTCTTCACAGTATTGTATCTTTCCATCAGACAAGTGCTCAGAAGACGTACATAAACAGAAGTCTGAACCATTCTTAAAGACTTTGGATTGCTGACTCCTCAAGGCGAAGCCTAATTATTTTGCAAATGTGAAGACAAAATGAAAAGTTAGCATCTTTAATGGAGATATAAATTTGATGATGGTGGAGGAATCTTTTCCTATATTTCTGTAGCGTTAAAATGGTAATTATATCATCTTACCTTTAACAAAAACTGGCCTTTTTAGAACTTTAAAAGGCTTGACCTATTAACTATCTGGCTTCAATATGGAATAGAAAATATAATCACTACTATGTTCCCATTAAATTAATTAACTTTAACCACTTTAGAACTTTAGAAGTTAAAATTTTAAAATCTTGGGCTTATTTCTTTGAGAGAACAAAAGGAACAGATGTGTGATTAAAAATTATTTTAAAAGTAATAATGGCAAAAGTAGTTATCCTTAATGTGAAGCATCAGAGGGAATGTGACTGTAAAAACCAGCTTCATCTGGGACATGAAGGGGCAAAGCTCCATTTTTCCTTCCTTTCTGTGAACTCAATAGGTGTGATTTGCTTGGCCCTGCTGTAGTGGCAAAGCCTCTATTTTAAAAAGTTCCAGGAACAATATGTTGGTCATCAAAATAAGTCTGGGTCTGCGCCTGGGCCTGGAGATTTAGCAAGCACGAACAGTTAATTCAAGTACCAGGAATAACAGTGAATTTAGAAGCATTCTTATTTTATGCGGGCTACCATAATTTCCTTCCTGCCTCCCTTTCTTTTTCCTTCATCTTTCTTCTTTCTTCTCTTCAATGACCAAAAAGATCCTAAGGATTGTGTATATATATGTATGTTTGTTTGTTTTGTCTTTTTTTATTATTATTTTTATTTTTGTGGTGACAGAGTCTCACTCTGTAGCTCTTGTCGCTCTGTTGCCCAGGCTGGAGTGCAGTTGCCTGATCTCAGCTCACTGCAACCTCTGCCTCCTGGGTTCAAGCGATTCTCCTGCCTCAGCTTCCCAATTGTATATTGTATAATAATTTATTTTGATGAGTTGGAAATTATGGATTTGTTAGATATACACTACTGTTTATTAATAACTTAATTAGTAAGCTGTAAAAACTTTGTTCACAGTTGTGTTCTTAAAATACCTTGTGGTTTATTGGAATGTGAATAAATTAAAAGATATCTTTGTGGTAGCTGACCACAGACCATTATAATTTACTTTGTGTCTTTGTTTATTATATAGAAATGTATTTATTTATTTATTATATCTATACCACCTGGATATCAATTTATAGAAATGTTAATCACAAATGTTAATCTTGACTAGTATAGTCACCAGGAAAGATGAACCAAATGCTAAAACTACTGGAGACCAGAGAATTATTCCAATGGATTCCTTACAGACTTAATCAGATATAAATCTTGACAACTTTATTTTTAAAAATGCAACAAATTAAATCAGTAAAATGTACTCTTTGAATTTAGAAATTTTCTTTGACAGAGAATCATCACCCAGTCATTCAGCTCTTTCATATAAATCTCCAGCTCTAAAGCGAATATTCTAACTGAAAATTCAACAGATTATTTGATTTTCCAGTAGAACCATTTTCTGCTTCTTCTTATTTACTTATTTGAGATAAAGTCTCACTCTGTCACCTGGACTGGAGTACAGTGGTGTAATCATGGCTCACTGCAACCTCGACCTCCAGGGCTCAGGTAATCCCCCCACCTCAGCCTCTCGAGTACTGGGACTACAGGCACCTGCCACCAAGCCCAGATAACTTTTGTGTTTTTTTGTAGAGATGGGATTTCATCATGTAGATCCAGGCTGGTCTCGAACTCCTGTGCTCAATCGATCTGACCGCTTCTGCCCTCCAATGTGCTGGGATTACAGGCGTGAGCCACTGCACCCATGCCTGCTTATTTAATTTTTAATTTCCATTTTCTAGCTCTGAATTTGATTAGAGAAAGGGAGGAATAAACATATTAATAATTAGGTGATCAGAATTTTAGGCCTTCATGTCATTGTCTCTTTGACGTTGAGCAAATGGAGAGATTTGTATCTCTTTACTTACAGAGGCTGGGTGGCAAATACATAAGACATTATACTTGTAGGCTCTTTGAAGCCTGTAAAGCACTTTAATAATGCCAGAAATTATATTAAGAAAAAATACAGTATAATGAGTTTTATGTACTTAAAAAAATCAGAAACCAGTTTTATCTAGATCTATTAAATTGAAAAGTATGTGACTAATGTTATAATGTCTCTAAATAACAGCAACAAAATTGCTTGTGACTTCTAATATTCTGAATTGTGTAAATAGCTGTATTTTGCTTTATTATTATCTGTAAACATTGATGCCAGTTGCATTTTTGGAATCTATTTAGTCATTCTACAAATATTATGTGTAAAGTAGTAGTAAAGCAACATGCAAAAAGTCAAAATCTTGTCATAGAAACACTGCTTCATAATCAAGAATAAAAGCATACATATAGATGCATATATGTATCTATGGATATGCAAAAAACACACGTGTATATATGTAGTATATATGTATATATAAAGAGAGTGAAATATAAATAATAAAGTGATAAAAAATATGGCAGAAAATACAGCATTTGTGTTTAAAGGAAAAGATAATTACTGTGATTGTCAATATTATTGGAATCCCAAGGCTGGTTTTGTAAGTTAAACAAAATTCAGAAAAATTACATATATATAAGCCATTTTAGTATTAGGCCAAATAAGAGAGTCTACAATTTGATCTCCTAAAGGGAGGAATTAGTGATTTTAAATTTAACATAATTATTGACCTATTAAGGTTTATGACTATTGCAATTTATTTTATATATTATTAAGTTTGCTGTTTCCTTTTCTATCATTTATTGCATCTTTGGACTAAATACCTTTTGGTATTTACTTATCTTCTATTAGTTTGTTAGTTATTAATTCTTTTCTATTTTTAGTCATTATCCTAGTGCTCATTAGGCACAAATGGCTAATGTCTACCGTATTGGACAAGACACAATAGAATATTTACATAATGCTGACAGTTCTATTGAAAGTCACTGTGTCGGGTGCAGTGGCTCACGTCTGTAATCCCAGCGCTTCGGGAGGCCAAGGCGGGTGGATCATGAGGTCAGGAGTTCGAGAACAGCCTGACCAACATAGTGAAACCCCGTCTCTACTAAAGATATGAAAATTAGCTGGGTGTGGTGGTGTGTGCCTGTATTCTCAGCTACTCAGGAGGCTAAGGCAGGAGAGTCGCTTGAACCCAGGAGGCGGAGGTTGCAGTGAGCCGAGATTGCACCACTGCACTCCAGCCTGGGTGACAGGGTGAAACTCTGTCTCAAAAAAGAAAGTCACTGTGTCAGAGCCTTTTTAATGCTTTTTCCTACTTTCCCAAATTTTGTATTATTATTGCCTTGCATATTAGATTTACTTATATTTAAACTCTACTAGATTTAATATTACTGCTTTTGTATAGTCAATGTTTACTTATACTTACCTACATAGATGACTTTCCTATTGTCCTTTCTTCTTTTCTTTCTACATTGCCATAATTTATCTATAATACTTTTATTTTAACCTGAAGAATGCTCTTTAGTATTAGTTTACTTCAGGAAAAAAAAAAAAAACTAATGCATTATTTCATTGTTGATTGCCTGAAATTTTTTTTTATTTCATCTTAAACTGGAAGAATATTTTGAAATAAATAGGGATGTATGTCAACAGTGTTTTCTTTCAATATTTTGAAGATGTTATTCCATTTTCCTGAGGCTTCTATATCTTATAATATAAAATCAGTCACAACTCTGTTATTCCCTTAAGGATAATATGCTTTCTTTGGCTGCTTGTGTTTTCTCTGTTGTTTATATGCCTTAGTTTTACTCTGAAGTGCAAAAGGAAGAGAATACATTTTTTCTGCCTTAGTTCCAAGCAAGATAAATCTGTTTTATCTGTGGTCCATATCTTATTTCAGTGTTGAAAATTACAGCCTGATAGTTGCTCAAACTTTTTCATTCTGTCCCTAACCCCTCTGAGGTACATGTGCGTGTGCGCACGCACACACATGATTTTATCACATATATCAACTATATTTTACAATCTTTTCTGCATATTTCATTCTCTTAGCTTTCCATGATTCTGATTGGGCATTTTCTATTTATCTGCCTTCTAATTCTCTAATCTTCTTTTTTGCTCTGCCTATTCTGCCCATTAAATCAATCTATTGACATCTTAATTTCAATATTTGCAATTTACAATTTTGAATTCTAGATATTCCTTTTGATTCCTTTCAAAGAGGTTTCAATTCTCTAATAAAATTCTCCATCTTGCTGTCTATTTATTTGAATATAGAAATCACAGGTATTCTAAAGGTCAACTGTGATATGCCCAGTAATTAAGTCATCTATGGTTCTTCTGTTGTCTGAAAACAGTTTCCAAGCCACATTTGAACTCCCCATGTGCCTAGAGCTCTCAGTGATTCTAAACAGTCACATTAGCCCACACTTGTTTTTAAGGAATATATTTTAATTTTATCTGTTTTCCTCTTACCTGCTTTTATGTCTCTCACCTCTTCTTGTGCAATGCCAAAGGTGAAATAGTTCATGTGCCTACTCACTCCTTGGAGGGGTTTACTGCCTTTGGAATTCATTTCATCTGGTTGACCCCAGACCTCATATCCCTGATGGGCTCAAGAAAAGTTATAGTTTTGTAGATTATTTTGATGTCAGCATATGAATGATATTCTCTTGTGACGTTCTAAATCCTTATTTTAACTTAAGGAAAATAATAGCATATTAGCATTTCTGTATTTCATCCCAAATTATATTATCTACTTATCAATGGCTATTGAAATAAAATCCTCTAAATAATAACATTATTAATCGTTACCAAAAAGCAAAACAAATCCATGCCAATTATTAAAACTTTAAATTTACATGTAGGAAAATATAAAGAGAAATTGATGAAAACAACAGAGACCTGATACCAGTTAACTTAGCGACCCGTTAGGAATCACTTATCATTTCTTAATCTGTTTTTCAAATGTCAGTGTAAAAAGTGTTAAGTCCAGAACCTAAGTTTAGCATCTCTCTGCTTATTCTGCCACCTCCCTCCTTCCTCCCCAATGCATACACACGTAACCTGAACTCTAGTTTACCGAACTACTATTTCCAGTTTTTATTTGTAAGACACTGTGATACATAAATATAATATGTATTTTGTTTGACGGTTTAAAATTGAATTGTATATTTTGTTTTATTCTTACTAGACACTGAAATACCTGGCCTGGGGGCTTTTACTTTTTCCTTGGGAACTTTATATTCTCAGCGAGACAGTGAAATGAAAAGTTTGTTTGTAAACAAAGTCTGCTTGCAAACTTGCTCACAGATGAGTACATAAAATGTCTTACAAATCCCTCTGGATATTAGACATGTATTATTTAAAACTTGTGGGTCTCCATGCTGACACATGTGAGAAGATATTTAAGTTATTCTGCATTTATAATGGTGATTTCATGCATCCTAATCTCTCTACATAGGCAATATTTTATTCTTTTTCTCATTTTACAAATCTGCTCACATTAACATTCAGATATTTCAAATTGTCTCACTTTTTGGACTTCCAATATACCTCTAGAGGTAAAGTAAATTAGAAGACCAAAGGTTAAGTACTTATATAGCAGCCAGAGAGGCCCAATGACTGTCTTCAAATGCTTTGCCTGAGGTATCTAATAGTGTTATAAAAATGAATTCTTACACGAAAGAAAAAAAACCTAAGGAAAACAGTATAAATTGTGCATTTCCTTGGCAGTTTTTGTAATGGATTTGATAATTTTGTCATCAAGTCATAAACCTCCAATTATGTCCAAGGTAGTCGATCTGTTTTAAGATAACAAATAAAAGCTTCATTCACTCAGTGTGAAATCACTCAATGTCTCCCTCTTATGTCAATAACTAGTTTAACAGTGCAGATGGTAAGTAGGGGCAATTTATATAACTCAACACCATGTAGACATCTAGCATGGAATTTTCATTGTAGCAATATCACTTGATAATGAAATGTATCAATGGAGTGCTCTTGTTATTAATTATATTTATGACATTTTTATAAAAGCAAAATGTAATCAGCAAACTCTGCAGGCTTGCAGGCTAACAAATGTTATGGCAGTGTTAGGTGGTTTAATTTGTTTTCATTCTTAATAGCAACAATAGAAATATTAATATTAACATATAAATTAAAATGATCTAATTACTATTAATTCATAGTATTAATTCACTCTCTAGCTAAATTCAGTGATAAAATTGGAATAATAATTATATGAAAATGAATTTAATGATATTCAACAGGTCACTTTAGTTATGCATAACTGTCTCACATATTACAACATTATATACATACAAATGCTAGGAGACTAAATATTTAATAATTACTGAAACTTACATCTGGATTAGAGCTAGAGATGGATTGTTTTAGTATATGATTACAACATAAAGTTGTTTTTTTCCCTAATTTGCATGCCCCTAAATCCTGAAAAAACTTTCTGAGAAAAATGTAATGCAAAGAGAAAATCATCATCTATGTCTTTATCTGGAAATGTGGTTGCATTTGTTCTAAGGAAATTCTAAAGAAATTTGAGCATTTTACACTTGATAAAATGATCTTATTTTGACCATTTCTTCCATGAAGGAGCATTAGGCTACCATGAGTGGTAAGATACATGTGGAAATAAAAACCTTGATACTGTTTGCCAAGTAGATTTAGTTTACATTAAATTTTATATAAAAGTAGTCTAGCAAATACTCATGAAAGCATCTTAGTAATTGGATAAGGACACACACACACACCCCTTACCTGAGTCAATCATTATCACTTATTGCTTTGCTGTGCTCCCTGTACTCCAGTGCCCTGGTCCCCAGATAAGCTGCAAATTCCTTTAATCCCTGTTGCAACAATGCAATTACAAGAATCTTTCATAAACTTTTTGGGGATGAAAGTACAAATTAGTGTTATATCCATAATAGCCAAGTAAATTGGCCATATTCTAATAATAACTTCTGTTCTTAAGGGTATTTATTCAGAATTTAATGAAAGTGTTAGTAAATGAAAATGTTTGCTAAGGGATATAGGGATGACATCTTTATTCCAATTAACAGCTTTACGATAAACACGAACTTGACTTGCAGTAACAGAAAACCTTTCAAATGCTTACAACTCTGAACATTTTATTTTTAACCAGGAATTTGTCATAGGGTGAGAACCAAAATCAATCAATCACAAGTTTATATATATGATAAACTGATTTATATATGTGTGTATATACTTATATATACATAAAATTATATATATTTGATATGTGTGTACATACACATATATAATTATGTATCTTATATATAATTATGAATTTTTATAGCTTTTGGACTGCTGAAAAATTAGAAAAGATCTTGAGATAATTCCTGTTGAAAAAAATGTGTATTTAACAGAAAGATGGGTAAAACTATCAGATAATGCGTAGGTGCACCACTCTTGGTATAAATTAAAATAATCTGAGCCATAGCTAGAAATTGCTCATAGGAAGAAGAATAACTTTGGATGAACAAACATTGTATTTTATTTCCAATGCAGATTGTTATAAGAAAAGAACTTCTGCCTTCATTAGGATTATTTATTAATCCTGCTGAGATGTGTCACAAAATGTTGAAATCACTGAAATCGATCACTTAAAACCTCAAAGAGTACTTTCAGTAACATTGTGAGAGAGTTTAGAAGAAAAGCATGGCAATGAAGCAAAGCAATTGATGTTCAGTTTTGTATGTTTGTGTTTGTGTTTACAATCCCCGGCCTGGGTCTTTTATGAGGATGCTCTGGAAATAATTTGAACACTCTCCTCCACTATTACGCTATTACAATTAGAGTCTCTCAAGGTCTAATCAGCTTGAGTTTTGACAGTTTATTTTTTGGATGAGATGTATGCCTGTGCTTACTGTGAAAACCTAGGGCTGTTGGTTTCAGCTCTTTAGGTATTGTGGTATTTCCTTACTCTAATCTAGGTGTACTCTTTTAAATATCATGTGGATTTAAATAGCATATCAAATGGGACAAAGGAGGGAAAATTTACCTACAAGTTTCTCTCTTAATTCCTTTTATTTTTAACTCATCAAGATTCACCCCACAGCAATGCAATTCTCTTGTACTTAGAGGTCGGTCATCTGGCCCTTTTGTGGCCACTGAGAAAGCAGCATCCTATGCCATAGAGTGGAGCATTTAATGTGGATCTGGAAGAGGAAAGACCTGTAGCTAAGCAATGAAGAAAGAAAACAACAGGCATGTCTGTAGTTGTGGATCCCAGTGGTTGAATGGTAAAAGCTTCTTTGTGTAAATTCTCAATAGCCATTGGTTTATCAGACAATAAGAATAAAATAGTAGAAGGAATTTGAAGTAATCTAGATGCATGCCTAATATACTACCAGATGGATGAAATATTGTGACTTGCTGTTGATTTAACTTGATTAATAGTAAGTTTAAATATTTTTCATGTTTATGTTGGGTGTTTGCACTTTCTCTTCTGTTAATTTCTTCTTCAAAACTTTTGCCCAGTTTGTCTTGAATTTTATTTTTAAAATATCTTTCATAAATAAATTCTAGTTACTAAATTATTGCCTATCACATACATTGCAATATATTCTCCTATTTTTTGCTTACATTTTAACTTCCCTTAACGTAGTTTTTATTGTACAAAAGTCATAAATATTAATGTAGGTAAATCTGTCTTTCTATCCATCCATACACCCATGTTTCTTTTGGAAATTTATTTTGAAAAGATCTTTGCAACTCTAACCTCCTATACAAATCCTTCTCTATTATAGTGCTTCTGTTTTGGCAATAATGAAACCTTTTTTCATTTTACATGACAGTATAAATGGGATATCTTTCCAATTTTAGTTTCTCCAAATAGTTCACCAAATATTGTCTACATGATGTATTGAATAGACCATCCTTCCTCACTTATTTAAAGTGGCATATGTATCACCTGTTTATGATCTATACTTGTGTAAATGTTTATTTGTTCTTTTCTCGTTAAGTCTTTGGCTGTCCTTTTATATTTGCTCTTTCACATGAATTTTAGAATTTCTGTTCTAAAATTTGTAATGTCTTTTAAAATCCTATGGAAAATCTTGGTGGGGTTTTATTCAGAAATGCGCTGAACTTGTAGGCTAATTTGAGAAATTAAGAATTGCTTTTATGTGTGAATCTTACTTGGAATCTCAACTGTAAGACAAATAAATTTGAAAAAATATTAACCGAAGGACCTAAGCTAAAAAAATTCATAGAGAATTCATGGATCATAGCTGGAAATTAATTTCTGAAACTAATTTAAAGAGATGGCAAAATATATTTGATCGTTTAGGTTTTACTAACTGCAATTACTTATTTGACTTTTGCAAGGAGAGAAAGCAATGGAAAACTCAACTTGGAAGGAGATGAATCACTCTTTAGGCTTTAACTCTTAGTTATACAGGTCTGGTCATTTGCTGACTGGATATCAAGTTCCCCAATGCAGAAAGTTTCTCAGCATCTTCTTTTTACTTCAAGAATAAGGTCTTAATTTCTCTCTCTCTCTCTCTCTTTTTTTTTTTTTTTTTTGAGACGGAGTCTTGCTCTGTCGCCCAGGCCAGAGTGCAGTGGTGCGATCTCGGCTCACTGCAAGCTCTGCCTCCCAGGTTCACACCATTCTCCTGCCTCAGCCTCCCAAGTAGCTGGGACTACAGGTGCCCGCCACCTTGCCCAGCTAATTTTTTGTATTTTTAGTAGAGACGGAGTTTTACCGTGTTAGCCAGGGTGGTCTCGATTTCCTGACCTTGTGATCCACCTGCCTCAGCCTCCCAAAGTGCTGGGATTACAGGCGCGAGCCACCGCGCCCGGCTAAGGTCTTTATTTCTGAGAAATGTTTGATACTTTTATTTTTTTAGATTATTTAATTGTATTTATAGCATTTTAAGAGTGATACCTGAGGATGAAAGTGTTTACCAATTAATTGTCTTCTTTGAATAAGAATAGGAGAGAGGATTCATATCTGATGTCCCATTATGTCCATTATCCTTGTTTGCATCTTGCATTGCTCTGTTTCTGAATTATCCACTTAAAAGAAAACTATCTCCAGCACTATGAAAGAAAAGTCTTTTCTTGACCCTTTTTACTCAAGTTTCACAAAAAAATTGAGAGCAGGTAAGGGAACTTCACTTTTGGTTTCCTTCCACCTCTTCCTTCTAATTCCCAAGACATTAATATGGTTATTGTGAAGATTGAGATTAATCGTGATGCATTATTATGTAGA
This sequence comes from Theropithecus gelada, assembly GCF_003255815.1. Lineage (NCBI taxonomy): Eukaryota > Metazoa > Chordata > Mammalia > Primates > Cercopithecidae > Theropithecus > Theropithecus gelada. Next base: position 142,725,283 of record NC_037670.1, read on the forward strand.
AAGCATACCCTGAAGATTAACTATTGTTGTGATACTTATCTTGAGTGGAGGGAAAAAAGTTTAGAAACCTAAGGTTCATGGCTTCCTCATCCTTTCCCTGGGCATCCCTTTACATCAATTAAAGATAAACGACTGACCAGCTTTATTGATATAATAGTATGTTATCCGGGAAACATTTCACTAGATAATTATTGTGTACATAAAAATGGAGTAGAGAAAATGGGAGAAATATGGAAAGTGAGGATATTAGGATGAGAAGCAGCAAAATACTTTGGAGATCTAATCTAGTAGAAATATTTGTTGTGGTAGAGTATATGTCAAATACAGAGGAAATAAATGAAACAACTGTTGGCAAAAGACAGTTTATTTTGAAAATTTAACCTGAGTTTCTTCTCCAAAAGTGAGCAATTTCATGTGTGTATTATTATCAGAATATGCAGCCCAACTTTATCAGATTATGCAGCGCAACTTATATTATTCTCAGAATATGCAGCCCAACTTTACATAGATTCATTCAAAAGTAATCTTTAAGCTATGCTATTACTCAAATGCACTAAGCTAATAATGCAGTTAATTGAACAACATATATGGAGCGTTGCCTACACTTCAGGCATAGCTGAATCATTAGACACAGAAATATGAAAAAAGACAATATGCTTGCCCACATGGCACCAATACTGGTGTATATGATGCAGTTTAGGTAAGAAAATAGTCATAATTTAGTGGGACAACTTATTTAAAATATTGTACAATATACTATATGTTCCTATGAGAAGATGCAACTGTTTTCACAAGAGTGGAACCTGGAAAATTTAAAAGAGAAGTAATAAAAAATATAATCTTATTGTGAAAAAAGTTTTTCCCCAAATATATCAAATTATTTCAAGTAGTTTACATATTTTTTGAGAAAATTAAGATTAGTTCCTCAATTTAACTCTCCTTCAGAATTTTAAACGACTAACAATCTTTAGACTCATTTAAATAATTGATTTTTTAAGAGAGAGGAATAAGGAATTAATGTTTTTTTAAGGAATAAAATCATCTGATGAAGTTTTAAATTAAGTACACAAGCTGATTAAGATTTAAATTATTTTAAACTATCATTTCTTCCATAATAATGATAAAGTATAATTCTTAAACTTCCAGAAGTTGCTTATGATTTACTGGAAACAAAAGAAAACCAGACAAAATAAAGATGTCTCAAAATACTGTGCTGCTAAATTGCAAGATGGAGTTGGCACTAAATACTTTAGATTAATTTGTTTTCCTAGTTTATTCTGTAGCAATTCTATTACTTTGGACAACCGTTATTTTCTATGTAACATTTTCCTATTTGAATGAGCTGCAGAAAAATACATTTCCTAGTTGAAGAATCCTTGATGTGGGAATAATTATTGCAAAAAATGAATGTTTATATTTAGCTCAGAAGATAGTGAATTGCTGAAAACTTTTATATTCCTTATATAAGATGCATAGAAGAAAGAGTTGCAAATGTATATATATTTAAAATATATAAGCCTTCTTGATACACTAAACTTCAAGTGCCAAATGTTTCAAGTATGCTATTATAAATTCTTCCTTGATTCTTGGTAAACCTATATGTGTGTGTGTATATATACATACACCTTTACCAAGAATCAAGGAAGAATTTATAATATATAATACATAGAAATATATAATATATATTTATAATACATAGAAATATATAATATATACTTACAATACATAGAAATATAATATACTTACAATACATAGAAATATATAAATATATAATATATATTTATAATACATAGAAATATATAATATACGTAGAAATATATATTTATAATACATATAAATATGTATTATACATATGAATATATAATATATTATAAATATGTAACATTTCTAATACATATAAATATATAATATATGTAATACATATAAATATACAATATATAATACATATATAATATACATATACATATGTAATGTGTATTTATAATACATAGAAATATATATGTATTTATAATATATAGAAATATACATTTATAATACATAGAAATCTATAATATACATATAAATGTATACTATATATTATAAATATTTATTTATAATACATATCTACATATGAATATAAAATATACATGTAAATATATAACATATATTTATTATACATATAAATATATAATATAAATATATAATATACATATAAATACATAATATATATTTATAATACATATAAATACATAATATACATATAACTACATAATATACATTTCTAATACATATAAATATATAATATACATATAAATTAAATACATAATGTATATTTATAATACATATAAATATAAATATAATACATATAAATATATAATATATACTATATTATACACTTATATATTATATATTAATTATATTATACACATATATAATATAATATATATTACACACTTGAAGTTTAGTGTATCAAGAAGGCTTATATACTTTAAATATAATATATATTATAGATTTATATTATATTTTATATTATATTTTATATATTATATAATATAAAATATAAATATATAAGATAATATATTACATTTTATATAAAACAATATAAATATAATATAAATATATATTATATATTTATATAATTTCTTGATACACTAAACTTCAAGTGCCACATATTTCATGTATGCTATTGTAAGTTCTTCCTTGAATTTACCAAGAATCAAGAAATAATTTATAATATAACATACATTCATAATATATATTATAATTGTATGTTATATTATGTAATTGTATGTTATATATTATGAATGTATGTTATAATATATATATTATAAATGTATGTTATATAATATATATATATTTTAAGATGGGGTCTCACCCTGTCGCCAGGCTGGAGCGCAGTGGTGTGATCTTGGTTCATTGCAGCCTCCACCTCCTGGGTTCAAGCGATTGTCCTGCCTCAGCCTCCTGAGAAGCTGGGACTACAGGTGTACACCACCATGACCAGCTAATTTTTTTTTTATTTTTAGTAGAGACAGGGTGTCACCATGTTGGCCAGGATGGTCTTGATCTCTTGACCTTGTGATCTGCCCGCCTCAGCCTCCCAAAGTGCTGGAGTTACAGGCGTGATCCACCACGCCCGTCTGGTAAAGCTATATTTTATAGGCAATCATGCGTGCATTATTTTGGTGGCTTTTCTTCTTCCTCTTTCTCCTCCTCATTCCTCCTCTTCATCTTCCTATTCCTCCTCTTCATATTCCTCTTCCTCCCCATCTTCTTGTATTTAAACAGAAAATGAATTTACTTATTCTGCATCTAATAGCAATGAAATAGAACATACATATGTGATCGGTCTATATACTAAAAAATTGCTAAAGACTTATAAGATGTAGCAGAATTTGCTCAGTCATTCACACCTTAAAGGTAATTTGGGTTCTCTTCAGTATTTGGTTATTACAAATAAGGCTTATATTGACAGTTTTCATTTTCATTTTCATTTTTTTGTAGCATAAACGTTCACAGGTGCCATTGCTGAGTCACAAAGCATATGTTTTGTTCTAAGAGTTTTTTAAAGGGTTGATATTATTTTTGTTGTTATTAGCTTCTTGCAATCATAAAATTGATGTGTTTTATTTTCCTTTTGCTGTTTTAACAAATTATCCCAAATTTAATGGCTTAAAACAATAACAATATATTATGTTACAGGTTGAAGTCTGAAATGGGTCTCAAGAAGCTGAAATCAAGATGCTAGCAGAGTTGTGTTCCTTCTGAAAACTCTAGGTGAGAATCAGTTTCTTTCCTTTTCTGTCTTCTAGAAAGCTGCTCGCTCATAGATCTCTTCTGTCTTCAAAACGAGCTATCACATCACTTTGACCTCTGCTTTTGTCATTATATCTCTTTCCTTGACACTGATGCTCCTGCCTTCCTTTTTCACGGATATGAATGCTTGTGATATCATTGAGTCCCTCCTGGATGTTCCATCATAGCCTTCCTATCTCAACATCATTGACTTAATTACATCCATAGTCTAATCTACAAATATGTCCATCACAAATACAAATTGATAAATCTCATCTTTTGCCATGGAGGTTAATATACTCACAGATTCTGGGAATTAGGACATGCACATCTTTGAGGGAACATTATTCTACCTACTACATACCTGTTAGTCAGTAATAATCTTGCATTCAGAATTGAAATCCAAATGCATAAATTAATAGTTCTTTTCATAAATTGTACTTAAACTAATGAATTAATTGTTGCAATTTTAATAAATACACGGAGTTAAATACAATATAATTTCTTTAACGAGATAGAAATCATGAAGAGATAAGTTTACCCAAAGCAACAGAAATACTTTCAGGTTCTCTCTCCAAATCAAAGTATAAGAGAAATAATGTTCAGCAATGTTGTGTTTTCTCCACATGTTTGAATACTTTCAGTATGGCATTAAGAAATTCAGATAGATTATATTGAAACAATTTCTCTGCTTGTGAAACAAAGGCTATGCCTTGGTGATAAATTTTTGCTCATGTTTTGCACACACCATATCCCCTATTGATAAACATGGATTGGCATAGCCGATTAAGACTATAATCAACTAAATATTACACAGAACAAAATTTTCCTCTTCATTTGCTTTAATTTATTCTAGTTGTAAATGCCATTGCCTTTCTTAGCCACAGAATAAATCTCACTCTAAGCTCAATTACTACCGTTTAGAATTAGATGTGAGTTGTTTTATAATTATATCAATTTCAGAGTACCATTTTAATTATAACTTTTGTGAAGATATTGGATCTCAGCAAATGACATACGTGACTCCATTTACATCCTCTCTGTAAACATTAAAATTATATAAAACATTTTTTCATATTTCATGGATTTTACAACTTCAAAAAGTAAACACCTAAACAGATGTTTACTACATTTAATATAAAATGTATGCTGTGACGTTAAACATTTTCTTCCTTCAATAAAACCTATTTTTAAGAATTGTAGAATGCTCTAAATGATTTTCTTTTATTTTGCGTAAGAGTAAAAAAAATTGATAACTTCTTGTCATTAATTTTTTCTGAAATATTCTTCTCTATACTCTTTTTTGAAGATGTGGTAATTGTCCTTCCCTCAGTGTTCCTGGTGAGGAGTAAGTGAGGTCATGTCTATAAAGCATTTAGCACAGCCTCCAGCATGTAGAAAACCATTGGTAACTCTTTGCGTGTGGCCTGCCTTTGATTAGATGATAAACTGTGGGTTGGCCAGCACGACTATTGTATTTTCCACAGTCGTGTTGGAATGATGCAGAAACTAAATGAATCTGCAGCTGCTTACTCATCCTGACTCTGGGCAGGGTCAAACTTTTCTTGCTGCCAAGCTTCCTATGGTCAAAGAGCCCTCGGGGAAGCAAGCTCCACGGCCCACATTGATATTGCATTTGTGAAAGTTTTTCATAAACCCCCATCGTTGCTATTAAAATTTTATATGCCACTTACACACGTAGAAAACGATCCTCAAGTCCACCACCACATAGGTAATCACTGGGACGCTGCAAGAGTATCTCATCTGGGGTTTTACTCTGTGTGCGTGTGTATTTTACAAAATCTGGGTCCTACTACATGTATGATTTCTGTCCAGCTCTTTTCAGTCAAGCGATGAATGAACTTCTGTATCATTAAATATTTTTGAGAACATGAAAAAAAGAGAAGTCTTATAAAAAGGAATCCAGGTTTAAAGAAGCTTGCATGTATCGTTTCAGTTAACATTATTATGAATTTACAAGTAAGTGTTACTTGATGTTATAATTGGAAATATAATCATTCTACTTAATACTACATTAATCATACCAGTGGATCAACTATGACTGTTATTAGTTCAATTGTGCACCCCGAGTTCATATATTGAAGGCCTAACTCCCAGTATCATAGAGTATGACCTTATTTGGAGATAGGGTCTTTACAGAGGTAGTCAAGTTAAAATGAAATCATTAGGGTGTGCCCCAATCCAATATGACGTGTGTTCTAATTAAAGGAGAAATTTTGAAGCCAATCATGCACATAAGAAGAATACCAGATGAAATTAAAGAAGCACTTAGAGAAATGCTTCTGCAAGCCCAGGAATTCCCAGGAGTGCTAGCAGACCACCAGTAGCTAGTGGGGAGGTATGAAACGGTTTCTTCTTCCCAGCTCTCAGAAAGAACCAACCCTGCTGACACCTTGATCTTGCAGTTTCAATCTCCAGTATTGTGAGACAATACATTTATTTGTTTAGGCCATTCAGTTTATGGTACTTTGCTATGATAGCCCAGGCAAACTAATACAAGAACTTTGTCTTTAAATATTGTATTCCATTGATAAGTTGAACTATATTATGAAGTCTTAAGGAGTATTTCTCTTTAGCATCAGTTTGAAGTGTACAATATATTGCATTTGAATAATTTACATTTTTGGTTTCAGAAAATGTCATTGAACAAGATTTTAACAAAAATTTATAGGTTGGGCAGAGTAACTGATTAAAAGGTAAACTTTTTAAACTTTTAGTTTTAGGGGTGCATGTGCAAGTTTGTTATATAGATAATTTGCATATTACAGAGGTTTGCTGTACAAATTATTTCATCACTCAAGAAATAAACATAGTACCCAATAGGTAGGTTTTTAATCCTTACCTTCCTTCCACCTTCTACCCTCAAGTAGGCTATGGTGTCTATTTTTCTCTTCCTGTTTTTGTGGGTATTCAAGGTTAAGATCCCACTTATCAGTGAGAGCATGTGGTATTTGGTTTTCCGTTCCTGCATTCGTTCACTTAGGATAGTGACCTCCAGCTCCATCCACATTGCTGAAAAGGACATGTTCTTACTATATTTTATGATTGAGTAGTAGTCCATGGTTTATATGTACACATTTTCTTTATCCAGGTTATCATTGATGGGCATCCAGGTTGATTCCATGCTTTGCTATTGTGAATAGTGCTGTGATGAACATATATTTGCATGTGTCTTTATGATATAACAATTTATATTCCTTTGGGTAAATCCTCAATAATGGAATTGCTGGTTAAATGGTACTTCCGTTTTAAGTTCTTTGAGAAAACTCCAGACTACTTTCCACAGTCACTGAACTAATTTGCATTTCCACCAGCAGTGTATACGTATACGTGTTCCCTTTGCTCTGTAACCTTGTAAACATCTGTTATATTTTGACTTTTTAATAATAGCCATTCTGACTGGTGTGAGATGGTATATCAGTGTAGCTTTATTTGTATTTCTTTAATGATTAGTGATATTGAACGTTTTTCATATACTTTTTGGCCACAAGTAAGTCTTCTGAAAAGTGTTCATGTTCTTTGCTCACTTTTTAGTGGAATTGTTTGTTGTTTGTTAACTTAAGTTCCTTACAGATGCTGCATATTAGGCCTTTGTCAGATGCATAGTTTGCAAATATTTTCTCCAATATTGTGGTTGTCTGTTTACTCCATTGATAGTTTCTTTTGCCGTACAGAATCACTTTGATTTGATTTGGTCCCATTTGTCAATTTTTGTTTTTGCTGCAGTTGCTTTTGCTGTCTTCATCGTGAAATCTTTGCCAGGGTCTATGTCCAGAATGGTATTTCCTAGGTTATCTTCCAAGAGTTTATAGTTTTAGGTTTCACACTTAAGTCTTGATATGGTTTGGATTTGTGTCCCCTCCCAAATCTCATGTCAAATTATAATCCCTCCAGTGTTGGAAAACAGGCCTGGTGGGAGGTAATTGGCTAATGGGGGCAGATTTCCCCCTTGCTGTTCTCATGATTGTGAGTTCTCACAAGATCTGGTTGTTTGGGAGTGTGTGGCACCTCCCACTTCACTATCTCTTCGTCCTGCTCCAGCCATGTAGGATGTGCCTCCTTCTTCTTTGCCTTTTGCCATGATTGTAAGTTTCCTGAGGACTCCACAACCATGCTGCCTGTACAGCCTGCAGAACTGTGAGTCAATTAAACCTCTTTTCTTTATAAATTACCCAGTCTCAGCTAGTTTCTTATAGCAATGTGAGAATGGTGTGGAAGCAGCTTTGAAAGGGGCTAATGGGCAGAGGTTGTAACAGTTTGGAGAGCTCAGAAGAAGACAGGAAGATGAGATAAAGTTTTGAACTTTCCAGAGACTTGTTAAATTCTTGGGAACAAAATGATGATAGTGATATGGATAATGAAGTCCAGGCTGAGGAGGTTTCAGATGGAGATGGGAAACTTATTGGGAACTGGAGCAAAGGTCACTTTTGTTATGCGTTAGCAAAGAGCTTCGAGGCATTATGCCTCTTCCCTGGAGATCTGTGGAAGTTTGAACTTGAGAGAGATGATTTAGAGTATTTAGCAAAAGGAATTTCTAAGCAGCAAAGCATTCAAGATGTGGTCTGGCTGCTTCTAAGAGAGTAAGGTTATATGCATCAGCAAAGAGATAATCTGAAACTGGAAATTTATATATATATATATTTATTTATTTATTTAAAAGGAAAGCAGAGCATAACAGTTTAGAAAATTTGCAGCCTGACAATGTAGTAGAAAAAAAAAAAACATTTTCTGGGGATGAATTCAAGCTGGTTGCAGAAATTTGCATAAGTAATGAGGAGCTGAATGTCAATAGCCAAGACAATGGGGAAAATGCCTCAAAGTCATTTCAGAGAAATTCATGGCAGTCTCTCCCATCACAGGCCTGGAGGCCTAGAATGGAAAGAATGTTTTTGTGGGCAGAGGCAAGAGCCCTGCTTCCCTACACCACCTCAGGACACTACTTCCTGCATACCAGCTGCTCCAGCTCCAGCTGTAACTAAATAGGCCTCAGATATGTCTCAGACCACTGCTCCAGAGGGTGTAAGCAGTATGCCTTGGTGGCTTCCATTTGGTGTTAAGACTGTGGCTGTGCAGAGGGCAAGAGTTGAGGCATGGGAGCCTCTGTCCAGATTTCAGAGGATGTATGGCAATTCCTAAATATCTAAGCAGAAGTTTGCTGCTGAGGTGAAGCCCTAGTGGAGAACCTATGCTAGGGCAGTGTGGAAGGGAAATATGGGGTTGAAACCCTCACACAGAGTTCCCTCTGGAGAATTGCCTAGAGGAACTGTGAGAAGAGGGTCACCATCCTCCAGATTCTGGAATGGTAGATCCACCAGCAGCTTGTACTGTGTTTCTGGAAAAGCCACATGCACTCAACACCAGCCCATGAAAACAGCTGAGGGGGCTGTACCTGCAGAGTCACAGGTGTGGCCCAATGCCTTGAGAGCCTGCCCCTTGAATCAATGTGGCCTGGATGTGAGACATGGAGTCAAAGGGGATTAATTTGGATCTTTAAGGTTTAATGACTGCCCTGCTGGGTTTAGGACTTGCATGGGGACTTTAGCCCCTTTGTTTTGGCTGATTTCTCCCTTTTGGGACAGGGATATTGACACAATGACTGCACCCTCATTGTATCTTGGAAATAACTTTCTTTTTCTTTTTCTTTTTTTTTTACAGGCTCATAGGTAGAAGGAACTTGCCTTATCTCAGATGAGACTTTGGACTCTGGACTTTTGAGTTAATGCTGAAATGAGTTAAGACTTGGGAGACTGTTGAGAAGAGATAGTTGTATTTTGCAATGTGAGAAGGACATGAGATTGGGAGGGGCCAAGGGTAGAATGATACAGTTTGGATTTGTGTCCCTGCCCAAATATCATGTCAAGTTTTAATACCCAGTATTGGAGGAAGGGCCTGGTGGGAAGTTATTGGATCATTGGGGTAGACTTCCCCCTTGCTGTTTCTTGTGATAGTGAGTTCTCATGAGATCTGGTTGTTTGAAAGTGTGTGGCACCTCCCCCTTTACTCTCTCTTCCTCTTGCTCCAGCCATGTAGGACATGCCTTCTTCCTCTTCTTCTTCCACCATGGTTGTAAGTTTCCTGAGGCCTCCATAGCCATGCTTCCTCTACAGCTTATGGAACTGTGAGTCAATTAAACCTCTTTTTGTATTATAAGTTTCCGGTCTCAGATAGTTCTTTATAGCAATGCAAGGATGGACTAATAGAAGTCTTTAATCCATCTTGAGTTGATTTTTGTATATGGCATAAGAAAGGGGTCCCATTTCAATCTTTTGCATATGGCTAGCCAGTTATCCCTGCATCATTTATTGAATCCTTTTCTCATTGTTTGTTATTGTAATATTTGTCAAAGATCAGATGGTTGTAGGTGTATAGCTTTATATCTGAGTTCTATAACATGTTCTGTTGGTTTGTGTGTCTATTTTGTACAAGTACCATGTTCTTTTGGACACTAATATTGTAGCCTTGTAGTTTGAAGTTGGGTAAGGTGGTGCTTCCAGCTTTGTTCTTTGTGCTTAGAATTGCCTGGGCTATTTGGGCTCTTTTTTGTTCTATCTGAATTTTAGAATAGTTTTTTTTTTTTTTTTTTTTCTAATTCTGTGAAGAATGTCATTGGTAGTTTGGGAGGAATAGCACTGAATGTGTAATTTGCTTGTAACTGTATGGCCATTTTGACAATATTGATTCTTATTATCCATGAACATGAAATACTTCTTCATTTGTCTGTGTCATGTCTGATTTCTTTCAGCAGCATTTTTTAATTCTTTTAGAGATCTTTCACCTCCCTGGTTAGCTGTATTCCTAGATATTTTATTTTTGTGTGATTATTGTAAGTGGGATTGCATTATTGACTTGGCACTCAACTGGGATGTTGATGGTGTATAAAATTCTACTGATTTCCATACACTGATATCCTGAAACTTTGCTGAACTTTTTTTTTTTTTTATATCAGACCTGGGAGCTTTTGGGCAGAGACTATGAGGTTTTCTAGGCATAGAATGATATCATCTGCAAAGAGACAGTTTTACTTCATGTATTTTTTATTTAGATGCCTTTCATTTCTTTCTCTCCCTGATTGCTATGGCTAGAACTTTGAATACTATGTTGAATAGGAGTGGTAAAAGTGACCACCATTTTCTTGTTCTGGTTCTCAGGGGAAATGCTTCCAGCTTTTGCCCATTCAGTTTGATGTTGGCTGTGGGTTTGTCATAGAATGCTCTTATTATTTTGCAGTATGTTCTAAAGAGTAGAACATGATCATACTAATTATGTACTCATATTAATCTGACATCAATCCCAAAGATAAACTGGCATTTCAAATGTTATTATGATCATTCTACTTCTCTGAGATGGAGTACACACCAAATTCACATATTAACAATCTGCATCAACTTAGTATTCATTTATTGTTATGAAACAAGTAAAAAAATGTACTTAAAACTAAGCTGTGGAGTACTATGAGGAATGTAAAATTTTGTAACAACTTCCAAATACTTTTTGCAGGTTCTTAAAAAGTTAAACATATTCTTTTTTTTTTTTTTTTTTTTTGAGACGGAGTCTCGCTCTGTCGCCCAGGCTGGAGTGCAGTGGCCGGATCTCAGCTCATTGCAAGCTCCTCCTCCCGGGTTTACGCCATTCTCCTGCCTCAGCCTCCCGAGTAGCTGGGACTACAGGCGCCTGCCACCACGCCCAGCTAGTGTTTTGTATTTTTAGTAGAGACGGGGTTTCAGCCAGGATGGTCTCGATCTCCTGACCTCGTGATCCGCCTGTCTCAGCCTCCCAAAGTGCTGGGATTACAGGCTTGAGCCACCGCGCCCGGCCAAACATATTCTTATGATATAACTCAGGCATTCTACTCTTAGATGTTTAAGAAACAATGTAAACATATACATATACAACTTGTTCATATTTAGAACAAATTTGTTAGTAATTGCCCAAACCTTGAAATAACCCAAATGTCTAGCAACAAGTGCAAAGATACACAAAATGTGGTATATGCATATGAACAGAATTCCATTTAACAAAAAAATGGAAGAAACCACATGAAGTTTTCAGATGAATCTCAAAAACTGTGAAATAAGGTAAACAGAAAAGGTCACATTATATATAACTCCATTTATATAAAATTCTAGATAAGGCAAAACTCTGATTGGTGACAGAAAACAGATTAATGTTAACAGGATCCAAGTATGGGTGGAAGATTGACTACAAAGGGCACCAGATAAATTTCTGGTTTTGCAAATGCTTTATATCTTAATTGTGGTTGTCAACTTACTGAATACATTTGCATAACTTATTTAATCATATAATTTAAATGTATAAAATTTATCATACATAAATAAACCTCAATAAACCTGATTTTAGAAAGACATTATAACAAAAACTATCAGAAGATTTAATTTTACATCTTTAAAAATTAAGTATATCTTCCAAAGTCTGAATGCATCATGCAACTTTTTCATTTTGAAAACAAAAGCATAGGCTTTGAATTCAAATTTGTCCAGGTTTAAAATCCTTATTGTTGGAGGTGGGTGGCCAAGATGGCTGACCAGAAGTAGCTAGTGTGTGCCTATCTCACCGAGAGGAATTTAAGGGTTGAGTAGATCTAGCACCTTCAACGGAAACATTCAGGTACGCGCACTGGGACTAATCGAAGAAACAATGTAAGTCACCGAGAATGGAAAAAAGCAAGGCAGGATGGTGGCCCACCTGGGAGCAACATGGAGCCAAGGGAATCTCCCCCTCCCAGGGAATTAGGGAATAATGAGTGACCTAGGAACTCATGCTTCTCCCACAGATCTTTGTAACCTTCAGGTCAGGAGATCCCCTCGTGAATCCACTCCATCAGGGCCTTTAGTCTGACATACATTGCTATATAGAGTCTCAGTAGAGCAGTCACTCAGGTATACATGGACACCCGGGTGACTTATATACCCAGGTTTTCCTGGCTTCCCTGAAACAGCAGCTGCAATAATGACTAAGCGGGAGGTTAGACCCCTGTACATACCCCTAGGAACTGAACTGAATCCAGGGGGTTGAGCAGTGACTGTGTGCAGGCCCCGCTTTCACACCACCTCACAGGATATGACCCACTGGCTTGGAACTCCAGTCACCCATAGGTAGCAGTCTTACACCTCCTGAGTATAAGACTGGAGCTCCTGGGGCAGGGGCAGACGACCATCTTTGCTGATTCACAGCCTTAGCCATTGTTGCCTTACGGCTGTAGGGAGTCCAAGGCAACTAGGGCGTAGAGCGGCACAGCTGCTGCATACTGCAGCTTCCCTATGGAAAAGTGTTAAGACTGTTACGTGGGTGCCTGTTTCCATACCTCCTCACAAGGCAGGTCCTCCTGTCCTGGATCTCCAGCAACTCCCTGCCAGGACTATCGAGCCAGTAGCAGCTCTGCAACTCCTTGGACAGAGCTTTCAATGGGAGTGATCGTTTGGCATCTTTGATGTCTTGCTGCCTTCACCTTTCCTGTCTCCAGGCTTGGGAGAGTCTGTGTGGACTGAGGACTGGTCCGGACCCCCATCATAGAGGAACTACGTCACAGAAAAGTGGCCAGACTGTTCTCCATGCAGATCCTGGTACTCACCTCTCCTAACTGTGTAGGACCACTCAACCTGGAACTCCAGCACAACCATTCTTACCCCACATGATCACTGCAATCAGAGGCAGCCCAGGATTTTACCACGGAGGAAACCCCAAAGTCAACCCACAGCACCTCTGCCCCTACAGTGGTGCTGCCCTACAGCCCTAACAGCCCAGAGAAGGAACAAAGAACTTAGTTATTACGCTGGCACCTTCAGCACACTGCAGCCACCATATGGAGAGGAGTCCAGCCCCTCTTCCCTGGGAACCCTCACCCCTACTTTTCACCAGGCAAGGCCCCAGGCTCATGAATGCAGAACAGTTGCCCCATCCATGGCTAAGCATACCCACTGGTAGTGGACTGGAGTTTCCCTGGGGAGAGGCTCCTAGAGTCATACAATAGCCCCTCTGCCACTGCCACAGTAATAGTGATATTTCTGCTGCCCTTGGTGTGAGGAAGAAACAAAGAGCCTGAGGGCTACACTCAAGTTTACAGCATGCCACAGCCACCATACAGAGAACACGCCAATCTCTTTTGCTTGTGAGCCTTCAACAGCCTACTCCCCAATAAGTGGAACCCCAAGCTCATGCCAGGAGTACAGCCAGCCCAGCCCACTGGCTGAACACCCTCACTAACAGCAGCTCCACATTTCTTGGAGGTGGAGTCCCTAAGGGTAACTAAAAGCCTCTGCCACTCCTTCTGCAGTGGAACTGCCCTTGTTACCATCAGACTAACGAATGAATAAAGACCCTAAGTGCCTTATCTGCACCTCCAAAAAACTGCAGTCAACCCAAGGAGATGAGAGGTTTGTCTCCCATAGGTGCCCCTCACTCTGTGCTTGTCACCACACAGGAAATCCTGGACTTTGGCTCACAGAACAAATCCTCCATCCTATGCTGATTGTGAAGTGGCATCACTGTCTTGGGTAAATACTTAAGATTTGTTGTCTCACAGCTATAGAAAACGAGGTTACAGACACAAGAGTGAGGTTCAGAGTGGAAGTTTAATAGGTCAGAAAAGGAGAGAAGCTCTCTCTATAGAGAGGGGTCCTGGAGAAATGGGTTGCCACTTCTGTGATGAAATGCAGCGGGTTTTATAGATGAACCTGAGGAGCTGTTGTCTGATTTACATAGAATATGCAAGATTGGTTGGACCAGGTGTGCCATTTGCATAGGGTGTGAAAATCTGGCCGCCCCCACCCTAATCTTTCATTATGCAAATAGGTTCTCTGCCTTGCTGGCGCCATGTTGCCAGTTTCTTTACTGTACACGTGGTGAAAAAGAAAAGGGAAGATGGAGCCTCCATGTTTAACATACCTGGCCCCAAGTTAGCCCTTTTGTATTGGCACAACTGCTGGCATTCACCTGTGCAAGCTTCCAGCTTGCTTCTCTATGTTTGCAACTCGATTTTTCAGGCTGCTCTTTGTTAGAAAAGAAATGATTTTTTAAGCTGCTTTTTGTTAAATGTGAAATTCTGCTGAGGACTCTTTTACCCTCACTATCTGCCAAATTTCTTTCTATCTCCTGTATCAATTGCATTGAACAAGTGCTTACCTGCATCTCCTTGTGGTGGAGCCCCCAGTAGACAAGCGATAGACCTTTGGCCACAACCACTACTAAGGTCCCTTCCTTTGCTGCCTTCAAGTTGGGGAAGGAAAATACACCCTGAGATCACCCCAGAGTTGAAGTGGGCAGCCCAGAAGTGCCAAGCTGTGATCTACAGCCAGCACTAAAGTGGGAGAGGAACCCATACTTTCAAAGCATTGAGAGGAACCAAAGCTGAAACTCTGTGGAAATATAGGGGAGCCACATGACCAAGCAAGATCAACTGACCAGTACACCCAAGCGCCACCTACTGCATCACATCCCCAAGCTGTAACAACAAAAATAAAATAAAGACCCTGCACAAAGCCTTGCCCTATCAAAACATCTAGAAAATAAGTCTACTTACTGTACTCAGTGTGTGCTGCAGTTAAAGGAACACCCACATGCAGAAATGAGAAAAAACAGTGCAAGAACTCCAGTAACTCAAATGGCCACAGTGTCACATGTCCTCCAAATGATTGTGGCAGTTCTCCAACAAGGATTCTTAACCAGGCTGACCAGACTGAAATGACATAAATAGAATTCAGAATATGGATGTAAATGAAGATCATCAAAATTCAGGAGAATGGCAAAACGTGATCCAAGAAAACTAAGAATCACAATTAAACAATACAGAAGCTGAAAGATAAAACAGCTGATATAAGAAAGAACGAAACGTATCTGACAGAGCTGAAAAACACACTGCAAGAATTCACAATGCAATCACAAGTATTAACAGCAGAATACACCAAGCAGAGGAAGGAATTTCAGAACTTGAAGACTGGCTCTTTGTAATAAGACATTCAGACAAAAATAAGGAAAATGAATGAAAAGGAAGGAACAAAACCTTGAGAAATATGGGGTTATGTGAAGAGACCAAAGTCTACAACTCATCGGCATCCCTGAAAGGGATGGGGAGAAAACAAACAACTTGGAATACACATTTAAAGATGTTGTTCATGAAAAAGTCCCCAACCTTGCTACAGAAACCAACAGTCAAATTCAGAAAATACAGAGAACCCCTACAAGATTCTATACAAGCACTTTATCCTCAAGACACATAATCATTGGATTTTCCAAGGTTGAAATGAATGAAAGAAGTTAAAGGCAGCTAGAGAGAAAGGGCAGGTCACCCGTAAGGGGAAACTGATCAGGCTAATAGCAGACCTCTCAGCTCAAACCCTGCAAGTCAGAAGAGATTGGCGGTCTCTATTCAACATTTTAAAGAAAAAAGTCTTCAACCAACAATTTCATATCCAACCAAACTAAGATTTCCAAGTAAAAAAGAAGTAAGATCATTTTCAGATAAGCAAATGTTGAGGGAGTTAGTTACCTCCAGACTTGCCTTACAAGAAATCTTGAAAGGAGCACTAAAGTAAGAAAGGAAAAACTGTTACCAGCTGATACAACAATGCACTCAAATACACAGACCAGTGACACTGTAAAGCAATCGTACAAACAAGCCAGCATAATAACCAACTAACAACACAATGACAGGATCAAATTCACATATATCAATACTAATGTTGAATGTAAATGCTTCGTATAAAAGATACAGAGTGGTAAGCTTGGATAAAAAAGCAAGATCCAATGGCATGCTATCTTCCAGAAACCATCTCACACATAATGATACCCATCAGCTAAAAATAAAGGATGCAGGAAAATCTATCAAGCAAATGGAAATCAGAAAAAAGCAGGGGTTGCAAATCTACTTTCAGACAAAACAGACTAAAACAACAATGATCTAGAAAGACAAAGAAGAGCATTACATAATGGTAAAGGATTCAATATCCTAAATATATTTGCACCCAATACAAGCATACCCAGATTCATAAAGCAACTTTTAGAGACCCACAAAGAGACTTAGACTGCCACAGAATAATAGTGAGAGACTTCAACACTCCAATAGCAGTATTAGAGAGATCATTGAGGCAGAAAGTTAACAAAGATATTTGGGACCTGAACCCAACATTAGACCAAATGGATCTGATAGATATCTACAGAACCCTTCACCCCCAAGCAACAGAATATAAATTCCTCACATTACCACACAGAATTTACTGTAAAATCTACCACATATGTCCACAAACCAGACATAAAACAATCCTCAACAAATGCAAAAGAATTGAAATTATACCAAGTACACACAGGGACCACAGCACAATATCAATATAAGTCAAGATTTTTTAAAAATCACTCAAAACCATGCAGTTACATTGGCAATAAGCTCCTGAATAACTTTTGGGAAATAACGAAATTAAGGCAGAAATTAAAAAGTTTTTTGAAAATAATGAGAACAAAGACACAACATACCAGAATCTCTGGGACATAGCTAATACAGTGCTAAGAGGGAAATTCATAGCACTAAATACCCACATCATAAAATTAGAACAATCTCAAGTTAACAACCTAACATCACAACTGAAAGAATTAGAGAAGCAAGAACAAATCAACCCCAAGCTAGTGGAATACAATAAATACACAAAATCAGAGTTGAACTGAAGGAAGCCACAATATGAAAAACCATTCAAAAGATCAATAAATCTGGTGGCTCAAGCCCGTAATCCCAGCACTTTGGGAGGCTGAGACGGGCAGATCACGAGGTCAGGAGATCAAGACCATCCTGGCTAACACGGTGAAACCCTGTCTCTACTAAAAAATACAAAAAACTAGCTGGGTGAGGTGGCGGGTGCCTGTAGTCCCAGCTACTCGGGAGGCTGAGGCAGGAGAATGGCGTAAACCCGGGAGGCGGAGCTTGCAGTGAGCTGAGATCCGGCCTCTGCACTCCAGCCCGGGTGACAGAGCGAGACTCTGTCTCAAAAAAAAAAAAAAAAAAAAAGATCAATAAATCTACAAGTTGATTCTTTTTAATTAATAACATAGATAAGCCTCTAGCTAGACTAATGAAAAAAGAATATGCAAATAAACACAATTAGAAATGACAAAGGAGATGGTACCACTGACCCCACAGATATAAAAATAACCATCACAAGCTCCTATAAACACCTCTGTGCACACAAACTAAAAAACTGAGAAGAGATGGATAAATTACTGGACACATACACCTTCCCAAGACTGAACCAGGAAGAAATTGATTCCCTGAACAGACCAATAACAAACTCTAATGTTGAGTGCATAATAAATAGTCTACCCTACCAACTAAAGAAAAGCCCAGGACCAGAAGGATTCACAGAATAATTATACCAGATGTACAAATAAGAGCAAGTACCATTCCTACTGATACTGTTACAAAAAATTGAGGAAGAAGAACTTCTCCCCTACTCATTCTATGTGACCAGCACCATCCTGATACTAAAACCTGGTGGAGACACACAAGCCAGTATGCTTGATGAACACTATGCAATAATCCTCAACAAATTCACCACGATCAAGCAGGCTTCATCTCTGGTATGCAAGGTTGATTCAACCTATGCCAATCAATAAATGTAATTCATCACATAAGCAGAACTAAAAAAATGAAAATCTCAATAGATGCAGAAAAACTTTTGATAAAATTCAACATTCCTTCATGTTAAAAACTCTCAATAAACTTTTATTTTTATTAAAGGAACATATCCCAAAATAATAAGAGTCATCTATGACAAACCCACAGCCAAGATTATTTTGAATGGGGAAAACCTGGAAGCATTCCCCTTGAAAAGCAGCAGAAGACAAGGATGTCCTTTATCTCCACTCCCATTCAACATTATATTAGAAGTCCTGGTCGGAACCATCAGGCAACAGAAAGAAATAAAGTGCATCCAAATAGGAAGAGAGGAAGTCAAACTATCCATCTTTGCAGACAACATGTTTCTATACCTAGAAAACCATATAGTCTTGGCCCACAAACTCTGTAAGCTGTTAAACAACTTCAGCAAAGTCTCAGGATACAAATCAATGTACAAAAATGCCTAACATTGCTACACACCAATAATAGCCAAGCCAAGAACCAATTTGGAAAGACAATCCCTTTCACAATTGCCACCAAAAATAAAATACAGCTAACCAGGGAGGTGAAAGATCTCTAAATGAGAATTACAAAACACTGCTTGAAGAAATCAGAGATGACATAAACAAATGGAGAAACATTCCATGCTCATGGATAGGAAGAATCAATGTCATTAAAATGGCCATACTACCCAAAGCAATTTACACATTCAATGCTGGTTTTTTTTGTTTTTTTGTTTTTTTTTTTCCTGAGACAGAATCTCACTCTTATTGCCCAGGCTGGAGTGCAGTGGCAGAATTTCAGCTCACTGCAACCTCCGCCTCTCAGGTTCAAGTGATTCTTGTGCCTCAACCTCCTGAGTAGTTGGGATTACAGATGTATACCACCACACCTGGATAATTGTTGGATTTTTTGAAGAGATGGGGTTTCACCATGTTGACCAAACTGATCTTGAACTCCTGACCTCAGGTGATCCACCTGTCTGGGCCTCCAAAATGTTGGGATTACAGGCGTGAGCCACTACACCTGGCCAATGCTATTTCTCTCAAACTACCAATGACGTTCTTCACAGAAGTAGAAAAAGCTATTTTAAAAATCATTTGGAACTAAAAAGGGTCCCAAATAGCCAAGGCAATCCTAAACAAAAAGAACAAAGCTGGAGGTATCACATTATCCAACTTCAAACTATACTACAGAGCCACAGTAAACAAAACAGCATGGTACTACTACAAAAACAGACACATAGACCAATGGAACAGAATAATAGAGAGTCCAGAAATAAGACCTGTGACTATGTGATCTTTGACAAGGATGACAAAAACAAGCAGTAGGGAAAATAATCCTTATTTAATAAATGGTGCTGGAAGCAAAAGGTTGAAAATGGACCCCTTCCTTACACCATATGCAAAAATCATATCAAAGTGACTTAAAGACTTAAATGTAAAATCCAGAACTATAAAATCCCTGGAAGGCAACCTAGACAATACCCTCCTGGAATAGAAATGGGAAAAGATTGGTGACAAACGTGCCAAAAACAGTAGCAATGAAAGCAAAAATTGATGAGTGAGTTCCTGCACAGCAAAAGAAACTATCATCAACAGAGTAAACAACCTACAGAATAGGAGGAAAGTTTTGCAAACTATGCATCTGACAAAAGGTTTAATATCCAGCATTTATAAGGAACTTGAACAAATTTACTAAAGAAAAACAACCTCATTAAAAAGAGGGCAAAGGACAGGAACAGACATTTTTTTAAGATAAGGCATACATGTGGCCAAGAAGCATATGAAAAACACCTCAATATCACTAATCATTAGAGAAATGCAAATCAAAACCAAAATGAGATACCATCTCACATCAGTCAGAATGGCTATTATGAAAAAGTCAAAAAATAACAGATACTGATGAGATTGTAGAGAAAAGCAAACACCACTTTTGGTGGGAGTGTAAATTCCACCATTGTGGAAAGCAGTATGGTGATTTCTCAAAGAGCTAAAAACAGAACTACCATTTGACCCAGGAATTTCGTTACTGGGTATATACCCAAAGGAATACAAATTATTCTACCATAAATACACATGCATACAAATGTTCATTGCAGCACTATTTACAATAGTGAAGACATGGAGTTAACTTTAATGCCCATCAATGACAAATTGGATAAAGAAAATGTGGCCTACATACACCCTGGAATACTATGCATACACAAAAAAGAATGAGATCATGTCTTTTGCAGGAAAATTGATGAAGCTGGAGGCCATTATCCTTAGCAAACTTAACACAGGAAAAGAAAACCAAATACCATATGTACTCACTTATAAGTGAGAGCTAAATGATGATAACTAGTGAATACAAAGAAGGGAACAATAGACACTGGGGTCCACTTGAGGGCACAGGCAGGAGGAGGGAGAAGAGTAGAAAAGATAAATATTGGGTACTGGGCTTAGTATTTGGGTGATGAAATAATCTGTACAACAGACCCCCATGATATGAATTTACATATATTTCAAACCTGCACATGTACCCCTGAGCCAAAAATAAAAGTTTCAAAAATTTCTTTTTTGTTCTTTAGCATAGTTTCATAATTTTTTATATGATATTTTCTCATATTATATAATACACTTGGTAAGTGTATTAATAGAAATTGTTTATTTTTGTTGTATCCCAAGCTTCCTCTGTAATTTTAATTTTTTAAGTAAATTCTCTTTATGTGAGCTTAAAAATAAATCATTATTTACCAGGAATATGATTGAAGATTATATATAAACTTTTACAAATCTCAGTTTCTTTATTTGTGTGATGGAGATAAGGAGAGTCATTACATTTCATGTATCTTATCATATTTACAAACTCTTTGTGCCAATCACTCCTGTACCAGGCTCCAGGAGAAGAGAAGTCACAAAGATGATTTGGTTTTTGCCTTGTTGGAGCTTACAGTCTATAAGAGAAAATATATATTAAACAAAGTCTGTACCTACAATGATGGGAAGACTACAAAAGGGAAGTGACAGTTTTATTAGAGCAATTAATGGAGAACTAATGAATTAATCTGGATATAAGACTTTAGGGTCAAGGAAAGCCTCCCTAGGGAAGAAGTGTTTCAAGCGTAACCTGGGAAATGAGTAAGAGTTGACCAGTGAACTGGAGGCAGAGTGATTCTGGCGTACAAAAAAAACTCATGCCAGTTCTTTAGGGTAGTCATAAAACCAAAGAAAAGGTTGAATAAGGGAGATGTGTTTAGGGAGGGTGGCATAAAATAAGACTTGAAAAATGATCAGAAGCCAAATCTCAAAGGGTCTTAAAGTTGAAATTTTAGAGTCAAATAGGGTGATACTAATATTAGGTTGGTGCAATAGTAATTTAATGGCAAAAACTCCAATTACTTTTGCACCAACCTAATATTTATGTGAAACCATGATTGTCCTGACTTGGTGAGATTTTTTTAAAGCAAAGTTTCTATAACTTCCTAATTCTAGTTTATGTTTATTCCCTTTGAAGGCAGAAGTTATTTATTTGTTTATTTATTTTATTATTATTATTATTTTTTGAGATAGAGTCTTGCTCTCTTGCCCAGGCTGGAGTGCAGTGGCACGATCTTGGCTCACTGTAAGCTCTGCCTCCTGGGTTCATGCCATTCTCCTGCCTCAGCTTCCCGAGTAGCTGGGACTACAGGTGCCTGCCAGCACACCCGGCTAATGTTTTATATTTTTAGTAGAGATGAAGTTTCACCGTGTTAGCCAGGATGGTCTCGATCTCCTGACCTCGTGATCTGCCCGCCTCGACCTTATAAGTTTTTTATTACTTTTGTGCCTTGGTACCAGAAAAACTTGAAAATTTCAGAAAATTTAAAGGCCAATCACATAAATTAAAGGTAGGAAATGAATCTACTACATATATAATCCTGACAAAAAATCCTCTTTTACCTGAAATCAAATACATATTCAATTAAAACTATTTTGAGGATCTGAGGCAGTTAAGTCAGCTCTGTTTTTTCTTTGTGTTACTACTATAGAAATATTTCTAAAAATCTATTCCCAGCAATTTGGGAGGGTGAGGTGGGGATCACTTGAAGCCAGGAGTTTGAGACCAACCTGGGCAAGATAGTGAGACCCCCGGTTCTAGAAAAACAAACAAACAAAAAATCCAATTGGCCTGGTGGCATGTACCTGTAGCCCCAGCTACTTGGAAGGCTGTGGTGAGAGAATATCTTGAATGCAAGAGTTCCAGACTGCAGTGAGCTATGATCATGCCACTGCACTCCAACCTGGGTGACAGAGACCTTGCCTCAAAAGAAAAACACCACCACCACCACCACCAACAACAACAACAACTGTTCTTGTGATTCATGTGTATGGATTTATCTGTAAAGAGAAAACAAGATCCAATTAAAAGCAAGTAATAGCAATATGTTGACAACAGAACATATATTGGCCTTGAATTTGAGGTTTTGTTTTAATCTGGCTAGGCATTGTGCTGTGTTTAATGTTTGCTGTGTTGCCAGGATGCTTGTGTTGCCAGGATGCTGTGTTGCCAGGATGCTTCAAACGCTTCTGATGTCCTTGTTTTTATTTCCTTTGCTGATTTCAGGCTTCTCTACGTACTTCTTTTCAAATTTGTATCTTGCAGGACTTTCGGCAGTAAGTCCTGTTGGTATGATGATAAGGGCTGAGAAAGTGGAAGCATTCTCTAATCTTACGACGAAATCTCTCTTTCAGTGGGTCTGTGTCCTTGGTCTGTGACTTTTAAGTAATTCTTAGCCTTTGTTCCCTAATTAGTTGAAACAGAAATCCTAGAAGGAGGAAGAGAGTGATAAACTTCATCCCTTTTGAGATAGAGTCCTATTAAGACTTTTCCCTGAAAGTAACATTTGTTATAAAGCAAATGGGCACAATGGCTCACGCCTGTAATCCCAGCACTTTGGGAGGCTGAGGAGGGTGAATCATGAGGTCAGGAGTTTGAGACCAGCTTGGCCAATATGGTGAAACTCCATCTCTACTAAAATTACAAAAATTAGCCAGGTGTGGTGGCATGCGCCTGTAGTCCCAGCTACTCGGGAGGCTGAGGCAGAAGAATCACTTGAACCCAGGAGGTGGAAGTTGCAGTGAGCCGAGATCATGCCACTGCCCTCCAGCCTGGGTAACAGAGTGATATTCTGTCTCAAAAAAATAAAAAGAGAATGCCTTGGGTGTATCTTAAAATTCTATTCCCCTTGGTGGTTTGAAGGGATCTTTGCTGGCTCTTCCATGTAAATCTTTTGTGATTCTTGTCTATACCAGAAGTAAAACACTATATTAAAATGAGAAACACATCATTATTACTCTGTTACTATTATTGTAGCCTTTTGTTTTATCAACTTCATATATAAATTAGGTAACAGATAAAATGGGTTTTAAACTCTGAAAAGTATGACAAAAAATGTGGCATGTTAATCTGCTTTAGAACCAGTTATAATTACCCCTTGCTTATCTGTAGTTTACATTTATAAAATTGTACATAGAAGCAGACATTGTAAGAGTTCATTATAAGGCAATATGGTGAACATCTCATTGTTTCTCTGTTGTTTGTTACAATACCAAAATATATTATTCATAGACTCACGAGCTTAGAAACATCATTTTGAGTGTTTCAAAACCATTTTTGGAGTTTCTGGTTTTAACTTTGTCATAAGACCTTGAAGTTCTCACTCACATCTTAAAAACAAACAAAAAAATCTGATCAAACTGAAACCCAGTGACATTTTTGGACCCATCAGAAGACTGAAGTCACAGGGCAAGTGTGATTACCCCAAAATCTAAAGACACGCAAGTCCAGAGTAACAGGTTACATCTTCTTACCTGAGCCCTCTGAAGACTTGAACTGGTAGTAACACAAGGTAATTCTGAGAAATTGTTGGAGGCTGAGTGTGGACTAATATGAGAGTGAGAATTTCTTTGGGGGAGGTTACAAGCTTTCTAGGGGGTTACATTCTTGGGGGAGGTTACACTATTGTGAACTTTAAGTCTGTATTAGACAGGGTTCTCCAGAGAAACCAATTAGATAGATAGATATAGATAGATGAGAGAGAGAGACAGAGAGAGAGAGAGAGAGATGACAGGGAATTTTTAGGTTAATTGACTCATGAGATTATGGAGGCTGAGAAATTTTACAATAGGCCATCTTTAAGCTGGAGAACCAGGGAAGCTGGCAGCATGGCTAAGTCCAAGTTAAAAGGCCTCAGAACATGGAAGCCGATGGTATAACGCTCAGTCTGAGGCCAACGGCCTGAGAAACTGAGGGACCACTGGTGCAAGTCCCAGAGCCCAAAGGCCAGAGACGTGGAGTTCTGAGAGAAGCAGGAGAAGTAGAGTCTCTCAGCTCTAGGAGAGAGAGAGGGAATTTGCCTTTTTGCTCTATCCAGGCCCTCAATTGATTCATGGTGCCCTCTGACACCGGGTGAGCGCACATCTTCTTCACTTAGTACACTGATTGAAATGCCAATCATGTCTTCCTTTCACAGAAGGTTTCTCTGTAGTTTGCAAAGCTGTTTAATAACATTTTGCTCACAGTAGAATTTATGTAAAAATTGTAATCAAGCCTCTCAAACCCTGCCACTGCTTTATTAACTAAGTTTATGTAATATTGTAAATTCTTTGCTTTCATTTGAACAGCGTTTACAGCCTCTTCACCAAGAATATATTCCATCTCAGGAAACCACTTTTTTTCCTCATCCATGAGAAACAACTCCTCATTCAAGAAAGTTTTATCATGAGATTGCAGCAATTTAGTCTCATCTTCAGGCTCTGCCTCTAATTCTAGTTCTCCTGCTATTTCTACCACAGTTGCAAGGCCTCTACTGATGTCTTGAACCCTTCAAAGTTATCCATGAGAGTTGAAATCAACTTCTTCCAAACTCCAGTTAATGTAGATGTTTTGACCTCCTTCCAGGAATCACAAATGTTCTTAATGACACCTAGAATGGTGAATTCTTTTGAAAGCAAGATTTGAGAAAGCAAGATTTTCAATTTGCTTTACCCAGGTCCCTCAGAAGAATCATGATCTATGGCAGAGATAGCCTTATGAACTCTAAATCTTAAAAAGTAAGAATTGAAAGTGAAAATTACTCCTTGATCCATGGGCTACAGAATGGTTGCTGTGTTATTAGGCATGCAAACAGCACTGATCTCTTTCTACATCTCCATCAGAGCTCTTGGGTCACCAGGTGCATTGTCTATGAGCAGTAATATTTTGAAAGAAATCTTTCTTTTTGAGCTCTAAGTCTCAAGAGTGGGCTTAAAATATTCAGTAAACTGTGCTGTAAACAGATGTGCTATCATCCAGGCTTTGCCTTCCATTTCTAGAGCACAGGCAGAGTAGATTTAGTATAATTCTTAAGGGCTCTAAGATTTTTGCAATGATAAATTAACATTTCAAGTTAACTGCACCAACTGCGTTAGGTCCTAAAAAGAGAGTTAGCCTGTCTTTAAGCTTTGAAGCCAGGCATTGACTTCTCCTTTCTAGCTGTGAATGTCCTAGATGGCATCTTATTCCAATAAAATCTGTTTTGTCTACAATGAAAATCTGTTGTTTAGTGTAGCCACCTTCATCAGTGATCTAAGCTGGATCATCTGGATAACATGCTGCACCTTCTACATTAGCACTTGCTGCATCACCTTGTACTTTTATGCTATGGAGATGACTTCTTTGCTTAAATCTCATGAATCACCTTTGGTAGCTTCTATCTTTTCTTTTGGAGCTTCCTCATCACTCTCAGCCTTCATAGACCTTCATAGGAAAAGAGTTAGGGCATTGCTATGAATTAGATTTTGGCTTAAGGAAATGTTGTGGCTGATTTGCCCTTCTACCCGGACTTACTAAAATTTTCTTCCTATCATCAATAGTGTATCATCATACATATACACATACAATAATCTTATCATTGTATGTTCACAGGAGTAGCACTTTTAATTTTGCATCTCCATCTTGGCTATTTAGCACAAGAGGCCTAACTTTCAGCCTATCTTGGCTTTCAACATGCTTTCCTGACCAAGCTTGATCATTTATAGCTTTTGATTTAAATTGAGAAACGTGCAACTTCTCCTTTCACTTGAACACTCAGAAGCCATAATAGAGTTATTGATTGGCCTAATTCCAATATTGTTGTCCCTAAGAGAATAGGGAGGCCCTAGAAGAGGGAGAGAGATGGGGAATGGCGAGTCGATTGAGCAGTCAGAACCACACAACATTTATTGATTTTGTTCACTGTCTTATATGGGTGTAGTTTGTGGTGTCCAAAACAACTAAAATAGTACCATCAAAGATCACTGATTACAGGTCACCATAACAGATATAAGAAGACTGAAAAAGTTGGAAATACTGCACATATTACCGAAATGTGAGCCAGAGACATGAAGTGAGCACGTGCTGTTGGAAAAGTTGCTCCAAAAGACTTGCTTTACACAGGGTTCCCACAAATGTTCAATTTGTAAAAAGTGCAGTATCATGAAGCACCACAGAGAGTGATAAAATGAGGTATGCCTGTATTTTCATTTGAATTTATATATATACATATTATAAAAGATATATCTCTTAAATTCTACCTTCCATCATTGTATGCATTCATTTATCAACAAATATTATTGTTATGTGTGATATTGGGATAAAATAACTAGAGAGAGAAAATCGTTATGGCTCATAGAACTTTCAGTTCATTTTTTCATTAATAAGATACAATAGGGTATCAGTGTCCTATGGCTGTTGTAAAAAATTACTATCTTCTTTTTTTTTATACTTTAAGTTCTAGGGTACATGTGCATAATGTGCAGGTTTGTTACGTATACACGTGCCCTGTTGAGTTGCCACACCCATTAATTAACTCATCATTTACATTAGGTATTTTTCCTAATGCTATCCCTCCCCCACTTCCCCACCCCACGACAGGCCCCAGTGTGTGATGTTCCCTGCCCTGTGTTCAAGTGTTCTCATTGTTCAATTCCCACCTATGAGTGAGAACATGCAGTGTTTGGTTTTCTATCCTTGCAATAGTTTGCTCAGAATGATGGTTTCCATCTTCATCCATGTAGCTACATTATTTATCCCTTTCAGAATTTGGTGCCACTGTTGTATTGCATTTTACTTCTGTATATGTTATAAATCCTATACTACATGATTACATTTTTATATGCTCATTATCTTTTAAAAATACATAGTATAATGTAATATATAAATATGTAATATATAAGTTCGCTATATAATTTACTTATAATTAACTTTATGATGCTTTTTATTTATTTATCCCTTTTGATAGATTCACAGTTCCACATAGTATCATTTTCCTTCTGCCTGACAAAATTACTTTAAGGATATGAACTCATCCTTTTATATGGCTGCATAGTATTCCATGATGTATATGTGCTACATTTTCTTAATCCAGTCTATCATTGATGGACATTTGGGTTGGTTCCAAGTCTTTGCTAGTGTGAATATTGCCACAATAAAAATTACCATCCTCTTAAATAGCAGAAATTTTCTCCCTTATTCAGACCTCTGAAATCAGTATCACTGGGTCCTGGGGCCAAAATAGAGGTGTTTGCAGGGCCCCACTCCCTCTAAGACTTCAGGAGATAATTAATTCCTTGACTATTTCTATTTCTTTTACATTTTTGGTGACCGGGAGGAGGCCAGGGTCTTGCTTTGCCAAGCAGCCTGGAGTGCAGATCACAGCTCATTGCAGCCTTGACTTACTGGGCTGAAGTGAACCTCCCACCTCAGCCTCTGCAGTAACCGTAAAAAAACTGCAATGAACATGTGTTTCATTTCTGTTATTGGTAATTTGTATCCTTTCTCTTTTTTCCATGGTTTGTCTGACTAGAAGTTTATCACTTTTATTGATATGCTCAAATAACTAGATTTGATTCCGTTGATTTTTCTCTATTCATTTTCTGTTTTCTATTTCACCAATTTGTATTTTAATGTTTATTGTTTTACATCTTCTGTTTAATTTGGGTCCACTTTGCTCTTTCTTTTTATTTCTTCATTTTTAAAATGCCTGCATGTGTGGTGGAAGCTGAACTTTTCTTTTTAATATGGCTGTTTATTACATTTTATTCCCCAAATGTACTTTAGCCACACAACAAAATTTTAAGTTCTTGTGCTTTCACTTTCATTCACCTGAAAACACTTTGATTTCCCTTTTGATTTCTTCTTTGACCCATGGGTTATTTAAAAACATATACTTTTGTTTCTAAATATTTGGAAAATGTATTAGTTTCCTAGAGTTGCCATAAAAATATACCACAAACTGGGTGACTTAAAACCAAAGAAACTTATTTTCTTACGGTTATGAAGGCTAGAAGTCTGAAATCAAAGTGTCAGCAGAACTTTGCTCCCTCTTTAAGACTCTGAAAAGAATGATTTCTTGCACACATCTGGCTTCTAGTAGTGGCTGGCAGGTCTTGGAATTTCTTGGTTAAATCACTCTGATCTCTCTGCCATCGCATGGTGTTCTGTGGGTTGGCCTTTTTGTGTATGTGTCTTTTTTCCTCTTACGAGGACGCAAGTCATAAAGAGTTAAGGGCCCACCCTACTCCAATGTGACCTCATCTTTACTTAACTAGTTACATCTGCAAAAACCCTGTTTCCGAATAAGTTCAAATTCTGAGGTTCTGGGAAGGACAGGAATTTTAGTTGACATTGTTCAACCCATTATAGGGAAAATTCCACATTTTTTTCTTGTTTCTAATTTTCTAATCTTTCTGGTTTCTAATTAACTTCTGTTGTGGTCAGATTACATACTTTTTATGTTTTAAATTCCTTTAACTGTTTTGGGACTTGTTTTGTGGAGCATAATATGCTATCTTGGCAAATGTCTACATCCATTGGGAAATAATGTATATTCTAATGTTTCTGTATGGAGTTTCTAATGACTATCATTTTGGTCAAGTTGATTGATAGTTTTATTCAAAGTTTCTGTATACTTATTAATTTTCTATTTTTTCTATTGCCTACTGAAAGAGAAACTTAGAAAAATCTAAAAATAAAGTCATCAACTTGTTTATTTCTTCTTGAAGTCCCATCATTTTTCCTTCAAATATATTTAGGTTCTGCTATTCAGTTCATCAACATTTAAAATTGTTACATCTTCTGGATGTGACACTTTTTGTTATTATAAAATGACCTGCCTTGTACCTGGTAATATTTTTTCTTTTAAATCTGCTTTATATTAAACTAATTCCAGATTTTTAGAGCTCAGGGTTAACTTATATAGTATTTCTTTAATTTACTTTTAAATTATTTTTGTCATTATATCAAAAGTGTGTCTTTTGAAGATGACTTTAACATATAATGTGAGTTTTGATATGGATGGGTTTAAGTCTAAAGGAATTGTTATATTTTCTATTTGTCTAATTTATACTATGTTAGATTTTCCATTTTCTTCCTTCTTTTGTATTGTATAGTTTTATAATCTATTTTAAAAATCTATATTGACTGTAATTATAATGCTAGGTTGTATTATTTTTGCAGTTGCTATAGTTTTATAATATATGTATATTTAAAGGATTATCATATTCTTACTTCAAATGATATTATAACATTTCAAATATAGTGTAGGAAACTTAAAATAGTGAGCATCATTTCTCCCTTTCAGATTTTGGTGCCACTGTTGTATTGCATTTTACTTCTGTATATGTTATAAATCCTATACTATGTGATTATCTTTTTATATGCTCATTATCTTTCAAAATACATATTATAATATATAAATATGTGATATATAATTTCTCTATATAATTTACTGATAATTAACTTTCTGATGCTTTTTATTTCTTTATCCCTTTTGGTAGATTCATAATTCCACATAGTATCATTTGCCTTCTACCTGACAAATTTACTTTAACATTGCTTGTTGTGCATATTTATGTGTGCTTCAGTCTTTGAGCTCTTGTATGATATAAAATGGTTATGTTGCCTTTGTTTTTGAAGTATATTTTCACTTGGTGTAGAATTCTAGTATATTTTCACTGGGTGTAGAATTCTTTCCTTTTAGCAATTTAAAGATATAGCTCCATGGCTTCATGCTTATATTGTGTTTGAAAAGAAATCTGGTGTCACTCTTATCGTTACTCCTGTATGTACAATTTGATTTTTCCTCCCACTGGCTGCGTTTAAGCTTTTTCTTTGTCACTGATTTCAGAAAATTGACTGTTATATGCTTTAACGTTTTTTTTTTTTTTTCAGTTATATAATTTTTGGCATTGGTTGAGCTTCTTGAATTTGTGGGTTTATACTTTTGATCAAATTCGGAAAATTTTTGGCCAATATTTTCTCAAATATCTTTTTTCAAGACCCTCTTCCCAGCTCATAGGGAGACTCAAATTGCATGTATATTTGGCTACTTGGTGGTGTCATACAATTCACTAATGTTTATTTATATATCTGTTTTCATTTATTACCACTCTGTGTTTAAATTTTGCTATGTTTGCAACATTTTCAGTCTTTTCTTCTGCTAAGTGTAGGCCATGAATGTATAGCTTCCATCAGACTTTTTTTTATCTTTGTTTTTCCAACTTTTATTTCAGGTTCAAGGAATACATGTACAGGTTAGTTATGTGGGTAAATTGCACGTTCATGGGGGTTTACTGTACAGGTAATTTTGGCACCCCTGTAATCAGGATAGTGTATCACCATGTAATACAGACAATTTTGGTACCCATGTAGTCACCCAAGCAATACCATATAGGTAGCTTTCAGTCTGCATCCTCCACCCAGATGCAGTGTCCAGTGTCCATTTCCTTCTTTGTGTCCAAGTGTGTTCAATGTTTAGCTCCCACTCATAAGTGAGAAATGTGGTATTTGGTTTTCTGTTCCTGCATTACTTCACTTAGGGTAATGACTTCTAACTCCATCCTTGTTGCCACAAAGGACATGATTTCATTCTTTTTTTAATGACTGCATAGTATTCTATGGTGTATATGTACCACATTTTCTTTATCCAGTCTACTTTTGATTGGCTACCACCCTTTTCTCTGAGTCCCTGAAGTCCATTATGTCATTTCTATGCCTTGACATCCTCATAGCCTAGCTCTCATTTATGAGTGAGAACATACGAGGTTTGATTTTCCATTCCTGAGTTACTTCACTTAGAATAATGGTCTACAGTTCCATCCAGGTAGCTGCAAATGCCATTATTTCATTCCTTTTTATGGCTGAGTAGTATTCCATGGTGTGTGTATATATACATATACACACACACATATATATGTGTATGTGGTATTGGTGTGTGTGTATATATATAGTGTATATATATGGTGTATGTATATATGTATATATGGGGTGTGTGTGTATATATGTGTGTATATATAAATGTATGTATATATATTTACGTGTGTGTGTATATATATATATCACATTTTCTCTATCTACTCACTGATGGATGGAAATTTGGTCTGGCTCCATATTTTTGCAATTGCGAATTTTGCTGCTACAAACATGGGTATGCAGGTGTCTTTTTTGTATAATGACTCCTTTCCTCTGGGTAGATAACCAGTAGTGGGATTTCTGGATCAATGGTAAATCTACTCTTAGTTCTTTAAGGACCCTCCAGACTGATTTCTATAGTGGTTGTAATTAATTTAATTTTACTTTTTACCCAAAAGTAATTCCAGAACAGATTTTTAAATTTTAATTTAGTTGCATGGTTTTTCAAGGTCTTCTTGGTACTGATTTCTGTTTTTATTGCCCTGTTGTCTAAGAGTGAATTGGGATAATTTTGGTATACATATATTTTGGATTTGTTGAGAATTGCTTTATTACCAAGCATGTGGTCAACTTTAGTCTATGTGCCGGGTGCAAATGAGAAGAATGTATATTTTGTTTTTGTTGGGGTGAGTGCTCTGTAAATGTCTATGAGATTCACCTGATCAAGTATCAAGTGTAGGTACCAAAAATTTCCATTAGTTTCCTGCCTTAATGGTCTGTTCAATTAGTCAGTGGGTGTTGAAGTCTCTTACAATTATTGTGTATTTATCTAAGTTTCTTTTTAAGTCTCTAGGAACTTGTTTTATGAATCTGGCAGCTACAGTGTTGGGTGCCAGATATATTAGGATAGTTAAGTCTTCTTGTTGAATTGAACCCTTTATTATTATGTAATGCCTTTCATTGCTCTTTCTGATCATTGTTGGTTTAAAGTCTGTTTGGTCTGAAATAAGAATAGCAACCCCTACTCTTTTTGATTTCTGTTTGTATGATAGATCCTTCTTCATTCTTCTAGTTTGAGCCTATGTCCTTGCATGTGAACTGGGTCTCTTGAAGATAGCATACAGTTTGGTTTTGCTTCTTTTTCCAACTTGCCACTCTGTGCCTTTTAAGTGGGGGTGTTTAGTTCATTTACATTCAAGGTTAATATTGATATGTGTGGATTTGAGCCTGTCATAATGTTGTCAGTTGGTTATTATGCAAACTTGATTGTGTATTCACTTTATAGTGTCAGTGGTCTATGTAGTTGATTGTGTTATTTTGGTGGCTGGTAACAGTCTTTCTTTTCCATGTTTATCACTTTCTTAAGCATCTTTTGTAAGGCAGATATGGCAGTAACAAATTCCCTTAGAATTCTGTCTGTTGGAAAAGGATTTTATTCCCTTTCACTTATGAAACTTAGGCTGGATATGAAATTATGGTTGGAATTTATTTTCTTTAATAATACTAAGTATAGTCTCCTAATCTCTTCTGGCTTGTATGGTTTCTACTGAAAGGTCTGCTGTTATCTTGATGAGGTTCCCTTTGTAGATGACCTCACTCTTCTCTCTAGCTGCCTTTAATATTTTTTATTTTGCATAGTTCTTGATCAACCTGTTGACTATGTGTCTTGGGGATGGTGGTCTTTTGTATTATCTTATAGGGCTTCTCTGAATTTTCTAGATTTGAATGCCAATCTCTTTAGCGATACTGTGGAAAGTTTCATGAATAATATCCTCAATTTTTTTTTTCATGTAGCTTTCTGTCTCTCCCTCTCATTTGGATATACGAATGAGTTATAGAATGAATTTGGAAGTATTCCTTGCTGCTGTATTTTTCATAATAGTTTGATTGGAATTGGTATTAGTTCTTCTTTAAATCTTAGGTAAAATTTGGCAATAAAGCATTCAGGTCTCAAACTTTGCTGGGAGATTTTTAAAAAATTATTATAGCTTCTATCTCATTAGTTATTATTAGTCTATTCAGGTTTTAGATTTCTTCATGGTTCAATCTTGGTATGTTGTATGTATCTCAGAATTTATCAGTGTCTTCTAGGTTTTCCAATTTATTGGCATATGGTAGATCATATTAGTCTCTAATTATCCTTTTAATTTCTGCAGTATGAGGTGTAATGTTTCCATTTTCATTTCTAATTTTATTTATTTGCATTTTCTTTCTTTTTTCTTAGTCTGGCTAAAGATTTGTCAATTTTAACCTTTCAAAAAACAACCTTCTTTGCTG
Organism: Theropithecus gelada; assembly: GCF_003255815.1. Classification (NCBI taxonomy): domain Eukaryota; kingdom Metazoa; phylum Chordata; class Mammalia; order Primates; family Cercopithecidae; genus Theropithecus; species Theropithecus gelada. The sequence continues at coordinate 142,759,145 of NC_037670.1, forward strand.
GCCTTTTTTTTGTTTCAATTTTATTTATTTATGCCCTGATTTTGATTATTTCTTCTGCTAAGTTTGGGTTCGGTTTGCTTTTGGTTTTCAAATTCTTTGAGATGTGTTGCTAGATTATTTATTTGAAGTTTTTCTACTTTTCTGATGGAGTACTTATTGCTATAAACTTTTTTCTTACTATTGCTTTTGTTGCATCCTGTAGGTTTCCATATGTTGTGTTTCCATTTCCATTGGTTGTGTTACCAAGAAATTTGATAATTTTGTTTCTGAATTTCTTCATTGACCCAATGATCATTTAGGAGCATATTGTTTAATTCCCGTATGTTTGCATATTTTCCAAAGTTCCCATTGTTATTGATTTCTAGTTTTATTCCATTGTGATCAAAGAAGATAATATTTTTCCCCTGACCTATCCCAAATCTCATGCCCTTCTCACATTGCAAAATACAATCATTCTTTTCCAACGGTCCCTCAAATCTTAACTCATTCCAATATTAACTCAAAATTCCAAGGTCTAAAATCTCATCTGAGAAAGTCTCTTTTGCCTAAGAGCCTGTAAAATAAAAAACAAGTTAGTTACTTCCAAGATACAATGGAAGTACAAGCATTGGATAAATACTTCTGTTCCAAAATGGAGAAATCATCCAAAAATAAAACAATAAATAGACCGGGCTACAGGCCCCATGCAAGTCTGAAACACAGCAAGGCAGTCACTAAATCTTTAAGCTCCAAAGTCATCTCTTTTGACTCCATATCTCACATCCAGTGCATGCTGGTAGAAGGGATGAGCTCCCAAGACCATGGGAGCTTCGCCCCTCAGGCATTGCAGGGTATATTCCCCATGACTGCCTTTATTTAAAAAAAAAAAAAAAAAGCTATTTTCAGACTTGTTTTGTGACCTAACAAGTGGTCTAACCCTGAAAATGATGCATGAGTTGAGAAAATGTGTATTCTGTAGCCATTGGATCAAGTGTTCTGAAATATCTATTGGGCCCATAAAATCTACAGTGCAGATTAAGTCTGATGCTTCTTTGTTGAATTTCTCTCTGGATGAGCTGTCCAATGCTGAAATTGGGATATTGAAGTATCCAGCTATTATTGTACTAGGATCTATCTCTCTTATTAGCTCTAATAATATTTGCTTTATATAATGTGTACTCTGGTATTGGGTGCATATATATTTATAATTGTTATGTTCACTTACTGACCTGACTCATTTATCATTATATAATGACCTTCTTTGTCTCTTTTTATAGTTTTTGTCTTGAAATATATTTTGTTTGATGTAAGTATAGGCATTCCTGCTCTTTATTTTTTCCTATTTCCATGGAATATTTTTTCCATTTCTTTGTTTTCTGTCTATGTGTGTCTTCATTGGTGAAGGGAGTTTCTTGTAGGTAGCAGGTAGCTGGGGCTTATTTTTTTAAATCCATTGAGGCATTCTATGTCTTTTGATTAGAGAGCTTAGTCCATTTACATTCAATGATATTAGTGAAAAGTAAGACTTACTCCTGCCATTTTGTTATTTTCTGGTTGTTTTGTTGACTCTTAACTCCTTTTTTCCTGCCTGTCTTCCTTTTTGTGAAGGTTGTTTTCCCTGGTGCTATGTTTTAATTTCTTGCTTTTTATTTTTTTGTATATTAATTGTAGGTATTTTGACTTTAAGTTACCATGACCTTGCAAATATCTTGCTATAACCTATTATTTTATACTGATGACAACTTAACACTGATTGTAAAAAAGAAACAGATTAACAAGGAAATGAAGCAAGAAGTAATAGAAATACTACAGTTTAAATTCATTATCCCTGCTTTTTTGTTATTTCTTTTTTATCTTATTATTCTGCCTATGTCTTAAAAAGTTGTAGTTATTATTTTTCATAGGTTTATTCTTTAGTCTTGGTACTCAAGATATGAATAATTTACACAGCACAATTTCAGTGATATATAACTTATCTGTGCCCTTACTATTACCAGTGAGTTTAATACCTTCAGATGATTTCTCATTGTTCATTACTACGCTTTTCATTTAGATTGAATAACTCTATCATCTATTGTAGCACAAGTCTGGTTGTATTTGTCTGTTCTTGGTTCCTTACAAAGAAATACCTGACCCTGTCTCTACTAAAAATACAAAAATTTAGCCAGGCGTAGTGGTGGGCGCCTGTAGTCCCAGCTACTGGGGAGGCTGAGGCAGGAGAATGGCGTGAACCCGGGAGGCGGAGCTTGCAGTGAGCCGAGATCGCACCACTGCACTCCAGCCTGGGCAGCAGAACGAGACTCCGTCTCAAAAAAAAAAAAAAAAAAAAAAAAATACCTACCTGAAACTTGGTAATTTATAAAGAAAGAAGTTTAATTGGCTCACAGTTCTGCAGTCTGTACAGGAAGCATGATATTGGATTCTGCTTCTGGGGAGGCCTCAGGAAACTTTCCATCGTGGTGGAAAGTGAAGGGGAAGCAGGCATATCTTACGTGGCCAGAGCTGCAGGAAGAGAGAGAGGGCGGAGGCGCTATATACTTTTAAACAACCAGATCTCATGAAAACTCACTTTTGTCATGACAACTCTAAGGAGGATGGTGTTAAACCATGAGAAACTGCCCCCGTGATTCAGTCATCTCCCACCAGGCCCTGCCTCCAAGATTGGGAATTACAATTTGACATGGTGGGGACACAAATCCAAGCCATAATATTTTTCCACTGACCTATCCCAAATCTCATGTCCTTCTCACATTGCAAAATACAATCATGCTTTTTCCAACAGTCCCTCAAAGTATTAACTCATTCTAGCATTAATTCAAAATTCCAAAGTCTAAATTCTCATCTGAGACAAAGTCTCTTGCCTATGAGCCTGTAAAATAAAAAAATAAAATAAAATAAAATAAAATAAAGTTAGTTACTTCCAAGATACAATGGAAGTTCAGACATTGGATAAATACTTCTGTTCCAAAAGAGAGAAATCACCCAAAAAAGAAAAAGAAAAAAAAAAAAAAACGGGCTACGGCCCCATGCAAGTCTGAAACCCAGGAAGGCAGTCACTAAATGTTAAAGCTCCAAAATAATCTCTTTTGACGCCGTATCTCAAATCCAGTGCATACTGGTAGGAGAAGGGATGAGCTCCCAAGACCTTGGGCAGCTTTGTCCCTCAGGCATTGCAGGGTATATTCCCCACAACTGCTTTCACAGGCAGACATTGAGTGCCTGTAGCTTTTCCAGGAACAGGTTGCAATCTGTCAGTAGATCTACCGTTCTGGGGTCTGGAGGATGGTGGCCCTCTTCTCATAGCTTCACTAGGCTGTGCCTCACTGGGAACTCTGTGTAGGGGCTCCAATCTCATATTTCCCCTCCATTCTAGTAGAGATTCTCCATCAGGGCTCTATGCCTGCAGCAGGCTTCTGTCTGGACATTCAGGATTTTTCCATACATTGTCTAAAATCTAGGTGGAGGCTTCCAAGCCTCAACTCTTATTCTTATACTCTGTGCACCTATACATTTAGCACCGTGTGGAAACTGCCAAGGCTTATGGCTTGTACTCTTTGAAGCAGCAGCCTGAGCTGTATTTGGGGCATTTTTTTTTTTTTGCTACTGCTGAGATGGAGTGGCTGCTGGAGCAGTTTCCTGAGCCTGTGCAGGGCGAAGGGGCCCTGGGCCTAGCTCACAAAACCATCTTCCCCCCCAGGCCTCCAGCCTGTGATAGGAGAGGATGTGAAGAAGATCTTGGAAATGCCTTCATGGTCTTTTTCCCCATTATTTGTTATTAGTACTTACCTTTCTTTTATTTATGCAAATTGCTGCAGCTGGCTTGAATTCTTCCCCCCAGATAGGTTTTCTCTTTCTACCACATGACCAGGCTGCAACATTTTCAAACTTTTAATGCTCTTCTTTTCTTTTAAATATAAGTTCCTATTTTAGATATTTTTTTTTTTGCTCATTCATATGAGCCGAGGTTTTTAGAAGTAGCCAGGCTACATCTTGAACACTTTGCTGCTTAGAAATTTTTCCACCAGATACCCTAAATCATCTCTCTCAGGTTCAAAGATCCACAGATCCCTAGAGCAGGAGCACAGTGCTGCTGGTCTCTTTCGAAAAGCATAACAAAAGTAATCTTTATTTCAGTTCCTAGTAAGTTCCTCATTTCCATCTGAGACCTCCTCAGCCTGGAATTCACTGTTCATATCACTATCAGCATTTTGGTCACAACCATTTAACAAATCTCTAGGAAGTTCCAAACCTTCCCTCATCTTTCTGTCTTCTTCTAAGCCCACCAAACCATTCCAACCTCTGCCTGTTACTCAGTTCCAAAGCTGCTTCCACATTTTCAGGTATCTTTATAGCAATGCCCCACTCCTGGTACTAGTTTTCTGTATTAGTTCATTCTTCCATTGCTATACAAAAATCTGACACTGGGTAATTTGTAAAGAAAAGAGGTTCAATTGCCTTGTGGTTCCACAAGCTGTATAGGAATCATGATGCTGATATCTGCTTCTGGGAGGACTCAGAAAACTTGCAACCATGGCAGAAGTTGAAGAGGAAAAAGGTACATATTGTATGGCCAGAGTAAGAGGAAGAGAAAGAGGGGAGGTGCTCCTCACTTTTAAACAACCAGATTTCATAATATCTCACTCTTGCCATGACAGCACCAAGGGGGATGGTGTTAAACCATAAGAAACTGCCCCCATACTCCAATCACCTCTCATCTGGTCCCACCTCCAACACTGGGGATTACAAATTGATATGAGATTTGGTTGGGGACACAGATCCAAACCATATCACTGGCATTGATAAAATTCCTCAAAATGTGCTTGCTTGGGAAAATATTTATTTCTTCTTTTTGTTTGAAAAATATTGTCACTAGATATCTTCTAAGATAAAAGTTTTTCTTTCAGCACTTTAAATATGTCATGCTACTCTCTCCTGCCCTGTAAGGTTTCCACTGAATAGTTTGCTGACAGAGATATTGGAGATACTTTTTATATTATTTGTTTCATTTCTTTTGCTGCTTTTAAGATCCTTTTTTATCCTTGACCTCTAGGAGTTTGATTATTAAATAGATGCCTTAAGGTAGTCTTATTTGGGTTAAACCTTCTTGGTATTCTATAACCTTCCTGTACTAAAATATTGACATACTTCCCTAGGTTTGGAAGTTCTCTGTTATTATCTATTTGAGTAAACTTTTTACCATTATCTCACTCTCTACCTCCTCTTTAAGACCAATAACTAATGGATGTGCCATTTTGGCACATTTTGTTATAACTAATAGATATTCTGGATGGCTCTGAATGTATATTTTCAAATAGCCTGTCTTCAAGCTCACTAATTCTTTCTTCTGCTTAATCAATTCTGCTGTTGAATGATTCAAATGCATTCTTCAGTATGTCAATTGAATTTCCTGCTCCAAAGTTTCTACTTGATTTTTAAAAATTATTTCAATCTCTTTGTTAAATTTATCTAATAAGATTCTGAATTCCTTCCCTGTGCTATCTTGAATTTTGTTGAGCTTCCTCAAAACAGTATTTTGAAATTTTCACTTGAAAGGTTACATATCTCTGTTACTCCAGGATTGATCACTGGTGCCTTATTAAGTGTTTTGGGGGAGGCCATGTTTTACTGGATGGTGTTTATGCTTGTGGATGTTCATCAGTGTCTCAACATTAAAAAGTTAGGTTTTTATTGTAATATTTACAGTCTTGCCTTCCTTGTATTCATCTTTCTTAAGCAGGTTTTTGAAGTATTAAAAGGAAATTGAGAGTTGTGAAATAAATCTTTGGTTACTGCAGTCATATATGCATGAAGAGACACCTCAAGCCCAATAATATGACCCTTATATATTCAAAGAGGTACCACCTTGGTGCTCTTAGGTAATACCCAGAAAAATTCCCTGGATTACCAGGCAGAGGCTCTTGTTCTCTTCCCTTACTTTCTCCCAAACAGAATCTCTCTCTCCATACTGAGCTGCTTAGAGCTGGGGCAGAGGTGACATAAGGTCCCTTGTGTCCACCACCACTGAAACTGCACTGGGTCAGACCCAAAGTCAGCACAGCACTGGGTCTAACCCTAGGTCAGTGACAACCACACTCTGGTTAATGCTGATGTTCACTCAAGACACCCAGGCTCTTCAGTCAGCAGGTGAATTCAGCCAGGCTTGTATCATACTCTTCAGGGTGAGCTTCCCCTTGGCCTAGGATAATTCCTGCAATGCCATTCAGAAGCCTGAGCCTGGAATTGGAAACCTTAGGAATCTACCTGACACTCTATTCTACCATGTCTGAGTTGGAACCCAAGCTGCAAGACAAAGTTCTTCTCATTCTTTCCTCTCATGTTGTAATGCAGAATGAATCCCTTCCAGTGGCCACCATTGCTCCAGGTCTGCATTTATTACTACCTGGCTACTGCTAGTGTTCACTCAAGGCCCAAGGGCTCTTCAGCCAGACTTTGGTGAATGCTGCCAGATTTGTTTCTCTCCCTTCAGGGTAAAATGCTTCCCTCTGGCTTATAGTAGATACAGAGATCCAAAGATATCCTCCAGGAGGCCATGCCTGGAATTGGAGACCTCAGGACCCCTCTTGGTGCTTTATGCCACTGTGACTGAACTGGCACTCATGCTGCAAGATAATGTTTCCCTTACTCTTTCCTCCCCTATCATTGAGAAGAAGGAGTCTCTCCCCGTGGCCACTAGAGCTGGGAATACCTGAAGCCAGTGTGGCCCTGGGTCTTACCCAAGGCCTGCAGTGAGAACTGCTGGATACCACTGATGTTTATTCAAGGCCCAGTGGCCTTTTATTTAGCAGATGATGAATTCTTCCAGGACTGGGTCCTTGCCTTCAAGGCCGCAGGTTGCTTTCTGACCCAGTCTGTGTTCCCTTTTGACCCAGAAATGTTGACTAGGAGCTAGTGCCTAGAATGGGGAGCCCAGGGCTCTGCCTGGTGCCCTATTCTACTGGGGCTAATCTGGTATTCAAGTTGCATGACAAAGTCCCCCTTGCTCTTTTATCTCCTCTACTCAAGCAGAAGGAAGGCATCTCTCCCAGAGCTATGAGCTGTGCTGTCTAGGATTGTGAGAAGGGTGACACAAACCCTTTCTTGGCCATCCCAGCTGTTGTCTCACTAGGTCACATGCTTTCCAAGGTTACTAGCTCTGAGCTCAGCATAACACGAGGACTTGCCCAGGAATTTGAGTCCTGGTGGCCTAGACTGCCTTTCAGGCTTACTTAGAACCCCAGAGAACTTTAGCTCACAGTGCTGCAGCTACCCAGAACTCAGGTTCTGACCGCTGGAATGGGTGATTTTTCTCTGGCTGGCATTGGTCTAAATGCATCCTTCATGGTGCTACCTTTAATTCTGCTCCATGTTGCTTTCTGCTGTTACAGGGCACCACTGGGTTCTAATGCAAAATTCCATAATTACCGTGCTCTCCCTCCTGCAAGTTCACATATCCTCTTACCATGCCACACAGCCACTGCTAGGGATGGGGGAGTGGTGGTGTTGGCATTTCAAGACTGTCTTTCCTACCCTCTTCAGTGCCTCTTTCTTTGATATGATGTTAAAATCAGGTACTGTGATTGTTCAACTGAATTTTGGTTCTTATAAGGGAGCTTTAGAAGACAGTTGTTTTTGGATAGTTTTTCAATTTGGTATTTCTTCAGATGGGAAGATCGCTGGAGGCTTCTATTCAGTCATCTTGTTCCACCTCCTTCTTCTAGAAGATCCAATCTGCTATTTAGTCCAATCAATGAGTTTTTGATTTCTGGTTTTGAATTATTTTCTAGGAGTTTTCTTCGGTCTCTTTAAACAACAGCAACAACAACAAAAAAAACTTTTTAATTTTTTTTAATCTTATCTCATTTCAACCATGTTTTCATATACATGGATTAATATGTTTAGTTAGTTATTTTAAAGTAGATTACTGCTAACTCAAACATCTAGGTTGTCTGTGGTTACAAATCCATACACTGGTTTTTCTATTTTTAGGGGTCACATTTTTCTTTTAATTTGCATGTCTAGTAATTTTTTTGTAAACTGCATGTTTTAGGCATTAATTCTAGACACGTTAGATTTATTTTTTAATATTTATCAGAAGAGTGTTGAATTTTGTTCTAGCAACCAATTAATTTCAAACAGATTAAACTGATCTTTTATCAGTTTAATTTTAGGCCTTGTTGTAACTGGTTTATTTCAGTTTTGTTCTTAGTTTTACAGAACTGTCATCAACCTGATGTATGGTTTTCTCTTCTAAGTTATGGATCATCTTGGATTTCATTGAAGTCTTGAGATTTTGTCCAAGCACCTCTAATGCGATAGAACTTGCATTCTAAATTATATTCTTTATCTCTATAATTGATGAAATTTCTACTTAACTTTTTCACCTTCCAGCTATTGATTCTTGATGGGTTTCTTGGAATGTCATTCTGTGTTCACCAACAGTTTAGGATTCAACCAGTGTGTAAGTTTTGTGCATGCATACTTTGGAAAGTCTCTTTCTCTGCTTCTCTCTATTTGAAAATATTCCTGTCAATTTCCAGTGCTCTGCAACCTCATCTTCTAATCTCTTACCCTTCCTGACAGTGTGCCATACATGTTTCACTGGAAGTATTTTCCCCAAACACTATATGCACTAGGGAATTCCTTCTGTGAAAAGACTCATAAATATAAAGTTTACCTAATTTACTTCCCTTCTTTCAAATATCATTTGCCACCAAGCATCTGTGTAGTTTTGGTTGCTCATTAGTGTCTTCAAATATATATATTATAGTAGTTATAGTTTATAATTGTTGCTGGCAAAGAATTACTCTGATAAAGCTATTTTGCCATTATCAAAAATGGAACTCCCAAAATTCAACTTTTATTTTAAGTTTTTTTAACCTTATGAAATAATACTTTAATTATTTTAAAATTAGCATAAAAATAAGTGAATCTTCAAAGATTTAACTGGATTATTTTAAGCAAATACCTAGTGAAAGATCATATTAAAAATAATCAGAATGAAATTATAATCATAATAAGAAATTTATTATAGTAATCCTATATTTAGCATTTTTCTTCAGTGCCTTAACAAATGTATGTATTACTTAATTTGGTTCTTCCTATAACTTTGCAGGTTATAGGATAATAGCTCTAGTTTACAGACAAGAAAGAGGACCATAAAATGAATCAACTTGTTCTAGATTATTTTGAAGTTGCAGAGCCATAACCTCAAGTTGTGTTTCATAATTCCAAATCCTATTCGTAGATTCTAATATTAAGGACTATAACAATGTGTTATATAGTGGTTATTAACCTTATTTAAAGCAAAATAAGATTATGTTTTAAGATAAAGACACAGAGGACATATTCAGTTAAGAAAGATGGAAATATAAGAAAAGGAGCTTTATGTTACTTATGAGTTCTCATTTTCTCATATTACAAATAGTAAACACCATTTAGTTATAAAGAAGTGCTACTCCAACATGAATTTTGATTTTTGGCATGACATTTTTTTCTTTACTTCATAATACCAAGTATGAAGGTATTGGAAACACTTATTAAAACCTCTCGTTTTTTCTCTTCACAAGCATTATGAAGCCTTAAAATCTTTTCAGCCTCAGAGGATATCTTTTGTACTGGTGGTTTGTCTGTCTACTTGAGTCCTTCTATATATTTCTCTTCTTTGCAGGCAGCATGAACCCCAGTGTGATCACAGAATCTTAGAAAATTACGTTCTATTGTGGCCCCTCCACCAACATACCCCGTACACATAGCCTGCACATCCATGCTGTATCCTAGGGAGTCAAGTGCTTTTCACATACTTGCTACTTACATACCAGTTCACTGGTCTTTTAGAACCTTTTAGAGGATCTGTGATATAAAACTTTTGTTTTCTTTATTTCTTTATTTTTATTTTTATTTTTTTTGGAGAGGGGATCATACTCTCTTGTCCAGGCTTGAGTGCAGTGGTGTGATCTAAACTCACTGCAGCCTCAACCTGCAGGACTCAAGTGATCCTCCCACCTCTCCCTCCTGAGTAGCTGGGACTAGAGTTGTGTGCCTCTATGCTTGGCTAATTTTTCAATTTTGGGAGAAGATGGGATCTCGCTATGTTATCCAGGATGGTCTCAAACTCCTGAGCTGAAGCTATCCTCCTGCCCTTGCCTTCTGAAATGCTGCGGTTACAGGCATGAGACACTGTACCTGGTCTATTTTCAAAATAATTCTAAGAAACTATGTGACTCATTCCTTAAACAGATTTGCCTAATGTATAACAATTGTATTCTGTTTGTTATGTTTTCAAGTTTTAAAAATTACATTTCTCCTGAAATGCAATACTAACAATGGTTTTATTGTTATTTTAAAGGAATTAACAACATATTTGGTAAATTATCAGTTTTAATTGCTAACATGGTAAATATTTAGAGACATAATTGCTATTATAAAATCTCATTGGAGTTTCCATTAATTTTTAAGAATGTAAAGAGGTGTCTGAGACCAAATATTTAGGAACCCCTGCTCTAAACACTTTTAAAATGAGAATCTGCTTCTTTAAGCAGATTTTAGTTTTTCTCCTAAGAGAACAGGCATCCAAGAAAAACAGACTAAGACAGAAAAAAATCTGTTAAGACTCATAATGTAAGATCATATAAACAACAGACACACAGATATGTTAATGCGTATTGTTTTAAAAGGCATTGTGAAACCAGATTTATCAATGTTAAAAACTCCTGCAGGTAATGTTTTGTCTAAATTACCTTCTTCAGTAATTCAGGTATTATTACTGCAGCACTGAGATCTACTGAGGCAGAGTCTCCCACAACTTACGTTTTACAGAGGTTAGCGCTGTTCAAATTTTTGATCAGTCCTTAAAGGCTTGAAATTTATTAGATTTTGTATTTCCCTTTTCCCTAGTTCTGTTCTCACATGGCACAGAAAAAGCATGTGTGACTTTTACAACTATTCACAAATCATTTTCAGCATGTAAAAGCCTATATTTTGAGCCTAAACTTGCACCCATCTTCTTAGATAATATGATAAAAGTCTAACTTTTCAATTGTTTTCTTGTTGTCTATGTGAAGAAGTTTGCTCATTGTTTTCTGGGTGTGGTAGAAGAATAATACCCCTCTTTCCCAAAGTTGTCCACCTCCTAATCCCTGAAACCTGTGAATATGTTACCTTATATGGCAAAATAGACTTTCCAAATATGATTAAGATTAAAAGCCACAAGATAGAAAATTTGTCTGGATTATCCAAGTGGGGACAATGTCATTACAAGAGTCATTAAAAGCAGAAATTTTTCTCCCTTGTGGTCAGAGAAGGAGCTGTGATGACAGACACAAAGTCAGAGAACTGCTATACTACTGATTTTGAAGATGGAGGAAGGGATCCCTGAATCAAGGGATGTGGGATCTAGAATCCTCTAAGAGTGACAAAAGGTGGTGACACAGATTCTTCCTTAGAGCCTCCCAAAGGAATGCAGCCTGGTTGACACCTTGATTTTAGTCTGTGGAGGCCCATGCAGGCTTCTGATTTAAGAACTGTAAGATAATAAATTTGTGTGATTTCAAGCCACTAAAGTTAGGATTGGTGACAGTAGAAAACAAATTTACTTGCTCAAGATTTTCAAGGACAGTATTAAGTCAGACACATTAAAAAACCTGTGAATTTAATATTTTCAATTGAAAATATAAAAGATAAATATATGTGATGCCATAGATGCTTAATAAAAATCTTGTTATGTTGAAAAGAGATCACTTGTTGAGCCATTCAATGCTTTACCTAGTGCAAATTCCAAAGAAAATTCTAAAACCATTACTTAGAGTATTATTACTAAGAAGTCTTAAGGCACGTATATTTCAATTTAATAATATACTAAAAGTACATATATGCTCTCCATTTATGAACTCTGTTATCACAGTATGCAAGTAAAACTGCATAGAGAGAGTCTTGGCAGGAGGAAATTTAATTCCAGCATGAGGGGTCTAATTTAGATCAGTTTAGTTTCATTTGGATAAAAACAAAACAAAATAATAAAAAGGTATTGGGAATTTCATATTTGATATTTCATTGATACTTTACCTCAATGTATCTGAAGTTTAACTTATCATTTGTGTCTCCCAAAAACAGGCTGGTTACAAATACAACCCTTTTATCTAAAACTCAGATTCTATATAGATGCAATGCTTCTAACATCTTATCATATAATTAGGAGCAATAACGTCTTGCTACTTTAAAGTGTTAAAGCGGTAGAAAGTGCTGTATGAATGTAGCTAGCTTGGACTATAAGGCTATTTACTTAAACAACCTATTTCATTCTTAATATACAGAAATTTATAATTTTGTTATTTGATTATCATGGTTTCGATTTTGTCCAAAGAAAATATGTAAAATATGCAAGTTGAAAAATTGAAAGGATGTTTTAAAATAAAGAAGTAAGAATTATGGTTAAAGGAGAACAAGAAATTTTTCATTCAAAGAGTCAAACTTATACATGCAAATTCTAAATGTGCCATGATCATATGCACTTATAAATAATTAATAGAGCACATTATATTTTATTACAAGTCAAATCAAGGTCACAAAGAAAAGCTGGATTATTTCTCTTCAAAGGTTAATTTTAAATCATCCCATAACTTTGGTACATGAGGTGAAACAGTCCATTGTTTCTTTCCGCATGAAATCTTTCATCTCTCCTTGACCACTGATTTGAATAGCACAACACTTCCCTGTGATCACAAACATTTTATGGGATTCATATATTAATTGAGATCTCAACTTACTGTTTAAGGATAGACGACTTAGCATATGTATTTTGAAAACATATCAGTTTAGAAGTGGAGGAAGGTACAATACAGATAAAATGTTGAGAAGAAAATCATTTACCAATGAAGCACAAAAGAATTTGTCACTTAAATTCTTACGTGACTCTTTGGATCAACAAAAGTGACTTTCATTAAAATTTTAAATTGTAAATGATTTTGAAGTCCATTGACAAAAATATATAACTTCCTCTGATCATCTCCTTTAAATATACAATAATGTATCAAAAATAGGCAACATGGAAAGTGATCTTCTAAATTGACCTGTCATTTATATTTTTAATAAAAGATAATGATGTGAAAGTTTCCATGTAACATATTTACTGCAATTTTCAGTGAAGAATGGGGTGGCAATATTTATGTGCATTTACATGCAATAAATCATTTTATTTCAGGGGGATTCTACATGGTTTAGCAAGAAGAATTTAAAAGTAGAATTCTAATTCATAGTGGTCACTAAAAACTTACTTTTATGATATTAAATGTATGCCCAAAGATAGGAGGAATAAGTGTATTTGTCAAGGGAAATCCAACCATTCAGATTCAAAGAGAAATAAATACTATCAACAACTCATATATTAGGTTAATACCATGTTTTTTTTGTTTTTCTGTTTTCAGAACTGCTTTAAATATTCTCTCTTCCCTGCACTTTACCAATGACTTGCAGTGGATGCTACAACTTTGCAGGTCACTTTCATGTGTTTAAAAATAGTTTGAGGTATTAAAAAGTTTAGTCTTGTCTAATATCAAAACTCCAATTTCTTGCCTATGTAGTTCTCCACCCCTGACCCTGCCAAACCTTTCAGATCAGCAGGGGATGTTTTCTCCTTCCATTTCATTTTTGCATTACTTCTTGATTCTCTAGAGTTGGCAGTAAATCATTAATGGTTAAGAGACATAGACAAATTTACTTAGCCAAAGTTTCTTGTCCCATCTTCTACCATATCTAGTATCTAGCTACTGGAGTTGTCTGTCTAATGGGGAGTATGTAACTTTTTTTTTTTTTTAAACTGGGAATCTCCCATTGGAGACCTTCACACTCTGCTTATACCTTATATACCTTCCCCTCATCTCCGACTTTCTTCCATTAGTCTAATGAATTTCTTCACATCTTCAAATAAAATCTTAGATGAGATATTTTTCAGATATTTAAATGTCCCCTTGACCTATAGAAAGTGTGCCCCCTTACCCTAACCTAATTTCAATGTAAGTGTGCAACTTTCTGTCATTATAGCTACCTGCTCTCATCCTGTGCTTGCAAAGAGTGACCTAGCCAGCTCTTACTCTTAGTGGTGTCAATGCCATCTCTCTATTAGTCCATTATTTGCATTGCTATAAAAAAAAAACACCTCACACTAGGTAATTTATAAAGTAAGGGAGTTTAATTGGCTCTTGGTTCTGCAGGCTATACAGGAAACTTAGCTTTTTAACATTATGAATAAAATCAAGGCAGCTACTCATTAAATAACATTGACAGTTCTAAAATTAGCTTGCAGTACATATAGGTGCCCTTTACCTATAAAAGCTGGTGTATAAAAGCACAGTAATGATTTTTTAATGACAATATTACTGTATTACAGAATTTGGAAGGGGAAGAATATATAAATTAGCATTATTATAGTAATACTCTATTCTGAATAAGCAAATCAGAGTATTATATTTTTATTTATATGCAAGAAAAAACTTGAGAAATATATGCTAAATGACTATGTTGTAGAATATAGCAACTCAAAAATCAATAACTTGTGATGGCCAGACCCTTGCAATTTAATTGAGTCATATAATTGCTTATCAGTGAAGGTAACATCAAATATGCTACCACTTATCAATATAACTGTAAATGAAATGGTGATTCAAAATGAAATTGACAGTAATAAGATGTAAAATACAAACTGTCATTAAAACAATCAAGAAAAATTTAATTTTAATGAATTTCAGCCTTTTTATTCACTTCCAATTTAATTATTTTGGGGAATACTAATATTTATTAGAACTTTAAGGATATCATAATACAGTTTCTCTTATGTCCACAAGTGTTTAAATTAATTTGTACATGAACATAGCTAATAAACAATTATTTGTACAAAAGTACGTTATGTATACAAAAGAAAGGTTCTGATTGAATTAGAATCAACCTCAATACAGCTTGTTGATTTTTATACAGTGTACAATTCACTTCAAATTTATTACACACACACACACACACACACTCAACTTTAGTTATATCCCAAAATGTGTGGAAGTATAATCTATGGCTACTTTTGTACTGCAATGAAACAATTGAGTGCTTCTACTTGTGCTAGTGTGGGATTACAGGCATGAACCACCGTGCCTGGCCTCATTTCCCCTTTTGTATGAGCCCCAAATTTCAGGGTATAGAAGAGTCTCTTACAGAGGGGTAAGTTCCAGCGTCTAACATTCTGTGTTCCCCCCAATTTTTTAAATCTATTTTTATTTAGTAAGCCAGGAAATTATTATTTCTTCTAAGGTGAGATAACTAGTTATGACTGATAACTATGGCTGTTCTAAACTGATGGGCGACTTTCAATATCCATTTCCCCCTTCCTTTATTATGAAAATTTTTAAATTTTAATTGGGCAACTTACCACTATGAAAAAAATGCCAATTATATTTCTTAGCCTCCTTTGAAATTAAATATGGTCATGTTACCAAGTTATGACCAAAGACATACACATGTATGTGATATTAACAACTTATAGGTTGTGCCATTAAATAGAATGGCCTGCTCTTAATAGAGTATAATTTTCAGAAAGATAAAATATTATGGCCCTGAAACAAATAGAAAAAGAGTATGTGTCAAAGATGTTATTTAACATAATAATTAACGAGGGAACAAGCAAGATGTTATGACAGGTTAAAAGACCATCTGAAAATCAAGAATATTGTAGGCAACTTAACAAAAAAATTGTCAAAATAAGATGATTGAGTTACATATAAAACAGGATAGTGGCTAACAGGGTCATAACATTAACAAATTAGCAAGCGACTTCGCTAAGGCTGAGACTGTTAATTAATAACAGTGAGGTTAACTAAGTACATGCTCCAGTGCTTGTGTGGACTATGTTTCCCTATGACATTGAAAAGATTCATCATCCATTTTTTTTTCTTTGTTCCTAAGGTTTAGCTAATTTTTCTGTCACATTCCAGGTGTTTTTTGTTTTTCATGAAATGTTAATTATTGCCAGGAGCTGAAGTAAACATCCTAATTCTAAAGATGTGTCTTAAAAACGAAAGGGAAACATGTTTAGGAGGATCACAGTTACCTAAGATCAACAAAGACATAGACCTTTCTTGAGAAGACTGGATTTTATGTAGATAGGGCAGCTTTCTTGATAAAATGTTCTGGGTTCTCTATAGCTAATTCTTTATCCTAAGTAACGTAATTTTCTTACCAAAAGTTGGTCACTAAAATAAAAAAAAAACTAATTTTTTTAACAGTTGACTGGGACACACCAAGGAAGCATATATTGTGTACTAGGAAACTTGCGAGTCTTGTTAATCCATAGCCAGGTATAACTGCTGCTTGCAATATATCAGAATCCAGGCCACAAGCTGACTGAATTTATGAGTGCTTTCAGAATTAATATTGGTTTGTGTCAGTTTCTTCTCTCACCAAAGACCTATAGGTGGGAGAAGAAATCAAGCCGTACTTACATACGTTGAAAGCAGAGAAGAAAGGGAGTACAGCTTTGCTAAGGGAGACTCTTGATGCCTGTAGCCTGCCCTCTAGATTGAGGGATAAAACCATAATTGGAAGCCTGTCACAGGTCAAAACAATGAGTGATTCTGTACCTTTGAATTAAACCAGTGACATCAGGAAAGTCTGAAACAGTGAACACTGATTATGTCCAAGCCTCTGTACTCGACTAGACCACAACCTCAGATTATTATATGAGAATGGCATACATTTTTACTTTGTTTATACCACTATGTTTTGGGGTATCTTTTTAAAAGAATCCTAAACCTGCTTAAATAATACAAGCATTGTTTCAAATATAGTGTGTGTTCCTCTAGTCCTTCAGGTTCTTAGTTTTTTATATTCAAAAGTTTGGACTCCCCAAAATCAAAAACTTTGATGCCCCAGAGAAAAAAAAAAATCCTTCATTTTTGCTGTCTTCCTCGGGCAATGGATGCTGCTGATTCTTTGAAGAAAGGGCAAAGAGTGTTAGGAAACTGTGTGTTCACGTGTGCATGTCTGCATCAAGAAATAGCCCCAGATATTATTCTGCCATAGAAAAAAGTCTTTTCATCTTGTTTACTACAATCCTGAGAGCAATGTACATTATTGTTTTCTCTCTCTCCCTCAAGATTGCTATATCATAAATGGAATATTACTTTTAACTGCTTTATTTGCTTTTAAGATATCCCAAGCATACACCTCGTTGGTTCAGTTACTCTCAAATTTTATTACATTGCTCTGTCATTTCAAATTCTCATTCTTTGCAAACTATTTCAAACCTTTTTCAATATCTTCAAAAAATCCCAAACACTCTCTCTTTTTTCATGTGTACCTCATGGAGAACATTTAAGGATATTAACTACAACACTATCAAATCCTCAATATCACATTTATAATCCAACCATCTTTCACACATCTTTAACATCAGTCATTCTTTTCAGATTGGTTTCATTAGTGAAGGCATGGCTCCGCTTAGCTAAAGCAAAATAATCCCCCATGCTTTAAATTTTTTTTAAAGTGGGAGTTTCCTTGCACTTTTTTTTCTGAATGTTATCAGTTATTCCTTCTTTCTTCACTATATTCACTAGTTGTTTTTAACTGGATTAATTCTATGACTACTATAAACATGACTAAAAAAAAATTCCTCCCTTAACACCATGTTTTCCTCCACCACTTGACTTACCTGTTGTCTTCCATCCACAGCCCAACTTCTCAAAACATTTTTTTTATAACCGCAGGATTAATTTGTTCACTTGGCACACACTTGTCATCCCCGTATGTCTCAAAACAGGGGTTCCATGCTGTTAAAGCTCATGCATATTTTCAGTCTTCATCTTCCTTCCTTATTCCTAAAACACTCTCATTGGCTGGTGTGATTGTGCTTTCCCTTGTTATTTTCCCCTGGGCATTGCTCCTTCTCATTCTCCTTTCCTGGTTTCTCTTCATTTCCATGGACATGGAATAGGGGGTTTCCTTAAAGCGCTGATACCCTTTCTCTACTGACTCTTTATATGGCATTATATATCACCATGGTCTAAATTCTGCTGTTGAGTATTAATTGATTGCCCAGACCTCTCCTTTGAGTTTATGTCCAACTGCCTTCCTAAGATAACTACTAGGAGGCCTTATGGACACCTGAAATTTGACATGTTTAATATTAAACATATGATGTTTCCCAACAATACATCTTGCCATGTCCTGTCAGCTTTAACTTAAATATCTTTCAAATATTTCAGCTTCTCTCCATCTGCACTGCCACCACCTTAATCTAAGGTACAATCATCCTCCACCTAATCTAGAGAAGTAGACTCTTGGTAACTTTTCCCTCAGACATGTTGGAGACCCCTGGAATTTGCATTCTGCAGTAAAGGCATATTTTAAAAAACAGACATCTACTTATGTTTCCTGGCATAAACATTTAAATAACGTACACATGGGATACAGTCTTAACTATAAGCATGTCCTATAGTCTGGCATAGAGGGGTCCCAGTACTTTTCTCTGGGCCTATGTTACCCTTTGATGTCTATTCTGTTATCGTCAACTTCTTTTAGTTCTTCAACTGCACCATGCTTTTTTTCTACTACACAGTCTTTGCATGTGTTCCCTTTCTCTAGGTTTTTCTCCAACTCTTTGCACAGGAACCCCCTACACATTTTTCCATGATACTTCCCAGGGTTTTTTGAATTTCTATGACCAATATTTACTCATTCAAGTGTAGTTTAGGTATTGTAGTGTAGATAAACTTGCATATGACGTGGTTCCTTCTCTCTAGTATTTACATTCTGCTTCAGACAGATGAAGTAAAATACCAATACCAAAAATTACAACATAGTACCTATATTTCAATGCAATTGTATTTAAAAAGAACACACGCATTTAACGTCTTCTCAGTATGAAGGATTGTAAGAGGTCTTGTCATGTGGTTTGTACTACAGAAGCTCTCAGTTTATTGTAGTTAACAGGCCAGGTGTGGGGGCTCACACCTCTAATCCTCATACCTGTAATACCAGCCCTTTAGGCAGCCAGGGTGGGAGGCTCACTTGAGCTCGGGGGTTTGAGACCAGCTGGAGCAGGATAATGAGACCTCCATCTCTACAAAAAATAAAAAATTAGTCTGGTGTGGTGATGCGGGCCTGTAGTCCCAGCTACTTGAAAGGCTAAGGTGAGAGAATTACTTGAGCCCGGGAGGTTGAGGTTTCAGTGAACTGTTATCATGACACTGCACTCCAGCCTTGGTAACAGAGCAAGCCACTGTCTCAAACAAACAAATAAACAAACAAGTTAATAGTTTATGTATTATAATGAGGGATATAGCAGGGTTACACAAGAGAAATAAAAGAGAATACATATTATGAGTTTAGTTGTGGGCAAAAATAATATAAAGAACTTTAATGTAAAAGGACTTTAACTGGGGCTTTACCATTTAAGAATGGTAGGTAGAATTTGGATATGTAAAGATATTTCTACCATGAACAATTAATATTTATAAAGAGACAAAGATAAAAAAGGTCCAGTCTTTTTTAGGATGCAGAAGATGATCATTTTGATTATTGCAAAGGAATAATGTAAATAAAATAGTAAGAATAAACAGTTAAAATTGGATCATAGTTTTGAATTTCCAGTAAAATATTAAAGAGATGGTAGTTCTAGCTTCTCTCACAAATACAAAATATGTGTCTGTGAAAAAATTTCTACTTTAGTGACCTTTTTAGGTTAAAATCATACAAAAGAGACAACGTGGGAAATGGAGCAGATTTACCTAAATAAATTATGTTGTTATGACATTCTGTATCCATATCATGTTATGTGTATTATATTAAACTACCTATTTTAATGACTTAAGTCATGGTTTATTCTCCCAGATTGTCATATATCAAAGACTTAGAAAATGTTTAATTAATAAATAAATGTTTCTGGCTTTGGAATATAAAGTTGATTACAATATGGGCTTTGAATCTTCTAAGTAAGCTTAAATTAAAACAAATTATCAGAGTTAACTAGAACTTTGTTTTGGGAGTATCAAATAAGTTTTTAAAATCATTTATCTGGGATGATAATATGGTTTAGTTGTGTCCCCACCCAGATCTCATCTTAAATTGTAACTCCCACATGTTGTGGAAGGGATCTAGTGGGAGGTGATTGAACTATGGGAACAGGCCTTTCTTGAGCTGTTCTTGTGATAGTGAATGAGTCTCACGAGATCTGATGATTTTAAAAATGGGAGTTTCACTGCACAAGCTCTCTCTTTGCCTGCCGCCATCCATGTAAGATATGACTTGCCTTCCGCTATGATTGTGAGGCCTCCCCAGCCATGTGGGACTGTGGGTCCATTAAACCTCTTTGTTTTGTAAATTGCCTAGACTTGGGTATGTCTTTATCAGCAGTGTGAAAACAGACTAGTACAGATGAATAGCATTATCTTGAAGAAAAACGTTTAAAAAATAATAAAACCCACCTTAATTTACTATTAAGACTTAATAGTAAATCTATTAAATTTTAGGAGTTTCTGAAGGTAGCTTGGCAAAGCCTCTGAGGCAATATGTATGTTCATATTTGTCTGCATCAAGTGTCCAACTAAGTTATTTTTTAATTTAAATGTTTTTTCATGGAAATACAAAACAATATGTGCTTCTTTCACAACTGGGATTTGGAAACAGCCAAATGATCCAGACTGAAAGTCAGGCAGGCCTGGTTATCTATGCAGGTATTCAGAGTTAAATGCAGGTGTGCCTATGGAAGGAGTAAAAGCAGTGACAGATAGCCTGGATATCAGTGATCTAGAAGAGGAATATAATTTCAGGAAAGAATGAATCTAATAGAAAAGCAGTTAAGCAAGGATGGAATAATAATTAAAATGCAGTTATCATAAACCGTAATGGTAGTATAATACCAACATATCAGTGTAGACAGGAGAAAGGCAGGTAAGCCTTTAGAAGTTAATGCATCAGAAAATGTCAGATTAGTGGCATCTGGAATTATGCCAACAGGTATGAGGAAACCCACAAGGTGTGACCATAGTCCAAATACTGGGTTAGAGAATTGCTCAGGTTGAGTATCTTTCCTTAACCTTAACTGTGGTGGGTATTGGTCCCATAACATGGGTTGAGTGAGCTTCCAGGATGGCCTAACATTGATTGATCTAATGAAACAGTCAAAGAGGGATAATAATATAATGAATCTACCTTGACATGCTTTCTTAAAGTCACCATTGTAAACATCAGTTATTCTACTTTGCTGTATATGATGTTCAGTAATTACTTTGTGACGTGTTAGTGTCCCATGCCCTTCAGTCTGGAGAACAGAGCCCATACCATGCAGTAAAACAGAGAGATGTAAATCTCAGAACTAGTTAGTCTGTCGGAAGAACTGAAAAGCTACACCGGGGCCATGAAGCAATCCAAAGAATAGTAACAGGAAGATGTTACTATCTTCCCTTGGGCTATAAGGATCAAAGAAAGATACTTTTACCAGGGCTCACAGCCAGGAAGGCAGATGCTGTCCAGGGAGATGTAGAGACATGGAAAAGACATAGCTAAGAACACAAATGGTATTCCATACCATTAATACCCAGTGAGCTATAAGGGACATCCTTGCCCTGAGCTTGATCTCTTATTAAAATACATTTATTAAAGTATGAAATTTAAACTATATATTTTTTAATTTCTTTGAGGTACTATGCTTATACCTTCTAAAATATAATGAGTATGACGTGCAAAATCATAATTATTTTTTGTTGTGAAAACAGATCCCAAGTATACAATGGATAAATTACTCCATTTAAATTTAACATTGAAAGATTGACTAAACATGTTAGCCAATTATATCTATCTGTGTCAGAATAAAAAATCAGTCATTTTGTCATGTTTATCAAAACCAATAGTTTATTAAAAATATGAACTTGTGGAAGGTCATCAAGACGAGGTAAATTAAATAGAAAAACATAATATCTTTTTCTCATTAGCCTTTGAAACTTATATTTGCTCAATATGTTTTAAGCAATTTACCATTTGACAGATTTCAGGTTTGATGGATTTTATTTATAATTCTACTGGACAGGGTGAAAAAAGAAACTCCTTTTTAAAAAAGGCCAGAATATAGAGAAATTTATTTGTCCCACTGTTAAAAGAGCTTTACAAGGGAAATTTTTCATTTCAGTGTTTGAAAATCTTATTGGGTTTCTTACTTTAGATAATTACTTCTTCAGATAAATTTTGCCCACTAATTTCCTCTGGGACTTAACTTGCCCACTTGTCATTCAGTGTGTTCCTAGAGAGTAACTTGTTTTGTGTTTTCTGAAATCGATTCCAATTGTTAATTCTGATGTGAAATCAAGATAGCTCTCCTTTGAGATTTCAATTTATTTAAATTTCTTTTACAAAATTTTCACTCCTTAAATAGGCTGGCCACATTTTTCAAATATTTGTCTTCTAAGTTACTGTATTAACTTTCTACCTATTTAAATCTCTTATAAAAACAGTATCTTTTATATTTTTCCAGGCAGAAATTATTATTTTTTAATACATTTTTACTTCATTTCTCAATGACTTTTTTTCTCCAGCATGTCTTAGAGAGTTTTAGGCTGTTTCTCCATGTATAGCTGAAGAATGCTTACCTTATTATAAAGATTCAGAAACAACACTAGACTCTATAATAAAGGAAATGATTTATCACTCCCTGTCCAGGAAACATCATTATTTTATTCTTCCTGCTTTTGTATTTTCTGAAAAGATAACAACTTTAACTTGGTTTGGTAATGATGCATATATCATATTTTTTTCTCCTTATGACACATTAAACTGAAGATGATACTACTTTGACACTCATTTGGCTGAATTTCATCTGAAATGCTTTCCACAACTGAACAATATCAAGCATTTGGCTCATTTCCTGATATCATTAAACAGCAAACTCATTGCCGACTACATTTAACTCATTTTGTTGATTTTCTTTTATAAAAACATATAGATTCAGGTTATTTTAAGATGCAATTCCTTTCTTGTATATTTTTCTTTCTAGAAGTACTGAATTTTGCTCACTTAAGAAACACACACATCTGTGTGTTCATGTGCGTGCACATACACACTCAGACACACACAAACAAATAAGCCCTGATATCGCATACAATTTTGAGGCATATAATTCTTTTCAATTGAATTTCATTTTAGTGGCCAGCTCATTAAATGCTACTATCTCCTATTTCAGGTTTAAGAGCTTTAAAAAAAAAAAAATCAGAAGAATATTTTTCAAACGAAATCTGATACAGAAGTTTGATGTAAGGCATGAGAATATTTTGATTTAAAAATGAGTGTAGGGCCAAAACTCTGCATTGTTGTACTTTCCATGCTATGCAGAAGCCTCTGAAGATTGTACAATACAAGGAAGTATTTTGCCTGCAGTCCTTGCTAAGAGAAACAATTCTGAGTGTGATTGGTGGGAATACATTCTACATGTTTAGAATTCACTTATAATGGGAAATGAGGAACTTCTCATGGGTCATCAATGTTACATTAGCTTTTTCTTTTGGCATTTTTCATTTATCAGCTCTGTCAGGAATGATTTCTACCTATTTCTGTGTTGCGAATTTTCCCTTAGACCTTACCCACTGGAGTGCAGTGATCAGGCTCGACCAGGAAACTGATCCACAGGGCTGGAAGCCTCATGAATGGCATCAGTGCTTCCCCTTTGTCCATTCTCTGTCATATGAAGTAGGCTTCATACAGACAAACATACAGGGTTGTTTTATCCACTAGGTAGAAAAGAATCAGGGATCAATAATCCCAGATTAGAAAGATGAGGAAAGGAATGACCCATCCTATCCTTATTTTAGGGATTCAGACACAGATATCCAGATGTATTGTCACGGTGCCATATCTACGAATGGATTCTTCTGGAAAACATAATGCAGGCTTGCTCTCAGCACTATAATATTTGACAGAGGAAAAGAAAAATTGGAGGAAGTAGGCATGATATTTATGTAAGTTATATAAATTCTTGTGTTACCTCCTATCCTTATTTCCTGCTTTCCCATAGCCCATAATATTTCAGCAAGGTGTCTAATGGTGACTGACATTTATTTCCATACATATTAAATTTTATTACAAGTTCACTTAATCATACAAACTATGTCTTCAGTCTCTTATTATCCCTCTTGTTTTACTGAATTGCCAGTAAAATGGATTCCTTGATCAGCTGAAAAGCAGGGGGTACAAAATAAAATAACATTTTATTTTATAGGCCTCTAACAGAGTTTGAGGCATTTGTCTCACTTGCCAGCTATGCAAATCCATGTTTAGAATAAGTGGTCATTCTGGTCAAGATTCACCAGTATCTACTTGAAGCCATGGTTAATGGGCCTAAAATGTATATTTAATAGCTGTGTGCTGGCCTTAATTCTCTTGGTCCACAGCCCATAGTTACCTTTGATCTCTGATGCTTTGTTGAAAAACAGGAACATTTGGTAGTCACATTTCAATTTTCTAAATGGAATAATACGAAAAGGCTCATATCACTATTCCTGCCAAAACCATGTAACTGCATAAAAATGAGAAAAAAATTTGACAAACTCTAATTGAGGATGTTTTACAAAATAGCTAGCCAGTGATCTTCAAAAGTGTCAAGATCCTTGTAATGGATTGAAAGTTTGTGTCCCTCCCCTCCAAATTTATATATCGAAGCCCTCCCCACCAGTGTGAGGTATTGGGAGATGGTGCTTTTGTGAGGAAATTAGGTTTAGATGAGATCATGAGAACATGATCCCCTGATGGAGTTAGTGTCCTTCATTTTTGTTTTATTTTATTTTATTTTATTTTACTTTATTTTATTTGAGATGGAGTCTTGCTCTGTTGCCCAGGCTGGAGTGCAGTGGAGCAATTTTGGCTCACTGCAACCTCTGTCTCCTGAGTTCAAGCGATTTTCCTGCCTCAGTCTCCTGAGTAGCTGAGACTAATGGTGCGTGCCACCACGCCCAGCTAGTTTTTGTATTTTTAGTAGAGACGGCGTTTCACCATGTTGGCCAGGATAGTCTTGATCTCTTGACCTCGTGATCTGCCCTTCTCGGCCTCCCACAGTGCTGAGATTACAGGCGTGAGCCACTGCGCCTGGCCTAGTGTCCTTCTAAGAAGAGGAAAAGAGATCACAGCTCTCCCTCTTCACTGTGTAAGGACACAGTGAGGAGACAGTTATCCGCAAGTCAGAAAGAGAGCTCTTACTAGGAACCAAATTGCCTGGCACCTTGATCTCAGACTTCCTAGCCTCCAGAACTGTGAGAGGTAAGTGTCAATTGGTTAAACTCTCCAGTCTGTGGTATTGTTTTATCAGCCTGAGCAGACTTAACACAGCCCTGAAAGCAAAAGAACACTGAAGAACTGTCAAATATTAGAAGAGACAAAGGAAACAGAACAACTAAATTCAACAGGGGTTTGGAGAGTCAATCCTGTCTGAGGAGGAACAGACATATGCAGGCCAAGTGCATGTTAAATAATGTCATCTATGAGTTAATATTACTGTATTGATGCTATTTTCTTTGTTTACAAAAATCGTTTTATGTTTGTCAAAAACAGGAAAAAACTAAAAAGAGGAGGAGAATATACTGGAATGTACTGTGGAAACTCACAGAACTGAAAGTATTAAGGGAAGTTGAGGATGGGTTATGAAAACTCTCTTTAATGTATCTGTAATTTTTCTGCAAGAAATTATTTCAAAATAACAGGCTGAAACAAAGAATGAATGGGTAAGACTTCCACATTTAAATAGGAAAAATTAATTTTAAATGAAAAAATCTTCCACTGGCATCTTTATCATTTAACATTGTTTCAAAAGCTGTACATAATGCAATTTAGACAAAAGAAAACGAAGAGGCCTAACTATTATCACAAAAAAAACTTACAAATTTTACAAGTGTTGTAGTCACATATTTTGCGTACTTTAAAAAGTCAGCTGAAAACTGCTAAAATAATATGTATCATATAAGCAATAATATACCTAGTTATAAGAGGAACACATTCATGTAGGGGCAAGTGGAGCATGCAACAAATACATTAGAGTAGTATTCTCACATAGTTTGTATTAGATTGGTGCAAAAACAATTGCTGTTTTTGCCATTACATTTAAATTGCAAAAACCACAATTACATTTGCACCAACCTAATAGATTGGTACTTTTTGTTATAACAAGTCATAAGTGCTGGCATGTGACTGTGACCCTGGCTTAACAAAACAAAGTGTTCTGTTCCTAATATATGGCACATACACACACACACACACACACACACACACACACAGAGAGAGAGAGAGAGAGAGAGAGAGAGAACAACATAAACCAGATCAGGATCAGAGCTTAAAATGAAGCCAGTTTTATGAATCCCAAGTCTCTTTATCTAGCGCTCCAAAGAGAATATAAACTTTTCCTCCTCCAAAATTGCGTAGATTACACAATAGGTGCTTGAATATGGTAGTCATGGTGGCAGGGATGGAGCCTATGCCTGGACTCACAACTACAGGCTCCCATTTACCAAGATTAATCTAACTGCTGTTATTGCCAAATATCTAACTTGACATCAATAGATATCAATGATAAGTCGCTGATACAACATTATTAACAAGGGAAACAAACCACATAGTAGCAAACTGGTACTATATCCTTTCTACTCTACACAAGGTAGTAATTCATTCATTCTGACAATAACCAACTCTTTTCATGGTATGTCTTTGCCTTTCCCGTGCATAGGGCTTCACCTAGATCACTAAACATGAACTTACAAAATGTTTAATCCCATGGCACAATATATTAAAATACACCACATCAAGAGACACACTTAATAGCACAGAAGTTGCAGAAATTAATGCATGAGAATGGGTTGTGCTGGTCCCAGAAATTAGCAGCATGCAGCCATAAAGTAATGGAAGAGCAGCCTGATGAAGTTGCAGTCAAGGTGCCAGTTTTGAGATGATGCCCATGAAGTTGAGTTGTCATCTGACATGAAACCGTTCTAAATTAATAACCATTATATAGTCTGCAAGCTCATTGTATAAAATATAGCAAGGGGTAGAAACAGATATGGCTCCCGCTACCCTCACCCCAATGATCCCCATGGGAAATTTTTTCCTCCACTTGAGTCTCTGTTGGTTTAGTGGTTCTCTTTCCAGAAAAAGGTATACTTCTACCAGAGGACACAAAAGTCAGTAAACTTTAAGCTAAATTTGCTGCCCAGGAACTTTTGTTTTCTCTCTACAAATAATCGGCAGGTAAAAAGTAGACTACCTATTCTCGCAAGGGCAGTTGGACCTGATCTGCAGTTTGAGATAGAGCTGCTGTTATGTAATGAGGATAAGCAGATGTTTGGTACTCAGATGTGTCACCTGGCCAACTGTTAGATTTTTCTTTACAGTTTTAAGTAATTTTTGTTGGAATTGTGTTGAATTTATAGATCAAATTGGGGAGAATTGATATGGTATACATATCTATGGAGGTCTTCTTTGATTTTGTTCTTTAGGATTTGTAACATTCAGCATAAATATCATGCACATATTTTGTTTAGGTTTATACCTAAATGCCCCATTTTGGGAGGGGGGTGTTATAAGTAGTATTTGTGTTTGATTTCAAATTTCAGTGTGTGCATTTCTCATATATAGGAATATAATTGACTTTTTGTGTATTGGTCTTGAATACTCTGACCTTAGTAAATTATTTATTACTTTCATCCTGTTTGGTGTCCTCTGATATTATTGGATTTGGGGTTTAGTGTCTGTCAATAATTTTGAAAAAAATAATGTTTGCTTTGGTGATCATTTATTCAAGTATTCTTCTTCCATCTCTCTCTTTATTTTCCTGCTGGATTACAATTTTGATTATGTTATGTCATTCCATATCCTCTACAGGCAATTCTTGGAAGTGTGATTATTGTGTTTGTACTTCTTTTTCTATTTACCAGTACTTTTCTCAGCATTCTTCATTTCTGTTACAACGTTTTGACTGCTAGCATTTTCATTAATTCTTTTTTATAATTTTCATCTCTCTCCTAAAAGTATCTTTCTGATTTTGTGTGCTGTGAATGTTTTCCAATAGAAACTTTAACATGTCATTCATAGTTATGTGAAACTTCTTGTGGATAATTCATATGCCTGGGTCACATCCAAATTGAGTTCTAGTAATTTCTTTGTTATTTTCACACTCTGTTGTTTACTTACCTTTATATATGCCTAATAAATGTTTGTTAAAAGCCAGATGTGTTGTAAAAGACAATAGATTTAAGTAATTTTTATTCTTAAAGATTAACATACCTTCTCTTGTCCTATGTGTTAATATTTTAAATATTTTTAATCCTACATCTATCTATCTATCTATCTATCTATCTATCTATCTATCTATCTCATTTATTAACTGACCAGCACCTGTGTGCCTGGTACTGTCCTTGGGAATAAGTTAGGATTATTGAACATATCCCCTGAATATAAAAGAAGTTACACACACAGGATCTTACTCAAGGAGCTCCCATTCTCTTTAGAGAAACACACCTGAATGAAATAATTTCAAAATATTTACAAAATTTTCTTCCACTCTCTTTATATAAATAACAATTTTTGAAGAGAAAACCATATAAGTGAGCTGGAATAGTAAGAAATGTCCTCATCTTTAGACTACATAGCCACCAGAATCAGGGGTTAGGTTTCTATTAGGTGGGGAGATCTAGAACTTCAAGCCTATATTTCTGCTTTGTGAATTTTAGGCTCTTGGGATTGTCAGACTCACAGATTTCATTCGTGTTAGGGCCCTAGAGCCTAGACCGTCTTTCTAAAAACCACATTTCTTAAACATCCCTCAGTCTATACAAATTATTTCTAAAGTTCCATATGCTAACTACTGAATCCTTTGACATGGACTTTGAATACTTCCTATAAAGAAATTTGCCATGTTCAAAAGTGGATCTGTAATTATTTCAAATACTAATTGTGCAGTTAAAATTAATTTTGTCATAAAAATTATCAAAAATTTGAAATTTTCAGCTAAAGGTGAATGGCATGTTCTTTCAATGTCATATATGTATAAAGGCCATCCAAGGATTTATCAAGGGCAGAAGCTGACAGATGTTTTCTGTAAAGAGCCAAATAGCAAGGCCCTTCTCTAATAAAACTTTATTTATTATAGTAAAACAGAAATCAGGCTGGTTTCAGCCTGCAGCTTATATTTACTCACCCTTGATCCAGGCAGAGGTACTTGTGTGTCTTACTATTTAACATTGATTAAATTTCCCAGAATTTTGATGTTACATGTTAACTTTTAGAGGTTGTCTGGTATAGATGAAAATAATTTTTTTCCAGGATATCCAGTATAAATAATAACTCCTCAAAATACAATTTATTACACTGCAGGAAATTAACCAGTTGTGTATATAATACAATATATACCAAGCTTCTCAAATATGTTTATATCCAACCATTTATGTGGAATATTTCAAAATAACCACAGACAAAACAAATAGTATTCACATTAAAAGAGTGTGCTACTCTAAATCAAGGAATTATTGATATCTAGTTTACTATTCTCTGGCAGCCAAAATAAAACATTTATTTCATCTTGATTTATCTTCCAAGGTTAATTGTATTACTGACTTATGCTTTGGTTTTGATGAAGGAAGTTTGATATGCAACTCTCCAAAACCGTTCAAACAATCCATGTATCGGATAGAAAAGAAGCTCAGAGTTGAGGGTTGTTGTAGGGAATAGAGGAAAACCCTTCATAATCAAAGACAGAAATTAATCTCTATCTCTGTCTCTGTCTCTTTCATACACACACACACACACACACACACACACACAGAAATATACACAAAAATCACATAGAAAAATGTGCAGTTTATCAATAGTTTACCAATGTGGGACTTTTCCTGCAACTCTCACAATTTAAATATGAATAGAAGGCAACACTTGAATAATATCAACTACGCATGGCATCACTAAATGCTGCTAAAATGTTCTTTCTTTGATTGCTAAAGAAATTGATGACCACCTTGAGTTGTATTTTAATAGCTGGCATGGATTTAATAGCCTAAGAAATAATATTATAACCAACACTAATTTCTATTGTTACATTTATTACAAGGCTAAAAATAATGTTGCTAAGTACCAATTTAAAATACAAGAAACTAAAATATATTTTCCATACTAAAAAATGAACAATTTGGCTATACTAAAAACTTTTCATTAATTTAATTGACCAGTTTGTAACCGATAACTGGAAATCACGATAGATTTCATTCAAATCCAAGATTATCTGGACTATTTTCAAATCATTTTTATAGAAAAAACAATAGTACAATAGTTTAAATATATATAATTGTGTTTGTTTAGTCATTACTCCTCTGAGTGAACATTAGTATTCTACAGAGCTCTGGAGCAATATTGAGTAGTGGTCATAGAGATATTTCAGGTCTACTTTCTTCTTTAAAGATTATGCCTTTGTGCACAGCTCCTTTCCTGAGGGACAAGGTGATATTGGCAGAGCAGCAGAAATGGAAATCATGTTGCAGTAACACAGAAAATGAAGGAGTTCTTTGGGGACAGATTGACAGAAAACATTGAACTTAATTACAGTTGAGTTAGATATAACAAGGAAGAGGAAGGGTCAGAATAAATATTTGATACTGATTCATGGGTCCTTATGAACATTTCAATAGCTTTCAATGATACAAAATTATAATTTTACATAAAGAGCATTGCACATAAGAAATTAGCGTCCACAAAGCAATCCAGACAGAAATCAGTATGTTTAAAGGTATGTTGAAAATAGAATACTTATACCCATGAAACAAAACAAAACAAAAACAAATAATAATCAGACTCTTGTATTTTGTATAAAGATTTCAAAACATGAGAGAAATAGATTGTTATTACTGCAAATAGCAAACTTTATATTACATTTCTATGTAGGTAAGTATATTGGTTAAATGTTTAGAAAAATGCTCATGGAATGGATTATGTTAATAAGGGAACATTTTAAAACTAATTCAAAAAATTTAGGAATGCACAGGAAATTGAACACAGGACAGTGCTGAGAAAAGAGCCCAGAATAGAAAATAGTATGACCCTAGGAAGTCATGTGACCACTATGCTCCTTAGTTTGGTTCTCTGAAAAACAAGTAAGTTGATTAAAGTAATCATTGGTTTTTTTTTTCCATCTTCCACCCTTTACTCCATGCCAATCACTGTCGCTTAAATCAGAGTCTTAAAATAGGCTGCCATACACTGCCGTAGTTGCTTTAATAATTTAATTTTAATTTAATGATTTAATTTTTACAGTTAAAAATTATATTGTGTTGTATCTGTCTAATGATACCTCAACATATTGCATTGTATCTTTTCCTGTATAGCTTTTAAAAAAACAATATTTTGTTAAACATAAGAAAAGTTAAACCTAAAAAGAAATATCCTCTCCATAAGTAATATTTTGTTTCCTGTTCTAAAAACAAAGTAAAATACAATTTTAATGAAACATTTCCAGCACCAACAATTAGAGAAAACATCTGTGTATCCAACATTCA
The DNA here is from genome assembly GCF_003255815.1 of Theropithecus gelada. Classification (NCBI taxonomy): domain Eukaryota; kingdom Metazoa; phylum Chordata; class Mammalia; order Primates; family Cercopithecidae; genus Theropithecus; species Theropithecus gelada. Next base: position 142,790,659 of record NC_037670.1, read on the forward strand.
TAATAACAAACCTTAAGATATTTCCTTCAGATCAAAATGTTTAAAGATGAATTCCAGTTTAAAGCCCTTATCCTATGAACCTACTGTTTCCCGCCTGTGAGGCATCTTTCATTAGAGAAAGCCATTATCCCAAATTTGGAGTATATCCTTTGCCTCTATGCTTGTTAATCTCCTATGCTGGGTTTTTAAAACAAATTTTATTAGGGCCTTTTGAATTACTTTAAAACTTAATATAACTGTCATTATGCTATATCATTCTTCAACTCGATGCTTTTAAGTCACATTTTTGCAATGAATCTATGGTAAAACATATAACTTCAAAAATGGCCATATAGTTCATTACAATTTCTTATGTGAATCTAATATGTTATACTTCCTCGTGTAAATATAGTACATTATATTTCCTTGTCTAAACATAGCGCATTTTCCCCATTTGTTACCTATTGTTTCAATTTCATGTAGCATTGATGACGTTCATGAACAATTGTTTTCACAAATTATGAACCAATGTAAAACCATATATATTTATAGAATTCGTTACACTAGAAGATGGTGGAATAGGAACAGCTCCAGCCTTCAGCTCCCAGCATGAGTGACACAGAAGATGGGTGATTTCTGCATTTTCAACTGAGGTACCAGATTCATCTCACTGGGGCATGTCAGACAGTCGGTGTTGGTCAGTGGGTGCAGCCCGACCAGTGAGAGCTGAAGTAGGACAAGGCATCACCTCACCTGGTAAGCACAAGGGGGAAGGGAATTCCTTTTCCTAGCCCAGGGAAACTGAGACACACAACACCTGGAAAATCAGGTAACTCCCACCCTAATACTGCACTTTACCAAGGGTCTTAGCAAATGGCACACCAGGAGATTATATCCCACACCTGGCCCAGAGGGTCCCACACCCATGGAGCCTCCCTCGTTGCTAGCACAGCAGTCTGAGATCTAACTGCAAGGTGGCAGCGAGGCTGGGGAATAGACTCCACTTCTGGGGACAGGGCATAGCTAAACAAAAAGCAGCAGAAACCTCTGCAGATGTAAATGTCCCTGTCTGACAGCTTTGAAGAGAGCAGTGGATCTCCCAGCAGGGAGGCTGAGATCTGAGAACAGACATACTGCCTGCTCAAGTGGGTCCCTGACCCCTGAGTAGCCTAACTGGGATACATCCCACACTAGGCGCAGACCAACACCTCACACCTCACACGGCTGGGTACACCTCTGAGACAAAGCTTCCAGAGCAAGAATCAGAAAGCAACATTCGCTGTTCAGCAATATTCTATCTTCTGCAGCCTCCGCTGCTGATACCCAGACAAACAGGGTCTGGAGTGGACCTCAAGCAAACTCCAACAGACCTGCAGCTGAGGGTCCTGACTGTTAGAAGGAAAACTAACAACCAGAAAGGACACCCACACCAAAACCCCATCAGTACATCACCATCATCAAAGACCAAAGGCAGATAAAACCACAAAGATGGGGAAAAAGCAGCACAGAAAAGCTGGAAATTCAAAAAATCAGAGTGCATCTCCCCCTCCAAAGGAACGCAGCTCATCACCAGCAACGGAACAAAGCTGGATGGAGAATGACTTTGACGAGTTGAGAGAAGAAGACTTCAGTTGATCAAACTTCTCAGAGCTAAAGAAGGAACTATGTACCCAGTGCAGAGAAACTAAAAACCTTGAAAAAAGAATGGATGAATGGATAACTAGAATAATCAATGCAGAGAAGACCATAAAAGAACTGATAGAGATGAAAACCATGACATGAGAACTATGTGACAAATGCACAAGCTTCAGTAACCAACTCGATCAACTGGAAGAAAGACTATCAGTGATTGAAGATCAAATGAATGAAATGAAGTGAAAAGTGTAGAGAAAAAAGAGTAAAAAGAAATGAACAAAGCCTTCAAGAAATATGGGATTATGTGAAAAGACCAAATCTGTGTCTGAAAATGACAGGGAAAATGGAACCAAGTTGGAAGACATTCTGCAGGATATCATCCAGGAGAACTTCCCCAAGCTAGTAAGGCAGGCCAACATTCAAATTCAGGAAATGCAGAGAACACCACAGAGATACTGCTTGAGAAGAGCAATTCCAAGACACATAATTGTCAGATTCACCAAAGTTGAAATGAAGGAAAAAATCTTAAGGGCCGCCAGAGAGAAAGGTTGGGTTAGCCACAAAGGGAAGCTCATCAGACTAAAAGCAGATCTCTCAGCAGAAACTCTACAAGCCAGAAGAGAGTGGGGGCCAATATTCAACATTCTTAAAGAAGAGAATTTTCAATCCAGAGTTTCATATCCAGCCAAACTGAGTTTCATCATTGAAGGAGAAATAAAATCCTTTACAGACAAGCAAATGCTTAGAGATTTTGTCACCACCAGGCCTGCCCTACAAGAGATCCTGAAGGAAGCAATAAACATGGAAAGGAACAACTAATGAGCAAAATAACCAGCTAATATCATAATGACAGGATCAAGTTCATGCATGACAATATTAACCTTAAATGTAAATGGACTAAATGGTCCAATTAAAAGACACAGACTGACAAATTGGATAGAGAGTCAAGACCCATCAGTTTGCTGTATTCAGGATACCCATCTCACATGCAGAGACACACAGGGGCTCAAAATAAAGAGATGGAGGAATAACTACCAAGCAAATGGAAAACAAAACAAAACAAAAAGCAGGGGTTGCAATCCTAGTCTCTGATAAAACAGACTTTAAACCATCAACGATCAAAAGAGACAAAGAAGGCGATTACATAATAGTAAAGGGATCAATTCATCAGAAAGAGCTAGCTATCCTAAATATATATGCACTCAATACAGGAGCACCCAGATTCATAAAGCAAGTCCTTAGAGACTTACAAAGAGACTTAGACTCCCATACAATAATAATGGGAGACTTCAACACCCCACTGTCAACATTGGACAGATCAACAAGACAGAAAGTTAACAAGGATATCCAGGAATTGAACTCAACTCTACACCAAGCGGACCTAATAGACATCTACAGAACTCTCCACCCCAAATCAACAGAATATACATTCTTCTCAGCACCACATCACACTTATTCAAAAATTGACCGCATAGTTGGAAGTAAACCACTCCTCAACAAATGTACAAGAACAGAAATTATAACAAACTGTCTCTCAGACCACAGCACAATGAAACTAGAACTCAGGACTAAGAACCTGAATCAAAACCACTCAACTACATGGAAACTGAACAACCTGCTCCTGAATGACTACTGAGCACATAACAAAATGAAGGCAGAAATAAAGATGTTCTTTGAAACCAATGAGAACAAAGATACAACATACCAGAATCACTGGGACACATTTAAAGCAATGTGTAGAGGGAAATTTATAGCACTAAATGCCCACAAGAGAAAGCAGGAAAGATCTAAAATTGACTCCCTAACATCACAGTTAAAAGAACTAGAGAAGCAAGAGCAAACACATTCAAAAGCTAGCAGAAGGCAAGAAATAACTAAGATCAGAGCAGAACTGAAGGAGATAGAGACACAAAAAACCCTCCAAAAAATCAATGAATCCAGGAGCTGGTTTTTTGAAAAGATCAACAAAATTGATAGACTGCTAGCAAGACTAATAAAGAAGAAAAGAGAGAAGAATCAAATAGACACAATAAAAAAAGATAAAGGTGATATCACCACCGACCCCACAGAAATACAAACTACCATCAGAGAATACTATAAACACCTCTATGCAAATAAACTAGAAAACCTAGAAGAAATGGATAATTTCCTGGAAACTTACAATCTCCCAAGACTAAATCAGGAAGAAGTTGAATCCATGGATACACCAATAGCAGTCTCTGAAATTGAGGCAATAATTTATAGTCTACCAACCAAAAAAAGTCCAGGACCAGATGGATTCACAGCCAAATTCTAACAGAGGTACAAGGAGGAGCTGGTACCATTCCTTCTGAAACTATTCCAATCAATAGAAAAAGAGGGAATCCTCCTTAACTCATTTTATGAGGCCAACATCACCCTGACACCAAAGCCTGGCAGAGACACAACAAAAAGAATTTTAGCCCAATATCCCTGATGAACATCGATGCAAAAATCCTCAATATTACTGGGAAACCGAATCCAGCAGCACATCAAAAAGCTTATCCACCATGATCAAGTGGGTTTCATCCCTGTGATGCAAGGCTGGTTCAACATATGCAAATCAATAAATGTAATCCAGCATGTAAACAGAACCAAAGAAAAACCTACACGATTACCTCAATAGATGCAGAAAAGGCCTTTGACAAAATTCAACAGCCCTTCATGCTAAAAACTCTCTGTAAATTCGGTATTGATGGAACGTATCTCAAAATAATAAGAGCTATTTATGACAAACCCACATGCACATGTATGTTTATTGCAGCACTATTCACAATAGCAAAGTCTTGGAATCAACCCAAATGTCCATCAGTGACAGACTGGATTAAGAAAATGTGGCACATATACACCGTGGAATACTATGCAGCAACAAAAAAGGATGAGTTCGTGTCCTTTGTAGGGACGTGGATGCAGCTGGAAACCATCATTCTCAGCAAACTCTCATAAGAACAGAAAACCAAACACTGCATGTTCTCACTCATAGGTGGGAATTGAACAATGAGATCACTTGGACACAGGAAGGGGAACATCACACACCAGAGCCTATTCTGGGGAGGGAGGAGGGCGGGGATAGCATTAGGAGATATACTTAATATAAATGACGAGTTAATGGGTGCAGCACACCAACATGGCACATGTATACATATGTAACAAACCTGCACGTTGTGCACATGCACCCTAGAACTTAAAATATAATAACAGTAATAATAATAAAAAAAAATTATCTACACTAATAACAGAATAGTTAAAGGACCATGTCCTTCCTCAATTCTTGTAGCTATCGATAAATTGTTTTCCAAAATAGCTGGACTAATGAACACTTCCCACATTTGTGTATGAAACTCTCTGTTTCTCTACAATCTACCAACCATTTAATATTGATTTTTCACTGATTTCATTAAGTGTCACTAAATGTCAATAGATGTGCAACAGTATGATTTTGTTCTTAATTTGCATTTACCTGATTACTAGAGAGGTTGAGCTTCATCCTTAAATATTTCCTGAGGTCCACCAAAGAATTCTTAAATGATGAAATACTATCAATATTTCCATTCAAGTTAGCAATAAAAAGAGATGCAAATGCTCCTCTACTTACGGGTGGATTACATTCTGATAAACTTGCTGTAAGTTGAAAATATTGTGAACTGAAAATGCATTTAATACATCTAACTTACCAAACATCATAACCTAGCCCATCTTAAACATCTTCAGAACACTTACATTAGTCTACAGTCAGGCAAAAATCATCCAATACAAAGCCTATTATATGAGAAATTGTTGAATATTTCATGTAACATATTGAATAGTGTACTAAAAATAAAAAACAGAATGGTTCTATGGGTACTTTAAGTAACAGTAACAAAGTAACAGATTTAATATTGCTTAGTAATAGATAAAATTGCTGCTATGCGATTTTGTACCTAGAAAATTCACCAAATATGAGTATTGTTGCTTATAAGATATAAAAACACATTTTAAACACATAGTGACTAAAAGACTTTATTTTTAGTGAAAGCATAGCCAGATAATTATAGACCTATGATGATAGCAGACTTTAGTGTGCATAAATTTGACATTTAAAATCATTGAAATACGATTCACTATTCACAAAACAATAATGAACCAATTTGCTCATCCAACTGAAAAACAAAAATAAAACTATAATTTTCTTTCACTACAAAAAAAAACTGCATTCATTAAATTTCCAAGTAAAAATTTACACAAATACAGACAATACAAAACTGAATTAAAACACAGTTATGATTTATATATTTTTAAACAATAAACAATAAAATTCAGAGAGTTTGAAACAAATGTTTTCAGGTCATCTCTAAATATTTTAACAATGCACAGCAAAAAACTAAGAGAAATGTTTGAAACGTATTATTATAAAATGATTAATGTACATAATAAAAAGAACTATCACAAGCAAGACAATAGACTATTAAGTAAAGGAATTGCACAAGCAATTCACAGAAGAAGTAACTCAAATGGCCTATGAGCATGTGAACAATGCCAAATACCTTTAGTGATCAGTAAAATGAAATTAAAATAACCAAAATATCTAATGATTTGCCCACCAGGTTATCATTCTTCATTTGTTAATATTACATTTAATAGTATGTGGGGAAAATTATACTTTCTTAAAGTTCTATTAATATATTGTGGAGGACAATTTGAGAGTCCTCAGAGCTTAAATGTAAATATTCAAAATTCAACAGTTTGATTTCCTATGGAAATATATTTACATTTAGACAAAGAGATACGTAGAAATGTTCAATTGCATCTTTTACTGTAATAATAAAATATTGGATATTAGTGTAATTTTATTAATAGAAAAATGGTTAAGTAATTTATGGGACATCCAATTCAAGCAGATGTTTAATGTGTTTTAACTGTTAAACATATTAATCTTTATTGTAGTGACCTAAAAATATGTTGAAAACACTCGTACTGAATAAGACAAATAAACAAATATAATGAGTAACAATGACTTTTTCTGAGAAAAGGACTGGAATTATGAATAAGGCTTGGTGAGAGAGATTTTGAACTTTCCACTCTGTATGCTCAATTTTTAGAATAACTTAATCTACCTTTGTATTACAATACATGTACATTAAAATAGTCAGTTTCAAAAGATATATCTGAAATGATTCATGAACAATGTAAATAAATGTTAATATTATCTTGCAACTCTGATCTTGTGTATATTATCTGATAATATTATTCATGCAACTGTAAGAATCAAAAATTCAACCCTGATAACTTTTGACTCATTAATTTTAACTTTTTATTTTGAGATATTGTAGATACATTATCAGTTATAAGAAGTAATACAGATAGAACTCATATGTCCTTCACCCCCAATGGTAATATTTGCTTAGCAATGGACTCATTAAATTTTATATCAACAAAATGCTTAGTGCATTTCTTTACAGGAAATACTATGTTTTCAATTACTTTCCCAAGTTATAGAATGACTTTGGATTAAAAATAGAGGTACATAGATTTATATCTTGACTTTTGGTAAGGATTTTTATATGTGTTCAAATATTGCAGGAAGATATTATATGAAACCAATTTTCTTTAATTCAATAGTTACCAAAATTTCAGTTGTGCACCACTGTTAATAAAAAATGTATAAAATGCATATATGTGCTAGAGTACTAAAAATAGGTAAATTACAGACATAAAATAGAAAAATCAGATGAAAAGTAAATTAACATATTTAGCAAATATTGTTTATTGTACTCAGATATATGAATTTTATTAAAAGTATTATTTTATGCTTTTTGATATGCTTAGTTATATTTGAAAATCTTGTTTTATTATTTTGAAATAAAGAAGTTCAAACGCGCATACCTGTTAGAATTGGAAAAGGAAAAAGTGTCTCCACAAAACAAAAAGCACCTCATTTCTGTTTTGCAATGTGTGTACATGCGAGTACTTAATTATCATCACAAAAAGATGGAGGTTGAAGACAAAAAAAAAAAAAAAAGAAGAGCAAATTGATGGAATGAAGTCCCAAAGGATGTAGAAGTAAGAAGGGTTCAGATGCGTGGTTCCTGGCTAGGAGGAGCACTGCTTCACCTGAAAGAGAAGAAGGAGATTTTAAATGACAAGTAGATGTAGATATTGTGACTACTTCACTTTAGACAAAGTTTCTCATCTTACATGAGAAAAAAACAAATGCTGGCTTTCATCAGATTTAAGCAGAAAAAGGAGGATCCACCGAATCTATAGTTTATCCATTTTTTGCAACAGAAATTTAATTTATAAAGTTTTAATAGGCCAGATGTTTATGGCATATTGTGTTATGATTGTTAATTGGTTCCAGCTCTTGTAAGCACAATTACTTGATGAGACCGAGATCTTCGTACTGTATATTCTAACGAAATGTGTCCTAAAAACACTGATGTCTAAATGGAACTGGAAGTTTAACATTACAAGATGAAGGTTTCACATATTTTTTTTTTTTCCTTTGGTCTGCATGTACATCCTATTTGCTTCATTCGTCACAAGTGAGATTCTTTGAAGGCACATGTTGAAAGATGTTTATTATGAACCGATACCTGTGAAGGGAAGAGGAGGAAGCAGGATTGTGCAGAGAAAGAAGTTCAAGATCTGTGCAGGCTCAGCAAACCTCAGCCAACTTAGTGGGAAGCTCAAAAGTGAGATTTCTCATCCCAGAGTCCTGGTTTGGTTGGGATGGCCAGGCCTTTATATCCCTGCTTCATTTAGTCACTTCATGTAAGCCGCCCTGGGAAGAACGTGACTTCGGCCAAGGCTGTAGCTGAGGCAGTGCCTGAAGGAAGTAGCTACAGAGCCCTGTGATTGTATCTTTAGAGCATAGACAGAGCATATCCATGGACCACCAATTGTTGTCCTATAGAATGTTATATATGTATTGAATATGCCTCGTCAGGCTACATCAATTACATTCCCTAGCTAAATATTAGATCTTTATTTTTCTATCATTTGCACATTGTGTCCTCTTCGCCACCCTGTCTCTTACCTTTCAGTGTCAAAACCAAAATATGCTAAATTATTCCCTAAGTCACATCAGGAAATTTGACTCTCATAGTTCAAGAAAAGGACATACAGTCCGCCCTTTATATCTGTGAGTGCCTCATCCATGGATTCTGCCAATTGCTGACCAAAAATATTTTGGAAAAAATTTTTATAAAATTCCAGAAAACAGAACTTGAATTTGCTGTGTGCTGAGTAGGACACTGAATCCATGTGATAAAGCAATGTTGGGCATTGCATTAGCAATTATAAGTAACCTGGCGATGATTTGAAATATTCAGAAGGGTGTTTATAGGTCATATGCAAGTACAACACCGTTTTATAAAAGGGAGTTGAGCATCCACAAATTTTCGTATGTGTAGGAGTTCTGAAATGAATCTCTCATGGATACTGAGAGACAACTGTGTTCTCATAACACAGAGGTTACTTTGGATTCAGCAATTAAGTAATCAGAGTCAGACATATGAACAAACCTGGACAGAAAACATGAAACCAGGACACCATATGGACCTATAATGTCAGATACTCAGGGTCAGCTTAGAGCAGATGTGTGTTAAAACAAACAAACAAAAAGTTCCTCGGTTTGATTGGAATGACTAAGAAACCCCTATTCCATAATAAGCTGTACATAAGTTATGAAGAAGTAAGTTCTGAAAGTGTAATTAAGCATGGAGATTTGGGACAGCTGATAAAAGAGAACAACTTGATGGAGGTTAGTACAGTTGCCTTGACCTCTTTCCTGGTGGCACTTTTGGAAGGAGATGACTTTTGCCTCCCATGTGTCATAAAAGAGGGCATAGAGCATAAAAAATATAATATAGAAATGAGAGTAATATGTATAAAGAAATCCAACCTGTGCCAGACCTGAAGTAACTTGACCAGGAAAATGTCAGAAATAAGACTGGGACGTAAAAGGTGAGCAAAGCTCTGAGACTGGGATGTAAAAGGTGAGCAAAGCTCTGAGGATAAAGGTTTGTATCTATGCTCACCTTGGTTCTCTCCACAACCTTGCATATATCAGGGCATCAATAAATATTTATGAGAAGAAGTTACAAGGAAAGTAGAAAAGGTAACTAAGTTCACAAGGAAGTGGAGGTAGCACTGATTGCGCTTGCTAGTGACTATTCAGGTACGCAGCAGCGCCCATCTGCTATACCGATGCTCGATGGTGGATTGGACAGCAAACGTGGGAGGCAAAAGTCATCTCCTTCCAAAAGTGTCTCCAGGAAAGAGGCCAAGGCAACTGTGCCAGGACTACTCCTAACCTCCATCAGCAGGCTCACCAGCATATTGAGTTCCCTAATTTAACAAGAAGGCTTCTGCAAATGTATAGAGAGATGATTGAGCTATATTTTATGGTTTAAAATAAACATTGAATATTTCTAATAAAAAATGAATTCATATAATGTCTGTTATGCAACCTTGACCATTTGTGTTTACTATTCACTTCCTTAAACATGCCAGAACAGAAATATTTTCTGTAAACACTTAATAACAGAATATTTTTGAATTGACCTGAATTTTCAGTAAATCAAATATGAATAATCTATGCATTTTTTTTAAGATTCAAATGTTTTATTTAGCTCTAATTATTTAGGCAGAATAAACTTGAAAGTAACACTTTAATACACTAATTTTCTATTTTGTGTTTTTTTTTTTGGTTGTTTTTTTTTTGAGACGGAGTCTTGCTCTGTCACCCAGGCTGGAGTGCAGTGGCCGAATCTCAGCTCACTGCAAGCTCCACCTCCCAGGTTTACGCCATTCTCCTGCCTCAGCCTCCCGAGTAGCTGGTACTATAGGCGCCTGCCACCTCGCCCGGCTAGTTTTTTGTATTTTTTAGTAGAGACGGGGTTTCATCGTGTTAGCCAGGATGGTCTCGATCTCCTGACCTCGTGATCCTCCCGTCTCGGCCTCCCAAAGTGCTGGGATTACAGGCTTGAGCCACCGCGCCCGGCCTAATTTTCTATTTTGAATTACAAATTCCTTGCTTACTAATAGCAAATAATTTGAAACATAATTATGTAATAATTGCCTTAAATTTGTACTTTGTTTTTCCTGTGTCATCAGAGACTTGATGCTATTATGGCATTCTGTAACTAAAGTTCAATATTTTACTTTGACAGAAAACTCATGTTAATCCTCTTCCTAAAACATCTTTCCATATACACAAATTTTCTTTCCTTCCCCTTGTTTTGTCCTTTTATTCTCTCAGATTCTGTTTCTCTCTCTCTCTTATGCAAACACACACAGCTCACAGACATACAAAGTCATTTTGTTACTATATAGTAGACGGAGTACTCATTTTAATTCCAGGACATAGTCTATTGTATTATTCAGGATTTTCTAAAGGTGCAGAAGTAATAGGATAGATGTGTATATGAAGGGGAGTTTATTGAGGAGTGCTGACTCATACAATCACAAGCTGAAGTCCCACAATAGGCCACCTGCAAGCTGAGGAGCAAGAAAACCAGTCCAAGTCCAAAAACCTCAAAAGTAGGGAAACCAACAGTGCAGCCTTCAGTCTGTGACTGAAGGCCTGAAAGCCCCTGGCAAACCACTGGTGTAAGTCCAAGAATCCAAAAGCTGAAGAACTTGGAGTCTGATGTTTGAGGGTGGGAAGCATCCAGCATAGGAGAAAGGTAAAGGCCAGAAGACTCAGAAACTCAAGTCCTTCCACATTCTTCTGCCTGCTTTATTCTAGCCACACCGGCAGCTGATTAGATGATTCCCACCCAGATTGAAGGTGGGTCTGCCTCTCCTAGTCCGCTGACTCAAATGTTAATCTCCTTTGGCAACACTCTCATAGACACACCCAGGAATAATCATTTGCATCCTTTAATCCAATCAAGTTGACGCTCAGTATTAACCATCACACCTATTAATAACATTGGGTGCATGTATCACATTCACAATGTTAACTAAAGGCTATGCTTTAATCCCATCAAGTCCTCATAGTAATTCCAGGGGCAAACATTATTGTTCTTTTTTCACAGATGAGGAAAATGAAGCCCAAAGTGTTCCAGTGATGGGCTCTGATTCGCTCAGCTTCAAGTCTGCCAGACTCCAATGCACAGGCTCAATCAGGTGCAACTGCTGTCTTCTTGTCTATGAAATACTGAATATTTTTAGAGGAAGGGAAAAAATAGAGACAACACTTCTGCCTTGTGGCCTGGTGGTGTACACACATCTCTCCATTCTAGAGTCTGCTCAATTCTACCTAATATCCAACAGTGCATTAAAAACGACCATGGATGAACTCAACAAACATCAGTGTTTTCAGGTAAGTGACACCTAGTCGATACAACATGACATTTTGAGGAGAATTCATTGTAAGATGAGATGGAATAAGGTAAAAACATAAAAGTTAACAAAACTATAAAAGAAGACGGCACATTTTATTTAAGAAATTTTAATTTTAAAATTTTATTTAAAAAAGAAAATGCTAAAAAATATTGATTTCTATCTTACCTTTGCTAAACAGTCTATAACTTGTATATCTTAAAGATAAGAATGAAGGATTCTGAACTAAGGCAAGATTATTAACATGATTTTTCATACAAGAAAGTAAAGCATTTTCTTAAATCAAGTAGAATACTATATTTTTCAAATATAAATAACACCTGCCAAAGGATATTTATATTCTGCATTTTTTTTAACAGTCTAAATTAGTTAGTTGAATTCTTCTAGCCTTAACTATAAGCTGGGGATAATAGTTAGAGTCTTACTAAGGATAGGGGCAAATTAAATGAGATAATATATGAAAGAACTCAGCACTACACAAGTCACTGGTAGCATTTATTGGTATATACTATAAATGAGATATAGTATTTGCAGAATTTATTATAAATTACAGAATTAAGTTTTGGGCTTAGTTCTAATTACACATAGATGTAACTGTAAATTACATTCCAGATTTCTGCAAACATAAATGGACAAAACTCTTGCAATTATTTTGATATATAATCTATTTCTACCCTAGTCAGACTTGGTATTTGTCTTTCTGGGTCATGCTGGAATATGATTCTCATTGAGGACAGAATAACAAGAAGACCTTGAGAATAAGCTTCCATTTGTGAGCCCCAAGGTGAGGTTATATATAGTACAGGATCTTCCAGTAGGGGAAGACTGGTCTCAGAAACAAAAGAGGAGCCTGCTTCCACTGGCAAGACAGATTCAGGGTGACCTGGGGTTGAAGATTCTCAGCTTAATTTGTGTCTAATCCAATGAAATCTTTTCAATTATGAGGATCCCATTCTTTCCCAAGCAATATCCTAACGTTTACATGAGATAATTGATGAGGCTGCAAATTCGACTTCTGTTATACTTTTGCAACCCACTCAATTAAAATGTATGTCTGATTTTAATTAAGACCAGGCCTGTAGCTATAAAGAATAAGGGTTTATTTTAGGACTGCTATAGAATTTCTACAGTTATCTGACTCTAATTTGAGCTGTGACTGGGCTGAGCTTGTTGTTTTGTTTCTGTAAATAACCCAGTGCACTCCTTGGAATCATCCTGACTACAGTTAACAATTGAGAGAAGCAGTCGCTTGGTGCCCCAAGGAACTTGCTTCATTAACATAAAACAGAGGCAGTAATGTGATTAATCACGATGGCACTCCATAATGTGGATAAGCTGCATCCATTTGCCACTTGTAAGGAGCTCAGTACTGTGTTCTCTACTAAAGAGATGACCAAACCAATTTCAAACCTCCATCTTTGAAGGGTTCTATTTTTGAGTCCTCACTCCTGGTACCAATGTCTTTTTCAGCTGGGGAGGTCCAATAAGGAGATATACACCACCACATCAGTTATTTTAACAGAAAGAATTTAACATAAAGAATTGTTAACTAAAGGTTGAAAAAATAAAAAAGGCTAAAGCAACCACCAAAGTAACATCTAGGTAATAACAGCAAGAAGTATTCGACAACCTTAGGACTTAGTGACAAAGGGAAGAGTTTAAAATTATTAAAAGTTAGAAGCATGAATGAGTCTCTCCATCTATGAAATTCACGTATCTGAGGAAGAGATACTGGTTGGATTTAGCTGTAATCTCTGAGGGAATGTCATGAGCCTTATTTTAGGAGTATTAGAAAAACTGCAAACGAGTATCAATTGCTGCCACTGGAACTATCTGCCATTTCCAGGGCGGAGAAGCCTTCCTGAATCATCAACAGGAACAGGAAGCAAAAAAGATTTGAAATGAAATAGCAAGGGGTGTGTATCTTTTTGATTATTCTAGCCTTTTGGTCTCTTTAAATATTCCTTATTGTCAGAATCTAACAGGGAGCTAGTTGGCAAAGCAAGAGTATGGTTTGCCAAGTCCTAGCCCTAGTATCACAGAACAGATGATGCGTTTGGATCTAGGAAAATAACTGGTAAACGGAATTTGACTTTTAGTGTAAAAAAATGAGATACATATTGTGTATACAAGAAAGAATGAATGTGTCTTTCACTTACGATTTATTAAATTAGTTGTATGATTTACAAAGTTTTAGAACAGTATTAATTTGAGTTCTAACAGAAAAATTACTATTTGTAATTTATTTCACAATGTAGGAAATTGTGTATGGAAAGCTTCAGTATAAATATATGTCCATGGTAATGGGTTACAACATGAACTCCCTTTCTGAGACAAAATGAGAAAAGGGTATAATACTTTAAGAAGAGTATTCTCACACAGAGTAAAGGTTAAACAAGAATGCATAAGAAGTCTCCTTGTGTCTTCTCTCTACTTCACACACTCATTCTACATGGTATTTTTATTTTTCAAATCTTGCTAAAACATTTTAATTTTCCTCTGTTGTGCGGGGAGTCATATGTTTTCTTTTTCTTCTTGTGTAAAGTAAAATCTTCTCTGCTTATAAGGAAATGAATGATTTAACCCTTCCATATCTGCCTTCAGACACTTCCTCTCTTAGCTCCGCTTTCGTTCTGATAGAATAAAAACTAGGGTGGAGTCATTATTCTCACTGCCCTTGTTTTCATTTCCTTTTGTTTCTTTTAGATTCCTGATGCATGGAATGCCACCTTCTATTACTAGTCTTATGCAGATATTATGTACTTTTGAAGGCCCAGCCCGAATTTTTTTTTGGCTGACCTGATTATCCATTATGTATTTGATATTCATACATAGCAGAGTATAATATTGGGATAATAAATTGTTTTTGTTTTCAATATGTTACCTTTGCCCCAATTCAAACTTTTTCTAGTTTCTTAGTATTTGTTGACCCCAGATAAAATATTAGATGACACTGTCTCTCCAGGCTCTCACTAAAAGCCTGAACTCATTGTAGGTTACCAAAATGGGTGGACTGGATGAGCTGGGTGAGCTGATTGGTAGGACTCTGAGGAGAAAGCAAGACTCAGAGGAGGAGGGTAAATGAGAGTACTACAGAAGCTAAACCACAGGTTTTCACATGTCCTATGCTTGGGGGGATGGCCCCGATGCTTGGGGGGATGGCCCCGAAGCAGCAAAGCCATTTGCTGAGAGATTACTTCATACTGTCTTGGTGATGGAACCTAGGCTTTGTGGAAAAAGCAACTGAGTCAAGCCAAGCTTTCCTTGTAACAAGTGACAGGGAAAGAAGGACAAGGTATAACACATACACTTCTGATGTATTCTTCTCTCTAGTATTAGGAACTGGATTGAATAAGTTAATTGATACTTCAGACATCTTCCACTCCCTAAATTATGACACTGGAATACTACTATTTATATACCACTTTTGTTTCTTTAAAATTTTTTTTTTTATTTATAGATGTCATACAATGAGCAGAAATGTTTATAGGTTATGTTTGGCTATAATTTCAGGTGAATGATGCAATAATAATCTCCTTAGGTCCTAATTTCTGACACTTTTCGAATATTTTGTTACTTTTTGGAGGATGTGGGAGGATAAATAATTTGCTATGTATTTAGGGTGAACATAATAATTGTAATTGGAGGAAATTCATTTTATTGCTATCATTTTTGATTTCATTCTGGAAAATAGCATTTTGCTTTTTATTTGGCAAATAAAATCTTTTATGAATTTTTAATGAGATACATATGGAGATAGTTCATCAAAGGTTTATTTCTCTATGGCCATATTTCATGTAAAATACAAATGCCAAAATGTCATTTACAGAGCTTTTGTTCAGGAACAGGAATAAACTGACAGACTTTCAGCCACACAAATGAAGTGCATTTTTATTGGTCGCATTTCAGATAATGGCAAGGTTATAACACTGTTGACAGGGATTCTTCACCCATCTGTTAAAACTGCTTCATGCTGCTGGGTGTTAATAAGCAAGTCTTTTAACGTCAACAATACCAAAAATTAAAACATTTCACCTTGTGTTTCATTTTTGCCGTTATTCTTATATGAATGTATTTTTTACATGTAAAATCATTACTCCTTTACTGTTTGATAGGCTTTACCCCAACATTGAGTAATTATCAACTACAATCACTAGAATTCATATATAAATATTTAATCATTTAGATCCATTTACAGGAAAGTTTTTCTCTCCCATGATCAAGTTTACATAGTAAAATCAAGATGCTAATGGTTTTGTTTTAAAAACAAAACAAAATCATGATTATAAGGAAAATAAAATATAAACTAAAAATGTTAGGTGTTAAGAGATAACACTTCCCATAAATATAGTTAAAGAATAGGGTATACAACAGGAAACAATTAAAAACTTTAAAAATAGATTTGTGTTTCATTTTTACTATTTCCAGAGCTCACAATTTTTTTGTGTAGATTCAAGTTTCTGTCTGCATTCATATTCCTTCTGCCTGAAGATCTCCCTATAACATTTCTTGTATTGTGTATCAACTGGCAATGAATTTTCTCAGCTTTTGTCAGAAAAACTGTTTGTGTTACTTTCATTTTGTTAAGCTATTTCTACTTGTTAGAGAATTATGGGTTGACAGGTTTTTTTTTTTCCATTCAGTACTTTAAACAAGTCAATTCATTTAAACAAGTCATTTCCTGAAGAAATATCCATTATATATGCAATATAGGCCTACTATAATTCTCTCTCCCATTTTTCCTTTTTTCTTTTTCTTTCTTTTTCTTTTTTCTTTCTTTTTTTGGGGGAGGGGGACAAAGTCTTGCTCTGTCACCCAGGTTGGAGTGCAGTGGCATGGTCATGGCTCACTGCAGCCTTAACCTCCTAGGCTCAAGGGATTGTTCCACCTCAGGCTCCTGAGTAGCTGGGACCACAGGCATACACCGTCACACCTGTGTAATTTATTTAATTTTTTTTTCACTTTTGATAGGGACAGGGACTCTACAGACAGTTTGCTCAGGCTGATCTCAAACTCCGGGGCTTATGTGATCTTCCTACCTCAGCCTCTCCAAATGCTTGGATTACAAGTGTGAGCCACCATGCCCAGCTATATTTTTTATCTTTGTTTTTCTGTATGAAATGTGTCTGTCTTAGTTCGTTTTGTGTTGCTATGACAGAATGCCACAGACTGAACAATTTATAAAGAATGGAGATTTATTTTCTCATAGTTGTGAAGTCCAGGATCAATGTGCCAGCAACTGGCATCTGGTGAGGTCCTTCTTGTTGCATCCTCACATGACAGAAGAAAGAAGGGCAAAATGAGATGAACTCTGTGTCTTCATATGGCAGGAGAGCAGAAGCAGAAGACAAAAATCCACTCCTGTAAGCCCTTTTTATTAAAGGCATTTATCTATCTATAGTGGTGGAAACTACATGATTTAAACACCTTCCATTAGGCCCAGCCTTTCAACACTGTTGCATTGGGAATTAGGTTTTCAACACATGCATTTTAGAGAGGACAAAAACATTCATACCATGAATTCATACCAATGTCCTTTTTCTCCTCTGGCTGCCTTTAAAATTGTGGGGTTTTTTTGGGGGGAGGGGGTTTAGCAATTTAAAAATATGTCTGTTTGTGAATGTGTATGTATTTAACATTCATCTTACTTAGGGTCTTTGGGCTTCTTGTACCCTTGATTTGATATATTTCACTATTTTGGATATTTTGAGCCATACATTTTTTCTTTTTCATGTATTTTTTGCCCTTTCACCTATATCTTATCCTTCAGTTACTCCAATTAAATCTATGTCAGAGTGCTTGACATATGTATATGTCTTTATATATATGATATATATCCTATATATATGTGTATATATCTATCAAATATATATGATATCATATATATATCTCATATATATATATATATCCCCCATGGTCTTGGGCAGCTCCTTCCCTGTGGCTTTGCAGGGTACAACCTACCTCTTAGCTGCTTTCACGGGCTGGAGTTAAGTGTCTGTGGCTTTTCCAGGGACGCAGCACAAGCTATTGGTGGTTAGCATTCTTGGGTCTGGAGAATGGTGGCCTTCTCACAGCTCCACTTAGCAGTTCCACAGTGGGGACTCTGTGTGGGGGTTCTGCCCCACATTTCCTTTCCATACTGCCCTAGCAGAGGTTCTCCATGAGGGCTCTACCCCTGCAGCACACCTCTGCCTGGACATCCAGGAGTTTCCATTCCTCCTTTGAAATCTAGGGGGAGGTTCCCAAACTTCAATTCTTGACTTTTGTGCACTCTCAGGCCCAACACTCTGTGTAAGCCACCAAGACTTGGGGTTTGCACCCTTTGAGGTAATGCCCTGAACGCTATGTTGGCTCCTTTTGGCCAAGGCTGGGCACCAATGCAGGGCACCAAGTCTGAGACTACACACAGCAGAAAGGCCATGGGGTTGGTCCATGAAACCATTTTTTTCTCGTAGGCCTTCCAGCTAATGATGGATGGGGCTGCCATGAAGGTCTCTGACATGTCTTGGAGACATTTTCCCCATTGTCTTGGCAACTACCATTTGGCTGCTCGTTACTTATGGACATTTCTGCAGCTGGCTTGAATTTCTCCTCAGAAAATTGGTTTTTCTCTTCTGTTGAATCATCAGGCTGCAAACTTTCCAAAATTTATTACTTCCCTTTTAAATGTAAGTTCTAATTCCAAACCATATCTTTTGTGAATACATAAAACTGAATTTTTTTTTTTTTTTTGATACATAGTTTTGCACTGTCGCCCAGGCTGGAGTGCAGTGGTGCAATCTCAGCTCACTGCAACCTCTGCCTCCTGGGTTCAAGTGATTCTCCTGCCTCAGCCTCCCAAGTAGCTGGGACTACAGGTACACGCCAGCATGCCCAGCTAATTTTTGTATTTTTGGTAGAGATGGGGTTTCACAATGTTGACCAGGATGGTCTTGATCTCTTGACCTCGTGATCTGCCCACCTCAGCCTCCTAAAGTGCTGGGATTACAGGCATGAGCCACCGGTGCCCACCAAAACAGAATGTTTCTAAGAGCACCCAAGTCACCTGTTGAATGCTTTGTTGCTTAGAAATTTCTTCCACCAGATATCCTAAATCATCTCTCTCAAGTTCAAAGCTTCACTGATCTCTAGGACTGGGAGAAAATGCTGCCAGTCTTTTTTGTAAAGCATAGCAAAAATCATCTTTGCTCCAGTTCCCAGTAAGTTCTTCCTCTCCACCTGAGATCACCTCAGCGTGGACTTTTTGGTCAAAACCATTCAACAAGTCTCTAGCAAGTTCCAAATTTTCCCACATCTTCCTGTCTTCTGAGTCCTCCAAGTCTCTAAGAAGTTCCAAACTTTCCTACATTTTCTTGTCTCCTTCCGCGTCCTCCAAACTGTTCCAATCTCTGCCTGTTACTCATTTTTGGGTATCTTCCACATTTTTGAGTATCTTAATAGCAGTGCCCCACTTTACTGGTGCCATTTTACTGTATTAGTCCATTTTCATACTTCTATGAAGAAATACCCAAGACTGGGTAATTTGTAAAGAAAAAGAGGTTTAATGGACTCACAGTTCCACATGGCTGAGGAAGTCTCAGAATCATGGCATAAGACCAAATAGGAGCAAAGGCACATCTTACATGGTGGCAGGCAAGAGAGTGTGTTCTGGGGAACTGCCCTTTATACCACCAGATCTCATGAAACATATTCACTATCACAAGAACAACATAGGAAAACCTGCCCCCATGATTCAGTTACCTTCCACAACAACATGTGGGGATTATGAGAGCAGCAATTCAAGATGAGATTTGGATGGGGACACAGCCAAACCATGTCATAGAGTGTATGTATGTACTTATATAAATTTAGATAATATCATTACATACCTAGCATCTAAGGTATAGCCTATTGCTCCTAGGCTACAAACCTGTACAGATGTTACTGTACTGAATACTATAGGCAGTTGTAGCAGGCTAAATGTTATAATAAAATTACATTGTACTTTAAATGTAAGGCTAAAATAACATGTTAGGCTAAAATGTTATAATAAAATTACATTGTACTTTTACAAATCCCTATGTTTTCCATAAATTCTTCAAGAGCTCCTTAAATTTTGTGCTAAATGCATTTATGAAAGTGGATACCAACATATTAAGTAATAATGAAAAATTCTGGACATGAGGGTGACAGACAATTTCTCTTATTTTTCTCTTTTTTTCTGTTCTGTGACTCAATTTCTCAATTTATATCCCTTCAGGGAAGTTAGTTTCTCTTGTCAATGGAGTGTGTGTGTGTGTGTGTGTGTGTGTGCGTGCGCGCGCATGCGCACGTGCACGTGTGTGTTTAATAAGTCAATGTGAGGGTGAATTAAGCTCCATATGAGTCCTCAGTCATTATGGAAAAAAATCGTTCTAAGACTAGTCAAGTCTTAGAGCTCAGCACTCTTCTACTTAAGTAGAAATATATGAAGAATATTTAGAATGATAATAAAAACAACAACTAAGAAACATTGTAGACTTATTATATGTCAAGACCATTATATAGATTATTTCCCTGGATATTCTGACAACCTCTTTGGGAGGTGCTATTAATTATCACATGATAGCTATCTCTGCTGGTGGCTCCATTTTCTCCATGTCAAGTTTAACATCATATTTTCTCTAAGTCACCCATAGCTAAGGTGCCCATTGTCTAGTTCTCATAGGCATCAACATGGATATTTCATATGATGTTCTGCTCCTCCAAGGAGTTTCTCTCAGACTCTGATCTCCATGAATGTTGTAGAAACTCTGACTTTCTCTCAGTTCTCAGATATTTCTCTGCTTTTCAAGTGTATGGCTGAGACCATCTTCAGTACCATTATACAACACATTTATATTTTCTATCTGTAAAAATCAGACATAAAATTACCCAGGATCTTAACAGTGGGGTAGTATACTCCACTTACTAAGTTTATTTTTTCTCATAGAAACAGGCAAAATGCTATCGATTACCCCCCATGTATAAGAACTGTCTAGATTTCTGAAGCACAAAGTCCTGATAGTTCACCAGGATTGGCACAGAGACAGGTACAGGGAGAGCAGCTTTTTCCTTTTTTTGCATGAAAAGTGACCTTGGAGAAAACAGCACTCCTTTATACTCTCAGAAGTAAATTTACAACTAATATTTTGTGATGAAGTGGAGTGAGATGAGAATCAAGACACATTCAAGTGTACACTGAATTCAGTGCCTCACCTGAAAACAAAACACTGTCTTATTTTCCTTGTAGGTATTTCCTAATAGATAGGTTTTCACAGTGGGCTTCAAGCAAAGAAGTGTCCACAGCTCATGTAACAGAACTAGCTGGATATGAAGTGTCTTTTGCAGTCTAGTAACTTTATAATTTAGTTGTTTGTAAGTTAGAAAGTTTCATTTCCAAAAATTAGAATAGATTATATTCATTCCAAAAATTGTCTCTTTGTAGAAATATATCATATGAACTCAGCCCTGTGCTGCTTAGAAAGATTAATGCTTATCCTCAAACTGACAGCCAATATTCCTATCATTTTCCTCGAAGTCTGTCTCTCACAGCAAATCATAAATAAATACATATCAAACTTATCTTTCACCCACAGATAACAACTATTGTGAAAATAGCATTTTGAATACTTATAATGATTTTATAAGTAAGCTTTTTAAATTTAGTAGGGAGAAACATCAAAAGCAAATCTAGTGTGTATGAATTAGAAACAAAATAACAGATTTTTATTTCATAGCATGCTTAACACAAGTGGAACATGTGCATCAGACATTAAGTTGATATTCGAGACTTTTGCTTATATTTTTGTGATAAGAAATTTGTTTAGGAGGAGGCAACACACATTTTATATTACAATGAGAAAAAGTCTCATCTGAAGCAATTGATTTATAAAAAGATCTTGAGCTTTGTGAAGCATCAACCAACTATACAGTATCAATAAGCTAAGAATTCTAGCCTTAGAAATTGTTCAGTTCTTCAGGGTATAGGATAAAAATTCTTGCTTATGTTATTCCTGATGACATTTTTAAAAGATGTTAACATGCATTTTATTGAGATAATACTTGAGTAAATGACAATAAGTTTGTAGGATTTGAGGTTCTATTTCTGCTAAGCTGTTGGTCAATAAAATCATAGATTGGATTTTAATGATTTATCATTCTTGACTTTGGAGTAATAAAAATTAATAAATTACATATAAAACAAATGTACCTTAACA
Organism: Theropithecus gelada; assembly: GCF_003255815.1. NCBI lineage: Eukaryota > Metazoa > Chordata > Mammalia > Primates > Cercopithecidae > Theropithecus > Theropithecus gelada. The sequence continues at coordinate 142,812,837 of NC_037670.1, forward strand.
TTCTACAGGAAAACTATTATAAGAAAGAAATCATTTCAATTCTGCCTATGTAAGTTTTCTCTGAATACTTAATCTTAAATTTTTTTTGTAATTTTGATTAATATATGTGCATAAAGGTATGATTGATGATAAGCCAGAAATATCCAAAGTGTTCATATTCTTTTTATTTACTTAACATCTTTTTTCTATTCTGCAGATTGTTTTATATTTTGTTAAAAGTCTACTTTTTTTAAAATTAATGCATTAACAGAGTAACATGTCATTGATATGGAAGTAATTCTTATCTGCTTAGAGTCACTGTTTATCCTTCAGATAAAACAAAAATAAAAAGCAAAAAATACCAAAATGACAAGAAAAATATCACTTTAGGCAAAAACCTATTTACATACAATAAATGTGCATTACTTGTTTAAGCTTATGAAAGAATAAGCACTGTTTAGTGACCAGATTTAAATTTGAGGATTCTCATGTGATCCTCCCTTATAGAGAACATATACAATGTCCTTCATACACACACTTAAATAGATACACACAAATATGCACACATACATATACATTGTATGCTTCGTGGTCCCATCTTTGCTCTGTGTCAAATTAGAAACATGAATATCTGTCATCCAAAAACAATTACAAATCTCATGCAAGTTATTTTTATAGTCTCTCAAAAAAATGAAAGTGGCAAATTTTGCTCAAAATGTACTTCAAAAAATTTTCATCTATGCTCTTTCTCATTCCAGTTTTTCCTGTTCTTTCAAATGACCAAGAATGGCCATAATCAAAAAAATTTTTTTAAAAAGTAGATGTTGGCGTGCATGCAGTGAACAGGGAACACTTCTACGCTGCTGTTGGGAATGCAAACTAGTACAACCACTATGGAAAACAGTGTGGAGATTCCTCAAAGAACTAAAAGTAGATCTACCATAGATCCAGCAATTACACTACTGGGTATCTACCCAGAGGAAAAGAAGTCATTATACAAAAAAGATACTTGACACACATTTATAGCAGCACAATTCACATTTGCAAAAATGTGGAACCAAACCAAATACCCATCAATCAACAAGTGGATAAAGAAACTGTGACACACACACACACACATACACACACACACACTGGAATACTACTCAGCCATAAAAGGGAATAAATTAATGGCATTTGCAATGACCTGGATGAGATTGGAGACTATTATTCTAAGTAACTCAGGAATGGAAAACCAAACATCGGATGTTCTCATAAGTGGGAACTAGGCTATGGGGATGCAAAGGCATAAGAATAACACAGTGGACTTCGGGGACTCAGAGGGAAAGGGTGGGAAAGGGCTGAGGGACACAGGACTACAAATAGGGTGCCGTGTATACTGCTCAGGTGATGGGTGTACCAAATTCTCACAAATCATCACTAAAGAACTTACCTATCTAACCAAACACCATCTGTTCCCCAATAATCTATACAAATAAGTTAAACAACAACAACAACAAATTCAAATGACCATGAGTAAAATGAGGACATAATAGGACTTATGTAATAATGTCATGAAGATTTTGAAATAAGCTTAATTAATGTTGCATTACCGAGGTTCAAATAGGTTCATTGAGTTTTCCCTTTGCTCTTAGAAGACGAGTAATAAAGTACTTTATAGAGGTAGCCCTTATCAAAAGGAAAAGGGAAAGAAGAAAAATGTAAAAATAAAGGGAGAAAAGCTGTGCCTGCATCTTGGTCTGAAGGCTTCGGGAGAGAACCATGATCTGGATTGATGCTGGGACAACACTGATTGCAGGTGGTGGCCAGTGTAGGTTCACCTCTCACTGTAGTAGCTGTTTAGCTGCCTTACCTTGGAATGTGTTCCAAAATCACGGCATTCAGAAAGACTGTTACTATTACATTAATTTGGGGTTGGATAGATTTGATTATGTTCTTTCATTATTCACAAAGTAAAAGCCTTGAGCCACAGAGTAGCAAGCAAACACCTTTATCAGCAGCTATTTATAAACATCCACTGTCCCCAAGTCTTCGTCTTTTTAGGAACGTTGTGCAGTGAGTGTAAAGGAGTGAGGGGACATTGAGTGTTAAATATGGATGACCTCCTCTTCCTGTTCGGATGTTCACACACTTTCTTCCCGTGCAGTGGAAACACATTATTATCAAATATTTAAAAACTTATATTCAACTAACATTTATTCAGTAACTGTGCTTTTACACGTTTACCCCTTTAATTCTGATTCATTCATTCCTCATACTAGCAGGAAGGCATTGTTAGTACCATTTAAGTGGTGTTGAAATTGAAGTTCAGGGAGGTGAAGCAACTTGCCCAAACAGTCGGAGAACACAGGTGTCTTCATTAGACCACACTGCTCTTCAGCCTGCAAAAGAGAATCAGCACATAAAAGATCATTACTTTATCAATAGATTCAATGGGCACAGAAGACATGAAGAGTCCATTCAGTAGCATCTCTTGTGTAGACTTGAGGGCTTAACTTATGATTACTAAATAATATCCTTTTGCATAATTTCAGTAGAATGTATGCTTCAATTCCTAAAACTTCTGTATATATTTGACTTTTTATTTATTGAATTTACTTTAGGAAAGCTCAATATTTTAAAATGACAAATGATACTGAAATATTTAAAGTCTTTTAGAACTCGTATTTAGAAATCACTTTTTTCAAGTTCTTAAAATGCTGCTTTACATTATTTAAGATAAAAGCAATACAAAATAATTTTATAAGGTTAAAAACAAATAATTTGTGTGATGAACAATAAAAATTCTCTTCTATTACCTCCTCCAAAAAGACCCCAGATACTGCAAATGTTAGCATTTTGTTACGCATACTTAGCAGAGTAAGAGCCAATAGGTGGGATTTTGCTGCATATTTACTATTCTCAAGCATGCTTATTCCTCCCAATAATATTTCTAAAGAGTTGTCCATAACATTCTGCTCTATTTATTTTATTGATTACTTACATTTAAATTTTAGTGGTAGATTACACTTTAAAAAATCAAGCTGATATTTGTTTTTGGTATTTGCAGCTTTTTGCCAATACATTAAATGCAATGATGAAAAACAGATGAGAAGATCCTTTGGAAAGTCTGGGTGAATATGTATCAGGAGACGTACTGGGCAAAGTAGATATGCTGTTAAAATTTACAGAGCTAATGTCAAATTGCCCTCCAGAAAAATATAAAAAATATATACCACAATCAAAAAAACATAAAAGCATCTGTTTCCAATCGACTCTGCCTTAGTCTGTTTTGTTGTTGATATAACAGGATACCACAGACTGGGTAACTTACAAACAACAGAAACATTTGGCTCATGGTTCTGGAGGCTGGAAAGTCCAAGGCCTAGGGCCTCACCTAGTGAGGGTCTTCTTGTGGTATCATCCCATGGTGAAAGGCAGAAGGGCACAAGAGTATCCACAAGAGAGCAAGAGGGGTTTGAATTTGCTTTTATAACAAACTCATTCTTCAGATAACTAATGCACTTCCCGAATAATGACATTAATCGACTCATAAGGGCAGAATCTTCATAATCTAGTCACCTCTTAAAGGTCTCACCTCTCAACACTGTTGCATTGGGGATTAAATTTTCAACACAAGATCTTTGGGAGACCTATTCAAGCCATAGCACCCACCACCAACAAAATGTTAATAAACATGACATACACACATATATATTTTTCAATTGGAGAACTGAAAAAAAAAGATAGATCTGACTTTTATTTTACATTGCTTCAATTATGCAGTGGGACGTTCAGATCCTTGATGGCCATTTGCTGTTGTTACTGTTTTCTCAAACTATCTTATGTTTTGTAAATTGTCTACTAATATTGTCTATTTCTTTATTGTGTATGTTTTTGTTTAATTAATAAAATTATCTTAATTTCTGCCATAGGTGCTAATTTTTCCCCAGACTTGCTCTTTGCTTGATTTTTTTCATTCAGAATACTTATTATTATTGCTTTTAAGCTTTCAATTAAAAAATAATTTTGGTTTCTAGAGTATTGGTCAAACTTAGAAAAGTTTTCCTCACTTAAAGATTTTAAAAAGTGTAGTTAACACATACTATGTTTTGATACTTGATGTGATTTTAGTGTGCTTTCTGTCTTGAAATTGGTAGTAGGTGCTCCCACGTGAAGCATGTTCAGTGATTTTTGCTAACTATTGACAGCTAGGTCACGATGCTGATGCCACAGAGTCACTTGAAGCATCTGCTGGTGTCATCTCAATATGCCCAGCAGACATATTCTTCTTATCTTTTCCCCCTTCTGCCTTTCTCATGTCTTTTTGCCCTGACTGTTTTAATGAACATCTCCAAACAAAGGGAGTAAAAGACAATATTTAGTCCCTTTAAATCCCCTATTGATTAACAAATTGATGACATTCTTCTAAATGCCAGTGATTCTCAGGACTGCTGGTTGCTGTTTTTATTACTGATCATTATGTTTTTATATCCTACTTTTAAAAAACTTCTTGGAGAATAATGTAACTAGATAATTTACTGTCAAAATTTACTTATCAGGATGAAAGGGAGTAATAAAATAATTAAAAAGCATTAACTGATCACCAGGATAAACTGAGTATATGATCAGCCTACCATGTGTGGTTTTAACCATTGTAATCGGTTGTAATCTGATTATAATGCTGGATGCAAGAAATGAGTGAATAGCTTACATTCTAACCTAGCATGGAAAGAAGTCTCAAAGTGAAAGTATTATTTCCCTTTATTTTTTCCTTCTGTCCCAAACTACAGTTCACTTATCTTTTCATCTTCCTTTATCTCCACATGTTGGAATTCATATACTTCAGTTCCAAATACTGAGCTTACTGATTCAGCTATGGTATTGATTTGTTGCCAAATAATACTTTGAAATTGGACTCAGCAACTCTATATTTGAAGTGTTAAAGAGCCAGTGGTGACCAGCTGTTATACCATAAACAAAGGCAACATGCTGAGCTAAGCTTCGTACTAGAATTAATTGAATTTTGGATTTGAAAGAGTCGAAGATTATCTTTAAGACTATTTTTTATATTAATGATTAAACAAAACCTGAAACAAAGAGAAATATAAATGAGTTGCTAAAGATGACCGATTCAGTTATTTGCAAATTTGTGTGATATTAAAAACACAGAAAACATGTATAGAATCCAGGGAACAATACTGTATAGATAGTATACATAACCCTCCACACATCTAGTAAAAGGATTGTGCTGAGTTGCACTAATTAATTGATGCTTTCCTCTTGTTTTCCCTATTCTCTAGTTTTAGAGCTTCTATAATTCAATTTTTGGTTCTCTTATTTCTGTACTTCCCTTGTCTTTCTTTTTCTTCCTTTCTCTTCCTTTCCCCCCTCCCATTTTCCCCAAATCTATACCATCCAGTAGATTTCCTTGACTTTACTTCCTATTTTTATTTATTTTACTTGTTTTGATTAAGTTTTTGTTTCCAAGGACTTCTTTTTTATTGTTTGAATGATTATAAATAATTTTTTTAATAAGTGCCATATTTTCTAAGAATATAAAATGTTTTATTTCCAAGTTTTCCTCTTCCTCTTTTTTCTTCCATGGCATTCTATCTTTCATTTATGAGGCTTTCCTCAGATGTCTGAAAACTATTGTTTGTGTAAGGGCAAATTCAAATTAAAACAAGAGACTTAATTCTCCCTGTTTAAAAGAAGTAAAAAGACACTCCTACTCCTTCTGCATGTATTTTAGAAAACTTGTAATTGTAAGTTCTCTGTCTCTTTGAAATGTATGCAAATATTTTTAAAAGCTAAATAAGCCTATTGTCACCTTTCTGCCTCTCTTCCAACCCTAATCATCAAGAAAGGCATCCCTATTTCCATTGGAGATGAATTTGGGCAGACGTCCTTCTCCAAGTGGCAAAACTACTTCCTGTCGTGAAGACATGAGAAGCTTATTTTTTCCTTTGAGTAAATCATTTAGCTAACACAGATGGTCACCACAATTACCAAGTGAATTTAGGATAAACTATGTGTGACAAATGGTGCTGTCAAGTCCTCTTACTTCATGGCCAGTCATTGTTTATCCTGAGACTATGCATGCGCTGGGTCGTCCCTGATTACCTATCTGAAAGGAAGACGATATAAAATCTATGAGCGGATTGCCTCTGATGCACATCACATTATGGTTTTATTATTCAATAATAAACTTATTTTTTTCTCTCTCTTTTGTCTTTGTGGAGAAGTTATCTGGGCTAGAAAAATATTTTGTTTTTAATTATTTTTCCCCAACACTTCTGTGCTCCTGTGTAGGAGTGTTGGAACAAGGTTACAAGCAAAAGCTCTGAGTGCCTGGTGAGGCTGGGGCGTTCTGAGCTTCCTTATTTATTTATATATTTCTTTTTTTTTTTTTTTTTTTTTTTTTTTTTTTTTTTTTTTTTTTTTTTTGAGACAGAGTCTCGCGCTGTGTCACCCAGGCTGGAGTGCAGTGGCGCGATCTCGGCTCACTGCAAGCTCCGCCTCTCAGGTTCACGCCATTCTCCTGCCTCAGCCTCCGAGTAGCTGGGATTACAGGCGCCCGCCACCACGCCCGGCTAGTTTTTTGTATTTTTAGTAGAGACGGGGTTTCACCATGTTAGCCAGGATGGTCTCGATCTCCTGACCTCGTGATCCACCCGCCTCGGCCTCCCAAAGTGCTGGGATTACAGGCTTGAGCCACCGCGCCCGGCCTTTATATATTTCATGGTGAGCTGCCTATTGAGAAACAGTTGATGCCATTTAAAAATATATTTTCTTGGCTGGGCCAACAAAAAGAAAGATGTTTTCAGAGATTATGAAATGTCAAAAATTTACTTCCTACATGCTCTTTCTCCCTAAACTGTTGAAGTATATGTTTTACTCAGAAAGAGTACAAACCAGAAAACGAAGAAAGGGGGGGCAAACACATGAGGGAAAGGGAAGGAATCCAAATGGTAATGATGGAGAATGATTGCTGTGCTCCAGGGCAGCCAGTACAGATCAGATTGTTTAAGGTATCACATCAGAATCCTTCTTCTCTCCTGAATGAATGCATGGGCAGGGAGAACACTGATGATTCTGATTAGGTGTGCAGTGAAGGTTGTGTGTGTCTGAGAAATAATTTCTTCTTTGTTTCTTATTCTCTCACTGTAGCTCAGGCTGGAGGGCAGTGTAGCGAGCTCAACTTACTGCCACCTCTGCTTCCCGGGTTCAAGAGATTCTTCTGCCTCAGCCTCAGTAGTAGCTGGGATTACAGGTGTGTGCCACCACGTCCAGCTAATTTTTGTATTTTTAGTAGAAATGGGGGTTTCCCCATATTGGCCAGGGTGGTCTCGAACTCCTGATCTCAAGTAATCCACTCGCCTCGGTCTCCCAAAGTGCTGGGATTGCCGGTGTGAGCCACTGCGCTCCGCCAAGAAACAATTTCTTTAATAAAAAATTACGTTTCTAAACCAAATGGTTTGTTATAATAAAACAAAAAAAAGTTTCTAAAACAAATGGTTTAAATTAATCTTGGAGAAAAGGAATATAGGGGACATTTACCTTTCACTCTTTTCCTTTTTAAATTTTCCTTTAGAAATCTGTACCATGTGTTTTTACTACTTATGCAAAAATGCGTAATATGCAAATATTTTCCAAAAAGGTTACTTTAAATTGTTGGGATGCCTAGATACCTACTTGCATTAAAATAAAAATCATAGGCAGATCACCAACCACTTTTGCTTCTCACATATCGTTATCAGTTTGCTAAGAATTTGGCATACTTATTCAATTTTACAGATGGGCAATTAAGGCTTAGAGATATTTAGATAACTTATTCTGGTTCAAGACTTGAATCCATGACCTCTAACAATGGGCAGTTGAACTAAATGATCACTAAGACTTTCTCCAATACATTTCAACAATATTTCAATATTCCACAAGTCTGTATTAGTTATTTCATTTAAAGTTCTTTCATTTAAAGTTATTGGGCTTCATTTCCTAATCTGAAAAATAATGTCAGTGTACCCAACACTTCGTGCAAAGTACAAACAAAAACATGGATGAGACCCCTTACACAAATCATTTAATTAATTCAGTTTATGAATATTAGCACATTATTAATTGTGCTGCTGTTCTTCCTATTTGGTGATATGAAGTCAAGTTTAATGGCTTTCTTGATCAAAAAATAGCTACAGACATAAGACAATGAATTCTTTCTGGAGCAGGGAGGCAGGCTTTCAGATCCAAAATTGTGCAGGTGATCCGTATGTTGTTTTTTAAAATATTAATATAATTTATAGGATTTGAAGCCAGGATTAATTAAAACAGCAGTGAGAATGAGTATGGGTCCTCAAATGTTCAATAAAAAGTAATTGTTTTGACCATTAATTTGTATGACACAAAAAGCATTTCCATAGATATTTGAGATTCTGACATTAATAAGGGGGTCCTTGATTAGAATCTACCTACTCACTTTGGTGTTAGTATTAAGAATTGATCATAATTTAGAAAAATTAAAATCTAACATATATGTGGCTGCAAAAGTCATGAGAATAAAACAAAATTGTGAAATAACTATTCAAAAACTAGATATGACATCTCTGACAGTGTTTAAAATACTAGATTGAGGACTGATTCATCTTAGCAGGGGTTGTGATGGGTTGCATTAGACATCAATAAGTTTGTCATTTTTATTCACTTGAAATGCTTGCTCTTACTTTTATTCTCAAGTTACTATAAGTTTCTCCTACTTTAAAAAAGGCTTTTGTTTTTAATTGACATATTTAAAATATTAAAGGCTGGATGCTATGGTGCATTTTAACCAAGTTGTATGCAACTTAACTTATTGTTTCTTCAGATAAAACCTTCCATTTACCTATATTTGATTGTAATTATTTTTAAATGATTCTGAGTTTCTACATTTACTTATGCACATTGCTTTAGCAACCAAAAAGTTAAAATGTCTTAATTTACTATAAAGTAAAACTGAAATAAACTAGTCAGTTATTGAATTCTTCATGGTATGTATCTACCCAATAGTTATATATTAATTAGGTCACAGGTGGGTGGCATTAACTATAAAGATTACATTTTATTTAAAAGAAATTGCTATAATATTGAATCGGAATAAAAAGAGATAGGTAGATATTACATCCATATAAATGATGTAGATAAAGTCTGTTTGGATTTATAGTAAAAAAAAATATCATTACTTTACATTTCTCTTTGGTCAGCATGTGCAGGTTAAAATGGAGGCGATTTAATTTTTCAATAAAATAAACCAGTAACCAGCAGAAACTTGAGTTTAAACATTTCAATTTGTCACTCATAGAAAGATGCTTATGTGAGTGATACAGAAAACATATACAATCAGCATCTTCCTGTAAAAAATGCTGTGATTATACTTTAATGCTTAATATAAATATGTTGGCACATGCATCATAAAGTACATTATGTCATTTTGAAAACAGATTTTAGCTACTTTAAAAATAATAAATCTTCTTGCCCTTCTCTCTTTTCCAGATAGAGTGCCAAAGATATAATTTGAAGAGAGGAAACACAATAACACTGCATTTTTATATAAAATATGATACCTTTTGATTGGAAAAATAACCAACCAAAAAAAAAAAACCCACAATTCATGTATCTCAAAAATAAAAGTAAATTTATTGGAGTTAAAGAAAAGTTCCTGTGGGTAAAATTTCCCATTGAGTACTGTAAAAAGAAAATCCGGCCTTATGTCCCTACATCCTATTATATCTTTATCCTGACATTTCACTATTTAAATTGCTTTTGCATTCAGAAATATTGAGCAAACATTGCTGACACTGCAGAGTTTATCTATGTATGGCATTCATTATAGCCGCCCAATTTGGTCTCGCTTGCTTCAATAATGAAGTTTGCTGTGGTCAGTGGAAACAGACTGATTGGTTTACTGGAGAGACAACTATGTTTGGCAAGTTATACACGCAGCTTGGAAAATGTCACTGAGAAACTGGTCAGCACCAGACAGGAATGTACCAGTTTAAATGACTAACACACACACACACACACACACACACACACACACACACACACGATTTCTTAGGAAAAAATTAAGATTATAATGAAGGATTTATGAGACAATTTGTTCTCAGCCCAAAGAAGAAGAAAAGAAAATAAGAAGGCAAAGGAAAGGAGCAGAAGGGGAAAAAACAGTAACAAAAATAACTATTGAATTTACCATTTACTGCCTGAATACAAATTATATGCTGATAACAATTAAACCTGTATTTATCACTCTGCAAAACATGCTCAGTTATTCTGGGCAACAATGATAACTTTCCTCCTCTGAATTCTTCTAGGGTAGCGGTTCTCAAAGTGTAGTCCTTAGATTAGCAACATTAACATCATCTGGGAAATCATTAAAAATGGAAAGTGTTGGGCTCTGCCAGAGTCTTATTTCCAGATACTCTGGGGTGGGCTTCAAAATCTGTGTTCTGTCAAGCATGCTCAAATTTAAAGATCACTGCTGTAGGACAATGCACCTACAAATAAATGAAGCACATAATTATATGTTTGTTACTGTTTTTAATTTAATTTTTTTTACATTAGGCTAATACTAATATCCAGATAAAACATCCTGAGGGTAGGGATATATATATATATGTTTTGTTGAAGGATTTGTTAAGATTTTTTTGCAGGAATCATTTTTCCCCAAGCAAATCAAATCCAAATATTTAGTAATAGACTAAAATTAGAAGCACATTTACCCTAATATACTAAATAAGTCACCTCTGTCTTTTTACTAACAATGAGACAACCACATCCTCCTCATAATCTACGTGTTTTCTTCGAAGTAACTAATGTGGCTGTCCTGGATATTAAAAATTTCCACAAGACAGCTACAATGTTCTGTTAGTTTTCAGCCCCAAAGATGCTTTTTTTCCTTGGCCTTTTTCAGGCAGGTAGAAAGTAATTTATCCTTTCAGTGCCTGAGCCCCTTTCACAATCTGACCAGATCTATCAAGACAACTGACCTATGACTAGCCTTTTTGTCTGCTTCTCTTTCTTATTTTGAGAAATAGAATTTTTGCCATGTCTACAAGTTCTATAAAGCTTCATTTTCACAGTGGAAAGACATTCTAACATTCTATTTATATTCCTGGTCACAATTTTTCAATATTCTTAACTCTGTTCATAAATTTGACTTGCCCACCAGATCTTAAGCCTACAGTTTCTTTAGAATAGTAAAGATAAAAATAGGTATTAAATTATGATTTTTATTTTCAAATTTATGTCCAAACACAAATTTTCAAAGTCTGTATTTAAATATTTTATTGATATGATTCAGAAATCCCTTTCACCTGCAAGGATATTGAGAAAGGTAACTTTATAACATCCCATTTTCCCTTTTTTACAGATTCCATTTAAACTGAACAGAACAAAGAGCTCTCTTCAAAAAATGCACTTGTCATTATATTCACTAACGTACAAGTTCCTCTCACTTCGCCCACACTCACTAAGGCTAAGGCAGTCCAATCCAATAAAGTTATTACACTTCCTTTCCTGGTTCAGCCTAGGGCCTTTTGGTTTTGTCTTGATGTCATCAGGGCCATGGGGAATGAAGTTTTATGTAATAACTAACTATGCTGTCAAGTATTTTTGCCCCTGACAGTTTTTTGTTTTGTTTTGTTTTGTTTTTTTGAGATGGAGTTTCACTTTTGTTGCCTAGGCTGGAGTGCAATGGTGCAATCTCGGCTCACTGCAACCTCCACCTCTCAGGTTTAAGAGATACTCATTCCTCAACCGCCTGAGTAGCTGGGATTACAGGCGTCCATCACCACACCCAGCTAATTTTTTGTAATTTTAGTAGACAGGGGTTTCATCATGTTGGCTAGGCTGATCTCAAACTCCTGACTTCAGCTGACCACAAGCCTCGGCCTCCCAAAGTGCTGGGATTACAGGCGTGGGCCACGTCACCTGGCCCCTGACAGTTTTTAATTTTAATTTAGAGTTTCTTTTTAGGTTGTTTCTCCATCCGTAATTTTCACTGTGGCTCTGATGTGATGTCACCTTTTACTTTATTTTTGAAAATTTTCAGCTAGTTTTTATCTTCATTCCTTGACCTCAAGTATCAAGACTTTTGAAATATGATCTATCAATCAATCATCTCTCTTTAGGAGTCACCATGTTCCTTAATGCTGTGCTGTCCTTAGTTTAACATGCACTGCTTGAGATATCATTCAGGTATTTCCTGTTTTAACCTTGATAAGAATGATACAAAAAGCTAACAACTATTTTCACTGCAAACAACAATATACTTTGCTTTTATATCATTGCATGTTTTAGGTTCCCAAGAGATTGCTTTGTCAGAATGTATTCCTTCATTGGAAATTAAAATTTATATTTTATTTATTTTTTGTCTTTTAAGAGACAGGGTCTTGCTCTGCCACTCAGGCTGAAGTGCAGTGGTGCAATCATGGCTCACTGCAGACTTGAACTCCTGGGCTCAAGTAATCCTTGGGAGTTCTGACCTCTCAAAGTGCCAGAATTCCAGGCGTGAGTCACCACGCCCATCCTACATTTTCTAAATAAATTTTTATTTCTTATTTTACAATGATGTTAGGTTTTATATTTTCAGCCCATTGGAAACTACTCAATGCTTTGAAAAATACTTATCATTTACTCAGAATGTGTCTCTTAATAGAACATTAAAATATACGTTTCCTAAAAAACTCACATTTATTGTTTAGAAAATATTCACCCTGTATCGAAATGGTTACAAAATACAAAGTACATGGTTACTAGTGCTTAGTGGAACATTGTAACATCATATCTGTGTGTGTGTATTTGTGAATGTGCCTGTGTGTTACTTTTTATAAGCATGCATAGACTTTTTAAAGGACTGTTAATATTTAGCATTTCTCACACTGATGAAATTCTGTACAAGGATTATATCAGGACTGATCTTTTACTAGATTCGAGGAACTGTGTATGTTTATTAAAAGCATTTTCTTCTCTCAGCAGTGGTGGGCCTTATACTACCAGCTTGTGTAACTCTGTATTCATGAAAATATTTCAAAGCATATTGCAGGACAAAGGTGATAATTCCAGGCATGGCTTATGATTTAACGTTTCAGAAAACATCCCTTTTCTAGCAGAAATATAGAGTGCTACTGCTAAGCAAAACAAAGCAGTATTCTTTACTGAGTTGCACTGACTTCAAATACTTCACAATTTACTTTAAAGAAACATTTATAAGATAATTGTAGATTCACATGCAGCTTAAGAAATTATAGAGATTCCATATACCCTTAAATTAGTTCTACAATGGTATCAGCAGTATTACATAATTATAGTATTTATGTAATAAATAAAAACTTTTTTTGTAAATAAAAACATTTGTTTATGTAAAAAACAACCAGAAAATTCACATTGATACATATCTTCAACCTTATTTAGGTTTTTCAAGTTTTACATGCGCACAAGTGCGTGTGTGTGCGTATGTACATATTTAGTTATATGCAAATTTATCATGTGTGGGTTTGTAACAACCAATGCAGTCAAGATACAAATGATTTCATCACCACAATCCCTTACTACCCTTTTATAACCACACCCACCTCCCTCCTGTCCACACCTCCATAAACACTGAAAATGACTAATTTGTCCTCTTTACTAGAATTTTGTCATTCCAAAATTATTATAAAATTGGAATCCTACATTATGTAATGTTTGGGACTGGCTTTTAATTTTACTCAGCATAACTCTCTTGAGATCCACCCAAGTTGTTTTATGTATCAATAGTGTTCCTTTTTTATTACTGAGTTGTATTCCGTGGCATGGATGTCACATTTTGTTTAACAGTTCACCTTTTAAAGGGCATTGGGTTGTTTCCAGTTTGGAGTTTATTACAAATAAAACTGTGACAAACATTTGTGCACAGGATTTTGTGTAAAAACTTTCCATTTTGCTGAAATAAATGGAGCTTTTTTTCCTTCCAGTAGTACAATTTCTGGGATATGTGGTAAGAGCATGTTTAGTACTATAAGAAGCTGTTAGAGTAGCTGTGCTATTTTATGTTCCCACCTGCAATGTATGAGTGATCCTCTGCATCCTCGCCAGTATTTGGTGTTTCTATTTTAGCTATTCTCATAAGTGTGTATATTTGATTTGCATTCTGTATGTCTAACAATGTTGAATACCTTTTTATGTCCTTATTGCCCATCTTATATCCTCTGTGATGAAACATATGATGGCATCTTTTGCCCATTTTCTAATTGGATTGTTTGTTGTTGTATTTACTGTTGACTTTTGAGAGTTAAGCCTCCCACCACCTTATTCTACTTCCTTGATTGCTGGATGGAGGTAAAAGCTCAGCTCCGTTTTGGGTCCGAGTGACTCTTGGGGGTGGGCACAGAATACCATCCTGTTCCATCTCAAACTGCCTCATTACATCTATTTGTTTCCAGTTGGTGGAAGAGGCTCACCTTCTCATTGGGCCCCATTTTCAGGGGTGGGGTGTAGGAACTAGAGTAGTGACTAGCCTTGCTTTGCATTACCCCATTCAATGGGTTTGCTGCTGGTGTGTGGAAGATCAGCTTCCCACTGGGTCCTGCTTATACCAGGATGTGAAATGCTGACTAGCCCAAGGTAATTGTCACTACCTTGTTCATTCTCCTTGATGCTGGGTGAGGGTGGAGACTAATGTTCCCACTGAATCCTGCTGACACTGTCCTGATTGAGTAATAATACCACTGTATGATTTCAGCAGATGTGGGAAGATTAGCTTCCTGCTCAGCCTCTCTGATACAAATGGGCAGCTAGTTTTTGCTTTTGCAACAAGAGATAGGTTTATGATGAGCTTCCTGTTCATATCTGCTGAAACTAGGGGGCGGTGAGGGTGAAAAGGTGAAGGAAGACAGGACCAGGGAGTATCAATTTCTTTTGGTTATGGCTAGAGTTGGAGGAGTTGAATACCTTTATATGTACTTATTTCCCATACTGGGAATGGGCTAAGAAGATTTTCCATTGTTAGGTCACCGTTTTTCCTTAGCTAGAGGAAACAGAGTTTCTTTGGTGCTTTTGTTTTTTTTAATTATTTTTAAATCTGTGCCTGTTAGTGGTTTTAGGTTGGAGGCGTTAGCAGCACTCTGGCTGGGGTATATGGGAGGCAACATGGAAACCATCGAACTTGCTCTCAGGTCATTCTGCAAGTCCTGGTGTCCTGAGGAAGGCTGCCTTCTTCTTTCCACCATCCAGAGTCTTTGTATCTTTGCTTGTTGTGTTTTGTCCAGAGTTTTTTAATTGTAAGAGGGAGTAGCTGGGAGGAATGAGCCTATGCTATGTTGGCTGGAACTGAAAGTTCATAGTAATTTACTTTTCACACATGGCAATTTTCAAGAAAATAATAAGTGGAAAGATTCCTGTTTTATGCACAGGTGATATTTCGTTTCATAAGGAAGTTAAAATTTTTCCTCTGATAATCTTGACAAAATATTCCTCTTGAAAAAATGTTGACTTTATTTCAACTTCTTTGTGTCTTAATTGAGCGTGTATGTCTCTTGCTCAACATAATGTAATATGGTTCTATGTTCCATCCTGACAATTCTAATGTATATTGATGCTGTAGATCTGGTTTAGGTTGACTGTTTTTACCATTTATTAAGGAAGTTTCCACTCGTGGACACTAGTTTAGCTCCTCTTCCATTATACTTATAAATATGCATTGCATGAATATTTAAATGAGCAATGATATTATAAGCACTTTTTATTCAAAACTTACACAAAATAGTTTATCTTGTATGGAGCATCACTAAAGGTGTAAAAGTAAAGTAGTGAGTAGAAATGTGACTGACATGGGTCACTCAGGATGCTCATGGCTGGCAGAGTCCAATGTGAAAGAGCAAGCTCTGTTAGAAAGAAAGTGTTTTTATTAACCAAAACTAGAAATGAGGAAGCGGCCGGTTTCCTACCCAAAGCAACCGCTTCAGTTTCTGGTGGGAAGGCAAGGGTTTAAGAAGAGAAAATTTGATAAGGAAGGCATGCAATAAATGTGTTGAGTACAATGTCTGTGTGTCTTTTTCCCGTAGCTATCTTGGGTCCCAGTCCACCCGGATTGCGGGCTGGCATTGTCTCAAGTATGGCTGGGTTGTTACTTTGAAGTAATCTCTGGAATTTTGCAGCTGGGTCTCCAGGATTGGTCTGTCTGTCTCAAGATCAGCCCCTGGAATTTCTAAGAAGGCACGTAATTAGATACTAGAATACAGTTAAATAAATGTGAAGGGAGTATTCATGGTGAGAAAGGCAGGGATGTGGAGTCTATTTTAAGGATAAGGGAAAAGACTTCTGCAGTTTCAAGGTTTTACTTGAAAACCAATAGAAAGGGGGAAAAAACTTTAATAATGTATTTTGAAGTTAAGCCACCTGGTAACAGAACTGTTACCTCTGAGGAATGTTTTAATTAATCCATTTAAATATTTTAGAGTATAAATTATCTGGAGTCCAATGTAGGTTATAAACAATTTTAAATATTCTTTTTCTTTCCTCATAAGTTCAAGCATTTCATTTTAAATAAATATGTAGGCATCGTGTCCTCTCTGTAATACTAAACGATGTGCTGGGCACTGATGTATTCCAGATGGAGTAAGGACACGAAATTAAGTAAGTCACAGTTTTTAATCTCAGGGAATGAAGATTTCGTTGTTAAATACAGCTATGTAAACAAAAATAAAATATAATCATAGTAGAGTTTCACAGTAACTAAAACAAAAACAAAAAAACACTACTTAAAAATCTGATGGGAGTAAAATTAAAGATGTCTCTGTGCTTAGGAAGTTAATAAAGCTTGAGAGAGAAAATGAAGTTCACAAGGTAGAAAACAGGGAAAGAACATTCTTACCAGGGCGATGTCAGAAAAATGGGCTAAAACATATGTGACTGGACCAAACTTTTCAAGGGAAGTTGATGAAATTGGGCTGGAAATGTGGTTTGAACTGGGTCATTATGGCCTTATACACAGTTCTGAGTAAAGTAACTGCTAATTGTTTCAGAAGAAGGAGAAATAAAGTCCTGTAAACCATCATTAAACAGTAAATGTTTACTGCCAAGTCATGTCAGCACTAGAGATACCTCACAGCCTTAATGAATAGCAGAATATATTTTCAAAATGATACTTATTTCAAGACTTTGGAATCTTATAGAATATATTATTCCTCAAACATTTTGGAGGAGGAGAGATATATACTTCGAATAAAAAGCTCAGTGGCTTAGACAGTATAAAACCACTAATCTAATTAAGTAACAGTTCACAGAAGAAGACATCAAGCTTAAACTCATACCACTAATTAGGAGTAAGCCCTGTTCTCCTATTTTCTCATGATAACTCATTAATAAAGAGCTAATCAAAGAAAATGTTTCAGTGCAATTTTGAAATCATATAGACTGGTTGAGAGTGGTGTCTTAGGGAAGAGAGAATAGGGAGAAGAATCAAGGGGTAATAGTAAATACAACCATCCTTTAAAAACAAATTTAAAAAATCCAAACCTACTATAATAAATGTAGTCCCTAAAACTTATTTTGGCATTATGAAACATGATTATGTGCAGAAATGTAAAATAAGACATTTTCTTAGATGAAGGTGAAAATTCTCCAAAGCAATAAAATGTGATTTTGTTTTTTAATAAATAAAAAAATGAAAATTTGGCTCTGTCTGGAAAGAGGTTTTTTAAATTTTGCAATAACTTTAAATTATGGAAAAATTTTAAAGATAGCACAGGAAGTCCCCTAGGTCTTTCACGTAGATTCTTTTAAGATTGACATCTCACATATATCCATGGTACATTTATCAAAATGAAAAATTAACTTTACTATGATACTTTATACTACAAACTATTTTGATTTCCTGTTTTTCAACTAATGTGCTTTGTCTGTCCCAGATGTAATCTAGGAGATTATGTAGCTTCTGGTTACGGTGTCTCCTTAATCTGCTCTGGTCTGTAACAGTTTCTTAGTTGGGCCCTTGTTTTTTGTAACCTTGCACTTTTTAAAAGTATTGGCCAAGCATTTTGTAGGATGTCCCTCAATTTTGGTTTGCTGATGTTTCCTGATTTTTATACTGGGGCAGTGAATTTGGAAGAACATAACAAAGGTGAAGGGCCTCTGTCATCACGTCACATGAGAAAGTCCATGTTATCAGCATGACTAGCCATGATCACTGGGTAAGGTGGTGTCTGCCAGGCTTCTGCAGAGTAAAGTTACTACTTTTCCCTTTCCTTACTTAGTTTGCTAGAAGAGAGTCACTAAGTGCAGTCTAAACTCAAATGGGAGGGGATTACTCTTCACTTGCTCTAGAGAGGAGTATCAAAGGGTTTGTGGGCATAAGTTGACACTACTAGAGTAATTAACAAATATATTGGAGAAAACAGTTTAGATCTACCTAAACATTATGTTTCTTTTTACAGTTTCATGATTTGATGGATCTTTACTGAAGTAATTATTGCTGTGGTGTTCTAAGGATGAATTTTTTATTTCACACATTCCCTTTTACATTTATTTTCAAATAAATAAATCATTTCATAAGGAAGATTTGCTCCTTCTTTCACATTTACTTATTCAATCATTTATATCACCATAGACTCAATGTATTTATTTTATTCTTTGGGCTATAAACCAATACTATCATTATTTATTTTTATACATTGTTTTATCTTTGGCCAATGGAAACTATTTTAGGGTGGCTCCTGGTTTCTTTTGCAGCATTATGCATATATATACACACAATATACTACATAGATATTATATGTGTGTGTATATATATATACACACACACACTATATACTACGTGTGTGTGTGTGTATGTGTGTGTGCGTCCTTACTTTCTGACAATGCATGTTGCTCCAAGCTTATCTTGGTATTTTTCCTACACCAGCTCTAAGATTTATCCAGGGAGTTCTGATTTCACTTATTAGAGAACGATACTTAGTAAGTATGATCATAATCCTAGTTGTGCTCATTGCTACCTGGGTGTTACTGCATTTAGAACCTTTCAGCAGACAAAACTAGGAAATATACATATGTATACTGACCTATGTATACACTATAACAAATTGTATTTATCTGTATGTATTTTTGTCTATATATACAGAAGGATATATATGTAGAGGAAATACATCACATGGATATTTGGGGAAGAGCATTTCAGGTAATGGAAGAACAGGTCCTCTGCTCTCAGATGACAGCCTGTTTCACGTTTTCAAGGATCAGCAAGGAGATTGAGGTACATGGAGTTCCATTAAAAAATAAATAAATAAACAGGAAGAGTGATAGGAGATAAATATTGAGAGTTATAAAGGAGAAAGCTCAGATCAGATCATTTATGTCCTAATAGCTTTTAAAGTAATTTGGCTTTTACTGTGAGAGACACTCAAATACACTGGAGGCATTTCAACAGATGGGTGACATGATGTGAGTTATTTCTTTTAAATGAACCTCACCATCTGCCATGTTGAGAAGAGATAGTAGGGGCACAGGAGGCTGTTACTAAGATTATTACCTAGTAATCCACATAAGAAATGGTGGAGACTCGACTGGAAAGGCCAAGAATAACCAATGACTGAGACAAAACTAGGAAGAATGGATAGAGAACTAAAACGTTTTGGAGTTGTCAATGCAGAATAAGAACATGATGTGGAAGGATTTGAAGGGGAGAAATAAGAACAAAGTAACATAAGGAATATAAACCCAGAAGTCGGCATGAAAACTCAAACTTGCGCATAGATAAGTTCTGAAAAAGGAGAACTGAGAGGCAAAAACTAGGGCAAATTTTGCTATATAGAAGGCTAAAATTAGGTAGGAAAAACTTCAGCATGACTACCATTTCAGAAAACCTGCAAACTTTAATTAAAATTGATGGACATTCTTGCCCACTAACATGGCTGCAGTCAGACCCATCTGTCAGGGTAGTATGACTGCCATCAGGAAGAATTATGCCAGATTCATGGGCCATGGGTACCAATCCAAAATAGTTTTGAAGATTGGTTTGATGAGGTAGAAATATACCAGAAATAGTACAGCTGAACCTGAAACATTCCACAGTGAGTTTTGTCAAACTTTACAATTCTAAGAAAAATTTTAAACCATTTAGATTCTGAACTGTTAAAAATCTTCCAGGACCTGTAGGCATGGCTAAAAATTCTTAGCTGTTTCCACTAAAAAAAAGTATTGCATTTCAAGAAATACTAATTTTTCACATCATTATATAATATGAAATACACAAATATTTCTATTTTATGTTTCTTTTATAATTTTTCCCTGTATTTTTACATTATGCAAGCCTTCTGGCTTTCACCAGGTGGAAATAAGAACGTCAAGAATCTCTGTCTCTTTCCTACCACAAAGTATATTTTTACCTATTAATTCAGAATCAATTAATATTTTGTTTTAGAGAATTGTCTAATGACAATTAAAACTAGTTGTAGGCATTATACAGTGTTTTTTGCCAATTTGATGGTTTAAGACAAGTGGGCTGTTTCTGGTTTTATAATAGATTATAATGTTTCATAAAACATACGTCTATCCCTATTACTTTTCCAGCATATTTGGAGAAAATGGAATGCCTCCTGTCCCTTCCTGAATTACCTACTTGGTAGCTGCATCCCCTGGCCTTATCTTCTGTTATTACATTTTTCTTGAGCCATCTTTCAAATCACTGCTATTACCTCCAATGTTTTCCTATTATGATGTTGCTGAAACTACTCAGAACTCAACATCAGAATTAATTGCCTTTTCTTAAATTCATGTTTTAATTCCCCTATGCATTGTGAACAGGAAGATATATATGCACAGTAGTTTTTAACTGAAGAGCTGAGATTAAGTGGATGGCTAAAAATGTAGGAGATAAAACTTAAAACTGAATGTTAAGAGCTCACAGGGAGGGGAGGGAGAGCATTAGGACAAATACCTAATGCATGTGGGGCTTAAAACCTAGATGTTGGGTTGATAGGTGCAGTAAACCACCATGGTACATGTATACCTATGTAACAGACCTGTACATTCTGCACATGTATCCCAGAACTTAAAGGAATTTTTTTTTTTTTTTAAAAAGGAGAAATTGGGAGAAGAAAAGTAGAGGAGAGAGAGAGAAGTTATCCATCTATCCCCCAATGTGGTTATCATTTTGCACAGATTCCTGTGGGTATAACCCAGTTTCTAGTCTTGTCTTGCTTCTCTTTCTCCAAGTTGGCCTGCCTGTTTTCATCCAACTCTACTTGGGTGACCATTTAGGTCTTCCATCAGGGAAATCCATGAGATATGAGAGGCCCTCAGCAGAGAACTTCCTATATTTGACCTTTCCAACTAGAAATTAACATCATGACAATGTCCAAGTTGGGATTTTACTAGTCATATCCAGCAGAACAGGCCAAGTTGTAATCTGACATCTCAAGTCTGTTATCCTTAATGATTTCTCCCATTGGAAATAAAAAGATGACCTCTTCATTGCTTCTGTAATACTATCTACTTTGGTGAGTTATTTTTGGAACATACACACACCTACAGAACACAAAGGACTCAAGGAGATATACAAATTTCTTAGAGGCAATACCGTCTAAATTCATATTGAAGAGGCAAAGTGTTTTTTACTACATGCAAATACGCTCCCCCCAACATTTTATTTTAGGTTATTTTTTAGAGATGTTTCCAGATAAATTTATTGCAAAGATATGCCAAATTATAGTACCATTGACTACTAGTGGCAACCTTTATTCACACACAGATACAGCCCAAATTTGAAATTTAAGGTTTGTATAACTTGGGCCAGGTCAAATTTGTGGTTAGAGTGTTTGGTCTCTCAATTATTTGTAAAAAGGTGAAATGGCAGAAATAGTTATAATCTCCAGTAATATGAAATTTTCAGTTTTTGTGTAAGGAGGGATGGAGATGCCTCTTGCATTATTAACTTTATTTCAGAGTACTTAATATAGAAATATCTGGCCGACTATCTCAAGATAGTTCTACAAGGTGCATTTAGAGATAATTACCAGCTGTTACTTATACTCTTAGACAATGAACTTTATGCTCTTTCACATTTTTATCATCTAACTCGGTAAATTCTATCAGTGGAATATGAAATATATGCCCTTTATCATGAATACATTTCCTGAGATAATTTATCAAAAGACAAGACATCACAGATTAACAGAAAAATTTTATCTAACAACACTTGACTATTTTACTGAATATTTTCCCACTCTTCTTTCTATTTGTTTTAAGAAAAAAACAAATTTTGAAGTCTTTTAGTGCAATATTTCAGAAACAGTTAATATGTGTCTTTATAATGGCATTGCAATTATTTGGATAATACAGATGATTTTGTATTAATCTCATTAAAAACATGTTAATTTGGGATTTTTCCAAGAATTGTGCTTAAGTATAGTACTGTCCATATGTATGGTCATAGAAAATATATGTATTATTGTGTTGTGAATATATACTCACAACATATATATGCACATATCCAAATATGTGTATGTACACACACAAACACATAGGAGTATGGAAGCTTATTACACCCTATGTTTTTCTCTCTGACTGCTTTCCCTTTCAATAATATTCCTTGACAGTATAGACACATTAGTTCATGTTGATTTTCTCATATTTTTAATTGCCACATAATATTTAATTGTATGAATATATGTTTGGTTAGCCTTTCCCTTATCAAAAACATGAGGTACTTGCAAATTTCTCACTGTTCCATTTTCCTACATTTCATTTTGTGCTGTTTCCTTTGAAATGAAAATGATGAATTATATGAGCATATACATTTAAAAATATATTCCAGATTACCCTGAATCCTTGTTCTAAATTTAAAGCTCTATAAGCTGTTTCTCAATACCTTCACTGATCTTTAGTATTATCAAACTTCAAGAGTTTTTTTCAATCTATACAAAAATGATACCTGATGCACTGATTTTATTCCACCGAAGTAGTTATCTTCAGCTTCTTTTTGTTTGTTAGACATTTATGTTTAATATTTTGTGAATTTGTTGGTCTTTGCTATATTTTCTATTGGACCGTTCTATCTTTTTTATTAATATATATGAATTATTGGGTAGTTTGATATTTGTTTTATTATACAAACGTATTCTCTGATTTTGCTGGCTGTCTTAAATTTGGGTTATTTTATAGAAGTGTTGACTATGGATGTATTCAAATGTACAAAAATATTCTTGACTTTGTTTTTTAAATCTTGTTTAAGAAAACCTCCACTACTCTGATGGTGTAATTTTTTTTTAATGAAAAGTCCCTCTTTATCTCATGGATTACAAATAATTGTTAAAGCTAATAAGGGGTTGTTGCAGAATCCTTACACAATCTAGTGTGTTGTAAAAGACCATTACTAACACTTTCAGGAACACATATCTGGTGGATAAGTGAAGATCTGTAAGATAAATTTAGAGGATACTTAAATGTGCAAATGAGGGATGATGATGGCTTTAATAAGCTGTTGATGGTATAAACACTGACAATGATCTAGTCTTTGAAATATTTTAAAAGCAGATATGAAAATATTTGCTGATAGATTTAATGTGAACTGTGGGAGAAAGTTTAAGTGTTAAGAATATAACCCAAAAGCTTATTTTTTTATGTTTACTTTTCCTATAAGCCTGAAAGTCAGTTTCAGAAAAGGAAAATTGTCAGAGGAGCCAGGTGTGAGGAGGATAGAGTGTGGTAAAGGGAATGTAGTCTAGACAAACTTAATTCTGAAAGTGTTTATTAGACTTTTGAATGAAGATACTGAGTATACTGTTGTAAAACTGAATAGGGGGGCAAGTTAGGGACGTGTGGTTCAAACACCTTAGAGATTCTATGTACACAGATCTCAAGGTAGGTAACATAATAATACCACGATTGTAGCATTCACTTACACTGGTGGTTCTAGAAAGTGGTATTTCTTAAAAAATATGCAATACTCGAGTGACAGTGCTAATGATCTTCGATGAAGCAATTCAAACATTCATCATAACAAATTATTTAAAACAATTTAAAAAATAAGGTACAGGCACACAGCTTTCTTTTGTATTATTAGCTCTCTTACTAAGTCATGCGCCAGTAACATTAAGAGGAAGTAAATAAAGCCGGCCAAACGAAGAGCATTATACAAGTTATTGCCAATGAGTGTTATAGAAGCTATTGCCAATGAGTAATCAGCATATAGATAACCACCTGCTCAAATATAATCTATTGGCCAATCTCTCTTTATAGCATCACCATCATCCCCTTTTTATTTTGATCATCCTTATTGGCATACATATCAGCATACAACATACGTATCAGCATACAGCATACATGTACTATCTCTCATACAAACGTGTATATATGTACATATATGTGTGTGTATGTGTGTGTGTACATATACATATATATATGTGTGTGTGTGTGTGTGTGTGTGTGTGTGTATTTTATTTTATTTTTTTGAGATGGAGTCTCACTCTGTCTCCCAGGCTGGAGTGCACTGGCACAATCTCGGCCCACTGCAGCCTCCGCCTCCTGGGTTCAAGTGATTACCCTGCCTCAGCCTCCCTAGTAGCTGGGATTACAGATGCACACCATCCTGCGCGGCTAATTTTTGTATTTTTAGTAGACACTGGGTTTCACCATGTTGGCCAGGATGATCTTGATCTCCTGACCTAGTGATCCACCTGCCTCGGTCTCCCAACGTGCTGGGATTACAGGCGTGAGCCACCATGGCCAGCCCTATCTCTCATATTTAAAAAAGTATTTTTACCCCATATCAACCTTCAGCTACGATCCTATTTCTATGTCCTCCTTTATGGGAAACTTCTTTGAAAGACCTCTTTGTTTCCGTTGTCTTCTTTTCCCTTTTTCCCCGAAACAGCCCTTGGATGTAATCATGAGTCGTGCTGAAGTGACACTGTAGCAATATTGACAGTCCTTTAAATAGTGCATATGGAGATTTACTTCCTCCCTAAGATTCTTCATTCTGATGATCTTGATTGATGCTTTTATCTGTAGTGAATTTGCTAGCAAGTTAATGTAATCTTGTCAATAAAATGGTAGAAGATCACATGAACTTTTCCCTCCCCATCAATTGTTTCCCATCATTATAGACATTAGGTAAAATTAGAAGAATTTATACTATATAAAGGATGCCTAAACTATTATTTTTAAGTGTTACAGATAAACTGCTTATAGTCCACAACTGTTATGATTATCATAATGAATGAACCATGGGCTCTGAAACATGGGAATAACTTATAATTAAGAAATATTGATCACACCACTGCACTCCAGCCTGGGCAACAGAGCAAGACTCCGTCTCAAAAAAATAATAATATTAATGTTCAAGGAGCTCAAATTCTATTGGAAAAATTCAGGATAGAAATCCTCACTAGAGATACAAATTTTTGAGTAATCATCATATGAATAGTCCATTGTTCAAAGATTGTTTGTTGACTAGTCTCTTCTTGTATATTGATTGGAAATAAAATCAATCCCTTGCATACATCAGTCTCTCTCTGAGACTTTTCTAGTCCATTGGGAAAAAATATAAATTCCTCTATTATTAACACGTTGTTTAAATGCTAACATTTTGATATTTCCTTATAAATGGATCATGTTATATTATCATCTATGTATTAATAGTTTTTCTTTCTTTATATATGTGTACCTTTGAATTCATATAACACCTGTTTTCATATAGGTGTGCTGAAGCCCCACCCCCAAGATGACTATATTTGGATATAGGACTTTTTGGAGGTAATTAAGGTCATAAAGGTAGGATCCTGGTTCAATAGAATTGGTAGCCTTATGAAAAGAAGAGAAAGAGTAATATTTCTCTCTCCATGTGCATTAACTGAGGAAGGTCATATGAGCACACAGTGAGGAGAATGGCACTCTGCAAGCCGGAAAGTGAGCCCTCACCAGAATCCAGGCATCCTGGAACCATGATCTTTAACTTCCAGCCATTGGAACCATGAGAAAATAAATTTCTGTTGTTTAAACCACCTACTCGGCTGGGAGCAGTGACTCACACTTGTAATCCCAGCACTTTGGGAGGATGAGGCAGGCAGACCACTTGAGGACAGGAGTTCGAGAGAGCAGCCTGGTCAACAGGCGAATCCCATCTCTACTGAAAACACAAAAATTATCCGAGTGTGGAGGTGCATACCTGTAGTCCTAGCTACTCAGGGGGCTGAGGCTGGAGAATCACTTGAGCCCGGGAGGCTGCAGCTGCAGTGAGCCAAGATCATGCCACAGTACTCCAGCCTGGGTGACAGAGCGAAACTTTGTCTCAAAAACAGAACCAAACCAAACACCTACTGTACGGTATTTTTTATGTCAGCCTAAGACAAGGTGTAAGAATGGGATCTAACTTTTTTTTTTCCAAATTGATGAACCATCATATCAGTATTAATTACTGATTTATTTGGCCCTTTGTTTTTCTTTTACAAAATTGCCTCACATACTAAACAATATTCATTATACAGTTTTAACCTTAAAACGAGTTTGCTAGGCAAGTTCTTTTTGGGGTTTTGATTGAATTTACTTAGAATGATGTGAGAAGAATTGAAATTTTTATAATATATAAATTATTCCCCTGTGTGGATCTTCTACATCTATTTACTTTCCTCTTGTGTTCTTTAGTTGAGTTTCATAGTTTTTAGTTTACTAAACATCTTTGAAATATTTTTTTATATTTATTCCACAAAATAGATAACTTAGGGAGCTATTATGAGTAGAATCTGTCTTTTTTTTTTTTTTGCAATTGGTTATTGATTATGCATGGTAGGATTTTGGATTTAAGCATAGATTTTAAACTAAAAAGACACTAAACTTTTTAGTAATTTTTCTTTTCTTTTCTTGCTGTTTTCTTTCGAGTCTCACTGTGTCACTCGGGCAAGTCTTGCTCTGTCGTCCAGGCTAGAGTGCAGTGGTGCAATCTCAGCTCACGGCAACTATACCTCCCAGGTTCAAACGATTCTCCTGCTTCAGCCTCCCATGTAGCTGGGACTACAGGTGCATGCCACCATGCCCTGCTAATTTTTGTATTTTTAGTAGAGACAGGGTTTCACCATGTTGGCTAGGCTGGTCTCAAACTCCTGGCCTTAAGTTATCCGCCCACCTCAGCAGCCCAAAGTGATGGGATTACAGGCCTGAGCCACAGTGCCCAGCCTTTTAGTGATTTTAATTTAGTATCTACTATGCATCCATCTTTATCCTTGTTTCCTCGGTATCATATGTTTCTATATAGAAAGAACCTGTTTTAACTTTGAATGTTCAGTATCAGGTATTAATATAATTATTTTAACTTTGTTTTTATTGCATTTATCCTGGCATATTTTTAAATATTTAATACTTTGTTCTTGTAAATAGCAAATACATGGATTGTCTTCATTTTTTCATTTGGAATGTTTCATCTTTTGATTTAGAAATTCAAAGCATTCAAGTTTATTAAGATAAATAATATATTTTTAACATTACTCTCATTGTATTTTTTTCTCACATGATGTGTTAAATTGAAATGATAAATTTGTCTTTCTAAAAATATGTTTTGTTCTGGGTTATTACGGAATTTTCCATTATAGTATGGTTCTTCTGATAAACTTAGAACTATTACTCTTACTCAAATTTTAGTTGTAATTATCCACCGTAAACATTTCAAACTAATAACTCACCATGTATTTCTATGAGGTCTCCTTTCTTCTGTCTTTAATATCTGGTCTCATTTTTCACTGAAATGTAGCATGTACCCAAATATTTTCATCTGGTGGGACATAAAGATTAAATACCCTCTGGCTCCTTGAATGAAAATAATATACGGGGAAACTCACACGTTACCATTTTGGACCAAGGTAATGACTAGTCACATACAAAAAGTAAACAATACAAAAAACAAGCAGGAAATTACTAATCAATGGGCATAAAGTTTCAGTCAAGCAAGATAAATAAGCTCTAGATATCTGCAGTACAACATGGTATTTGTAGTTAACAATAATGTAATGTGTACTTAAAAATTTGTTAATAGGGTAGATCAGTATTTTTACTACAATAAAATTTAAAATATAAAATGAAATAAAACAATAAAAATTAACAGGAATATGCAAAGACAAAACAGCAATATCAATTTCCTTAAAAATTATGATTTTGTACTGCACTATAACCTTCCTTGACTAATTTTTTTTGCCAGTTTGTATGGATCCATTGCATTCTCCTAAAATGTAATAGAAGCTTATATTTTTTTCTAAGTTTTAAAATACGTAAGGTTAGAAAAGTTTTCTTTAAAAATTTTTAGAAACAAAGTAAGGAAATTCTAAATTCTACTCTACTAACCAATTCATACCATCTTATTACTCCCAAATTCTTTCTTTTCTATTTCACCTAGTTAAGCCTGAGAATTATTGACAGAGACTTCTTAGTAGTTCAAGTAACTTAAAGTAACCAAATTATTTAGAACACAAATTAATTCTTTAAATGTACTGGAAATAACTTGGCTGTTTTCTTAGCATGATACACTGTTGTAACAGGCCATATGGATCAGACTTCTTAACATTAGC
The DNA here is from genome assembly GCF_003255815.1 of Theropithecus gelada. Lineage (NCBI taxonomy): Eukaryota > Metazoa > Chordata > Mammalia > Primates > Cercopithecidae > Theropithecus > Theropithecus gelada. The sequence continues at coordinate 142,841,354 of NC_037670.1, forward strand.
ATGACATTTAAAAAGAGAAGATACTATCTATATAAAGTAGACACAGTTTTTGATTTCTGTGTACAAAATGTCATCATATTTTAAGTGTGTCCTTGTATTTACCATGATATGTTTATTTAATACTGTAAGATGCAACAGTATTTTGTATACTGTATCATATTTTTAAAATGCTAGGAATTAAAGTACAGCAATGCTTTCTTTTGTTTTTACAATTTTTACTTTATCAATTTTGAAAGATAACTTTTAGACTATGCATAATTTTAATATATATTATTATTGTAAGTACATACAAAGGAAGATAGTAGCAATTGGTTATCCTTTGAATCCTGTTTAAATTTTGAACTGTTAATGTCTGTTATTCCCCCAAAATACTTTTCATGCCATTATGTGGGTTAGTTTTTAATATAAAATTTCTAAAGTAATGTATAAAAAAATGACAAAACCATTGTTGCTGGTTTTTTAAACTGGCTTTGCAAGTCAGTGGAATTATTCTACTTTGTACTGTTGCTTTGGGAATGTTAAATGGTCTGACAATTCCATCTCCCTATCAATATTGATAAAAATTTAGTTCCTAAAAGTTTTTCTTCTCCAGAATTTCCTCCAGTGCATGGATATTTATTCTAAAAAAGATGATAGTAAAGCTTTTATTATTTGTATATGCACAAGCAATGACAACTCATTCAAGATTGCCACTAGGCCAACTTAAATATAAGTTGCAATCAATTTTGAGTCAGATTTAGATTTTAGATATGTGTGATGGTTATGTGTCAATTTGACTAGGTTATGGTGCCCAGTTGTTTGGTCAAACACTAGTCTAGATTTTTTTGTAATGGTATTTTGTAGATATGGCTAACATTTACAATCAGTCAATCAGTTGACTTTAAGTTAAAAAGATTATCTCCATAATGGGAGTAGGCCTCCTCCAATTATTTGAAGAGTTTCAAAGCAAAGAGTGAGATTTCCCAGAGAGACAGAATGCTGCTGCAAAACTGCAATGTAGAAATACTGCCCACATTTCCAGTCTGCTCACCAGCCCTATAGGTTTATGACTCAGGACTACAACATCAACTTTTTACCTGAATTGTCAACCTGCCCTATATATTTCAAACTTGCCAGTCCCCATAATTGCATGATCCCATTTCCTAAAATAAATCTGTGTGTGTGTGGGTTTGTGTGTGTGTGTGTGTGTGTACATGTGCGGGTTTATGTATGTGTATGTATAATTTCCATCCTGGTTGCTATTAAGTACAATATTGATTGCAAATTTATGACAGGATTTAGGTCCATGGAAAAAGCCTTATAAATTGCATTTTTATGTAATCATGATGATAGAATAACACTACAAACATTTATAAGATGGTAATTTCTGCAGCAAAACAACTTAAAGAACCTCATGTATCTTGCTAGTAGTTATACATTCTAACCATGTAATAATTTTATTTTATAATTGATATTTTGTTGGCTCTGGACACGATGAATTGCTGTAAGACATTATCCGCAAAATTTCAATTTCTGGGAATGTCTCACATAGGCTCAATGTTAAATGTTAGATATTCTCTAACCTGAGCAGGCATTTGAGGTTGGAGTTGCTGTTCTGTCACTACTGCTACTATCCACTGGGCCCAACAATGCCTCTGCTAAGGCTGCTGTAGACGCTTCCAAGCTTGCAGACTTACAAGGTACTAATTTGCCATTCCAGTCTCTTGTTTCCTCAATGTGCTGAAGCCTTGAAGCCATTTTTGGTTTGTCAAGAGGTATACAAAATATTTCTTTTCCTCACTTGAGTTAGCACTTTGATACCTGGGAAAAAACTGTAGTACTCCTTGTATCCTCTTGTCTCACAGAGTTTCAAGTAGAAGTGTCCCATTTAGCTTAGCCAGCAGCTCACTCTCACCGTAAGGCTCAGAGAAGACAGGATACATCTGAGACAAGTGCCATCATGCTGTTTTCTGTTCTGCATCCTCCCTCCATTCCTTCTTTTTAAATGAAATTCTGCATTTTAATATAAACACATTCAGGTTATCCTACTGCCTGTATATAATAAAGTTTTAGAGTATGTTAATTTCTGAAGTACATGTATTTTAAGAAAATATATTTAATAATTTCCAAATAAATGCTTTCACTTTGAAGAATGTATGAAATACAGAAATTCATCATATATTATATAATGTTATTAGAAGGATATAAGATAACTTATATAAATTAAAATCTGCTGATCATAGGAAATAGCAAGAGGTAAAGAAGAAATTGGCAAAATTTTTTTTAAAAATGTATTTGTCTAGTATAATCTAAAATGGCATAGATGTTACAAAACTCTTCACACTATAGTAGTCATGTAAAAGTAGAATGTTATAAATGGACCACAAATACTGACACATTCCTGAAAAAAAATTCAAAAAACATCAGTTATAAGTGGAAAAGAAATAAAGCTAGAAAAATCACAGTGCAAGACATTTACAGTAAGAGACTACTGGAATATTAGGACCATTCCAGAACTTCCTAAACATTGAAGCAGCAAATAAATGAAGCAGGAAATGCTTAGAATCACAAATAGATGGTAGCATGGATATGGGAGTCCCTCTGCTGCCATGGCTTCTCCCACCTAACTTCTTCTTGAGCTGTGGACAGTAATATTTTTACCAAATCAAATCATTGAGTGTAGGAACTGGGGCTTAAAGGCAGGCAATGTCTAGTGTAGAAACATATATTCACAAGTAATGGAAAGCCTCTATAAACAGAAGACAAAATGGACCCCAGGAATCTCTTGTACGACCCCTTAACATGACGAGGGTAGCCTAAAGTGCCCAGTCTGGGAAACAAGATATTTTAAATCCTAATGATACACAGACAATCAAGACTCACAAAACTTTTGAGAAAGACAAGCAGCATGAAGAGAAGCAACTGATTCAACTAAGAAAACTAACATGTAAACAACAAAAAGTTAAGCTGAACACTATGAAAAATTGAAGAAAATATGGCATCTATGAAAATAAATACCTAAAGATTTTTTAAAGTAACAGTTTTATGATCATGGAAAATATCGCAACAAAATAATTGTATAACTTGATTGCACAATCTTCAGTGACTTGGAAAATTGGACCAGAGGATTCTCCCTGAAATTACTGCAAAATTATAAGACTAGCAAATACAATAGAGAATAGTTTAAAAATTGAGTGTTTACCCTAAAATTCCAATATTTATTTGATTGAATAACAGAAGGGAAAATAAGCATGAGTAAAGGGGAAGAAAAGCAAATAGAAAAAGAATTGCTAATTTTGAAGAAATATAAACTTTCAGATGAAAATGCTCACTAAATAACAGGAAGAATGAACAACTGTTTATATCTAGCTGGATTTTAGTGAATTTTCGACACCAATAATGAAATGAAAATTATTAAAGATGAAAACAAATTCCAAAGAGACCTATAAACCAAAATCAGAAATGCTCCTACCTTTTTTTATTTGTAAGATCCAATGCTTCTACACAATAGAACAATGTTGAGAAAGGTTTTAAGGAAAAAAAACAATTTGAATTTAGAATCTGTTGATGAAAAATGCAAACTCTTTAAAATATTTAAAGAGGCTTATTTTGAGCCACATATGAGTAATCATGACCTGGGGTATAGTCTCAAGAAGTCCTGAGAACATGCACCTGAGATGGTTGGGGTACGGCGTAGTTTTATGTATCTTAGAGAGAAAGAAGTTATAGGGAAAGACATAAATCAATACATGTAAAGTAGAGATGGCCCAGAGAGGTGAGATACCGGGAAGCTGGAGGTGGGAGTGAGTTACAGGTCATAGGTGGATCCAAAGATTTTCTGATTGGCAACTTGGTTAAAAAAAGTTGAGCTTTGCCTAGAGTTGAAGTCAGCAGAAAGAAATGCTTGAGGAAGGAATAGTATCGAATCTGCATATTGCTTTGGGCAGTGTGGCCATTTTAATGATACTGATTCTTCCAGTCCATGAGCATGGAATGTTTTTCTATTTATTTTTGTTATTTGTGATTTCTTTAAAGGACACATGCACCTGTCTGTTCATCACAGTGCTATTCACAATAGCCAAAACATGGAAACAACCTAAGTGCCCATCCTCAGTGGATTGGATAAAGAACATGTGATACATATACACAAAATCATATCTTTTGCAGCAACAAAGATACAGCTGGAGGCCATAACTCTAACTGAATTAATGCAGAAACAGAAAACCCAGATACTTTTCATGTCACTTATAGGTTAGATCTAACATGCAGTACACGTGGACATAAAGATGAGACAATAGGCATGGGGAGTACTGCAGCAGAGAGAGAGGGATAGGGCCAAGGGCTGAAGAACTACCTATTGGGTACGATGCTCAATAGCACGGAAACAGATTCCGTCATATCCAAAACCTCAGCACCATGCAATGTACCTCTGTAACAATCCTTCGCATGTAAACCCTGATTCTAAAATAAAAGTTGAAAAAACAAGAAGAAACGCTTGAGTTAAGATGAGGAGAGTTGTAGAAGCCAAGGTTCTTTTTAAGAGGATGAAGCCTCCAAGTAGCAGGCTGCAGAGAGAGTATTTGGTAAATCTCTCTCTTCCGACCTTGAAAAGATCCAGAAAAGACCTACAAAGGGAAGGAGGTTCTCTATAGAATGCAAAGTTCCCCCCCACAAGACAACCTTGCAAAGTCATATAAAAATATGCCAAATGAATATATTTTGGAGTAACATACTTTGATTTTTCTCAGGACCCACTGTCTGTCTTGTGGGGCTATACCAGAGTCAGGTTGGAATTTGTTATCTTATTGCTACAAAGAATCTGTTTTGTCCATCTTATGAACTCTGTTTTAATGTTATTGCTGGTCAGTTGTTCCTAAACTCCGAAGGGAGGGGTATTAAGGGCCTGTCCAACCTCCCTTCCCATCATCACCTAAACTAGTTTTTCAGATTTCTTTGGAATCCCCTTGGCCAAGGAGGTGGCCAGTTCAGTTGGTTGGGAGTCTTAGAATTTTGTTTTGGGTTTATAAATCCTATTCAGAGCCACTCAGTGTGATAAAAAATAAAACTATTTTCAGATGTGCATAGAATCAGAAAGGTTATTACCATCCGATACTCTCCTAAGAATAACTTAGGAGATGCTTTAAATGAAATAAAAAAATGAATTAAAGAAAAATAAAGATTGAGAATCAAGAGAGCAGAGCAAAGAAAGGACCACATAAAATAAATTAATTCCAAATGAATGTTAATAATTTTTATTAAAAATAATTAGGGAGCTAATTGTATAATTATGTCTTCTGATTTATTAACATGGTAAAAAACATTGACAAGTAGCTTTAATTATTAGTCTTTTTTCTTTTGAGTTCCTGTAATGTCAGTACTTAAGCATTGGATTTTCCACTGATTTAGGAGAAATACAATTAAAAGCAAAATCTCTTCCCAACTCAGAAAAGCTTTCCACAAAGGTATAAGAGAAATAAAATAATTTTATTATTGAATTAGCATTGAATTAGAATGTGAGGTGTAGCACAGGTAATCTAAGAAGATTGCAGAAATAATAAAATCTCACCCTTTTATATAAATAAGCAGATAGAAGCAATAACAGACATATTCTCAAGAAAACAACTAGTTTTGAAGTACGAGGACTGGACAGCACTATTGGCCATGCCCAGTTTATCCAGTTTTCACCTGGTAATTTGGGTGGCAGTCTGTGTTAATTGGCTTTATCCAAAAGAAAAATAAAAAGCTCGTATCTTTATGACTAAAAGTAGTTATGCACCAAGGTGTCTGCACAAAATTTAGCTGTCGTTCTCCCCACAAAATGGAATAGTGCCCTTGTTGATGATTACATGTAAAAGAGATGGCTCTCTGATTTTTGATAAATCCATGCATGAGTTGTAAAGTTGGTAATTTTTCTTTGTCCAATTATTTATTTAGCAGTTTAAAATATTTACATCATTTCAAGGGGGCAAAGAAAGAACTGACACGTTTTTAAAAGTGAATGTTCTAAGACAAGGAAAGGGGGAAGGAGGAAGTCTCTTCTCTTATTTTCAATAGGGAAAATTAAGACTCTTATTTCTAATTTGTATTTGCCCTTATAGGGCATATTTTAGCTAGACTTCATAGGTTCTAATACACATTTGTTTTAGTATCATCACTTTCTTATTTTAATGTTTATGGATACATAATACTTATACATATTCACAGGGTGCATGTGGTATTTTGAGAAAAGCATGCAATGTGTAATAATCAAGACTGAATAATTGGGATATCTATTATCTCAAACATTTATTTTTTATTTGTAAACATTCCAAATCTACTTATCAAGCAATTTTGAAATACAATAAATTATTGTTAACTATAGTCATCCTACTGTGCTACCAAACACTACCTCTTATTTCTTCTATCTGACTGTATTTTTGTGACCATTAATCAACATCTCTTAATCTCTTTCTCCCCACTTCCCTTCCCACACTCTAGTAACCATGATTTTATTTACTACCTTCATGAGATTAATTTTTGTAGCTCCCACTTATAAGTGAGAACATGTGACATTTTTCTTTCTGTGCCTGGCTTATTTCACTTAACCTAATGTCCTCTGGTTCACTCTGTGTTATTACAAATGACAGGATTTTATTCTTATGGTAGAATAATATTCCATCGTGTATCTATGCCACATTTTCTTTATCTATGCATCCCTTGATGGGCATTTCCCACAGCTAGCATCATACTGAATGGAGAAAATCTGAGTCTTTCCTCTAAAATCTGGAACAAGACAAGGATGCTCACTTCTAACATTTTTATTCAATGTAGTAACGGAAATATTATCCAGAGCAGTTAGACAACATGAGAAAGAAATAAAAGACATCTAAATAAGAAAGAAAGAAGTCAAAATGTCCTTGTTTTCAGACAATATGATCTTATTTTTAGAAAAACCTAAAGATTAATGAACATAAAATAAATTAATTTCAAATAAATGTTAACAAATCTTATTAAAAATAATAAGGGAGCTAATTGCATAATTATGTCTTCTGATTTATTAACATGGTAAAAAAACATTGACAAATAGCTTTAATTATTAGCCTTTTTTCTTTTGAGTTTCTGTAATGTCAGTACTTAAGCATTGGATCTTCCACTGGTGTAAGGGAAATACAATTAAAAGCAAAATCTCTTTCCAACTCAGAAAATTTGAACTAATAAATGAATTAAGTAAAGCTACAGGATACAAAATCAACACACAAACTTGGAAGCATTTCTATATGCAAACAGCGAACAATCTGAAAACAAAATCAAGAAAGCAATGCACTTACAAAAAATAAGACAAAATACCAAGGAATAAATATAACCAAAGAAGTGATAGATCTCTTCAATGAAAACTATTAAAAAAATTGATGAAAGAAATTGAAGAAGACATGAAAAATATGGAAAGAAATCCCATGTTCATAAACAGAAGAGTTAATATTGTTAAAATGTCCATACCACCCAAATTGATTTATGGATTCAATACAATTCCTATTAAAATACCAACAAAATTCCTCACAGAAATAGGAAAAAAATTGTAAAATTTATATGGAATCACAGAAGATTCAAAATAGCCAAAGTAACACAGAGCAAAAAGTATATCATTGGAAGCATAATATTACCTGACTTCAAATTATACTACAAATCCAAAATAGCATGATTCTGGCGTAAAAACAGACATGTAGACAAATGAAATAGAATATAGAACCCAGAAATAAATCTACACATTTATAGTCAACACATTTTCAACAAAGATGCCAAGAACATACACTCGGGAAAAGGTAGTCTTCAACAAATTGTTCTGGAAAAACTGGATATCCGTATACAAAGGAATGAAACTATACCCCTGTATTTAACCATATATTAATATAAAATAAAATGGATTAAAGACTTAAATATAAGACTGAAACAATAAAACTACTAGAAGAAAACATTGGGAAATGCTTCAGGACGTTGTTCTGGGCAAAGATTTCTTGACTAAGACCTCAAAAGCACAAGCACCTGAATTAAAAATGGACAATTGGTATCACACCAAGCTAAAAAAGCTTTTGCACAGCAAAGAAAGCAATCAAAGTGAAGAGGCAGTGTACAGCATGGAAGAAAATATCTGCAAAATATCTGGCAAGGGATTAATAACCAGAATACTTAAAGAACTCAAAAAACTGAATAGTGGAAAAATAAATAACCTGATTTTTAAATGAACAAAATAAACTGAATAGTAATTTCTCAAAAGAAGACATATACATGGGTAATTGGCATATGAAAAAACACTCAACATCATTAATCATAAGTGAAATGCAAATCAAAATTATCGTGAGATATTATCCCACCCCGGTTAAAAACTGCTTTTATCCTAAAGATAGGCAATAGCAAATGCTGGGCAGAGTGTGGAGAAAATAAAACCCTGGTACAATGTTGGTAGGGATGTAATTAGTACAGCCACCATGGAAAACAGTTCGGAGATTTCTCAAAAAACTAAAAATAGAACTACCATATGATCCAGGAATCCCACTTCTGGGTGAATATGTAAGCAAGAAATGTAGTATATTAAAGAGATATCTACACTCCTGTGTTTATGGTTCATTGTTTTCTATATTGTTTCCATTTTTATTTCCCTTCGTATTAAGTGTTATTTCAGAAATAAGTTTGATTATTAACTAATATTATAGCATATACAAATGAAGCTTAATCTGTTTACATTTATTCATTTAAATACATATTTGCTCATAAAATTATCTTTCTATATAGAATGGTTTTTGTTTTTAACATTTGTGTTTTCTTTTTTGTAATTTATATACATTCCAGACTTTAATTTCACATTTCTCCTTCTGTTAATTTCAGAAATTTATAGTATGTAGTAATTTTTAATTATTTATTAGCATTTACTTTTATTTATCTTCAGTTCTAAATTTAAATTTAATGCAGGCCAGCATGGATTTGTCATCCACAAATTTATTCACTGAGAAATGCTTTATTAACAACTTTGTTTTATTTTTTTAAATTGGCAAATCAAATTTTATATACTTATGTACAATGTGATATTTTGAAAAATAAGAAATACATATATATATGCGCACATTGTGGAATGGCTAAATTCAGCTAATTAATGTATGCATTACTTCATGTAGTTATCATTTTTTTGGTAATAACAATATCTATTCTCTTATGAATTTTCAAGAATATAATATATCGTTATTAGCCATAGTCACAGTATTGTACAATAGATCTCTTGAACTTATTCCTGAAATTTTGTGTCCTTTGCCCAAACTTCTCTAATCCTACTCCTCTACCCCACCACTCGAACCTCTGGTATAGTTACTATTTTAACTCTCTGCTTCTATGAAGTTCACTTTTTTAGATTCCACATGTAAGTCAGATCATGCAGTATTTGTCTTTCTGTGACTGGCTTGTTTTATTTATTTATTTATTATTTATTTTTCCTTATTATTTATCTTTTAGATTCAGGAGGTACACATGCAGGTTTGTTACATGGGCATATTGAGTGATACGAGGTTTTGGCTTCTATAATCCCATCAATCAAGTAGTGAACATAGAATGCTATTGGTAGTTTTTCAGCCCTTGATCTCTTCTTTCTTCTCCCTCTTCAGAATCTCCAATGTTTACTGTTTCCATCTTTGTGTTCATGTGTACTCAACATTTAGCGCCCACTTATAAGTGAGAACACATGGTGTTTAGTTTTCTGTTTCTGTGCTAGTTTGCTTAGGATAATGCCCTCCAGCTGAATCCTTGTTGCTGTAAAGGACATGATTTCATTCTTTTTTATGGTTGCATGGTATTCCATGGTGTAAATGTAACTTTTTTTAAAAATCCAAATCCACTGTTGATGGGCACCTAAGTTGATTCCATGTGTTTGCCACTGTGAATAGTGCTGCAATGAACATATGAGTGCAGGTGTCTTCTTGGTAGAACAAATTATTTTCTTTTGGGTATATAGCCAGTAATGGAATTGCTGGGTCAAATTGTAATTCTATTTTTAGTTATTTGAGAAATCTCCAAAGTATTTCCCACAGAAAAGCATTCCCTCTTCTCTGCAACCTCACCAATATCTGTTATTTTCTAAACTTATTAATAATAGCAGTTTTGAGCCGGGCGCAGTGGCTCAAGCTTGTAATCCCAGCACTTTGGGAGGCCGAGACGGGCGGATCACGAGGTCAGGAGATCGAGACCATCCTGGCTAACATGGTGAAACCCCGTCTCTACTAAAAAAATACAAAAAACTAGCCGGGCGAGGTGGCGGGCGCCTGTAGTCCCAGCTACTCCGGAGGCTGAGGCAGGAGAATGGCGTAAACCCGGGAGGCGGAGCTTGCAGTGAGCTGAGATCCGGCCACTGCACTCCAGCCTGGGAGACAGAGCGAGACTCCGTCTCAAAAAATAATAATAATAATAATAGCAGTTTTGACTGGTATGAGATGATATCTCATTATAGTTCTGATTTACATTTCTCTGATGACTGGTGATTCTGAGTATTTTTTTCATATATGTTTATGGCTGGTTGTATGTTTTCTTTAGAATAGTGTCTGTTCATGTTCTTTGCCTACTTTTAACTTCTTTATTTTTCTTTATTTGATTTGTTTAAGTTCCTTATAGATTCTGGATATTAGTCCTTTGTCAGATGCATAGTTTGCATATGTTTTCTCCCATTCTGTAGGTTCTCTGTTTACTCTGTTGATAGTTTCTTTCACTGTGCAGAAGCTCTTTAGTTTAATTAGGTCCCAGTTGTCAATTTTTGGTTTTGTTCCATTAGCTTTTAAGGACTTAAAAATTGTTTGCCAAGGTTGATGTATTAAACAGTATTTCCTAGGTTTTAGGTTTTCCTCCAGGATTTTTATAGTTTGACATCTTACATTTAAAAGTCTTTAATCCATCTTGAGTTAATTTTTATATATGGTGAGAGGTAAGGACTCAGTTTCATTCTTTTGCATATGGCTAGCCCGTTTCCCCAGTACCACTTATTAAATAGGATATTCTTTTCCCATTGTTTGTTTCTGTCAACTTCGTTGAAAATCTGTTGGTGGCAGATGTGTGGTTTTACTTCAGGGGTCTCTATTTTGTTACTTTGGTCTATGTATCTACTTTTGTATGACTGTCTTATTTTACTTAACATAATATCCTCTACGTTAATCCATGTTGTCACAAATGACAGGATTTTCTTCTTTCTTGAGGCTCAGTAGTATCCTTTTGTGTATATGTACCATGTTTTCTTTATGCATTCATCCACTGATGGGCAAAAATCACAAGCAATATGACAAAATATTAATATTTGTTAATTATTGTTTTGGCATTGCACATGTTCATAGTACATGAGTTACTATATTCTTGAAAGTTTAAAACTTCTACCACATTTAAAAAATAGTTGTTGATGTAATAATCTGGAGATATTTGGTTGTGATGGGCAGCAGAAAAAAATAAGTAGAGATTCAGGCGGGATGTGGAGTTAGAGGAAAAACACTTTGTAGAATACTATTTCCTAGTGCATGTTTACATGACTATGGAAATACTCAATAAAAAGGAAGACAGTAATGACTGAGAAGAGAGAAAAAATGATGCAACTCTTAAAGAACCCAAAGAGCAAAGTCCTTGAGAGGGCAAGAGGGAAGAGATGATGTTAATATAGTAAGAACTCAGCAAATGTAGCTGAACGAATGAGTAAATGAACCAATAAATGACCTTCAGCATCCCTTTGGCTTCTTATATTTAATTACCTTTTCAACTCTCCAAAACAATTAAAAACTTGGATCACTTTCCTTATGTTTATAAGTTCCTTATGTTCTCTCTCTCTTTTTTAAGCAGAGAATATCCCCTTCTACTTGTAAAAGACAGTAAAGACCATAAAGTTTATTTTCTGCCATTGGTGTATATATTTTACTAAGCACTCAGACTCCAGATGCTGTTTTAGGCAGTGTAGAAACTGCAGTGAGGAATGTAGACAAACAACTATACAGTGTATTATTTGGTGATGAAAAGTGACATCAAGAAAATCAGACGGGCTTAAGAGATAGGACGTAATGAAACCTTATGACAGGTGTTTAAAAAACATTCTTTAAAGGGTGACATTTGAACAATCTTGAATGAAATGACAGAGGGCATGCCATTTTTCTGGGACATTAAGTAATTTCTTCTGAAAAGCATGGAAGTCCATTTCAGTCTTCATATGTCTGTGGAAGAATAGGGTTATTAGATCTCAGGGCTTTTAAAAATTTTTTATTTTATTTTATTTTAAGATCTGGTATATACGTGCAGGACATGCAGGTTTATTACAGATGTAAACATGTGCCATGGGGTGGTTTGCTGCACCTGTCAACTCATCACCTATGTATTAAGCCCAGAATGCATTAGCTCTTTTCCTTAATTCTCTCCCCACCTTGTTTGCTGCACCTATCAAACTGTCACCTAGTTATTAAACCCAGCATGCATTAGGTATTTTCCCTAATGCTCTCACTACCTTGCCCTCCCGCAACAGCCCCCAGTGAGTGTTGCTACGCTCCCTGTGTCCATGTGTTCTCATTGTTCAGCTCACGCTTATAAGTGAGAACATGTGGTGTTTGATTTTCTGTTCCTGTGTTACTTTGCTGGGGATAATGACTTCCAGCTTCATCCATGTCCCTGCAAAGGACATGATCTCTTTCCTTTCTATAACTGCATATTATTCCATGGTTTATATGTACCACATTTTTTTTTATCTATTTTATCATTGATGGGCATTTGGGTTGATTCCATGTCGTTGCTATTGTGAATAGTGCTGCAATAAAATAAAAACACATGCATGTATCTTTATAATAGGATGATTTATATTCCTTTGGGTATACACCCAATAATGGGATTTCTGGGTCAAATGGTATTTCTTGTTCTAGGTCCTTGAGGAATCAACACACTGTCTTCCACAATGGTTGAACTAATTTGCGTTCCCCCCAACGGTGTAAAAGTGTTCCAATTTTCCACAGTCTCAGCAGTATCTGTTGTTTCTTGACTTTTTAATAATTGCCATTCTGACTGGCATGAGATGGTATCTCATTGTGGTTTTAATTTGCATTTCTCTAATGATCAGTGATGTTGAGCTTTTTTCGTATTAGTTGGTCTCACAAATGTCTTCTTTTTAGAAGTTCTGTTCGTGTCCTTTGCCCACTTTTTGATAGGGTTTTTTTTTTTTTTTTCTTTCATGTAAGTGTGTTTACGTTTCTTGTGGATTCTGGATGTTAGATCTTTGTCAGATGGTTAGATTGCAACTGTTTTCTCCCATTCCATTGGTTGCCTGTTCACTCTGATGATAGTTTCCTTTGCTGGGCAGAAGCTCTTTCATTTAATTAGGTTCAATTTGTTAACTTTTGCTTTTGTTGCAATTGCTTTTGATGTTTTGGTCATGAAATCTTTTCCCGTGCCTATCTTCTGAATGGTATTGCCTAGGTTTTCTTCTAGAGTTTTTATATTTTGAAGCTTTACATTTAAGTCTTTACATTTAAGGCATCTACATTTGATGCCTCAAATGTAATTTTTAACTGTAAGTTTTTACATTTAAAAATGTAAAAAATTAACTCCATCTCGCATTAATTTTTATATAAGGTGTAAAGAAGTGGTCCAGTTTCAATTTTCTGCATATAGCTAACCAGTTTTCCCAGCGCCATTTACTGAGTAGAGAATCCATTTCCCATTACTTGTTTTAGTCATGTTTGTCAAAGATCAGATGATTGTAGATGTGTGGTGTTATTTCTGAGGTCTCTTTTCTGTTTCTTTGGTCTATGTGTCTGTTTTGGTACCACTACCATGCTGTTTTGGTTACTGTAGCCTTGTAGTATAGTTTGAAGTTGGGTAGCATGATGCTTCAAGCTTTGTTATTTTTGATTAGGACTGTCTTGGCTCTATAAATAACCTTGGGCAGTATGGCCATTTTCACAATATTGATTCTTCCTATCCATGAGCATGGTATGTTCTTCCATTTGTTTGTGTCCTCTTTTATTTCACTGAGCAGTGGTTTGTAGTTCTCCTTGAAGAGGTCCTTTACATCCCTTGTCAGTTGGATTCCTAGGTATTTTTCAATGCCATGCCCATCAAGCTACCAATGAGTTTCTTCACAGAATTGGAAAAAACTGCTTTAAAGTTCATATGGAACCAAAAAAGAGCCCGCATCTCCAAGACAATCCTAAGTCAAAAGAACAAAGCTGGAGGCATCACGCTACCTGACTTCAAACTATACTACAAGGCTACAGTAACCAAAACAGCATGGTACTGGTACCAAAACAGAGATATAGACCAATGGAACAGAACCAAGTCCTCAGAAATAATACTACACATCTACAGCCATCTGATCTTTGACAAACCTGAGAGAAACAAGAAATGGGGAAAGGATTCCCTATTTAATAAATGATGCTGGGTAAATTGGCTAGCCATAAGTAGAAAGCTGAAACTGGATCCTTTCCTTACTCCTTATACGAAAATTAATTCAAGATGGATTAGAGACTTAAATGTTAGACCTAATACCATAAAAATCCTAGAGGAAAACCTAGGTAGTACCATTCAGGACATAGGCATGGGCAAAGACTTCATGTCTAAAACACCAAAAGCAACAGCAGCAAAAGCCAAAATTGACAAATGGGATCTAATTAAACTAAAAAGCTTCTGCACAGCAAAAGAAACTACCATCAGAGTGAACAGGCAACCTACAGAATGGGAGAAAATTTTTGCAATCTACTCATCTGACAAAGGGCTAATATCCAGAACCTACAAATAACTCAAACAAATTTACAAGAAAAAAACAAACAACCCCATCAAAAAGTGGGCAAAGGATATGAACAGACATTTCTCAAAAGAAGACATTCATACAGCCAACAGACACATGAAAAAATGCTCATCATCACTGGCCATCAGAGAAATGCAAATCAAAACCACAATGAGATACCATCTCACACCAGTTAGAATGACGATCATTAAAAAGTCAGGAAACAACAGGTGCTGGAGAGGATATGGAGAAATAGGAACACTTTTACACTGTTGGTGGGATTGTAAACTAGTTCAACCATTATGGAAAACAGTATGGCGATTCCTCAAGGATCTAGAACTAGATGTACTATATGACCCAGCCATCCCATTACTGGGTATATACCCAAAGGATTATAAATCATGCTGCTATAAAGACACATGCACACGTATGTTTATTGCAGCACCATTCACAATAGCAAAGACTTGGAATCAACCCAAATGTCCATCAGTGACAGACTGGATTAAGAAAATGTGGCACATATACACCATGGAATACTATGCAGCCATAAAAAAGGATGAGTTTGTGTCCTTTGTAGGGACATGGATGCAGCTGGAAACCATCATTCTTAGCAAACTATCACAAGAACACAAAACCAAGCACCACATGTTCTCACTCATAGGTGGGAACTGAACAATGAGATCACTTGGACTCGGGAAGGGGGACATCACACACCGGGGCCTATCATGGGGGGGGGAGGGGGGAGGGATTGCATTGGGGGTTACACCTGATGTAAATGACGAGTTGATGGGTGCTGACGAGTTGATGGGTGCAGCACAGCAACATGGCACAAGTATACTTATGTAACAAACCTGCACGTTATGCACATGTACCCTAGAACTTAAAGTATAATAAAAAAAAAAAAAAAGGACTGTCTTGGCAATGTGGGCTCTTTTTTGGTTCCATATAAAATTTAAAGTAGTTTTCTTCTAATTCTGCAAAAAAGTCACTGGTAGCTTGATGGGAATCGCATTGAATCTATAAATTACTTTGGGTAGAATGGCCATTTTCACAATATTGATTCTTCATATCCATGAGCATGGAATGTTTTTCCATTTGTTTGTGTCCTCTCTTATTACTGTGAGCAGCAGTTTGTAGTTCCCCTTGAAGAGGTTTTTCACATTCCTTGTTAGCTGTATTCCTAGATATTTTATTTTTTTGTAGCAATTGTGAATGGGAGTTCTTAGAAACCTACAAAGTGGCTTAGATCCCCACACACTAATAGTGAGAGAATTTAACACCCCATTGTCAATATTAGATCATTAAGAAAGAAAAGTAATAAGGTTATTCAGGACTTGAACTCAGCTCTAGATCAGTTGGAACTGATAGATATCTACAGAATTCTTCACTCCCAAACAACAAAATATACAGTCTTTACAGTGCCACATGATACTTACTCTAAAATTGATCACACAATTGGAAGTAAAACACTCCTCAGAAAATGCAAAAGAACTGAAATGATAACTAACAGTCTCTCAGACTGCAAGCAATCAAATTAGAACTCAAGATTAAGAAATTCACTCAAAACCACATAAGTACATGGAAATTGAAAAACCTGCACCTGACTGACTCCTTGGTAAATAATGGAATTAAGGCAGAAACAAGAAGTTATTTGAAACCAATGAGAACCAAGAGACAATGTATCAGAATCTCTGGAACAAAGTTAAAACAGTGCTAAGAGGGAAATTTATAGCACTAAATGCCCACATACAAAAGCTAGAAAGAGCTCAAATTGACACCCTAACATCACAACTAAAAGAGCTAGAGAAGCAAGAACCAACAAATCCAGAGCTAGCAGAAGACAGAAATAACCAAGATCAGAGTGGAACGGAAGGAGATAGAGACACAAAAAAACCTTCAAAAAATCAATGAATCCAGGACCTTTTTTTTTTTTTTCAAAAAATTAATAAAATAGATAGACTGCTATCTAGACTAATATAGAAGAAAAGAGAAAAGAATCAAGTAGGCACAATAAAAATGATAAAGGGGATATCACCACAGACACTGCAGAAATACAAACAACAATCAGAAAATACTATAAATATCTCTATGCAAATAATCTAGAAAACCTAGAAGAAATGGATAAATTCCTGGATACATACACCCTCCCAAGACTGAACCAGGAAGAAGTTGAATCCCTGAATAGACCAATATCAAGTTCTATAATTGAGGCAGTAATAAATAGCCTACCAACCAAAAAAAGCCCAGGACCAGATGAATTTACAGCTGAATTCTACCAGAGATACAAAGAGGAGCTGGTACCATTTCTTCTGAAACCATTCCAAACAATTGAAAAGGAGGGACTTTTCCCTACCTCATTTTATGAGGTCAATATTATCCTGATACTAAAACCTGGCAGAGATACAACAAAAAAAGAAAACTTATGGGTCAATAGGTGCAGCAAACCACCATGGCACACATATACCTATATAACAAATTTGTACATTGTGCACATATATCCTCTTTTTTTTAATTAAGAAGAAATAAAGAAAAGAAAAGAATACTTCATGCCAATATCCCTGATGAACATCAGTGTGAAAATCCTGAATAAAATACTGGCAAACCAAATCCAGCAGCACATCGAAAAGCGTATCCACCACAATCAAGTTAGCTTCATCCCTGGGATACAAGGCTGGTTCAACATATGCAAATCAATAAATGTAATTCATCACATTACCTGTACTAATGACAAACCACATGATTATCTCAATAGACCTTTGATAAAATTCAACATCCCTTCATGTCAAAAACTCTTGGTAAACCAGGTATTGATGGAACATATATCAAAACAATAAAAGCCATTTATGATAAATCCACAGCCAATATCATACTGAATGGGCAAAAGCTAGAAGCATTCCCTTTGAAAACCAGCACAGGACAAAGTACTTCCCACTCCTGTTCAACATAGTATTGGAAGTTCTGGCCAGGGCAATCAGGCAAGAGAAGGAAATAAAGGGCCTTCAAATAGGAAGAGAGGAAGTCAAATTGTCTCTCTTTAAAGATGACTGATTGTATATCTAGAAAACCCCATCATCTGAGCCCAAAATCTGCTGAGGCTGATAAGCAACTTCAGCAAAGTCTCAGGATACAAGATCAATATACAAAAAATCAGAAGCATTCCTATACACCAACGATAGACAAGCAGAGAGCCAAATCATGAATGAGATCACAGTTATTTTTATCTCACAAACTGTACATGTTTTTTAGCCTTTCTTGTTTCCTGTATTGCAGATACAGTAGAAGCAAATATTATACCTCTTTTATCTTTTTCAGGGCCTAAAATTGTATTTATTTTTCAATTGAAACACATTGCTGAAGTTGTTTCGAATAGATATTTATCTCTCATATTAAAGGTGCCCAACAAGCTAAGTCGTTTTAGTCTGAAGTATTTATTTGGCTCAGGGAAGTGTTCTACTATAATTTGATTATCTCTTCTCTTTTGTTCTTTATATATTAAAGAAACCTTGTCTCCTGATCAACAATAAAACTTGTACTTGGGGCGAGGACTCATTTTCATTTAAGATCCTCAGGGAACTTTTCTACCATGAATTCTCTCTTTTTCTCCTTTCTCCAGCCTCTCTACTTCCACTTTGTATTCATTACATACATGTGCTTACAATTTATACAATCATAAAAAACCCTTTAATGGTATTTTTGTCATTTGCATATAAAAGTTAATAGGGTCAACTCTTCTGTATTTCTTTATCCAATTCAGTATACCTCATTCTGACTTCTAAAATAGCTTTCTTAAGTTTATCAATGAGTTGCTAGTTACAAACCCCAAATATTTTTAATCGTTTTATCATTTGATACCCAAAATATGTGTGAGTTTTGGGCTGTCTTTTTTTCATGAAACCTTTTTCTTTTACCTCCTGGGAAACTACTAACTTTTGCTTTGTTTCTCCTCCTATTTTTTGTGTTAGATTTCTTTTAATTTCCTTTTCAGGGTTATCTTCCTTCACTTTACTCAAATGTCAGTTTGCCCAGAGTTTCATTTTTGTTTGTTCTCTTTACTTTAAATATTCCCTATGTAAATATATTTAATTCTATATTTTCAAGTGGAAAATGATTTCTAAATTTATAGCTAATGCAGGGTGACTCTGCTGAGTTTTAACAGCCTCTTAAAATAATTTTGTGTTCAGTTGAAAATAACAGGTAAAAATGGAAATGATTCTCTGCAGTCATTCCCTGCAAGCAAACCTGCTTATCCCTTTTTTCCTAAATCTTGGTGACTGGTACTTTTTGGCAACTGGTTTTCTAAGCAATCACCCAGGTTCATTCTAGATTTTCCTATTTCAACAGCCCGAAATCCAAATGGTACTAAATGATCCTGAGTTTTACTCAGTTAATAATATTTAAAACCTTCCACTCTTAATCACATTTCTAATGCCCTGTAGCATTCATGAGGTCAAATCACTGATGACGTAAACACTTCCTCAAAGGCCCCATCTCCCAAGGCTGGTGCAATGGGATTTTTAGGGAACAAATTCAGACTGTAGACCCTTGGTATATCTGACTCATTTTTTACAACAAAGTGTGGAAACACCTTTTCCAAGAAGGCGTGCCTGATATCTAGCTGCTTCCATTTCCCATAGTATGGTTTGGGTTATCAATAATTACCTTGGGTTTCCATGGTACCTTGGGGAAACCATTATCAGAGTTTTGTGGCATGATATTCATTACTATTGATGTTTTTTTCTTTGCATTTCTATCCATGTGTTTCCCTACTAGGTGCCGAACTGTTTAATGAGATTAAAGTGTCTTTTTAAAACAACTTATCTTGAAATAATTTTAGGCTTATACAAAAATTACAAAAACAGTTCACCCAATTTCTTCTCTTCATGCTAACCTGTCTCATAACATAATATATTTATCAAAACAAATAAACTAAAGATTTTATTAAGATTTCTGCAGTTGTTTCCCTAATGGCTTTCCACTTTGGATCTCTTAATGGCAAATTAGCCTCCTATTTACTTAGCAGATTGTAGCTTTTTCTGTCTGCTAAGTCACACTTAAACTAGTACTCAATCTTTCCAATATGCTTCATATTTCCCCTTCACTGTTAATCTTTTCCTGTTCTGTGTTTCTTTCCTGATTTAGACAATTGTATTTCCGTAAAATATATAATTTGGGTTCCTTGGTGGAGGACAAAATTGCCACATGTGATCAATCTACCATGGACAGTTAATAGCCCAATTATGTAGGATATTACAGAATAAATATGAGGTTGGTTTGGTGATAAAACAGATAAAAATGGGCTAAGAGCTAACTTGTTACATTTGAGTGAGTTACTAAAGAAACAAGAATCTGACAGGATCCAGGAAATGAGATTTTGTTTGTAAAGTTGATTGAAAAAAATTATAAATCACATTGGGAATCCATATGGATAAGTCATCTACATATATAGCTCGTATCTGTATCGATAATGTATCCATCTATCACGAATCTATTACTAATGCCCTCTTGAAGTTGAGGACATAGAGGAAGATAATTGAATCTGTTATTCATTTTCATATGTAACAGTGAGTAGCAGTGTAGAAAGCCTTTCTCATTCTATCCCTCATTTGGTAATGGTTTTTCTACAAGCAGTATTTAAATCATTAAAGAACAGAGAATAGAAACAGAGCAAGAGAAGCTGCTTTACAAGTGAAACAAAGTACAACCATTTAGTGCAAGGGTTGGCAAACTTTTCCTATAGAAGCATAGAAAGTAAATATTTTCGGCTTTGCAGGTTATGTGTGTTATCTGTTACAATTTTTCAGCCTTGCCATTGTAGCAGGAAAGCAGCCAGAAGTACCTAAACAGATGGGCATTACTGTGTTCAAATAAAACTTTATTTATAACAGCAGGCAGAAGGCTAGATTTGGCCCAAGGTTGGTAGTTTTCTGACTCTTAATTTAGAAAGAACAGATTATGTACAAGAAGGAATCATTTCCAAAGTGCACAATAATTTCAGGACAACAGCCTGGATGCCAGAAGCACTTAAAGTCCAAGTGCTCTGTCTCTTAATTCACTATTTGCCATACTTTCTCATAGAAATAAAAACAAACCGGTTATTAATAAGCCACAAACTTCCAGCAATAATTTAAGTGACACTGAGGGATCTTAAAAGCTATCAAATAATTATCTTACAAAAAAAAAATGAGAAAACAAGAAATACCAACAATAACAAAAAAACCTCAGCACACCAAAATAATTTCACAGGAAAATGCTACCAATGCTTCAAAGATTAAGTAGATCCAATAATACATTCTAAATCACAGAAAATGAAAAAAACTTTTAAGTAAATTCTATGAAAACAATATAAAGTTGATCATTAAATAAGATAAGGAAGGCACCAAAAAATCCACCTAATTCGTAGATAACGATCTTATTCTTTCAAGGAATGACTTCATGTTGTCCATTTGTCAATGAGAATATAAAATGACTAAAATTTGTGTGTATTTTTTCACTATTTATGTTTGTTATCTAGCACTTGACCAGGAAGAAAGGACCAAAGAGAGACAACATTTTCTCTTATATACATTGTTTGCACATTGCTCCTTAACACGTCCAGCAAACAGAGCATCACCATGAAATTCTCTATTGAGCAGTAAAGAGAGACAGAGAGAGAGAAGAAAGAAGAAACAACAGTCTGGAAGTAGCTTTTTGTCTGTCACCACTATTCACTATTGAGATGGTAACTATAGTAAGTGGTAGGTGGTAGCACTAGAGCACTCTAATTTGTGTACGGGATTTGGGATTTGGGATGGAGGAGGAGAAACTATTATATAGTAAGGATAAAATTGGCCCTAAAGTCTTTCTTCATCCTATAATATGTTGAAGATGATAGTACTGTCATAACAAATTAGTCTTAGATGCTTTGAGCAAAATACATAACATGGAAGAAGTGAGCGAACTAGCACTACCTTTAGGGGAAATTCTGTAATTGCCTAAGTATAAAACCATTTCTAAACACTTCTCTGACATTTTCTTCTAGTACCAAGACTTTAGCTTATGTAAATAACTAAAAACGTTTGAAATCACACAATTATGTAATTGATGGAATTAATTGTTGATAAACATAAATTATTTCTCAAAATGATGAATCTGGCCATTAGCCAATCTTGTATGTTATATTCTGAAGTTCACTCTTCAGTTTTCTATATATAGGATAGTTGTGAAAATTGAGTGGAAGCCTTGGCCACACAAATGCAAACTGTGAATTGGGTTGAACACTTCAGAGAATGTAACAATATAGACACAACATTAACAAGATTTAATTGAAGCGAATATGGGGAAGCCTCTGAAAGAAAAAAATGGTAATGGTTTTTAATAAATTAGTCAAATACTTTAAAATAAGCTTAGTAGAGTTGAACAATAAGTTTTTGTTTTGTTTTGTCTTGAGTTTTAATAGCTATAAAAGGAGAGAGGGATTGTCATGCTGCCATGAAATGGATATAAACAATTTTCAGCTGAGACACTGACCCAAAAGTAAGTTTTCCATCAACAAGAATTGAAAGCAGTCCTTGATTTATGGCATCCAGCAGAGACTGCAATCACAGATAGCACAGCCAGGAAAAGAACACTCATTATTTTAGAGAGTCAAAGAATTGTGGGATTGCACAGACATTACTCTAATAAACATTTTTATCACTTATGGGAAGAAGCTGCTCTCCCTGGTAATAGCAATGATGAGTACTTAAATTAAGGATAACTTTAAATTGGTGAAAACAAACATCTACATAAAGAATAAAGAGTAAATAATAAAAGACTGAAAATAAAGGCCACAGTCCACGGTAATCAGAGATGGTGAATGAGTCACTTGGGACCTCCCAAAAGAGATCAGCAAATCTGAATCCAAGTGGTGTTAGAATAAAGACCTTTTGATTGATCATATTTGATTAAAGCTTCCATCAGTTTCTTAGAGAAACATAGAAAATATAAATCAGGAAAACAGAAAAGCTATCAAATAATTATCTTACAAAAAATGAGAAAACAAGAAATACCAACAATAACAAAAAACCTCAGCATACCGAAATAGTTTCACAGGAAAATGCTGCCAAAGCTTCAAAGATTAAGTAGATCCAATGTTACATTCTAAATCACAGAAGATGAAGAAAAACTTTTAAGTAAATTCTATGAAAACAGTATAAAGTTGATCATTAAATAAGGTATATATACTGAAATATTTAGGAATAAGTTGTCATAATGATCCAGAAAAAGAAAAAGTATCTCTCTCTCTTTGTCAATCATTGATTGACCTAGGTGATGATATATGGGTATTAATTATATTATTCTTTCAGTTTTTTCTGTATGTGTTACATTTCCAAAAAGAGTCTTGGGAAATTGATATATTAATATTTATTTGAATTTTTGTGCATTTCTCTTTGAAATGTTGTGTGGGCTGGTCTCAAACTCGTGTGCTCAAGTGATTCTCCTGCCTCAGCATCCTGAATAAGCTGGGACTACAGGCATGCACCACTGCACTTGGCTTTGTACATTTTAAAGCCATAGAAGCCAATATTCTAAGAAAATTTTAGAAAGAACTCTGATATATATAAACAGTCATAATAACTTTTCTGGGCTGAAGCATGTCTACTCATGCAAACGCTCATCTGTTTCTTAACTCACAGTCTCTCTAAGACAGCTCTAAGAAATGCTGCATCTTTGGAAACTACTTAAAAATAACATTTCCATTCTGTTACACAGTTAAATATGGTAGTGAAACATGAGGTCTTTGTAGATATATTCTCTATAAAATATTTTTAAATTGTTAACATTTTGACACTTAAAGGAATGTACTACAAGTTTGGGAAAATAGTCACTTAGAAATACCACTATTTATTTGGCATCTAATGTGTGACTAGTACCATCCTCATTAATGTGTGACTAGCGCCATTCTAATTATTTTGCATGAATAACCCATAAATCAAAGAATACCCATGTACATTATTAATTAATTTTAAAATAAATTTGGCAGTAAATAACAGAGCCAGGATTCAACCAATATCTGTTTCTTTCAGAATGTTGTTCTTATCAATGCATACATATGAAGAAATTTGAAATTTTCCAACATATCAGGATGTAGGGTTATAGAATATAACTTATAATCTACCAAATATACTATACTAACAGGGGATAGAATTAAAGTAGATTACTTCCACTCTATCTAATAAATTTTAATTTTACTTAGGAAAGAACCTGTCTTCTGAGGTTATGAGGTTATCCCTATAGGTAAAAAAAATAATGACAGAAATGTTTGAATGAGAAGTTCAAGTAGTTTTATAAATGGCCTTCAGCACAGTTAATTTCCCCAAACTAAGATGTCAAAACTGAATAGGTTCCACTTTTTAATTTTTCAATTCTCTCTCTCTGTGCCTTTTTTTTTTTTCTTCTCTTCTTATTGAGACAGAGTCTTGCTGTGTCATCCAGGCTGGAGTGGAGTGGCATGATCTCACTGACTGCAACCTCTGCCTCCGGGGTTCAAAAGATTCTCTTGCCTCAGCCTCTGTAGTAGCTGGGATTATAGGCACTTGCCACCAGGCCTGTCTAATTTGTATTTTTAATAGAGACGGGGTTTCACCATGTTGGCCAGGCTGGTCTCCAACTTCAGACCTCAAGTGATCCTCCTGCCTGGGCTTCCCAAAGTTCTTGGATTATAGGCGTGAGCCACTGCTTCCAGCTTTTTCTTTTCAATTCTCATACTTTACTATTATCTTCCAGATCATCACCACCGTCTAAATATTCCAAATTAAGATAGACAGGACAGAAAGTTTTATTGATATTTGTTCATAAATTAAATTCACTAGACACAACAGTGAATTACATTGACATCACAAAAATATTCACAACTTCTACCCTTATTCTATTTAATATTTATTTAATCTACCACTTCAATAAGTAGAAATTGCAAATAGAGTGAAATAACTCTTGTCTCCTTTTCTGCCTCTCCCTCTCACACACACAACCTGGAATTCTAGCAAACATAAGCTTCAGTAAATAAATTTGGTAGTACATGACAGACAGAGCCAGTATTAGTGTTTAGATTGCACTTAGTATTTTAGATTGTTGTTAATTGTATCTTTACTGCTGTTTAAGTATTTAGTATTAGTATTTTAGTATTGTCCCTTAGTATTGTTGATTGTTGTTAATTGTATCTTTACTGCTGTTTAATTTGCTGGGAAGAATGAGCTTTTAAAATATATAAATTAAGCTGGTCAGATTCATTTTATACGTATTTTATCCAGAGCTAAAGATCATTTTGTTTTCCACCCTTGCCAACTAAGTGTAGAAAAGTGGTTTCTAAACAACAAAGAAATGGGGGTAATATAACAACCCAAAGAAAGTATCCTTAAAGAGCCTGTGGAGCATCTGAAAAATATTGATCCTAGAAAGCAAATGAAAGAGCACATTGATCTTGGAAGAAAAAAAAGGTGGTGAGAACCATGAAAACAGCTGGAGAAAAGTCTTAGCAATAAAGAAGAGCACACCTAACTGACAGACTTGAAGGAAGACTGAAAATGTGAAGGTACAGGAAAATGTTAAGGTGAAATAGAAAGATCATCTTAAAAGTATAAATCAAGGTCCTTAGTGAATAATAATGCATGTGGGTTTTAAGAAAAACACTTTAATTGGGGAAAGTGATAAACAACAGATTTTAATTCCAGCTAAGCCTCCAAATAGAGTGAATTTCAGAAATCACTAAATCCCAGGCACTCAGTTTTTATACATGTAAAAAAGAGTAGTGATAACAAAGTTCCAGTCACAGGATTGCTATAATGACCCTTTGGGGAGTTTCTGAAGCATGTCTTTGAATTCTTCTCCCAAAGGGATTCTGTCTTAGGCAATGTTAGGTTTGGCATCCATTAAACCAAACAACTGCTAAGGTACAAATAGCCAGCATACTTCTTAAAATATGCTCTATAAGAAAATTAGAGAATCATGGAAAATCCCAAACTGAATTGAGAACAACAGAATAAGGTAAACTTCTCTTAATAGAAAATAAAGAAAACTGAATTGAAATTCTCCTCTATATTTTGCGTTTTACTTTGTATTTTATGGACTACTCCCTAATCACACACACACACTTGTTATTTAATTCATTAGTCCATAACGTAGTCTCAAATCTCTCATGTAATCCCACCTCCACCCTTACCACCAAACAATAACCTAGATTCAGTGAGAAAGTTCTCCTAATTTTACCCATTATCTCTCAGATTTTTCCTGTCCCAATCCACACAGCTAATGTCTAGATCATGCACTCACAATTTCTTGTCTGGACTAGTGTAATTATTCCCTACTTTTTTCCTCCACCTAAATTCTATGTGTCTAATCCATTTTCTGTATTACCAGAACAATGTTCTTTGCAAACATCACAAACACTTGCTTAAAACCTTTCAGTAGCTCTCAACTTTCTACAGGGTTGTCTCCAGAGAAAACTTTTTATACTGTAGGAGTGACTGAATGATGTGTCAAAAACTCAATTTACTTACTCAAAAACAACATTTTTATGAAATGAAAGAAAATGGAATAGACCAAAAGCAATATAATATAAAAGACCCGGGTACCCGTTACCCAGTAAAATGTAATATTTTTGTGAGATTTTAATTTTTACGTGTTTATATTTGAGTAATATAAAATATTTTGCTATGACTTATGTTTAAGAAAAAGCTTCAAGGACACTTCTGTAGATCATATAGATCCCCTCATAATCTTACTTTTCATGTATCTACAGCCCAACACCTCAAAGTTTCAGCCATACTTTAGTTGAATAAATAATCCACACTCTTTCACATCTTGGGACAACCTATATAATTGTCCCTTGCTGAAATGTTTCCCCTTTCACTTTCCTGTCAACTTGGGAAATGCCTACTCAGTTTTCTGTATGCAACTCAAATATCATCTCCTTTGTGAACCTTTCAGGAACCCTCCTCCTCATGGTCCCTAGTGCCCCATCTTCAGGGGTTGTTTTGAACTGGTCTAAAATATTAAGAGTTTGGTGATGCAAAACTATTAGGTTCTTTTCGTTTGATCTCTAACAGCATGAGATAGGCAAATAGATGCATATTTTTTAATAACCTGAAACTAGACTACAAACAATCTCTCCAAAAACCCTCGCTTTCTGTTTTTTTGGGGGGTACTCTGATAGAAGGTTACCTAAGACAAAAGTTGCATTATTCATGTTGTGTATACGGGGCACCAGGACTCCTCTGAACTGGTTTGTTTGGAATCAAGCCTGGAGAGCAATGCTTCAGTGTATAGAATATGTACAAGACTGGCTAGAGTCTTATGTCTACTAATGCATGTCAGAATGGTATCTCTAAAGATCTTTTTTTCCAGACAATATATTTCCAGTATTATTAATTTCACTAGTGAACACCCCTTTCCAACAATCATTCACTAATAAGCCATTATTTTACAAATGAAAACCAGTTAGAGTCATGCTAAATAGCAAAACTTCTATTGTTAATCACGTTAAGGATACCTGAGGCTTGTATTTCAGATGAAAATGTAGCTGCCAATCCTGGACTATGAATTCTGGATTAGGACAATTCCTTAAATGGTAATTTAAACAATTTTTATCTGATATCACACTGTCAATAGCTGACATATTTTGAAATAAATCACACACGTTGTTACACTAAAAATTGTAATTAACACATCTTGGCTATTGGAAGTCAAATTTAGTATGTTTTTTACAATGAATTTACCTCACAGATACACAGGTAATGATGAGTATAAAACATCCACAATCCAACATTTTTGTATATTCAGGGGGAAATCGTTTAATGAGAATATGGTTACGAGTGAAAAGAACATGGCTTAAAATTCATAAACAAAAAAATAGTTTATCCTTAATTTCCAAAGAATAATGTATATTTTACTGTTCCACTTATTGTAATTGGGGCAGAATGTTTAAACGGAATGCTGTTTTCTCCACTTCTGAAAATGTTTTCCACAATATAAGTTTAAGAACATCAAAATGTCTATGAACTTCTCACTTTTGTGTGCAGAATTAGAAAGCTTCCAAGAAATTTATTCCTATTTCTTGGTAGATCCATAAGTCAGATGACAGTTGTAAAAAGAGATCAAAGACAGTGAAATGAAGTGACTGATGAGTAAATTTCTTTAGAGAAAGTTGTTACCCTAAACACAGTTCTCAGTCCTTCTTTGAGGAAAGGGAAGGAGGTGGTAGTCTATGGAAAATTCTGTTTAGGTGCCTAACTCATAATTGAGGTCAATAGACAGTGGACTACTGAATA
Organism: Theropithecus gelada; assembly: GCF_003255815.1. Taxonomy (NCBI): domain Eukaryota; kingdom Metazoa; phylum Chordata; class Mammalia; order Primates; family Cercopithecidae; genus Theropithecus; species Theropithecus gelada. The sequence continues at coordinate 142,869,365 of NC_037670.1, forward strand.
CGTCTAGAGGCAAAGGAAAAGTGAGTTGTTTTGGTGGCAGAGCCAGAGAGTGAGGGCTGCTGCACTGTGTTGAGGAAATGTGATTAAAAACAAAATCTCAGCCAGGCATGGTGGCTCACACCTCTAATCCCAGCACCTTGGGAGGCTGAGGCAGGAGGATCATTAGAGGTCGGAAGTTCAAGACCAGCCTGGCCAACATGGTGAAACCTTGTCTCTACTAAAAACACAAAAATTAGCTGGGAATGGTGCCAGGCACCTGTAATCCCAGCTACTCGGGAGGTTGAGGCAGGAGAAATGCTGAAACCCAGGAGGTGGAGGTTGCAGTGACCCGAGATCTCACCACTGCATTCTAGCCTGGGTAACAGAGCAAGACTTCATCTCAATAAATAAATAAATAATAAAAATCCCAACCCAGAAAACTTCTCTAAAATGATAGGAGACAAATAAAATAGTTTTGTTGTAAAATATACATTAAACCAGAATACAAAGCATATCATAGGCAATCCACTGAAAACAGTAAATCCAGTAAATCTCTAAGGAGGTTGCAGAGACAGAAAGAAATCTTACCTTTTTACATAGACAAGCAGAAAGGATTCATTACATATGCGTTTGAAAGAAAAGCAATAACAAGTCTTCAAGTAAGAGGACTTGACAGCATAGCAAACTCACTTGGTAATTAGGCTGACCAGCTGTGGTAGCTAATAGGCTTTAAAAAAAAAAAATTCTCATATGTGTGACAGAAGACAGTTTTGCAATGTCATGCTAGGTGGTGCACCAAGTTGTAGTAGGCTCCTGTCCCGCCACTGGGAGATAGGGCTCTAGCTTCCTTGATTCCATTTTAAACGGGTGCCTCACAGGTCCTAAAGAGTGAGATTCCTGGGTTATAAAGCTGGAATTAGGTTTACTTTTAAAAAGATTTATATATATCTCAAAGCCACAGGGAAAGAATATGCAAGTACATATTTTTGAAAGAAAGTGTTCTGGAAAAAAAAAAAAAAGTGGAAGGGTATGTCTCCCTACATGAGGGAGAGTTATTATTTTTTTCTTCTTAGTTACACCTTCTCCTTACCATTCAAATTATCCTGCTTGCCTTTATCCTTGTCTGTCAGGACAAGGAATGGGTGAATGTTTCCTGTTGACCAGATGTGACTGAGAGAGAGAAATCCACGTGGAGTATGTTCTATCCTATAGGGTCCTGTTGGAGAGGATGAGGCAAGACCTCAGAAGAAAGGCTTGAAAGCATCTTGATGCCCAATGGCTACAGAAGGAGCTCCGAGAGGCGCCCAAATCAGAGGTGCTTTCTGCCCACCTGAAGAAAGTTTTTCAGAGAAGGCCCACAGGAACATTTTACTGATGGAGAAAGTTAACTTGTCCCACCTAGTATGGCCATCCAGGAAAGCTACTTTAGATATATTCAAGGACCAAGAGTGTGAAACCAGGCAGCTGCATAGGACCTGACTTATCCTTTTATTTTTCCTTTCTCTTGAGGTGTTGAACATGGCTAGGAACACATCAACTGCTGATCAATGGAGAAGAGGCCTAAGGAAGAGAGTAGAGAACATGCCCTTCCTGATGGCAGACCCCAGGCTGAGCAAGACCCAAAAAGATGGGGGTAGTCATTGCTCCTCATATTGATGGGAAACTCCTGCTAGCACAGGTACTCTACACATTTATTTTTATTTTGATTTTCTTATTATAAATTTAACCCATATTCATTATATAAAATATAAAAAGAAAGAGGAAAAAATGACAATAGAAATTACTGTGTATCCTCATAATAAATTATTTATTCTTTAACATTAAATGTTGATTCCACTATCCCTACAATTATATATTATCCTATTCTTTATTTAAAAATATGGAATAATAGTTACAAGTATATACTTAGGGCCTTCCAAACTGAGCTCAGCTGTTTTAATAGGTGTATGACATTGAGTAACGTACTGATTTTCTCTTTTCCTCAATTTTCTAACATATAAAAGGAAGCTAGTACAACCTACATAATCAGGTTGCTGTGACTATTAGTATGAAATTATATGTGAATAATTTGTCACAGAGCCTGATATATAATATTTAGTCTGAACTGAAAGTTGTTGTTATTCCCAGATTGCAAGAATTTTTCCACATACTTGAATACTTGAATATAAACTATTCCACATAGTTGAATATGGAATATTAACAAATGTGCTAACCACTCCACTACATCCTCAATTATAGATTTAGTATAAATTAGAAATTTTCTTTTTATAAAAATTCCACTGTAATTTGTGTGCTTCTTAACATTATATATATATTTTCTGCTCATCTCTTGTTACTTCTCTTGGATTATATACTGTGACTATGTCAAAGGATAATAAGAATTCTATAGTTTTTTTTTTTAATAGTGTTTTTATCCTTTATTCCCACATAGAATTTTATATAGGGCCTGCCCCACATTAGCTACTGATCAAAGATTTAAGAATATAATAAACTAACATATGCCCCTCAGCACATGGATCACTCTCAGAGATAGACCATATGTTAGATTACAAAACAAGTCTTAAAAAATTCAAAAAAAATGAAAAATTTTTTTCAAGTACCTTGTCAGATAACAATGGAATAAAACTAGAAATCAGTAATAAAAAGAATTTTGGAAACTATACAAACACGTGGAAATTAAAGAATTTGCTACCGAATGACCAGTGGGTCAATGAAGAAATTAAGAAGGAAGTTTTAAAACTTTATTGAAACAAGTGAAAACGGAAATAAAAGGTTCCAAAACCTATAAGGTACAACAAAAACAGGTAAGAAGAGAGTTTATCGCAATAAGTGACTACATCCAAAAAGTAGAAAACTTCAAATTAACGACCTAACAATGTATCTTAAGGAACTAGAAAAGCAAGAGCAAACCAAATCCAAATTAGTAGAAGAAAAAATAATAAGGATCATAGCAGAAGTAAATAAACTACTAAAAATACAGAAAGTCAAATGATAGTGTTTTGAAAAGATAAACAAAGTCAACAAACCTTTAGCAAAACTAAGAAAAAAGGAAGTAGATTCAAATAAATAAAAGCAGAGATGAAAAAGTAGACATTATAACTGGCACTACAGAAACTCAAAGGATCATTAGAGACTACTGTGAGCAACTCTATGCCAATGAACTGGAAAACCTAGAAGAAATGGATACATTCCTAGACACCTGCAACCTACCAATATTGAATCATGAAGAAATAAATAACAATAACAAGTAACAAGATGAAACCATAATAAAAAGTCTGCCAGCGAAGAAAAGCCCAGGACTTGATGGTTTCACTGATGAATTCTGACACACATTTAAAGAGAGCTAAAACCAATCCTATCCAAAATGTTCCAAAGAAAAAGGAGAGAATTCTTCCAAAATCATCATACAAAGCTAGTATTGCCCTGATGCCAAAACCAGATAAACACACAACAGAAAAAGGAAAACTACAGGCCTGTATCTCTGATGAACATTGATCCAAAAATTCTCAACAAAATAATAACAAAGTGAATTCAGTAATACATTATCAACATTGTTCATCATGACCAAGAGGGATTCATCTCAGGGATGCAAAGATGGTTCAGCGTTTGCAAATCAATCAACGTGAAACATCACATCAACAGAATAAAGGATAAAAACGGTGTGATCATTTCAACTGATACTGAAAAAGCATTTGATAAGATTCAACATTCCTTCATGATGAAAACCCTCAAAAATTTGGGTATAAAAGGAACATAAATCAACACAGTTAAGAGCCATATGTGACAGACCCATAGCCAGTATGACACTGAATGGGAAAAAACTCTAAGATCTGGAAAAAGACAAGGATGCCCACTTTTACTACTTTTATTCAACATAGTACTGGAAGTTCTAACTAAAGCAATTAAACAAGAGAAAGAAATAAAATGCATTCAGATTATAAAGGAAGAAGTCATATTATCCTTATTTCCAGATAGTATAATCTTATAGATGGAAAAATCTAAAGACTCAACCAAGAAAACTATTAGAACTGATAAACAAATTGAATACAATTGCAGGATACAAAATCAACATTCAAAAGTTAGTAGCATTTCTATGTGCCAACAGCAAACAATCTAGAAAAGACACCAAGAAAGTAATCCCATTTACAATAGCTATGAGTAAAATAAAATACCTGGGAATAAACATAATTAAATAAGTGAAAGATCTCTACAATGAAAACTGTAACACATTAATGCAAGAAAATAAATAAAGAAAAACTAATAAAAAGATATTTCTTGTTCATAGATTGTAAGAATGAATATTGAAGTGTCCATAGGACCCAAAGCAATCTATTCAATGCAGTTCCTATCAAAATACTGATGATGTTCTTCACAAAAATAGAAATAACAATCCTAAAATTTATGTGGAACCACAAAAGACCCTGAAGAGCCAAAGCCTTCCTGAGCAAAAATAACAAAACAAGAGGGATCACATTACCTGACTTCAAATTATACTACAGTTATAATAGCCAAAACAACATAATACCAGTATAAAAGCAGACACATAGACCAGTTTAACAGAATAGAAAACCCAGAAGTAAATCCACACATCTACAGTAAAATCATTTTTGACAAAGGTGCCAAGAACATACATTGGAGAAAAAACAATCTCTCAATTAATGGTGTGGGGAAAACTGAATATCCATCTGCAGAAGAATGAAACTAAATCCATGTCTCTCACCATATTCAAAAATCAAATCAAAATGGATTAAAGACTCATAGCTAAGACATGAAAATATGAAACTCCTAAGAGAACACGTAGGGGAAACCTTCCAGTACATTGGTCTGGATAAAGATTTCTTGGGCAGTATCCCAAAAGCAGAGGCAACCAAAGCAAAAATGAATGAATGAGATCACATCAAGCTAAAAACTTCTGCACAGCAAAGGAAACAATCTACCAAGTGAAGAGCCAACTCACAGAATGGTGGAAAATATTTGCAAACTACCCATCTGACAAGGAATTAATAAGGAGCTCATCAACTCTATAGGAAATAAATTGAATAATACAATTAAAAATCAGGCAAAAGATCTGAATAGACATTTCTCAAAAGAAGACACACAAATGGCAAACAGGAATATGAAAAGGTGCTCTACATCACAGATCATCAGAGGAATGCAAATCAAAGCTATAATGAGATATCATCTCACCCCAATTAACATAGCTTTGATCCAAAAGAAAAACAATAATGAATACTGACAAGGATGTGGAGGAAAGGGAATCCTTCTGCTCTGTTGTTGGGAACGTAAATTAGAGAAACATACAGAGATTCCTAAAAAAATGAAAACTATAACTACCACATGATCTGACAATTCTACTGCTAGGTATATACCCAAAAGAAAGAAAAACATAATATTGAAGAAATATCTGCCCTCTCATATTTACTATACCACTGTTCACAATAGCCAAGATTTGAGGGCAACCTAAGTGTCCTTCAGCAAAAAAATGAATAAAGTATATATGGGCCGGGGTAGTGGCTCATGCCTGTAATCCCAGCACTTTGGGAGGCCAACTTGGGTGGATCCTTTGAGGACAGGAGTTCAAGACCGGCCTGGCCAACATGGTGAAACCCTGTCTCTACTAAAATTACAAAAATTAGCCAGGTATGGTGGTGCTCACCTGTAATCCCAGCTACTTGGGAGGCTGAGGCAGGAGAATCTTTTGAACCCAGAGGCGTAGTTAGCATTGAGTTGAAATTGTGCCACTGCACTCCAGCCTGCTCCAGCCTCAGCGACAGAGTGAGACTCTAGCTCAAAAAAAAAAAAAAAAAAAGAAAAATATAAAAGAAAAGAAAAACATGTGGTACCTATACACAATGGTTATACTTTTCAGCAACAAAGAAAAATGAGTGAGACTCTGTCATATGCAACAATATGAATATAAGTGGAGGAGATTGTGTTAAGTGAAATAAGCCAGGCACCGAAAGACAAACTTTGCATGTTCTCACTCATCTGTGAGAGCTAAAAGTTAAACAATTGACCTCATGGAGACTCACGGAGACAGAGAGTAGAATGGTGATTACAAGAGGCTGAGAAGAGTAGTGAGGTGGGGGCAATAGGAATGGTTAATGGGTACAGAAATACAGTTATATATAATGAGTAAGATTTACTATTTGATAGCATAACAGGGTGATTACAACAACAATTTTGCTACATTTTAGAATTACCCAGGGAGTACAATTAGAATATTTGTAACACAAGAGGATCATGACTGCTTGAGGTGAAGTGTCCCCTGCTACCCTCGGGTGATTATTACACATTGTATGTCTGTATAAAATATTTTATGTTCCCTGTAATTATATACACCCACTATGTGCCCATAAGAATGAAAAAGAAAAAAATTAAAAAGAAAATAATTCTACAATAAAAAACAAACTAATACATGAAGAAACGAATAGGTAAATGACTGAATAAATAAATGAAATATGTATGTAATTAAAGATTACCTTTCTTAAGATACCGCTGTATATAGTTTTCCATTATTAGATAGCCAGATCAAAAATAAATAGTTCTACAGAATTTGGATAAGATTTCATTTTCTACAAAATTTGCTAAATTTTTTTAATTGGACATAATACTGAATCAATGTTTATATGATCACAAATATAAAGTTCCCATTAAGGAATCTTTAATTTAGCACATTTAAACAACATTAACCTTACTGTAAAGCTTTCTGGAATTGGCTTGGTAATTCTATTTACAGACAGGAATGGAGAGTTAGTTTTGTTTCATTACAGAATTAGCAGTTTTACTAATGACTGGGAAATTGTTCTTGCTGAAGATGAGGGCAAACATTTTAAAACAATAATAACTGATTAATGCAGAAGTTCCTAAACTGTTTTGCACATTAACATCTCTTTGGGAATTTTTAAAAATTTCAAAACTGAGCTCCACTCCCTACCCCCACAGACCAATGAAATAATATTTCTCCACCCCAAATCAAGTAAGTCATAATCTCTGGGGATGAGACAGGGACATTCATATGTTTCACATTTATTTTTATTGAAGTATTCCAGCTAATGGCAGGCAAGTTTGGGAACTACCAATGGCTTGGTGTATGATTAAGTCTCTGGCTTATATTAGCAGTAAGAGCAGGCACTCTGAATCAATTTTAACATTCCACAAAGCACGGATAAAACTTTATTTGCATGCCTACTAAATCTGCTGTGGAGAAAAATATAACTTTGGAAATCCCAATGTGCATATTTATTATACTTTTACCATTGCCCTATCAAGCAGCAAAAGCATATTTATCTGTCATAGAAATAACCACATCTGAACAGACATTCATATAGCACATTTACAACCATTTAGCTTCCTGTTATAATACTGGATAAATAAACCCCATGAATATGGTAAGTAGCCTAGCTTACAAGATTTCTTAATATATCAGAATACTTTTTTGAATTTGAAACTTTAAAATCTCTTAAGACTTCACATTATATTTTTAATAAAGAAGAAATTAAGCTGAATTTTATCATCATTCTACTAATACTAGTGCATATCAATTTCTCATTAAATCTTCAATGAAAAAATATCCATCATAGTCAAAGGCTACAAAGTCTCAGGAGAAATAAGTATAATTTTTTTGGTGATAAATTATACAGCATGCTGAATATAGCTAATAACTTAATATCCTACATTTCAATATCACAAAGAAAGTATGTTTCTAATATTCTCATCACAAAAGTGTTAAATATTTGATGGATGGGTATGTTAATTAGCTTAACTTAATAATTCTACACTGTATTCAAAATTCATAGCTTTTTACATTTGTTGGTCGCTTGTCTGTCTTTTGAGAAATCTCTGTTCATGTCCTTTGTCCACTTTTTAACGGGGTTGTTCTTTTCTTGTTGAATTGTTTAAGCCCATTGGAGATTGTGGATATTATGGCTTTGTCGAATGCATGGTTTGGAAATATTTTCTTCCATTCTGTAGGATGATGTTTACTCTGTTGATAGTTTCTTTTGCTGTACAGAAGCTCTTTAGTTTCATTGGATCCCCTTGTTAATTTTTGTTTTTGTTGCAATTACTTTTGAGGACTTAGTCATAAATTCCTTTCCAAAGCCAGTCAGCATCTAGAAGGATATTTAGTAGGTTCTCTTCAAGGATTTTTATAGTTTTAGGTCTTACTTTTCAGACTTTAACCCATCTTGTGTTAATTTTTGTTTATGGTGATTGGTAGGGATCCAGTTTAATTATTCTGCATATAGACAGCCAGTTATCTCAAAGTCGTTTAATTAATAGAGACTCAAGACTCATTCCTCCATTGCTTATTTTTGTTGACTTTGTTAAGGATCAAATCATTGTAGATGTGTGGCCTGATTTCTGGGTTCTCTATTCCGTTCTCTTGTTCTATGTGTCTGTTTTTGTACCAGTACCATGCTGTTTTGCTTACTGTAGCCTTGAAATAATAGAAGAAGAAATGATAAATGTTTGAGGTGATGTAGATCCCAGTTACCTCAATTTGATCATTATACATTGTATGCATATATCAAAATATCACATGTAGCCAATGTACATAGCTATTATGTATCAATAAAAAATAAAATAAAAATAAAAAATACAAACCACACATTTAAAATACATACAAATAATCAATAACTGGAGCTGCAATCCCATTAAGACTTGACTGATGTCTGCTCTTGAGGCCAGGAAGAGAGATATATAATTAAAAGCTGTATGTATTGAAGAAGGGAGAATGTACAATATGTTAAGATAGTGGAGATGAAGGAATAGAAAATTCTTAAGAGAACTTAAAAAGATAGAGAAAATATCAGGATGAAGATAATATTTGAATTGAAACTTAAAGAATCTATATAATTTCATTGGTGTAGTTCATCTTCCAATTGTTGGAAACACATTCTCACCTCCGACTTTTCAATCACAGTTTTTCATGTAGCATACATACTGTAATAACTCCTAATAAGTCTAAATAAATTTAATTAAAATGCCATTTCAAGATAGAATATCTCCTGGAATAACTTATCTTTAACCATTCTATTTAGAATACTTTATAATGGAGATATAATTATCATACATGGAAAGCAAAGAAATAAATCCTCATTGTTAGTTACTTATGTTGAAATCAAAAACTACAACATCATGTCATTAAACAAAATTTTAGGTCTAATTTAACTGGCTGCTTGCCATTTGGTGACACATATCTATTTGGCACTGCTTCCATGATTGTTATGTTTTCTGATTCTTTTAATATGACACAATTGCATGTTTGTGTATTAATAATTAATTAAACTAAAAAACAGTTTTGAAGTTTCCAAGCCAATAAATTTTCACGTGTGAACCTGTAATAACAACAATAGCTAATATTTACTGAGGGTTTACTCTCTAGTCCAGGCAAGATACTAAGGGATTTATGTGCATGATCTCCTCGAAATTTTACACAAACCTAGGGAGTTAGTTATTTTAATAATCTTCATTATACATATTAATAAATGGAGGCCCAGAAGTATTGTCATTTCCAAGGTCACAGCCAATAAATAGAGACCTTAGTTTCATCCCAGGTAGAAGTTCAGTACCATGTTCTTAAGCATGACAGCTTTCTTCTACCTCTTATTTTTAGCCATAGCACAGACACCCCCATTCAAACTGTAATTTTTATCTAATTTAAATTGGACATCTGTATTCTATACATTAATTTGCATACCACTGTTGCTTATTATGGAATTAGATCTGGAAGAATTTTATAGTCTGTTTGTGAGAGACTACTTATTTATAATATTGTTCCATAGAATATGTATTATTTGGTTAAAGAAAAAGTGTATTCATCTATACATGATATATATAGGATATTTATCTACATATGGCCTCTTGACATGAACCAAAAAGTGGAAGCCTCATTTATTAGAAGATTATTATTCAACTCAGTTAAGTGCCCAAAATAATCATTTGCATGCACTATAAATGTATAATGAATGTTGAAGAGATGAGTGCGTGAATGAATGGATGAATGCTCTATCCTCTGTAAGAGTCAGTTAACAAAGCTAGTACATGCATTATTATGAGACTGTGTGTGTTTTGATATTTTGACAATTGCAGCAAGCAATTAATTTGTTTACATCCCCTTCTGCAAGGTAAAGATAGTAATTTCACTTTAAAGGAAATGGATGTGGGCATAGTTCATCATTCTTTTCTTTAGCATTCAGAGAGTAAATTCTCTACTGGCTAGGATGCTAGGATAAGAGCTGCCCCTAAAACAAGAAAATAACCATAATGTTTACTAACATTAACATGAGTAAAAAAGTAAAAACGAAACAAACACACACAAGTCAGCTGAAGTAGAGTGCAGAGATGAGAAATTTCAGTGTCAAGTAGTGCTTCTCTCCACAGTGGTTAAAATGTTCCCAGTTTGTGTGAAATCTATGATTGATTCTCTTTCACTTGGAAGAATGTTAGTATCCCCAAAGGGAGAACTGTAAGATTACTGCTATTACTAAAATCAAACATTAGGAATGAAAATCCTACCCTCTGGCAAAATAAATGTTTTAATAATCAGCTAAATATCCATATCAGTGATGCTGCTATAAGTTGTCATTGATAACAGAGCTATTTCGAATTTTAATGTCAACATCGCTCATGGCTTAGCATTACAAATTAGACAACCAAGGATCCCTGTATCCTACATCATTAAAGACAAATTCAATTCCAGAAAGCACATTGCCGTTATTTTACTATTCTGAACATATTTTCATCAGGGCATGACATTATTGGGCATGGATTTTATAGATTTTTATCTCTCTTATATTCCTATTAGGATAGAACATTTTGACAATGGCTACAAAGACCTATTTTGGTATATGTTTATAAATAATTAACAAAATTATTGTCACATTGGTGTGATACTTCTACTAAGACAAAAACTAGATTTATTTATTTTTCTGGGGCAAGAAAAATAAATAACTACAAAAAAGAGATGAAGGAAGGAAGAATAAGGGTCTGTTGTTAGATCTAGAGAACTTGAAATGAGAGTGATCTATTAAAACATTTATTATCAATCTCTCAAGGGCCACAATAAACATCTGCAAACCAATGTGCTTCAGAAACACTGTTCTGGAGAAGCACAAGTTTAAGAAATGCCATATATATAATCACCTGCTTAAGTAAATACTTTTTATTGTCTTCAGAAAAGCATCCGTCAGCTGCTGTGTTACCAGAACAAGTCAAAGTCTGTTAACATTTATTGATTCTAGTATTATGAAATGATGAAACTTCAATTTTTGTGTGAAAACAGATGACTGGGGCAAAAACAAGGGATTCTCACCAAGAAATTATCCTAGACTGACTACATTATTTCAGATATGCTTTTCTGTTTGCTGAAGGTGTGAAAATGAGCCATTGTGTGAAATGTGCAGCCTTAACCCAAGACATTTCAGTAGCAAAGACACTAAAAATAAAAGCAGAAATGTGTATCCCTCTGCTGGCATTGATAGTGTTGACTATTTTCTGTACTTGAATGATGCAGTAAGAAGCTGGTCGCCTAAATCTATTTGGGCTCTTTCTCCAATATGCTGACACTTAATTGAACCTGGCAAAACAAGTCATCCCAAATTCAAATGACCCTCTCCACATTGGAGAGGCACAAACAGGTGGAATAGCAGTTTATGTTCATTTCTGGAATATAACTGTGTGAAACCATTCCAGTGAGACTTTGCTGCAAGAAAATAAAATGAACTGTACATAAAGGGAAAGCAGGATTTAACATAGAGTGTCCATAGTGCTATAGGACCTTCTTAAGTGTATGTAAGTGAAAGAATCTGGGCCTTTGAGGTAGCACCAGAAAAGATTTTAATGTCCAGATTTTATGTCACAAACTGAAATATGTCAGATGGTAGCAATGGGGTTTCTACCCCATTGAATCAGCTAAAATGTCATCAGCGTTTTAAATGACCAAAAGCAACATAAAAAAATAAATGAAATTGTGTAAGTATAAAAATTGTATTGAGGAGAGACAAATACTACTCAAATAATGCTCTAAAATTATTTTCTATAATGGATTCTTTTCCAGCTTCAATAAGTAAACTGACATGGTGGCTTGTATTTCAGATGGATAAGCAATGACATATAAATTCAGCAAACCTTGCCTATCTGGTGAGCCAACATTCTGATGTGTACAGGCATCGACCATACAAGAAGTAAAGAAATCTTTATATAAACTATTAAATGATTGTCTTTGTAGTTGAAACAAAGCAAAGATTCATTATTTTCAGTTTTTCATGTTAATTATTTTTAAATCCCTATCTCTGGCATTTGGGAAGAGTGAGTAATTTTACTATATCAAGAGCACAAAATAGCCTTATCTACTAATGAAATTGTGCAGGAGGAATGAAGAAACAACAGATGACTCCATCACTACTAATATTTGACTTTTTAACAATTCAGAACTTCCTGAATGAAGCATATATTACATATTTACCTTTAACCACGAATGCTTCATCAAATCTCACTAAAAAATAGCATTACTTCGGCAATCTCAAATATTCAGACAAAAATATAAGATCAGGGAAGAACTTCTAAACAGTCAAACAGCCACTCTAAGTTTGCTTCATGTAGAATAAACTCCTCATAAAAGTTTGACAATAGTATTTCCAAAGTCGTGTAAATTAGTTACACTCTTAAGAGAAAATTTCCTAACATCAACTTTTAAAAAAAAGAAAACCTACACTCTGCCAAATAAGAAATGAGACATAGAAAGTCAAACCAGTAACCAAATTAATTAATTAACGTAAAAAAGCCCTCTGTGGTACACCATTGTTCTGGTATCTACCTCATTAGCCTTTGAGAGTGTGTTTATATAGTGAAGAGTATATTACATGTTCAGGTTGGAGATTTATTACTAATGTACTCACTTATTGATTTAAAAATCTTTTCTTGAGAGGGCACTATATACCAGGCACTATGAAAATGGGGAGAACAATATAGTGATTAAACCTCAGTAGATTTAATACAACAGACCTAGAGAAACCAATAAGTGAGTAAGAATGACAATGAATTTCTACCACCCTAGGAAAATGAAGCCAAAATTTCTCAATTGGTGGTTTAGAAATTTAGAAAACTTCTCAGTCAGTGGTGATTAGTAAGGAGTTAAACAGGCAACCAAGGAAGCAAGCAAGCAAACAAACAAACAAACAGGAAAGTAGAATTTCAGGGTAGGTAAAGGCTCCAAGTCAGTGACTCCAATTCCATCTCTTAGATTTTATCTCTCCTTGTGTTTCTTACAGTTCTATTACTGCTAGTGCTAACCTAAGACCCTCACAAAATATTTCCGGAATGCAGCTCTAAATTAAGTAGGTACAAAAGGCCCCTCACTTGGTCTGTCTTTATAGTTGAGACAAAATTGAGGTATTACGAAGTCCTTTCTAAATATGAATGGAGAATTACTTAGAAATAAACATGATGAATTACACACAAATATTTAGTTCAATGTCCTAAATTTAATGTCCTATTCTAATATCCATCACATATTCCTGAGGAAGACTTCTAGTTTGGTGGAGCTGGGCTCAGTGAATCCTCTTCCTCCCACCAAAAACGATAAAACTAAACAAAATTGTTAAAGATGACCATGATAGAAGTCTTGAAATTCATCACAAGTCTACAAATAATTAAGAATCATTTATTTTTAAAAAGATAATGAATCTCAGGTAAAACACAGTTAAATCTACTGCAATTTAGCCCACGACTACTCCTACCCACCACTCATTTCCTTCAGAGCAGTAGTTATACCAGGACAAGGCAGGCCAAGAAAATGAAGGATGTTGATGTTACAGGGCACTGACTTGATTTGGAGAAGCCTTGAGAAACCTCATGTCCAGGATCTTTGTTAAAAAATAGAAACTGAGATAGCAAAACAAACGATAACAGCAACAACAAAAATCCAAAACAAAATAGCTTCTATTGCTCTAATTTTATTCCTATGATATATAATTTTATTCCTATGATATTTATACCTAGGATAAAATCCTATGATTTTAATCCTATGATATATTATCAAATCAGTTTTTAAAATTTCATTTCATATAATTTTATTTTAAATCACTTAAGAAAAGATATAAATATATTTATGCAGTCATTTATATTTGTCTATGTGATTACAGACTACCTTTATTTTTTATGTGGTTTGATATAAATATATACATACTGATATGTCAATATCATATATGCATATCAGCATATTTATGTATATATACATAGTTTTCTATACATACACATACACACAAACCAGAAGAAAATTAAAATGGAACACTAGAAGATATCTATTTAATACAAATTACAATAGTAAAGAAGGAAAAGAGGAACAAATAGATATGAGATATACGGAAGACAAATAGTACTTTTGCAAATGTATAGCAAATCATATCAAAAATTACATTGAATATAATTAATTAAAAGGCAGAGAATATGAGGCTGGACTTAAGCCAAAATAAGATCCATGTGCATACCGTATTCAAGAGATACATTTTAGTTTGAAAGACACAAACTGGTTGAAAGTAGAAGTCCACTATTGTGTTGCTATAAATACCTGACTGGGTAATTTATAAAGAAAGGTTTTATTTGGCTCATGGCTCTGCAGGCTTTAAAGAAAGCATAGTTCTGGCATCTGCTTCTGGTGAGGCCTCAGAGAGCTTACAACCACGGTGGAAGGCAAAGGGGAGCACCAAATTACATGGTGAGAGTGGGAGCAAGAGAGGGAGAAGGCGGAGGTCCCAGACTCTTTTAAACAGCCAGACCTTGTGTCAAGTAGCTAAGAGAAAATTCAGTTATCACCAACGGGATAGTGCTAAACTATTTATGAGAAATTCACCCCCATTATCCAAACATCTCCCACCTGGTCCCACCTCCAACATTGGGAATCACATTTCAACATGAGATTTGGAAGAAACAAATATTCAAACCATATCAAAAAAGATAGACAAAGATATACACTATGTAACAGTAAACATAAGTGATCTGGGAGTGCATGCAAATATAATAAAATATAGACATTAAGAAAAAGCTATTACTAGAGAAAGAGAAAAATATTTTATACTGATTAAAAGGTCAGTTATTATTGGGAATGTATGTGTGTACATATATATATATAAAAAAACATACTGAACAATAGAGACTCTAAATACATAAAGCAAAAACTGACATAATTAAAGGGAGAAATAGAGAATTTAACTCTGATAGTTATAGATTTCAATAACCTATTTTTAATAATTAATAGAAAAACAAGACAAAAATTAGCAAGGATATGAGATACTTGCAATTGATAGAACTGATATTTATAGAACACTACACCTAAAAATCATAATATGTATTTATGTCAAGTGCACATGAAACATTTCTCAAGATAGAGCATACATTATACCGTGAAATAGGTCTAAATATATTTAAAAATTTGAAATCATGCAAAGCATATTCTCTGATTATATCAGAATTAGAAAAAAAACAACAAAAGAACATTTGGGAAATCCACAAATATTTGAAATTAAGCAGTACACTTGTTAATAGCATATGGATAAAAGAACAAACAAAAAGAAAAAGTGGAAAATATTTTGAAGTGAATGAAATAAAGTCACAGCATATCTCAATTTATAAGAAACCATTAAAACACTGCTAAAAAGGAGATTTATAGCTATAAACACCTATAATAGAAAAAAGAAAGATATTAAGCAAGTAATCTAACTTTTTACCTTAAGAAATAAGGAAAGAAGCCCCTTATTGAAGGGTGGAGAAAGAATCTCTGAAAATCCACTCCTCCATAAAAGCAACAAAAATGTTTGCCAAAAAAAAAAAAAAAAAATCAAAGTCAATGTTTTTCAGAATTCTGGAAATTAAAAAAAGTCGTGCAACCATTTGAACAGTATTTATTTCTGATAAAAATGCTGAATCTAGATAAGAGTACATTTTGTGGTGGTTTAATTTGCCACATTCCCACCTTCTCTTCTACACTTCATGATAGCTTCAAAAACCAACAGTTTAACAATCACAATAACCATGAAAACAGGCAGTGAAGGAAAAGGTAAAGTTTAAATTGCCTAACCAAGCATTGGAGGTATGTCTCAACATTAACATAGAGCTACTTAGCAAAGATTCATAGACTTACTTGTTTAAGGCATGTGAGAAAATCTCTGTTCGACCATCAGGCAAACCAAGCAGAGATGTCAGAAGCTACACACAGAATATATAGTTAACAATAGCTTGTTGTATATTTCAAAATAATTGTAGGAATGAAATTGAAATGTTTCTAACACGAAGAAATAACCAATACTTGAGGTGATGGATACCCCAATTACCCTGATTTGGTCATTACACATTGTATGCTTGTATCAAAATATCACATGTACTCCACAAATAAGTACAATAATTGTGTTTACATAACAATTGAAAATTTTTGAAAAGTTAAAAATATACAAATTATGCAGAATTAGTCCAGAAGAGTAATAAAACAGTTAAACAAACATCAAATGGCAACAACAAATAGCAACAATGGCAACCCCTGGCTGGGTGGTCTAATACTGAGTTATCAGATTAAGTTACAGAAGTGTTCAGTTTCAAAGGTTTTCAAGACATGCAAAGAAACCAGAATGTATGGCCATGTAGTGTGTGGGAGGGAAGATTAACAGAACTGTACCAGAGGAAGTATTGACATTAGATTTACTAGACAAAGACTTTAAATGAACTACTGTAAATATGTTCAAACAACTAAAGAAAACCATGTGTAAAGAACTAAAGGATTGGCTGGGCATAATGACTCATACATGTACTCCTAGCACTTTGAGAAGCTGAGATGTGTGGATCACTTGAGCCCAGGTATTTGAGACCAGCCTGGGAAATCATGGCAAAACTCCAACTCTCAAAAAAAGTATGAAAATTATCTGGGCACGGTGGCATATGCCTGTAGTTCCAGCTACTTGGAAGGCTGTGGTGATCACATGAGCCTGGCAAAGGTGAGGCTTCAGTGAGCTATGATCACACCCCTGCACTCCAACCTGGGTGACACACCAAGACACTGTCTTAAATAAATAAATAGAATAAATAAATAAAGGATTATATGAGAATGGTGTCTTATTACATAAACAATAATAAAAAAGGTAAATATCATTTGAAACAAAGAACTACATTGAAATTTTGAAGTAAAAATGTTAAATAATTGAAATTAAAAATTTTACTTGAGTGATGCAAAAGCATATGTGAGTAGGCAGGAGAAAGAAACTATGAATTTAAGTAGAGGCTAATCAAAATTATCCAGTCTGAGAAATGAAAATAATAATGAATGAAGAAAAATAGAGAACCTCAGAGTCCCACAAGGACATCATCACTGTGCTAACACATATATCATGTGACTCTCAGAAGGAGAGAAGAAAGATAAAAATGTAGAAATAATATTTGAATAAATAATGACAAATAGCTTCCTAATGGAAGAAAAATATTAACCTACGAGTTAAAAACAACAACAACAACAAAACTTCAGGTACTATGGATTTAAGCAAATCTAAATTTAAACATATTATAATCAAACTGTCAAATTCAAAAACAGAAGATCTTAAAAGCAGCAAGAGAGAAACAACTCATCGGGGATGAAAGTCTTCAATAAGATGAACATTAACTTCTGATCAGAAGCTATGAAAACCAGAAAGCATTGGAATGACATACTAAAAATGTTAAAACCAATCTATTGTAAAAAAAAGAATTATATATCTACATAACTATGTTCCATAAAAGGAGAAATTAAGACATTTTCAGCTTCACAGAAACTGCATATAATAATCTCAAGTGATGTGGAGAAAGCATTTGACAAAATCCAGTATTTTTCATAATAGCACTCAATAAACCAAGAAGGCAAATTATCTAAATTGATGAGATATTTATATAAAGCATACAGCTAACACCATACTGAATAGTGAAACACTTAAAATTTTCTGCTTCAGATCAGAAACAAGACAACGATGTCTCTTCTTGTCAATTATATTCAACATTTTATTGGAGGTTCTAGCTAGAACAATTATACCAGAAAAATCAACAAAAAGCATCCAGATTTCAAGAAATAAAACAGTCTCTATTCATAGAGATATGGTCTTGCATATATAAAATCTTTGAAAATTCACTAAAAAACCTATCAGAACTAATAAATGAGTTTATCAGGTTACAGGATGTAGTATCAATATACAAAAATAAATTTTATTTCTATATACTGGCAAAAAACAATCTGAGAGTAAATTAAGAATATAATTCCATTTATAGTAGCATCAAAAATAAAATAGTCATTAATTTAACATAAGAAGAGCAAGACTTTCATCTGTGGACTACAAAACATCTTTAAGAAATTAATGAATTTCTAAATTAATAGAAACATGTCTTGGTGTTCATACATCAGAAGACTTAATAACGTCAAGATGGCAATACTCATCAACTTGATATACCTATTCAGTGCAATTCTTATCAAAATCCCAATTCACTTTGTTACAGAAATTGACATACTGGTATTAAAATTCATATGAAAATGCTATGATCCAGAATAATCAGAGAATCTTGAAAAAGAAGAACAAATTTGAAGAGTTTATACTTTTGATTTCTAAACTAAGCCATAATAAACAAGATCACATATTATTGGCATAGGAATATACATATAGATCAATGGAATAGAATTCAGAGTCCATGAATCAACCCTTACCTTGCCTCCATGGTAAATCATTTTTTGACAAGAGTGTCAAGATTCATCAGATGAGAAAGAATAATCATTTCAACAAATGGAGTTGTAACAATTGGCTATCTACCTGCAAAAAAGTAAGATTGTACTACATCTCACATCATATATAAAAGTAAACTGAAAAAGTAACTCATATAATATAAAATTAACTTAAATCATACACATACATGTAAGAAAAGTACGTAAAACTATTAGAAGAAAGTATAGGAGTAAATCTTCCAGAATTTAGGTTATTGGGCAGTATTTTCTTAGATGTAATGACAAAAGCACAAGGTACAAAAAAAGTTGAATTGCACTTAATGACAATTGAAAACTTTTGTGCTTTAATGAATTCCACTGGACATATGGCCATATGCAGAATGGGAGAAAATATTTACAAATTATATATGTGATATGTGATTTGTATTCAGAATATACTAAGAACTCATACCTCATTAGGAATTAAATCTTTTCATCCCCCTAAAATTCATATTTTGAAGCCTTAGCATGCAATGTGAATATATTTGGAGATAGGGCCTATACAGAATTAATGAGGGTTAGATTTAGCCGTAAGAGTGAAAATCTCATGATGTTATTAGATCACTTATAAGAAGAGATACAAGGGTGTTTGCTATTTCTGTTAACAGGTGAGGATACAAAAAGAAGGTGGCTATTTACAAGTCAGAAAGAGAGCCTGCACCAAAACCTGACCATGTTAGGACCAGGATCTTGGACTTTTCAATCTTTAGAACTGTAAGAAATAAATTTCTGTTGTGTAAGCCACCTTGTTTGTGGCATTTTGTTATGACAGACTAAGCTAAGACATGCCTCAGTAATAAAAAAGACAAATAACCTAATTTTAAAAATGGGGGCCAGGTGTGGTGGCTCAACGCCTGTAATCCTGGCACTTTGGGAGGCTGAGGTGGGCAGATCAGGAGGTTGGGAGATCTAGATCATCCTGGCTAACACGGTGAAACCCCGTCTCTACTAAAAATAAAAAAAAAATTATCCAGGCGTGGTGGCACATGCCTGTAGTCCCAGCTACTCGGGAGGCTGAGGCAGGAGAATCACTTGAATCTGGAAGGTGGAGGTTGCAGTAAGCCAAGATCACACCACTGCACTCTAGCCTGGGCGACAGAGCGAGACTCTGTCCCCTCCTCCAAAAAAAAGGGGGGGAAAGGATTTAAATAGACATGTATTCAAAGAAATTCTACAAATGACCAATAAGGGCATTAAAAGATGTTAAATGTCATAAGTCATTATGAAAATGCAAATCAGAACCACAGTGAGATGTCGCTTCACATACACAAGGATGGCCATAATGAAAACAACATGGACAGTAACAAGTGTCAGAAAGAATGTGGAGAAACTAAAATACTAATACACTGATAGTAAGAACGCAAAATGGTACAGTCACTTTTAAAACAGTTTGCCAATTCATAAAAAATTTAAACCCCAAATTACCGTGTAATGCAGCAATTCTACTCCTGGGTAAATACCTAATAAAATGGAAAACATATGTCCACACAAAAATGTGTACACAAATATGCATAACTGTATTATGTATAATAGACAAGTAACTCAAATGCTCACCAACTGATGAATGAATAAACAGATATATGTAATGTTCTTCAGTCATTGGTTTCCTGATATATGTTATGACATGCAAAAACCTTGAAAATATTTTGGTAACTGAAAGAAGCCAGACAGAATTGGTCACATACTATGTGATTAAATTTATATGAAATACCAGAAGAGGCAAATGAATGGAGACAGGAAGAAGATTAGTGGTTTCCAGGGGCTGAGGGGAGAGAAAATGAGAAGTGACTTAATAGGCATGGGGTTTCTTCTTGGGGTGACAAAACTGTTCTGGAATTTGATAGTGATGATGGTTGCACAGCTCTGTGAATATGCCAAAAAGCACTGAAATGTATGCTTTAGTAGGATGTATATGATGGTATGTGAATTATATTTCAATAAAGCTTTTACACAAAAAATAAAATGCAATGACGTTGAAAGAAAAAGATGTCCAATTTGAAAAGAAAATAAAATTGTCTTAATTTACAATCAACATGATCTCATGTACATATAGTCCTAAGAAATACAGAAAAAGTACTACTGGGTCTAATAAATACGCTCAACAAATTTTCAAAATGCAAGATTCATATATAAAACTTATTTATACAATCATGCACCACATAGTGATGTTTTTGGTCAATGATGGATCACATATATGATGGTGGTCCCACAAAATTATAATGCAACTGAAATTTCCTACCACATAGTGATATGGTTTGGCTCTGTGTCCCCACCAGAATCTCATCTTGTGGCTCTCATAATTCTCACAAATTGTCAAGTCTTGGGTATGTCTTTATTAGTGGCATAAAACAGGCTAACACACATAGTGTTTACTATACTTTTTATCGTCATTTTAGAGTGAACATCTGCTTATTAAAAAAAAAAACCTTAACTGTAAGACCATCTCAGGCAGGTCCTTCGGGAAGTATTCCTGAAGAAGGCATTGTTATTATAGGAGTTGACAGCTCCATGCGTGTTATTGCCCTTGAAGACTTTCCAGTGGGACAAGGGGACAGTGATATTGATGATCTTTACCCTGTATAGGCCTAAACTAATGTATATGCTGGGGTCTTAATTTTTAACAAAAAAATTTAAAAAGTTAAAACATTGAAAATAGAAAACTATTTATGTAATAAAGATGTAAAGAAAATATTTTTTCAGCTGCACAATGTGTTTGTGTTTTAAGCTAAGTATTATTACAAGACAGTTGAAGTGTTTGTAAAATCTACAGCAGTGTGCAGTAATGTCCTGGGCCTTCACACTGACTCAGTACTCACTCACTGACTCACCCAGAGCAACTTGCAGTCCTGCAAGCTTCATTCACAGTAAGTAGCCTACACAGGTGTACCATTTTTTATGTTGCATTTTCACTGTATCTTTTCTATTTTTAGATATGGTTAGATATATAAATACTTACTATTGTGTTATAATCGTTGACAGCATTCAGCACAATAGCAGGCTGTACAGGTTTGTAGTCCAGGAGCAATACACTATACTATATAGCCTAGGTAAGAAGTAGGCCAAATCATATAGATTCATTTAAGTATACTCTGTGATGTTTGCACCATGATGAAATTGCCTACAAACACATTTCTTAGAATATATCTCTGTGGTTAAGCAATACATAACTGTCTGTTTATGTAGTGACAATGAACATCTGTAAACAAGATTATGAAAACAATTTCAGTTTCTATAGAATCAAAAAATGAAATAAAAACATATTTAGCAATATAAATGAAAAACTTAATGAAAATGACAAAAGCATTTCTGAGAAAAATTAATGGAAATGTAATTAACTGGAGAGACATTCTATATTCATGGATTGAAAGATCCAATATTATTAAGATGGCAGTTCTCTCAAAAATGATCTGATGCAACACTAATCAAAATCCCAATAGGCTTTTGTTTTCTTTGTGAGAAGTAAACTGACTCTACACTTTATATGCAAATGAGAAAAACCCAGAATGACTAAAACAATTTTGAAAATAGTAACAAAACTGAGAGACATTATATCCTAGTTTCAAAACTTATTACAAGATATGGGAATCAACACAGTGTGTACTGACACTAGATTATGCATATTTTACAGTTGGATAATACAATATACATATTATTAAATATACATATTTATTCAGTGGTATGTAATTCTTTTTTTTGGAGAAGTGGTACTTTGCAGGATTTTTAGCAACATCTTTGGTACTACCCTACACTCCCAAGTAATGACAATAAAAAAAAATCTTCAGATACTGTGGTAGGCTGTTTTTGTGTTGCTATAAAGAAATACCAGTGACTGGGTCATTTATAAAGTAAAGAGGTTTAGCTTGTCTCCTGGCTTTGCAGGCCATACAGGCAGAGTGCCAGCATGTCATTGGCTCCTAGTGATGGCCTCAGGAAGCTTGCATTCATGCTGGCACATTCAGGGGAGTCAGCATATCACATGGCAAAAGCAGGACCGAGAGAGAAGAAAGATCCCAGACTGTTTTAATAGATATACTTCTATAAGAAAGTATAGAAGTAACTGAATGAGAATTCACTTATTATCAAGAGGATGAGGCTAAAGCATTCACGAGAGACCCACTCCGATGATTCAATCACCTCCCACCAGGCCTCATGTCCAACAATGGGAATCACATTTCAAGATGAGATTTGGAGGGAACAAACATTCAAACCATATCAGATATTGAGAAATATCCTTTGTGGAGAAAAACAGCTCCCAATGGAGAACCACTGATATAGATCAATGAAAGAATTAAGTGTTCTGAAAGAAATTCTTATATTTATGATGCATTCATTTTCAATCACTGATAGGTTTTTCAACAAATGGTGATGAAGTAATTGGATATCCATTGGCACAAAGCTGGATATAGCCTCTTACATGCTGTCCTACATGAAATTAACCCAGAAAAAGTCATAGTCTAAATGTAGGAGCTAAAACTACAGAATATTTAGAAGAAACCGTAGCAGAAAATTATTGTGACCTTGAATTAGGCAAATATATTTTAGCATCATCTATAACAAAAAAAATCAATAAATTGGACTTCATAAAATGTAAAAACATTTGTACTTCAATAGTACCATTAAAAAATGAAAAGATCAGTTCCAGAGTGAGAGAAAATATTTTCAAATTATGCATCTTATAAGGGGCTTTTATCCAGGATATTATATAAAGAATCTTTGTACCTCAATAATAAGATAACCCAAATTAAAAATGGGCAAAGTATTTTTATGAATTTTCACCAAGAAAGACATAAGAATGAATAAAGAGCACATGAAAAATGCTGAACATTAGCAATAAGGGAAACATAAATTAATACTCCTGTAAAATTCTACTTCACCCACTAAAATTGAAATAATCAATAAGATAGTGTTGTTGAAGATATGGAGAAACAGGAAGTCTCACGTGTTGCTGATAAAAATTTAAAATGTCACAGCTATTTTGGAAAAAAATTATTTGTTTCATAAAAGTTAAATATAAGCTTATTATACAACAAGTAATTCCACTCCTAGGAATCTACCCATAATTTTAAGTAAATAATAATGTATTATTTTACATAATAATGTATATTAGAATATTTCCATACAGCGACATATGCATGAATTTTCACAATAGCATTATTTATAGTAGCCCCATACTGGAAACAATCCAAACACCTAAATGTATAAACAAAATGTGATCTATCATACAATGGAGTACTATATAGCAATGACGAAAAGAATAAACTTCTGATACATGCTACAATATGAATGTAAAAACATTATGCTAAGTGAAAGAAACCAGAAAGAGGAAACCACATATTTTTATAATTTCATTTATATGAAATACCCAGAAAAGGCAAATCTCTACAAAAAGAACAGGTCAGAGGTTGCCTGGCACTTAGGATGGGAGAAGGAATTGGCCACAAATGGCCAGAAAAGATATTTTTAGGGTGATACAATGCTAAAACTGGATTCTGGTAATGGTTGTATGACTCTGTTACTAAAATCATTAAACTGTACACTTAAAATGGGTGATTCTTTTTTTTTTCTTTGCTTGTTTGAGACAGGGTCTCACTCTCTCCCAGACTGGAGTGCAGTGTCACCATCGTGGCTCACTGAGGCCTCAACCTCTTTGGCTCAAGTGATCCTTCCACCTCATCCTCCTGAGTTGCTGGGACCATAGATGTGAGCCACCATGCTTGGCTATTTTTAAAAGTTTTTTATAGAGATAGGATCTCACTGTGTTGCCCAGTCTGATCTTGAACTCCTAGACTCAAGTGATCCTCTTGCCTCAGCCTCCCAAAGTTGTGGCATTATAGGCAGAACCTACTGAACCTGGACAAAGTGGGCATATATTTTATTGTATGTAGTTAATGCCCAAAAAAATTGTTTAAAAAGGTATATATTTCTAATGTTACGTAATTTTTTACTCTGAGCTTGAGAATCCCATATTAATCCAATTACCATTAGGGTTTGTTCTCTTCCAGCCCTACTTTCAGGAACGTTGTTGCTTTTCTTCTCAGCTCCTGTCCATTGTCTGCATGGAAGTAACCACTACACAAGATCTCAGGCACGGGCAATCTACTAGACATCTTTGATTTGTAAAATGATTATCGAGAGAATGAGAGCTTATAGTTCTCTCTCTCCCAAGTTTACTTAGAGATTTCCTTCTTAGTTTAGTTGTACATCCTGAGGTACATGCTATTTCTTCAACTGATGAATACCATGAATTCCTCCACTTTCAGGGAAGACCAAAACCTCAATATACAAGAATTGTTTTTTTCCCTCAGTTCAACCTCAAATCAATAACAAAACCATGAATTATAACTCGTATAACTCAGTTATAACTGAGAAGACTCATTTCATCCCACAGGATATAGATATGTAAATAAACAATTATCATCAAGTAAGCAGGAGGAAATGTTCTGAAATTTCCGAGGAGGGAGCTGAGCAAAATTTTTCTAATAGTGGAGTATGGGACTGGGTAATGAAAATCAAAAGGGAGTTCCCAGCCAATGACTGGTGGAAAAGACTATTCTAAACAAAGGAGAGAACATGCATAAATGATTATTGAAATTGCTTTATTAAAAAAAAGATGTCCAATAAATATTTCTTATAATGAAATGCACTTGGTGAACTGAAGCATTTAATGTAGCTGGGATGTGAGGCATAATTGAAAGATTAATGGAAAATTTAAAATGATGTGTTGGAGTTAAGATACAAGAATACTGAGAATCTTGTATATCCTATTAAGGAATGCAGACTTTAGTCAATGTTCAAAATATAAAGATTTTTAATTTTTGTTTTATTTTAAACATAAATGGCAATCAGTTTTGTATTATAAAAATATCGCTTTAGGGGTTCTAAGGAAATTTTGACATGGGAGAAACACATGGCAAACTAAAGAGTTAGAAGGCTGTTGTATAGAGTTCTGTAAAGACACTCCGTATTTTTATAACCCAAATTAAACAACCAGAATTAATAAACAGGAGTGCAGACAATGGACACTATTATTTAAAAGTATATTACATTTAGAATACATTATTTGAGAAACTGAAATTACCTATAATGTGTTTAAGATGTTTCCATAATATATTAGTACAAGTTTTTATAAAAAGAATGGCTATATTATAGCCCTAAATTTTATACCCATTGACAAAATGATGATAATTCTTACTATTTATTTGACATTCAAAATATAAAATTAAACATGGATTTACATACACACATATATATATATAAACATGAATAATAGATAAATCTGAAAATATAAAGATAAGAGTAAACAAATGCACAGTAGAGATAAGTACATTTAATAATAATTGATATTAGAAAATTGCTTAAAAATATACACATAAACATTCTCACCATAAAATGTAAGTATGTGAAATGATGTATATGTTAGTATACATTAAATATTCTCACACAGTTTGACTTTGCAAGATATAGAATTTGTTTATTTCTGAAGGTTACACTTATCATTTAGTAATTATTATTTCTTGACATGTTTTGACTGTTGCATATCTGTCTTCCAGGAGCTTACAAAATATTGCTTGAAGTTAGGAAGAAAGAGTTCCTTTGAAGATAAAAGGGCATCTCCACTTCCGAACTCACTTTCTAATTTCACGTAAGCCATGTTAACATTCAATAATTGCTCAGTATGGACATTTCCTTTGGGTATATACATAGAAATAGAATTGAGGAATCATATGGTAGTTCTATTTTTCATATTTTGAGAAATCTCTGTACTATTTTTCATAATGACTGCACCAGTTTACATTCTCATCAATAGTGTACAAAGATTCCCTTTTTTCTACACCTTTGCCAATACTTGTTGTTTCTTGTCTTTTTAAAATATTTATTCCAACATGAATAAGGTGATACCTCATTGTGGTTTGCATTTGCAATTCACCGATGATTAGTGATGTTGAACACATTTTTAAATGTCTACTGGATATTTTTCTGATGGCTTTGGGAACAGTATCTATTCAAATCTCATTTTTAAAATTGAGTAATTTTTTTTTTTTTTTGCTCTTTAGTTGTATGAGTTTTTATATATTTTGAATATTAACGCCTTATGAGATGTATGGTTTGCAAATGTTTTCTCCCATTCCATAAATTGCTTTTTCATTTTGTTGATTTTTTTTGTACACAAGATTTTTAGTTTGTTGTAGTCTCTTGTGTTTATTTTTGCTTTTCTCATCTGTATTTTTGGTGTCTTATGCAAAAAAATCATTGCCAAGAACAATGTCAAACAGCTTTGTTTTTATGTTTTCTTTTAGAAGTTTTAGAGTTTCAGGCCTTATGATTAGGTTTTTAATTCATCTCGAGTCAATTTTTGTGTATGGCATAAAATAAGCATCCAATTTCATTCTTTTGCATGTGGATATTTACATTTCTTAATACCATTCATTGAATGGTATTCTTATTTTCCCACTGTATATTCTTGGTGCCATTTTCAAAGATTTGGTGACTATATATGTGTGGGCTTGTTTCTAGGCTCTTTATCCTCTTTTATTGGCCTAGGTGTCTGCTTCTATGTCAGTATCATACTGTTTTGATTATTACAGGTATGTAATATAATTTGAAATCAGATAGCATTATGTCTCCAGCTTTTTTCTTTTTATTCAGAATTGCTTTGGCTATTTGGGGCCTTTTGTGAGCCCATACAAATTTTTGTAATTTTTGTCTATTTTGGTGAAAAATACCATGGAATTTTGATATGGATTGCATTGAATATGTAGAATGCTTTAGGCAGTATGGGCATTTTAACAGTATTAATTCTTATAATACACGAACATAGAATATCTTTTCATTTATTTGTGTCTCCAAGTTTTTAAATAGCAGCTTTATTTTCAATAGCTAAGCTAGCAAAACAACCTAAGTGGTCCATCAAAATGTCCGTAAATAGATGAATGGATAAAAACAATGTAGTATATAATAAAATATTATTTAAGTATAAATAAGAAAGAAATCCTGCCATTTGTGACAACATGAGCAAAGCTGGAAGACATTATGCTAAATGAAATAAGCCAGATACAGAAAGATAATTACTGTATAATCTCACTTATGTGTGTAATATGAAATAGTCAAAATCATAGAAACAGAGAATAGAATGGTGGCTGCCAGGGGCCAAAGGGAGAAAGGAAAGTGGAGAAATGTGGGTCAAAGGTTACAAACTTTCATCTATTAGTCCCTCCTCACACTGCTATAAAGAAATACCTGAAACTGGGTAATTTATAAAGAAAAGAGGTTTAATTAATTTACTGTTCTGCACGCTGTACAGGAAGCATAATGCTGGCATCTGCTCAGCTTCTGGGGAGGAATCAGGAAGCTTTTAATCACTGCAGAAGGTGAAGGGGAAACAGGCAAGACTCACATGGCAGGAGGGGAAAGGGGTGAGGCGGTAGCACACAGTTTTAAACACCCAGATCTCCTGAGAACTCTATCATGAGAACAGCACTAGGGGGATGGTGCTAAGCCATTAGAAACCATCCACATGATCCAATCACCTCCCACCACGTCCTATTCCAACACTGGCACTGGGGACTACAATTCGACGTGACATTTGGGTGGAGACACAGATCCAAACCATATCATTTCAGGTATAAAATGAATACGTTCTGTGCATCTATGTACAGCATGACGACTACAGCTAATAATGTTGGATTGTATACTTGAAATTTGCTAAGAGTGAATCTTGAGCATTCTCACTACACACACACACACAAGTAAACTATGTGAGGTGATGAATATGTTAATTAGCTTCATTGTGGTAATCATTTCATAATGTGTATATGAAATCAGCAGGTTGTGCACCTTGCATATATACCATTTTAATTTGTCAATTATTCCTCAGTAAAGATGGAAAATAAAAGTAATTTTCCAAGGTGACCAAAGACTGTTGCCTACATGTGAATTTTTAGCATCTGACACTGCTTCTAAATTACATGATGGCTTGGATTACTGCTTCCTGCAAGATGAGCTAACTTTAGACCTCCATCTGTAAGAGACCTTTCCTTCTTTTCATGTGCCTTTGTTTAGAAGGTACCAGAACATTAATGTGGTTGAAAGTGAGTGTAGGGATATCATATATGCCTAAACATAATTTCTTCTATTGATCACAGAATATTCAACTTCTCTTGCCTTATCCCATCTTTTAACCATTGTTATAGCTTTGCCATTCATCTCTCTAACAAAGCCACAACACTGGTAAAAATGTGGTAGAGACCAGAGAAGATTGGTGACTGAATACATCTATCTAGTTCATGTTATTGGAAAACATCAGATTACATATCTCCTGACAACATGTTCCTTGAGGCAAGAGTGGATGTCATTTCCCCATCTTAGCAGGTCCAGGATCTGGCACATGCAGGGGATATAGAAAGCTCTCCCTGAAAGAATAAATGGTGATCCATCATATCATTTATATATGAAAGCATGCCATTTATTTTATGCAGACTAAATCAGTTCTTTACACACAATTGCAGTGTATTATTTTGATGCTTTCCCCACAAATATTTAAATGTAACTTTGTAGTGCAATATATAGATAGAAAATAGGGACTAAAGGTCATTATTTCCTTTTGTTACCTGCCAATATTTTAGCTGAAGGCAAAGTTCTACAAATAAAAATGATTAATTTATATAGGTGAGTTAGTTTCTTAAAACCAAAAACAAAGTAGACTTTTTTCTGTAGAAGTGAAGTGCCCCAAAACATAAAATATTCCTTTTGATGTGGTGAGACTTTAATGATTTCCTTTGAATGAGATTTCTAAGTTTGTGGTGGAATAGGCCATCAATAAGTTCTCTTACACGCCAGAACTGTTAGTGTAGTGTCATGAGTGGTAACTTTAGTAAAAATTAACAACCAAGAATACTTTCTTTGTTTCTCACATCTCATTTGGTGCTCTACATTTCTCATTTTCATTTCAGCTTTCTTTTCGTTTCTTTTCTACTTTTTCCCCACATTTAAGTCTTAGTTTGTGTAAGAAGTATGTATTAGACATGTTCTTGTCTGAGATGACACATGTCTTCATTTTGTTTGAAGTTCAAAGCAATGCTGGCTTCTGGATTTGGATTATGAGCAAATGAATTGTTCTCACCTTCCAACAAAGATGTCCTGCAGCAGGGCTGCTCAGAACAAAACTGTGCTGTCTGCATTGTGCCTTTGCTTTTTATTGACTATTTCATTATGTATGGGGACATGTTCCACCTTTGTTAAGCAGTCTGCTTACTCTTGCTAAATATCACATTCTTAAAAGGCTTTTGGAATGGAAAATAACCTAACACTCTGTTGAGATTTGTGACTGTCATCCTTCTAGTTAGAATTACTCACAGATCGTGCAACAGTAGCAGTGACGCATCCGTAATAGCTGTCAGCCAGGATGGTCATTAAGCGCTGTCTGCAGTCGAGTCCTGTGCCAGATGGCACCTCAGGAACATGAGACAGAGCATTTGAAGCTGCCAAGATTCATTCTGTGCCCTTTTAACTTAGGGCCGGTGGAAAAATAAAATGAAGCAAAAATACTTGTGAGAGTAAAATTCCTACCAGTAGTTTTCTAGCCTTAGGCTTTTTTGTTTATATACAAAGACAAATCAGTCTTCATATTTAGAAATGAATATTTCCCATTAACGTATATGTATATATCATATACAACATTGCTTAGTTAGATATGTATATATCATATACAACACTGCTTAATTTTCTAAAATGTGTTGCTCATTATGATACTGTACTTAAAATGGTGATTTTTTTCCTGTGTTTTGTGGCATGTTTAGCAGATCCTTCAGCCAACATTTCTGATAATTTTTCAAAATAATTTTTCTCTTTTCTTTTATATCTGAAAATTTTTTCATGCATGAATTTGAAAACTATTTTTTACTAGTATGCAATTAATTATTTCAGGACCATTTATTGTATATACAATTCTCATGTTTTTGAAATTCCATATGGATTACACTAAATTGTCTGATACATGAGAGTTTCTTTTTTGGGCTATTAATTGTGAGTCAAAACATATGTTCTTTTTCACACTAGTGCCACACTGTTTTTATTCTTATTTTATTGAAATACATTTGTAATTAGGTAGTAACGACAATTCTTTCTTTTTCATAATAAGAATTTTAGCTTTACCTACATATGATTCCTATAAATATAGTTTTGCATTATTTTGTCAAGTTCTTTAAGAACGTATCCTGTTGGAATAGTTACAACACATGCGCATGCTGATTTTGTGATAGTTCAAGAAAACAAAGAAACTTTTTAATTGGTAAATAATTATTTCACAATTTAGATTTTTGTCTCCCTGAAAACAAATTCTCTTTGTAAAGATGTAAATATATTTAATTTAATAGGTGCAACAGGGCCGGGCATGGTGGCTCACGCCTGTAATCCCAGCAATTTGGGAGGCAGGTGGATCACCTGATGCAGCCTGGTTAACATGGTGAAATCCCGTCTTTACTAAAAATACAAAAAATTATCTGGGCATGGTGGCTTGTGCCTGTAAGCTACTAGGGAGGCTGAGGCAGGAGAATCACTTGAGCCCAGGAGGCGGAGCTTGCAGTGAGCTGAGATTGTGCCATTGCATTCCAGCCTGGGCAACAAGAACGAAACTCCATCTCAAAAAAAAAAAAAAAAAAAAAAAAAAAGTGCAACAGTAGAATATTATCTGTTGCCTAACAATTACTCTAGTAAAAATACTGTAAAGGAAATCTAACCAAGAAGAGTTCACCTACTCCATGCTACTCTCAACCCTCCTTTTCTAATAAAAAGACACATACTATAAGATTAGGACTGCAATGACTTTACAAAATGGCTCACTGAGTCCTTGAGAGGATGCTACTTCAGGTTTAAAGATATTTTAGGATTTTCTATATGGAATTTCAGAAGGTGGTGGTGGTAGGGGGTTGGAATCATTGAGAAATAAATTGGTTGGGGAGCTGTGATGATTTGAAGGGAAGCTTAATAAAAATGGTTTTGGAGGGAGAGAACACCTGAGGGCAAAGAAGACGGGTTGCATGTCGATCTCAAAGGTGACTGTTTCCTGGTAAAGGGTCTAAATGCCTAGTAGCAATTCCTTTGAGACTCACAAGGAATTTCAAGATAATAAATAGTTTTTGAACAAATTAATTAATTAATTAATTAATTTAACTTATCCTCCAATTTCTTTCTAAAATTACTGCAGATCCTTTTCACCTAGATTTTCCATGGTGGTAACCAAGGAGAGAGTGAAGGGATAGCATAGTAAGGTGAAGGGACAATGGTCTCCTCTTACTCATTACTTTCAGGGGAATGGAGTCTTATTCAAAGTTTCAGGTAGTGAGTAAGTGTAGGGAAAGGGAACCCAGAAGGGAACTAGCAGAATTCCCAGGCTTTTCATAGAGAGAGGTATTTTATGTTTTTTTTTTTTTTTAAATCATATAGCAAATACTTTTAGACTTGTTATGTGCCAAGTACTCTGAGTGCTAGGGATAGAGCCAAAAGGAAAATTTACAACAGTAGATGACCTCATGGAATTAATATACTAGAGGAGAGAGAACTAAAAATAATCAAAATTAAGAGAAAAATACATAATGCATCACTTGAAAATTGATATGGGAAGAAATAAAACAGCATCAAGGAATAAGAAATGCTGATAAAGTAAGAGAAAATGAAGTCAGAGTGGGAGCAGGGTGCCAGATCACTTAGCAAATAACTATGGGTTTTTTTCTGAGTGAGTCGTAAACTCACTGGAAAGTTTTGGGCAGGAAAGTGTCATGATCTGAATTTTGTTTCTAAAATGATTTCTCTTACTGCTCAGTTAAAAATATACAGTAGAAGGCAAGGGAGGAATCAGGAAATTGATTAGGAAGCAATTGCAGTAATCCAAGCGAGAGATGTTGAGGATGTCAGATCAGGCTGTAAGCAGTGGAGGTGGTGAATAATCTCAGAATTTGAATGTTCCCAAAGCAGAGCAAACAAGATTTGGTTAAATATTACATATGAGGTGTATATATGAAGCTATTATTCTACAGCAATAGAATTGGAAGTAACTGAGATGGCAGAAACCTAAAAAGCGACAGATTCATCTGGACATAGTAGAATTCAGGAGATTAGTTTTGGACAAATTATAGTTGAGCTGTCCATTAGATATTTAAGTAGAGATTTTGCACAGACATCTTGGATATCTGAATCTGATTTAGTAGGAAAGATCTTGGATGGAAACATAAATCTGGGAGTTATTATGTAGAAAGTATTTAAAGCCATGACATGGGATGAAATCACCAAAGGAGTGACTGTAGATACAGGTAAGGGCTGAGGAATGAGCCAGTGATACTACAATATGAGCTTTGAGGATGAAGTAGAATCCACAAAAGAAGCTGAGGAGGAACATCATTGGCTTAGGAAAAAGACCTACAGAGTGAGGCATCAAGGAAGCTAAGTGA
Source organism: Theropithecus gelada (assembly GCF_003255815.1). Lineage (NCBI taxonomy): Eukaryota > Metazoa > Chordata > Mammalia > Primates > Cercopithecidae > Theropithecus > Theropithecus gelada. The sequence goes on from NC_037670.1 coordinate 142,902,548, forward strand.
AGGATCAGAATGGATAGTCTGTACCAAGTGGTGCTGATAGGCAAGTGAGATGAGGGCTGAGAATTTGCATCAGTAGTAGCAGCATGGAGAGCACTAACACCCTGGCTGAGAACATTGTTAGTAGCATGGTGGGTATCAGAGATAATGGGAGGAGAACATTGAAAATAATTGTTATATACAACGGTTTTAAAGGGTTTTGCTATGGGGTAGTACCTGGAGTGGAAAGTGGGGCTAAAAAGTGATTTATGACTTTGTTTGTTCTTAATTGTTTGCTTTTTAAGGTAGGGGAAATAACACATTTTTATATCAATCTGATGGTCCCGTGTAGAAGAAAAAGTTGAAGATGTGCAGAGCAGGGTGGAGGGGAATTGCCTGAGTCCTATGTAGGTTAGAAGAGATGAACTCTACTGCCAAAGTAGAATTTAGGAAACAGTAAGAATTATAAGCCCATATATTTAAGCCACTATTTGAGCCTTGAAAAGGGAGAGAATAAATTTAAATATGTTAAATAGACTAGGATTTTATTTTGTAGCTTGATTTTTAGTCATTAGAGACATTTTACTGCATTTCCTTTAATTTAGTGCAATTTTCATCAGATTTTATATCAGCACAATGCTCAATTCATAAGCTCAATTTACAACCTATCCAAATTTTGTGCTTGTTGTGGAGCTGTTTCCATATCATGGCAACAGATGGAAAATAGATTCTATGTGGAAGAGGAGAAGGCTTCATTTATCAGTAAAGTAGAAAGTAGAATTATCCCCTGAGAAATAGTGAAACCATGTGAAAAATTGAGATCCAAATCTAAATAAGTACTCTGTGCTCTAAGTACCGAGATGCTATAAAGATGTCGGCCCAGCTCCACCATATGGAGATTTCCTTCTCACTCTTTATATGTTCATATAGTTCCAGACAATTAGATGTGCAAAATGATAGTCTTCCTCACTACAGTCATAGTGATTAGACCAGAGGAGAACCTTCACCCAAGTTGAATCAATGTTGCTTTCTTGAGAATTAGAAAATTACAGCCCTTTCAGTATTGACTGATTTCTTAAATGACAAAAAAACATGGAATAGCTGTGTTTTATGTTTGCTGGACTGGCATAAAAAGAAATTGGCCCCCCAAACTGTGGAATATTACAGAACTATTTAGAAAAGCAAAGATGAAAGATGTAGAGAGCCCTGAGATTCCTATGGCTGCTCATTAGCATATTTAAGCACATTTCTCAATCCTGACATAGTGTTCCACAGAATGTTCCACATCCTCACTGGACTAAGAAGGGAGAAGAATACTGGAGCTAAGGGGTCAACACACTTACGTAGAGGGACACTGTACAATAACACTGACATGGGAGGTGTCATGGGGTATGTGGATAGGAAGTCAAGTTTCTATTATGCTCAAGTTTAGAAAAGAACTTTCAGTCAAGAGGTTGAGAACATAAGGGGTTTTCAGAGAGCACAGTAAGGACAGTCATAAAACAGCTAACAGAGATTAATCAGAAAGGGGTAGCACAGCATAGGATTGCAGGTGGTTGCTGGATTAGACAAAGGGAATACAGGTTGGCATTTTGGGACGTGAATGATGGTAAGACTAGATGAACATGGAGTTATTAACTGTACAGTAGAACTGTGATAATTTTGCACTACTCTGAGAATCTGACAACACGTTGCTATGATGTATAATATTGTCAAAACTTATCTCCTTTGGTTGCCTAAAAAAAGACCAGCCCTCTTAGCGTCATTCACACTCGCTTTCTAATTTCTGAAGAAACTAGCCTTGAATGCAGGGACCAATGAATGTTTGTCTCAGTTTCAAAGGATGGGAGGGCTGAGCTCCAGGAATGAGTTGCTCTCCTGTAATGTCTGTGACTCTTCTCTAATGATGTTATAAAGAAGTTAAACTAAATGCCTAAAAATGAGTGCAGCTTTATTTAATCCACATTCTGAAAATCTTTCACCTATAAACCAGTAGAAGGTAGAAGAAACTGCAACTGGTGTCATTGCTTTTGCTAGTAAATTTACTATAAGGAATAATTTTTTTTCCAATTTTAGAGCTCAGTATTAAATACTAGGATGAACCATGGGAATGAACAAAGGAGAAACAAAGTAGACTTTCTGTAAATTAAGTTTGCCCTGTAAATCATCCTCAGTAATTACACTAGGGCAATCGACTTAGAATTTAATTAATTATTCAATATTTTAATTTAAGGTCAAGTTTTGGACAATATGGTTGTGGAACAAAGAGAAATTGGTTTAACTTTGAACTTTGCCTCCTAGGCTATGGTAAATTACAGGAGCCATAGAGACTCTCAATGTCATCATTTGTTAAAGAAGGCCATTTTCTATTTCACAGATTTTTTCCTGCAATTCATTATTCAGTACATATAATATACCTCACAAAAAAGTCAGCCCAGAATAACCCTTGATTAAATACTTGGTCCCTGCCCTCATTTCTTAAGCAGCAGCCAGTGGTCATGGGCCCCACATAGCTACTTCATCATGTGTTGGGGCTGACTGTTGCCATGCTCATACTACTTCATAGTGGACAATTAGTTTTAGAAACAACAAGTTCTTAAAGACCTATTTATTTAAATTCTCTGTATTTATAATGTTTGAGAGACAGATAATAATACTAAAAAATAAATATTTTTTATCACAGTCAAAACTGTTTCCCAAAATTCAGTCTTCATTCTTCCCCATGAACATAATAGCAGGAACATGCTATTATGTCTCGTCTTCTTAGAATATTCTGAAGCCTAGCAATTCTCTTTTGGTGGACACAATTCAACCTGTTAATTATATACTTCTTGTTATTGTCATTATTTAAAATATTTTTCTAACATGCTAGCATTCAAATATATCTTAGTTTTTTGAATTTGTTATGAAAAGAAAATAATTTGAGATTATGGTCACAGATACTTATGAACGAGGAATTAAAAGACATGACTAACGTAATTGGCAAGAGATTTGCCTTCCTTTCTCACAAGTGGAAAAAGCCATGGTTGCTGCTCTTAAATTAACTTAGTTCATTATTAAAATCAGGTAAAATAACCAACTCATGTTTCCCTCTCATTTTGCAATGCTCACTGATGTTTTACAAATTGAAAACTCTACCTTTTCATTCATTTGCTGTATGAATTAAACATTAACAAGATTCAAAGAAGCTTAAAGCCTAGGAAAAAGGTCAATATACTCCAGGGAAAACTGAAGGTTATTATTTTATGCTATTTTACTATAGCACTGTAATTTACCACTTAAGCAATCCAGATGGAATATTGATACAGCTGGGTGAGACAAAGTCAACAGCAGGCCTACTTAATCTCTTAATAGGAACTTTCTCAATCTTAACCTTATTATCAGGATTTAGGCTTTTCCATAACACTTCTGACAAAGTATTCTTTAAGTTTTATATATTTTCTGAGCTTATTTCTTCACTGAAAAATTTGATCCATGCCTTATTCATTGATGAGATTTTTAACTAATCACAATTGCCAATAAATAAGATTGCAACTTTATTTTTGCATTCATAAATTACACTTAATTAACTGTTATATTTCTACAACTAAGGTTTGAGAGATAAATATAAAATTACTCATCTTAGTGATGATGACAGAAATTGAGCTACCAAAACAGTAAGATAATCTGATTTCTATCTCAAAGAAAAATGTCTAGAGAAATCAATTAAGAAAAATTAACATTTAAAACCTTTGTTATAAGGCTAATGGCTTATTTTATATTTGAATTTTAAAGCTAGTAGTATAAAGGATGACTCACAGGTTGGAAAATGGTTTGTGCCATTTTCAGCTCAAATTGGCACCAAAACAAAGCTGCTAAAATTGTTAAAATTTGGGATTATTACCTCTTAAAAATCGTTGTAAATTGATTCATAGAAGAGATACCTTCTCTGTTAGAACTACTTGGAAGCATTTTTGCTATTAGATATTATAATACTTATGGATAATTATGACCAGGTTATTATTTCGTTTTGGGCTGATTACAAAATATTTGTAGCTGGTACTTTTTGTATAATATTATCATGATTCATTGAAGTGTCATTCATAATGTAAAAATACATTAAATAAACTATTGGCAAACTAAATAATATAATGAAAGTGTTATAGTAAGGTAGTAGATATAAGTTTACCACATAGGGCATTGACAAGAAAATAAACCTAGTAAGTAATAGGATTATATGTTTAATGACTTCAACAGAGTGGCTTTTTGGGAAGACAATTATCAAACGCGTCCATGTGAAGAGAGTCCACCAACAGGCTTTGTGTGAGCAACAAGGCTGTTTATTTCACTTGGGTGCAAGTGGGCTGAGTCTGAAAAGAGAGTCAGCAAAGGGAGATAGGGGTGGGGGAGTTTTATAGGACTGGGGTAAGCAGTGGAAAGTTACAGTTAAAGGTGGTTATCTATGGTTAGCAGAGGAGGGGGTCACAAGGTGCATGGTGGGGAGATCATAAGACTCATTGTTCAGAAGAAGAATGTCATGGGGCAGCGCAGGAACAAGTTGTAATGGAATGCCATAAGGCTGGTCAATCAGTTAAGACAGGAGGTGGAGGCTTCACTTCTTTTGTAGTTTTAGGTTACCCCAGACTTCTTGGCTCCTGCAGGCCATCTGGACTTGTATGTTCAGGTCACAGGGGTTACAATGGCTGAGCTTCAGCTCAGAGGCCTGACAACAGTCACATTGGGAAAACATCTTAAAATGTACCAAGAGACATTTGGTTGAGAGACAATAGGATTTAATCCATAGGATGGTAGGACATTGTGATTAAAAGGAGAAAAAAGTCTATAATATGAAATAATATCTAGGATTCCCAAAAGGGCAGATATTATAGCTAATAGACTATAGTGTTCTGTGTTTCCAATGATACTACATTCAATGATGACAAAAGAAAAAAAAAATATGGGCCTGAAGTCCTTTTCATACTTACCAAATTATTGATTTTAAGAGTAATTAGTATCGAGAAACTCTTCTCAATCTCTTGAAACTGAAGCTAAAAAGTAATAATTTAATCAGATTGTATTTTAAACTTTCAACTAGTAATAAAGGCATTTCTGAGAAAGACTGTTATACAAACTAAAATTAAATACAATTAGATAAGGCAAAACATGAGATCTGTATCACAAACGCTACAGATTTTATTTCCAGTTAAATCAGATATGCCATACGTTGCTTGTGTACTAAATATTGCACTTTGACATCAACTGACTTATATGGAAAACAACCTTATGATGTTCAGTAGTCATGATTTTCAATAAAAAATTATTAAAGTTAGAAATGTAAATAAACCTGTATGCAGCATGGTCCTGTGTATGAGAAAGAAATCATCCAGGGTAGGTCAAATTCTGGAATGTCTTTCGGACCTCTAATTCCTGCCTGCACTGTTACGCATTTTCTTGAGTCATCTTTTACCTTTAAATAAAAGCCCTATGTGGGTATACCCTGTAAGTCTAGTGAGTACTTTCAAACATCTGAAGTAAGGAAAACAATCTAGCTGCACACTGGAAGAACTGGGAAATTTACATTTTAACTCATGCTAGATATCACAACCAAGATTATTATTTAATTGTTTTGGGGTGTGGCCCGAATTACAGGAGGTTTAGAAGCTTCAGAGGTAATTCTAATATGGTGCTTATAGTTGGGAACCACTGAACTGAACAAAGATTAGGCATGTCCACAGGAGAATATTCAGAGTAATTAGGAAAGCATGGTATTTGGTATAGCTGGGACAGCAGACTCTTTCCTATTTCAGCCTCTTTGAGAAGCAGAAAACCCTGAGTCTCTGGGTCAGATCAGGAGACATCCCAAAGCTGTGTTTTCTTTTGTTAGTTTTGTGTGATTGTTACAGAATACACCATCTGAGACAAATCTGGCTCTTGGATATTACCAGTGGATAAATAGCCGACAGTGCTATAGAAAATTGTATACATAGAATTTGTTTCAGAGTTTTTGATCATGAACAGTGTTGTTTTACATGGAAAAGGAATCCACACTCTGGGAAGCTTCATCAATGAAGTGCACAGCATCTCAAGACTGTTGAAGTGGATGTTATTAAAGAGATGGCTTATACCATTTTCTCATTCTAATCAATACCCCCAATAAAGGATTTCTTGCTTTAAAAGCCTAAGAATCAATTTTGCCAAATTAGATTGGTCTCACAAGGAAATGGAAGGAACAGAAAATTAGCCGCAGTCCTAAGTAAGAGTACAGCAGTCTATGGGGGTATTTCTTTTTATGTCTGCTCTAAAGTTTTTATTTTTAGTTTTTTTCTTTTTCACATAAATTTAAATACAAATGTGCAATTTGATGATGAAACATTTGTAATTTTTATCTATTGTACAGATAAAATTGTTAATCTGTTGTACAGATATTTAGACCACAAATTGTTTGGAACATATTTGCTTCTTTTTAAAATTAATAACTAACTGAAAACATAAATGTTTTTCATGTCAATTATTTTTCATGTCATAAAATAATCAAATATAGAGTTATCTGCTTTATATGCAGAGAAATTTCCACTTAAATATTTCTTTAAAAAATTATTTCACAGAACATTGCTATTTTTCCCCTTGATACACTACATTCTTTTACATTAAAACCATTGTTTTGTCTTCCTTTACTGTATTTAACAAGGACATATTTAAGTAAGCCCAGTTTGGAAAAGTAGTTCTTAGGGAGAAATAAAGATCATAAAACTGTACAGGCAATCCATGTCTATTTCATTTAGACTTTAATTATTTTTACCTTAAAATCTTATATTTTAAAGCAAAACCAAAAATGGTTTTAAATATAAAATTTTATCTTTGATTTCTGAGGTAGCAATATTCAATAAACAAATATGTTTCATTAGGAGAAAAAATATACTTTTCAAGAATATAAAATCTTATTTAATTTAATTTATTATTATTATTTACCATGCAATACTATCTAGGTTGAGACAAAACTTTACTATGAACAGCTCTAGCCTAATTTCAGGGGTAAACATATGGGAAGAACATTTAGTAATATACTTACTTGTAAAAGAAAAGCCATATGCATTATGTGGGTACTTGGTGTCCATAGCCTACAGCAATCTCTTGGTCTAGATCCATAATGAACAATGAAATCAGGAATTGATTTCTGCCACTGACTCTTGGATGATATTTATAATTTGCTACTGCTTGTTGTTACATTAAACCTCAGTTTTCTAATTAGACTTTACAATCTTTAAGAACATGAAATGTTGTTCACTTTTCACTTTCCATAAATACCTAGAGCACTAAGTCTGCCAATCTAATTATTCCTGTAGTCTGAAGCTGCCCTAAAGTAGTTCAAATCTAGCCAAAAGGTCACAGATGTTTAGTCTTGGAAAAGACCTTGAGAGACACTCCTGTTCATATGCCTGATTTGGCACACTGAATAATTTTTTGTTTTCAGGCAGATGGCATCTGGGCTTACATGTATTTCTACTCTAAAAAGCACTAAATGAATATTCCCTGTTTTCACCTGAAGACTCATAGGATTTCCTGTCTTACCGGGCAACATAACCCTAGTTAGACCTTATCCTCTGCCTTCCACATTTTGTTGCATTCCATCTCCCATAAACTTCTATTCTAAATTTACTTCTGTTCTCAATATATACACCATCCATGACCATTTTCTTGGTGGTCAGGATGAATCAATAAAATAAATATAGAAGGGTATCACTTAGAATATTTAATAACAGTTATGGCACAGGCCCAGTCTTATCAGATTGGGGGTAATAAACAAATCAATGCCAGCTACATTTAACTCTATGGTCATATTGGTGCACACCAAGTAAATATCAGTCTTAAAAATATACAGTCTCATAGAAAACATGAGAGTTAAAGAGAATCAACTGTGAAGACTGTATTTGTTTCCTAGGGCTGTTGTAACAAATTATCACATACTTGACAACAAAAACAAACAGAAATGTATTATCTCCAGTTCTGGAGGCCAGAAGTCCTTAATCAAGGTGTTGGCAGGGATTAATTCCCTCTGGAGACTCTAAAGGAGAATCTATTCCACGCTTTTATTTTAACTTCTGCCTGCAACTCTTAATGATCCTTGGTTAAGTGATTCATACTTTCAATGTCAGCCACAAACTTTACATGGACTTTTCTCTGTGTGTCCAATTTCCCTCTTTTTTTGTTCCCTTAAAAGGACACCAGTAAAAGCCTACCCTAAATTGAAGATAATCTCAAATTGAGATTCTTAACTTAATTACATCTGTAAACTCTCTAATTTAAAATGAGATCACATTCATGGATGGTGGGGTTTAGAACTCGGACATTTTATTTTGTGGGACGCTATTCAACCCACTACAAAGAACATATATCCTGGGTGTTTTACATACAGCCAAATCTTATATCTTAATTTTATTTGATAAGGCAAATATTATTCACTCTGTTTTTCTTATGTGAACGCTAAAGCTTAAAGAAATTGAGTGCCCATTGTGTTAGACTGCATTGCCATAAAAGAATCCCTGAACCTGGGTAATTTATAAAGAGAGAAGATTTATTTTGGCTCACAGTTCTGCAGGCTGCACAGGAAGTATGGCACTGGCATCTGTTCCTTGTGAGGGTACAGAAAGCTTATAATTATGGCACAAGATGAAGGGGAGCAGGCACATCACATAGTGAGAGCAGGAGAGTGAGAAGTGGGAGAGGAAGTGATACACTCTTTTAGATAACCAGATCTCATGTTAATTCAGTACAAGAATGTACTCACTATAAGAAGGAGGGCACCAAGCCATTCTTGAGGGATCTGCCCCCATGATCCAAATGCCTCCTACCAGGCCCAACATACAAAACTCGAGATTACATTTCAAGATGAGATTCATAGGGGACAAACATCCAAACCACATCATTCCATCCTTGGCCCTGGAAATCTCACATCCTTCTTACAAAGCAAAATACCATCATGCCTTCCCAACAGTCTCCAAATGTCTTAAATCATTCCAGCATTAACTTTAAAGTCCAAAGTCTTATTTGAGGTGCAAAGTAAGTTCCTTCCATTTATGAGCTTATAAAATAAAAAATAAGCTATTCACTTCCAAGATACAATAATGACATAAGAATTGGGTAAACATTCTGGTATGGTTTGGCTGTTTCTCCATCCAAATCTCATCTTAAATTGTAGCTCCCATAATTCCCACATGTTATGGAGGGACCTCGTAGGAGATAATTAAATCATGGGGGAAGTTTCCCCCATACTGTTCTTGTGGTGGTGAATAAGTCTCACGAGATCTGATGGTTTTATAAGCAGAAATTTGTTTCGTTTGATTCTCATTCTCTTTTTTGCTGCCACCATGTAAGAAGTGCCTTTCACTTTCACCTTCTGACATGATTGTGAGGCCTCCCTAGCCACGTGAAACTGAAAGTCCACTAAACCTCTTTCTTTTGTTAATGGACCAGTCTCTGGGTTGTTTTTTGTTTGTTTGTTTGTTTGTTTTTATTAGCAACATGAAAACAGACTAATACAGTAAATGGGTACAATAGAGTGAACTACTGAACACTACTGAAAAGATAACCAAAAATGTGGAAGCAACTTTGGAACTGAGTAACAGACAAGAGGTTGAAACAGTTTGGAGAGCTTAGAAGATGACAGGAAAATGAGGGATAGTTTGCAGCACCTTGGAGACTTGTTGAATGGCTTTGATCAAAATGCTGATAATGATATGAACAATGAAATCCAGGCTGAGGTGGTCTCAAATAGAGACGAGGAACTTCTTGGGAACTAGAGCAAAGGTGACTCTTGTTATGTTTCAACAAAGGGACTGGTGGCATTTGCCCCTACCCTAGAGATTTGTGGAACTTTGCACTTCAGGGAGATGATTTAGGGTATATGGCAGAAGAAATGACTAAGCTGCAAAGCATTCAAGAGGTGACTTCCATGCTGTTAAAAGCATTCAGTTTTAAAAGGGAAGCAGAGGATAAAAGTTTGGAAAATTTGCAGCCTAATGATGCAATAGAAAAGAAAACCGTTTTCTGAGAAATTCAATCTGGCTTCAGAAATTTGCATAAGTAACAGGGAGTCAAATGTTATTTGCACAATGGGAAAAATGTCTCCAGGGTGTGTCAGACACCTTTGTGGCAGCCCCTCCCATCACAAGCCCAGAGACCTAGCAGGAAAAAATGGTCTCATGGTCCAGGCCTAGGGCCTTCCTGCTGTGCACAGCCTAGGGACTTGGCATCCTGTGTCCCAGCTGCTCTAGCCACAGCTAAAAGGAGCCAGGGTACAGCTCAGGTCATGGCTTCAGAGGATGCAAGGCCCAAGCCTTGGCAGCTTCCACATGATGTTGAGTCTGCAAGTGCACAGAAGTCAAGAATTGGGGTTTGGAAACCTCAGCTTATATTTCAGAGGATGTATAGAAATGCCTGGATGTCCAGGCAGAAGTTTGCTGCAGGGGTGGAGCTCTCATGGATAACCTCTACTAGAGCAGTGAGAAAGGGTAATGTGGTGTTGAAGTCCCCACACAGAGTCCCCACAGGAGCACTGCCTAGAGGAGCTGTGAGAGGAGGGCTACCATCATCCAGACCCCAGAATGGTAGATCCACTGACAGCTGGCACAGTGCACTTGGAAAAGCTGCAGACACTCAATGCCAGCCTTTGAAAGCAGCCAGGATGAACTCTGTACTTTGCAAAACCATGGAGTCAGAGCTGCTCAAGACTATAGGAACACACCTCCTGCAACAGTGTGCCCTGGATGTGAGGCATGGAGTCAAAAGAGATCATTTTAAAATTGGCTACCCTGCTGAATTTCAGACTTGCATAGAACCTGTAGCCCCTTTGTTTTGGCCAATTTCTCCCACTGGGAAAGGGTATATTTGCCCAATGCCTGTATCCCCATTGCATCTTGATTTTACAGGCTCATAGGCAGAAAGGACTTGCCTTGTCTCAGATAAGACATTGGACTGTGGACTTTTGAGTTAATGCTGAAATGAGTTAAGACTTTGAGGGACAGATGGGAAGGCATGATTGCTTTTGAAATGTGAGGACATGAGATTTGGGAGGAACCAGGGAGGAATGATATGGTTTGGCTGTTTCCCCACCCAAATCTCATCATACATTGTAGCTCCCATAATTTCCACATGTTATGGGAGGGACCTGGTGGAGATATTTGAATCATGGAAGGCAGTTCTCCCATACTTTTCTCATGGTAGTGAACAAGTCTCACGAGATCTGGTGGCTTTATAAGGGGAACCCCTTTTCACTTGGTTCTTATTCTCTCTCTTGCCGCCATGTAAGAAGTGACTTTCACCTTCTATCATGATTGTGAGGCCTTCCTTGCCCCACGGAACTGTAAGTCCACTAAACCTCTTTCTTTCTTAAATTGCTCAGTCTCAGGTATGTCTTTATCAGCAGCATGAAAACAGACTAATACACATTCTCATTTCAAAAGGGAGAAATTGGCCAAAAGAAAGGGGCATCAGGCCACATACAATTCTCTGAAACCCAGAAGGACTGGCAATAACTTTTAAAGAAAGCACCAAAATCATCCTTGCCTCTGTGTCCTGCATCCAGAGTACACTGGGATAAGGGGTGAGCTCCTGAGGTCTTGGGCAGCTCTGCCCCTGTGTCTTTGCAGGGGGAACCCCTGTAGCTGTTTTTGTGGTTTGTAGGTGAATGCTTGCAACTTTTCTAGGCTGAGGTTGCAGTCTGCTTTGGCTTTACCGTGGAGTCTGGAGAGTGGCAGACCCATTCAGACAACTCCTTTAGGCAGTGTGATGCTGGAAACTCTGTGTGGGGCTCCACCTCCACATTTCCCCAGAGCACTGCCCTAGCAGAGACTCTCTGTGAGAGCTCTTCCCCTGAAGCATGCTTTTGCCTGGGCAACCAGGCTTTTGGATACAACCTCTGAAATCTAGGTGGAAGCACCAAACTTCCTTCAGTCTTGCATTCTGCATGCTAGCAGGTTTAACATCATGTGGAATCATGAAGGCCTATGGCTTGTGCTCTCTGGAGTGGCAACCCAAGCTTCACCTGAAATCCTTTGAGCCACAGTTGAAGCTGGAGCAGCCAGGATGCAGGCAGCAGTGTCTCAAGGATAAGCAGGGCAATGGAGCCTTTGACTTGGCCCATGAAACTTTTCTTTCCTCTTGGGCCTTGATTTGGAAGGGAGACTGTGATGGCAGGGCCTGTCTGCAAGATCTCTGAGATGCCCTGAAGTCTTTTTCCCATTTTCTTTGATATTGGAACTTGGCTCCCTTTTAGTCATGCTAATCTCTCCAGCAAGTAGTTGCTCCACAATCCACTTGAATTTCTGTCTTGAAAATGATCTTTTCTTCTCTATCACATGGCCAGATTGTGAGTTTTCCACTCCACCTTCCTTTTAAATATAAATTCCAACCACTAGTCATTTATTTGGCCCTACATTTGATTTAGGATATTAGAAACAAGAAGGCCACACCTTGAATGGTTTGCTCTTTAGAAATGTCTTTTGCCAGATAACCAACTCATTACTCTTAAGTTCAAACTTCCACAGATACTTAAGATGTGGACACAATGCAGCCAAGTGCTTTGCTAGGGTGTAATATGGGTGACTTTTGCTCCAGTTCCTGATAAAATTCTTACTTCCATCTGAGATCTCATCAGCCTGACCTTCACTGTCTATATTTCTATCACCATTTTAGTCACAACCATTTAATAAGTTCCTAAGAAGTTCCAAAGTTTCTTCTTTCTCTCTTCTTTTGAGTCCTTCAAACTCTTCCAACCTCTGCCTGTTACCCATTTCTAAAAATGCCTCCACATTATTAGGTATCTTTATAGCAAAACTTCTCTCCTGGGTACCAATTTTCTGCATTAGTCCATTTCATTGCTATAAAATAGTACCTGAAATGGAATAATCTGTAAAGATAAGAGGTTTATGTTGACTTATGATTATGCAGGCTGTACAGTGAGCATTGTGCCGGATGTGTTCCTGGTGAGGAACTCAGGAAACTGGCAGTCATGGCAGAAGATGAAGGGGGAGTGGGTTCATTATATGGTGAAAGTGGGAGCAAAGATAGGGGGAAGTGTCACATGTTTTTTAAACAGCCAGGGCTTGTGTGAACTCATTACCAGGAGTAGGGCACCAAATCATTCATGCAAGATCCACTCCATGATCCAAACACCTCCTACTAGGCCTCGCCTCCAACATTGGGGATTATATTTTAACATGAGATTTGTAGGGGACACACATCCAAAATATGTCACCCATCAAAAGAGTAACTTAAAAATCTGGAATTAGAATTTAACTCTCTCACTAAAACTTTAAGGTTTCTCTTTTATAGCAAGCACATCAACTGAGCAAGAAATAAAATCAGACTCATCTCACAATAAGCATATAAAAGACAAATATCTTATTTTATTTGTTCTCTTTTATGGTTTGGTTTCAAAGATATATTAAACTGATTATAAATTTATAAAATGTGTTACAAGCAGGGATATTCATTACTTTTTATTATTATTCATGCAGTGGAAAGTGTTAAAAGAAAAGATGGATGTTATTGAACACAATCATAGACAACTAGACAACTGAGTGGAGAGGATGATCAACATGAAGCCTGGCTGAAGAGAGTGAAGAGACGTGTGATGGCAGAGAATAGGCCAGGTTTAGTGTGACATTTCTAGGTCAGCAGAATTAATATGGCCTGGCTCTGTATCCCCAGCTAAATCTCATCTTGCATAGTAATCCCCAAGTGTTGGGGGAGGGACCTTGTGAGAGGTGATTAGATCATGAGGGCGGTCCTGCCATGCTATTTTCCTGATGTGAGTAAGTTCTGAGGAGATTTGATGGTTTCATAAGGGACTTCCCCCTTCGGTCTCTCTCATTCTTCTCTCTCCTGCCACCTTGTAGAGAAGGACATGTTTGCTTCCCCTCCCACCATGACTGAAAGCTTCCTGAGGCTTCCACAGCCTGGGGAATGTGAGTCAATAAACCTCTTTTCTTTATAAATTATCTAGTCTCAGGTATGTCTTTATTCACAGCATGAGAATGGACTAATATAGTAAATTGGTATGAGAAGTTGGGTGCTGCTGTAAAGATACACCAAAATGTGCAAGTGACTTTGGAACTGGGTAACAGCAAGAGGTTGGAACAAATTGGAGGGCTCAGAAGAAGACTGGAAAATGTGGGAAAGTTTGGAATTCCCAGAGACTTGGAGGTCTCAGAATACAGGAAGATGTGGGAAAGTTTGGAACTTCATAGAGATTTGTTGAATGGCTTTGACCAAAATACCGAGAGTGATATGGACAATGAAGTCCTGGCTGAGGTGGTCTCAGATGGATATGAGGAACTTTTTGGGAACTGGAGTAAAGGTCAGTCTTGTTATGCAAAGAGACTGGTGGCATTTTTCCCCTACCCTAGAGGTCTGTGGAACTTTGAACATGAGAGAGATGATTTAGGGTATCTGGTGGAAGAAGTTTCTAAGCGGCAAAGCTTTCAAGAGAAAGCAGAACATGAAAGTTTGGAAAATTTGCAGCCCGATGATGTGATAGAAAAAAATTTTTCTGGGGAGAAATTCAAGCTCTCTGAAGAAATTTGCATAAGTAATGAGGAGCCAAGTGTTAATCACTAAGAAAATGGGGGAAATGTCTCCAGGACGTGTTACAGACCTTCACAGTAGCCCCTCCTATCACAGGTCAGGAGCCCTAAAAGGGAAAAATGGTTTCCCCCTGCTCTATGCAGCCTTGGGACATGGTGCCTTGCATCCCAGCTGCTTCAGCTTCAGCCATGACTAAAAGCAGCCAATGTACAGCTCAGGCCATTGCTTCGGAGGGTGCAAGCCCCAAGCCTTAGCAGTTTACAAGTGGCGTTGATCCTATGGGTGAACAGAAGTAAAAAATTGAGGTTTGGGAACTTTCACCTAGATTTCAGAGGATGTGTGGAAATGATATCTAAAGAGAAGTTTGCAAGGGTAGAGTCCTCATGGAAAATCTCTGCTAGGACAGTGCAAGAGGGGAACGTAGGGTTGGAGCTCACACACAGTGTCCCACAACTGGCCACCATCCTCCAGTTCCCAGAATGGTAGATCCATCCACAGCTTGCACATTGCACCTGGAAAAGCCATAGACACTAAATGCCAACTGTGAAAGCAGCTAGGGTTGGAGCTTTACCCTGCAAAACGACAGGGGCGGAGCTGCTCAAGGCTATGGGAGCCCAACACTTGCATCAGTGTGACGTGGATGTGAAACATGGAGTCAAAGGAGATCATTTTGGAACTTTAAGGTTTAATAACTGCTGTAGTGGATTTCAGAATTTCATGGGGTCTGTAGCCCCTTTGTTTTGGCCAATTTCTCCCTTTTGGAATGGGTGTATTTACCCAATGCCTATACCCCTATTGTGTCTTTGATGTAACTAACTTGCTTTTGATTTTACAGGCTCATATGTGAATAAGACTTACCTTGTCTCAGATGAGACTATGGACTTTGACTTTTGGGTTAATGCTGAAATGAATAAAGACTTTGGGGAACTATTGAGAAGGCATAATTGTGGTTTGAAATGTGAGAAAGATGAGATTTGGGAGGAGCCATGGACAGAATGATATGGTCTGGCTTTGTGTCCCCTCCCACATCTCATCTTGCATTGTAATCTGAATTGTAATCCACATGTGTTGGGGGAGGGACCTCGTGGGAGGTAATTAGAGGTTGGGGTTGGTCCCCACATGCTGTTCTTATGATAGTAAGTTCTCATGAGATCTGATGATTTTACAAGGGCTTCCTTCTTCACTCTCTCATTTTTCTCTCTCGATGCCTTGTGAAGGATATATTTGCTCTCCCTTCCATCATGATTGTAAGTTTCCTGAGGCTTCCCCAGTCCTGCAGAACTGTGAGTCACTTAAACCTCTTTCCTTTTTAAATTACCTAGTCTTGAGTATGTCTTTATTAGCAGTGTGAGAACAGACTAATACAAGAACTGTCCTCCCCAACGTTTGCATTGGCTCCATCTCCATGTTCAGATATTGTCTCATTATCCTCTAGAAATTTTGACCATATATTTCATTAATGTGTCTTATTAATGTTTCTAAGTATTTTTTCCTATTGTTCGTTTTCTTCCCATCTTTTAGTTTTTTGGTAGCATAAGCAAGATATATGGGTTTTAAAAATCATATGTAAGTGCATTATAAACATTATTTTTTCAATGGACATATCAAATGTCAATACAGTACTCTTAGTCTGTAGGATATACATATTCATTTTAAAACATAAGACTTGTGAACATTTTCTAAATAACAGAAATACTTGAAATAAACTTTTGAAAACAAGGTTGAAACAAAAGTAAAATTCCTGTGATAAAGGAGAATAATTTTCAAAGGCCTCCAGGTTAGCAATTCATTTTCTGCACAGAAACCATGTTTAATTTATAAATTAAAAAAAGTAAAAGTGGCTGCAGAAACAAATAATATTTGAATTTATTTGGAGCTCTCTAAATCTTCTTACAGAACTGGTTGGTTATCATGTATGAGCACAAGAGGAGGCCAATATAAATTATCTTATGATAAGTTTTAAATTTTTAAGGATAAATTATTTTCTGAGTTGAGTATTCTTTTTAAACATAGTATTGTAGTAGCAGAATTTTTACATTAGAAAAACATATCAAAAATATGTATGTATATTTTCAAGATACTCTCTATTTATATCCTAGAAAATATTTAGTTATAAAACTTCAACAGTCCTGACTGAATTCAAGGTAGCAAAGCACTGAAAACCATAATAAATTAGTGTCTAAGTGTTTAGGCCTCATAAAATGTATTTTGAGGCATTTAAATATTATACACATTGTTATTATATCTAATACATCTGACTAGAAATAAAGTAGGTAACTGATCACAGGAAAGCCAGACATATTCCTTTTTATTCTGCCTGAAAAGGTCTTAAGTTCCAAATATGCTCCCCTTTTCCAACTATAGCTGACAGTCCTACAATTGTGTTTTTCAAATACTTGTAGAAATCATGCACTTAATTCGGAGAGAAATAGTATGCTGACAAGTGTGGTACCTGATATCAATGCTAGGGTATTTTCCTATATTTTTAATATCTATGCTATCTTCTACTTCACACCTTGTACACACAAGCTTATAGATGATTATGTGTGCATACCCAACATACATGCACACATACACACACAAACACACATTCTGTATAACTGATGAATGGTTATATTTTTTGTCATTGTGGTTATCTGACCTCTGAGTGTCTTATGTTCTCCTCCTCCTCCTCCTCCTCCTCCTCCTCCTCCTCCTCCTCCTCCTCCTTCTTTTGTTTATGATGCTAAAACTAAAAGGAAACAATAAGGGTATGTTCAGGACATAGTTCTGCCATGCTTATGTTGAATGGCACATATTGAAGAATTGAAGCATGAACCTCTTGAGCTAAAAAAAATTCTTATGCCTGATATTGCTTCATCTAGTTTTATTTTAAAAGGTGTATTGGAATAAGTAAGAATTATAGGTCCTTAGAACAAAAGACATTAATAAGAGTTCATGTTTGATAAATAGTATCTTTTGTCCTACCTAAGGACAAGTTTTTTTTACCCAATTTATCCTTAATAAATGTCATAATAGTTATTACAAGACAAAATAGAATTCAGCTAGTACATATTTTATGAAATCAAGACTTGAAGAATATTATTAAAAATTTCAAAATTTATACATTGGTTTTAAATGGCAGTTACTAACAAGATAGCTTCCACAAATAGATTAGAAGTCTAGATGACAGGGAAGAAATAGGATAAAATAGTTCATGAATGCTCATATAGAAGTCAGATCTTAAATAAATAAAAGTACAAAGTAGACTTTATAGCTTAGCAGTGCAATTCCCTTTGCCCTAAGGTATCTTTCACTGAAATGCTTAAACTACTACTGTTGTTTTGGGACAAGATTAAGATTGCTATTTGAGGCTAATTGCCAGGATGTCAGATCAAATTAATATGGCACCAAACTCACAACCTCATCCAGTGTTACAAACTGGAACAAGTCATTTTAGAACTAATACAACCTAGCAATGTTTAACTGAATCAGAGTTTAGTAACATGAGCCAGCTCAACAACTTCCAGGGCAAAAGAGCCAATCATGAAATAACATTTACTTACTGAACCAGACAAGGGGAGAACAACCTATCAGGTGGGAAACATCACCACACGATTATTGCAAAACCACCACCTGGACTTACAGATCTAGGCCAACTGGGTAACCATTTTAAACACAATTTAAAATGTTAATATTGTGCCTCAATTTTCATTGATTCGCTTGCAGCTGAAGAGCCAAACCAAATGAGAGGAAAATCGGAGACTATGTTTTTAAAAGATCAATGTAGCCCACTTTCTTGAACTGAATATCAAAAAATAAGACTCTTGTATTGAATATAAATTAGGTAAATATTGTGACAGTGAAAGCCTCTTTCCCCCTGCAGCTCAGAATGCCTGCTTTTCTTGTAAGGTTGCCAAAGTGTTTCCTTTGTTTCTGGCTAAACTGCAATCCTTACTTCTATTTATGCTTAGCTCGTATTCTTCTCTCACATCATGCAACTAAAGAGGAGATGATTTCTCAACAGAGATAAATATTATTTTTACGAAGAGAATTAAAACTGCAAAGCACAATCGTACAAAACAATCAATATTAACAAAATAAAAAAGATAAACAAGCAAGAAATCATTCAATTTTTACTTTTACCAAGCTCTTCTAGAATTCTTATTTTCAAGCTGCTAGATAAAGCCATGATAAATTAGAACCACTCTTCCTAATAGTCACTTTATCTCCTAAATTGCATTTTGCCTAGAAAAAAGCTTGAATGTATCTTAAAATGTTGTATTAAAGAATGACAAAAGAAATATCAGTTCCTGGACCCTCTATAACTTATATCTAAAAAACAAATATTAGTTATAGGTCTGTTCTCTTTGGTTAACCTTTTTAGAAAAACTAACCAATAAATCATGTCCATAACTTGTAGCTAAGAAATATAGCTAGATAGGAGATTTTCAGGGAATAATAGAGGAATTTGCTTAATTTTTACACATTTACATACAATCTTTGATCAATTAGCTTATGTGAAGTATTTTTTTGAAGGATGAAAGTATGAGAATTGTAAGAAGCTGATATCTATCCTGTTATGTCATATTTTACCAACATGAATTCAACAATTAATTTCCAAGCATTTTATTGAAATAGTGTTTCTATGTGAGTTGAACATTCAAGTAGCAGTTTTAAAATTCCATCTGTCGAATGCTTACTAGGTTGTCTGAGTGTCCTGTCAAGGTTTCTTTGATCTTTTATTCAGCAAGCATCAAGTACCTGCTTGGCTGTGAGGTAACTAGAAAAGAGAATGTGCATAACAAGTGGTACATGACTTCAAGGAGTGTAGTTTGACAGAGGACAAAAATATGAACCGATGATCATTATGATAAATGCATGGTGGTAGCCTGGAAAATAGAAAGATATCAAAAAAATAAGATACAGATTTCTGAACCATTGAATGTTATCCTTAATAGGTCACTTACTACTTATCTAAGATCTCAAAGAAAATATATGGGCAAAGGTATGGTCAACAAACAAGTAAAAAGTCAACTTGCTTCCACTTGAAGCTTTGATATAAAATGCCTTTTTAGATTTTGGCATAACTGGTCCACATAGAAACTTCTCTTTCTGAGGATAGTGACCAGCTTAAAGCTGAGAATCACAGTGAACAAAATGTTTCCTTTGGCCTATTTGTTTAAAAATATACACCTGGACTTTAGCCCTTTATAGCCCTCCATGCTGATGAATGAAAGACCTGTCCAAGAAGAGCATGTAATCTCTAAAGAAAATGCAAATAGAAGAATAGAGTGAGGAAGTGTTTTGCTCCATGCCTTGCAAAGAGCTGGCCTTTGGCTTTTGCCCTAGATACTAGCATTCTGAGGAAATAGGATCAATATCAGTTTGCTTACATCTTAGCATGGAAAGGAGGACACGATGCCAGTGATTTGGCATTGCCTAGAAAAATTCATTTTCTTGTTTCCATTGACCTATAGAAAAATCTCTAAAGGTAATAGATTGTGTAATCCCTTGCAACCATTTTCCCAACCTCAAGTAGAGATGTCCATTTGTGCATTTTGTTACCCAGTATGACTTGCACATTTGCTTATTACAAATCTATTCACCCTATATTTGCAAATATATGCTTACATGTTTCCTCTATTTGTCTGTAAAGTTTGTGAAGTTTGATACTGTTCCTTTTTCTTATTCCTTTGCAAATATTTAGCACCTTTAGAATGCCTGGCATAGAGTAATCTCTAATACAAAAATATTGAATAAATATTAACCACTTTTCAGGACTAAACCCAGCATGATGTCATGGTCTTGTCCCATCTTTGAATGTATCCTATCTTTAAAACCTAGATCAGGACATACTACATAAAAAGATAAATTCTCAGGTTTGCTTGCTATTACCAAAGTTTTACACATTATTTCCCTTCTGTAATTGTTTTTCTTACTGTATTAGTCTGTTTTCACACTGCTGTAAAGATACTACCCAAGAATGGGTAATTATAAAGAAAAGAGGGTTAATTGACTCACAGTTTCTGACTTGCTGGGGAGGCCTCAGGAAACTTACAATCATGGCAGAAGGGGAAGGGGAGGCAGGTACCTCTTCACAAGGTGGCAGGAGAGAGAGACAAGTGCAGGGGAAACTGCCACTTATAAACCACCAGATCTCGTGAGAACTCACTCACTATCACGAGGACAGTGTGGGGAAAACTGCCCCCATGATCCAATCACCTCCCATCATGTCTCTCCCTGACACATGGGGATTGCAATTTGAGATGAGATTTGGGTGAGGACAAATGGCCAAACCGTATCACTTACTATTCTACTAAGAGAGAGCCAATAATAACTTGAACCACAGTAGAGATTTAGAGAACTAAAAAGATAATTTGCTTTAAGCTTTAACCACAATCAAGAATGTTTAATGATACAAGTTTTGTAGACTGCCATCAAAAATCATATCCAGATTAAATCAGTTTATGCTGTTAGCATTCCTATTGACAAAGTCAAGGTAGCGCTACCTAGAACTGCCTCATTCAATAGAAATATAATGGGAGCCATATATACAATACTAGTCAACATTAAAAAAGAAATAAATTATGTCATTTGTGACAAATGTAGACAAATGGACATCTCTACTTGAGGTTGGGAAAAATGGTTGCAAGGGATCACACAGTCTATTACCTTTAGAGATTTTTCTATAGGCCAATGGAAACAAGAAAATGCATTTTTCTAGGCAATGCCAAATCACTGGCATCATGTCCATTATACTTATAGTGATGTTTTTGAGAGGAGTTGGCATTAGCAGCAATACTTTCCAAAGGGAAAAAAAAGTTTGCATTCAGTCTAGGTCACTGGTTTTCCAATTGTGATGAAAATATTTAATTTCAAGTGGTAAAACAGATTATTCAAACCATTTTTAAACTTTATTTTCTCTTCCAAAGTTATTGTACTTTTTAGATGCCAAGGAACTATGACTCAAAAGATGATAACGTTTCAGAAAAATCACAAAGTTATTAATGATACAAAGAAGATCAAATCTTAGGGAGGTTGACATTTAGATCTCAAATGGAAAAAGCATTTAGCATTATAGTAAGAACTATAGTAAGAACTATAGTAAGAAAGAACTATAGTAAGAACTATAAGTAAGTAAGTAAGAACTATAAGTAAGAACTATAGTAAGAACTGTAGTAAGGTTCAGGAGGTGATATAAGTCACGAGAATGCTATCACTGAGAAAAATAAGCTGACACATAGCATGTGAACATGACTCAATGATTTGTGAAAATCAATAAACAAAAAATTGCCTGTCTTATAAAAAAATGTAAGAGGTATGAATGAAATAAAAATCTATGGCTGGGCATGGTGACTCATGACTGTAATCCCAGCACTTTGGGAGGCTGAGGCGGGTGGATCACCTGAGGTCAGGAGTTCTAGACCAGCCTGGCCAACATGGTGAAACCCTGTCTCTACTAAAAATACAAAAATTAGCCGAGCATGGTGGCAGGCACCTGTAATCCCAGCTGCTTGGGAGGGTGAGGCAGAAGAATCGCTTGAACCTGGGAGGCAGAGGTTGCAGTGAGCCGAGATGGTGCCATTGCACTCCAGCCTAGGCGACAAGAGCAAGACTTCATCTCAAAACAAAACAAAACAAAATTCCATTGTAGCCATATTTGTCCAGGTAAACAATACTCACAGATTTTGTTGACTTTTCCTAAAAGGCTATTTCTGTGGAGCTGCACCCACATGCATGTATACACATACACACACTAACACCCAACAACACACATTTTCCTTTGTTTGCAAAATTTTTCTTTCTGCCTCCAACTCAAAATTATCTTCTGCCATACTATTGTATTAAATTTAAGACCACAAACCTGTGGTGGATTTTTCTCATCTATGCATTAATTAAACATTTGTTGATTTTTAAAGATTATGTCACATGCATTAATAAGCTATCCTATACCTATCCCTATGCTTTGCTCTGTAGGGACTATGAAAATTATGTACTTTCCTTCTCTCCCTTTTTTTTTTTCATTTCTTCCCCTCTTTCTTTTTTTCTGTTTTGCTTTCCTCACTTTTATGAGTATGAAATAATATAATCTATGGAGAGATCTTTTTCTCCACGATTATTTTTAAAGATAACATTATGTTTGGCTAGGTATTCACAGTTGATTTGACAGTTTAACTAATTCTTAGACAAATAATTTGTACTTGGCCATTGTCATGGGATGCATGTTTGTGCCTTCCCTTCCAAATTCATATATTGAAACCCAAACCTCAATGTTAATTGGAGATGGGGCCTTTGGGAGGTGATTAGGCCATGAGGGTGGAACTTCCATGAATGGTATTCGTGCCCTTATAAAAGAGATACCAGAGAATTTTCTTATTCTTTCACAACATGAGAGGCTACAAGAAGTCAGCAATCTGTATCCCTCCTGCACAACTCCCCCCACCATCCTGGCACCCTATTCTTGGACTTCTAGCCTCTCAAACTGTGAGAAATCAGTTTCTGCTTTATTGTAAGCAACTGATTCTATGGTACTTTGTAATAATAGCCTGAATTCATAGACAGACATTAAACTAACATTTGAAAATGGCAAATGCATGTTTAAAATTATGCATATTGATAATTTATTAACGGAAAAATTTACACAAAATACATACTTTTAGGAAGTCTGTGTTATAGAACACTTTTATGCCCAAGAGATGGTTTAAGAAATAGTCAAGTAGTTATTACAATATTAAAAGTATGACTAAATTTGAGAGTTAACTATTTTTAAGAATATGCTAAATACATAATGGAAAAATTAAGAGCCCAGTGAGAAAGTTACTAATGATCTCCAAAAGCATTTACTGGAAAATATGTTGCCAATTTACTTTATCCAGAGAGGTTTCCTTTGAGGGACTGTTTTTGCTTTTTACTGCTACATAATAAATTATTACAAATTCAGAGGCTGAAAACAACATTCATTTATGATCTCACAGTTTCTCTTGGTTAAAAGTCCAGGTATGTGTAAACTGTGTCTTCTGCTCAGGATGTCACTAGGTTGAAACAACAATGTCTGCCAAGGTTGTGATTTCATCCACAGATTGACATCCTTTTCCAAGCTTATTTGTCAGCAGCATTCAGTTCCTTATGATTGCAGATTGAGGCCCTCAGCTTCTAGAGGCTGTCAATCATTTTACATCACATGGCCCTCTCCACAACATGGTGGTTTGCTTCCTCAAGGCCAACAGGAAATCTCTATCTTTGAATCTCTTCAGTCAGCTAAGACAGTCTCGTATAAAGTAATGAACTCAAAGGAATAACTATCCCATCAACTTTAGCATATTGCATTGTCAAGAAGCAAGTCACACCTCTCTACACTCAAGGTCAGGAGATTCCACAAAGGCATGGGCACTAGAGGAAAAAACGTTGGGGCCACCGTAGAATTCTACCTGCCATGAGTACTATGCTATGGTATTCACAGTCTGTTCATCCTCATCTCCAGTTTCCATTAGGACACCTCCAATTGCAAGGGAAAATATAAGTATCAAAAAGTGACTTTAAAGAGAGGGCTTCTTTTTTCTTTTTTGATCCGAAGTTTTTTCTATTTTGAGGTGAAATTTACTTAACACGAAGTTAACTATTTTAAGGTGTACAATTCAGTGGCATTTAGTGCATTCACAATGGTGTGCCACCACCACCTCTCTCTAGTTTCAAAACTATTTCAATATCTCAGAAAAGCATTATGCATCCATTAAGTAACCACTCTCCATTCCCCCCATCCCCATCCCCTGGGAATCATTAATTTGTTTTCTGTTTATGAATTTTCTTATTCTGAATATTTCATATAAAATGAATTACACAAATGTGTTTGTTTGTGTCTGGATTTTTTCACCTAACTTAATGTTTTTGAGGTTCATCCATGTAGTGGCACGTATCTGTATGTTGTTCCTTCTAATGGTTTATTTTTATATCACACTGGAAGCTGGCTATTGCAAGATTGGTTATTACAGAAATCTATTGTTGTCATCAAGGGCCCAGGTTCTTTCCAGTTTTCTGACATTTTGATATGGTGACTTTCAACTTCAGGCTTGACCTTCCTTGTAAAAACATAGTTGCTACAGTTCTTGATATCATGTTCCCATACAAATGCATCTGAAGGCAAAGGAAAAGGAGAATTTCTCCTTCTACTTCTTTGTAACTGGGGAGGCAAACGATTTCCCAAAAGCCTCAGAAAGCAAAGCTTTTCCCCCTCCACCTCCTGAGAAAGTCCTTACTCCTAAATCACTCAGTGACAAAGAGAAATCAGAATTCTCCTATTGTCTTCAAATAATGGAATTCATTTCCTTGCGGTGGGGAGAGATCATCTTCCAAATATACTGCTGCCCCACATGATAAAAACTAACCATCTGTTAAAATATAAGAAAGGAATGGTTGTTGTGTAGGCAAATAGCTGTGCCTGCCTAGCATTCTTTATTAAAAAATACTTTTAAAACATTTTAATAGTAATAAAAACAGCACATACTTTATATAAAACATTACTCTTCTGGCATATTTTGAGAGGCAATCTAAACTAGCAGAAGGGGTATGGAGTGAGAACTGTCTGGGTTATAATTCAGGTCCTTCACTCCAAACTGAGACAGATTTCTCATTGATACATGGGGAAAGGAAGAGACTTGTATAAGGAATGGGAAACTGTGTTTTAACCTCAAGCTGAGGAGAATCTGCTCCAGTGGTCAGACACTTCATTCCCAGAGTACAGAAGAAGAGGGATAAAGTGCTATCTTAAGAATATTTGTCTTTTTACACTACAAATCCTTACTTTGCTAGTGCAAACCTGGGCATTTCTTCTAAATTCATTAAAAATATTTTCTTAAAGAGCTGCCGTTGAACTAGAGCTTCATAAGCAAGTGTTCTCTCAGCACTGAAAAGTTGAGAATGTTGCCTTGGGCCTTCCAGATGTGAAGAATCTCAGAGACTTTTCTGGAAGGAATATGAATCTTTAGGTTTAGTTCTAGGCGTTTATAATGCTGTGAACAATAATGTCTTCCAAGAAAAACCATTGTCAGCATGAAGAGCGGATTCAAGCTATCTCAGGCACCAATGGCCTCCAGGGGGCGGTGGGAGGAGAAACAAAGAGCCACTAATGTTGCTGCCAAAGCACTTCATAGGAGCCACTGTTGATGGAGGTGGTAGTGGGAGTCCTGTTTGGGAGGTGAAGATGGGCCTCATTTCCTCTTTAGTCTATCCAGGGAAAGTCACCATGAGGGAGAATACATCATGTCTAAATGCTTGATCGAGCATAGATGTGGGGTGAAGAAGGTCTGGGGATTTGGTTAATTATAAACCTCAATAAAAAGAAATTTAAAGCAGCATGGTATAAAGCCCGGTGCGATTGGAAACTCAGAAATTCCTACTGGGGACTTAAAACATCCACATGAACCATAAAAACTTTTTATTTATTATTGGATAGGACAATGTATCTTCAGAACAGTGGGTGAAACACATATAAATAACCAGTTTATATGTATCATAGGAACAAGTTTTCATAAGTCTTGTGGTAATATTAAAATGTCATTGGTAATTTGTCCACATTTATATCTCACCTGAAGTTCTTATTCGTATTTATATCATTTGTGTTCAAACTATTTTTAGAGAAAATTTCTAGCCAAGCATTTTGTCCATTTTTAAATCAGGTTATTTGTTTTTAAGCAATTGAGTTACAGGAGTTCCTTATCAGATACCAACTATCAGATAAATGGTTTGCAAATATTTTCCCCTCCTCTAGGTTGCCTTTTCACTCATTTGATTGTTTCTATTGCTGTACTGAGCTTTTTACTTTATCTAATATGTCTTGTCTATTTTTGCTTTTGCTGCGTGTGCTCTTGATGTCATTTCCAAGAAATCATTGCCAAGACCAATGTTATGAAACTTTTCTTCTATGTTTTCTTCTAAAAGTTTTATGATTTCAGATCTTACATTCAAACCTTTAATCTATTTTGAGTTAATTTTTATGTGCAGGATAAGATACAGGTCCAATTTTATTCTTCGGCATATGGCCATTGTGTATGTGAAAAGGTGCTCAACATCATTGATCATCAGGGAAATGTAACTTATAACTAGAATGAGATACTTGTTAATATGGCTATTACTGAAAAACAAAAGATAACAAATGTTGGCAATGATGTGGAGAAATTGGAACAATTGTACACCATTGGTAGGAATATAAAATAGTATGGAACCAATATGAAGGTTTCTCAAAGTTAAAAATAGAACTACCGTATGATGTAGCAACCTGACTACTGGGTATATATCCAAAGAAAATGAAACCAGGAATATGAAGAAATATCTGCACTCCTATGTTTATTGCAGTGCTATTTACAATAGCCAAATATATAATAAAAACAACCCAAATGTCCAGCAACAGAAGAATGGATATATAAAATGTAATATATACATACAATGAAATTTTATTCAATCTTAAAAAGCAAGGAAATCTTATCATTTGTGATAACATGGATGAACCTAGAAGACATTATACTGAGCGAAATATGCCAGCCTCAGAAAGAAAAATACTGTGATCCTGCTTATAAAAGTTATTTAAAATAGTCAAATGCTTAGAAGCAGAGATTACAATGGTAGTTGCCAGGGGCTGTCAGGGAAGGAAAATAGGGTACTGTTCCATAGGCATAAGTTTCAGTTAAGCAAGACAAATTCTAGAGATGTACTGTATAATATATTACCTATAGATAACATCATTTACTTATTGTTTCCTTGAAAATTTATTAAAAGAGTAGATCTCATGTTAAGCATTCTTAAAACACACACACACACACACACAGAAGGAAAGTTTTGGATGTGATGGATATGTTTATTAGTTTGATTGTGGTGGTAGTGTCATGACTGTATGCATGTATCCAAACACATCAAATTAGATACATTAAACATTTACAGTTTTTTTGAGGTATAATATTAAGTTATATCTCAATAAAGCTGTTAAAAATAATTTTTCACTGTAATGGTGGTAGTGTCCTTTCCAAAAGAAAGCCCAGAAATAAAAAAATAAATAAATAAAATTAACTTCAAAAAGCTACTTTGGAAACATAGTATAAAACCTATTCAAGGAAATATATATTTTCCTCTTTGTACATGACTCTAGAATAAGCTGTAGGTTTACTAATGTCTCTATATTTTTGTTTAAATTAATAAATTTTTTTGTTTACTTTGATGTGTAGAAATTTAAGATTATGGTCTAACAGTAAATTCTGGAAATGTTTCAGATCTGTTTCAAAATGGTGTTTTTAATGTTGTCCTGAAAATTGTTCTTTGCCATCATGTGCATTTTTCCTTCATGTTTACAGTAAGTAGACATAGCTTCTGACTTCCCAAATTTCTTATCTCTTGCTCTTCTAAATAATTCTGGATAATGAGATATAGTATTGCTAGGAAGCAATGTATTCTCATGCTGTGGAATTGTCATGAGAATAGTCTGCCTGAAATACTTTTCTGCCTTTACAATGCTAAGAATAATGCCTAAGGAAATTTACTTGTATAAAGTGAACTTTAGATGCAATTTTCCTATTCTCGAATAATATGCCGTATGTATGCATAATTCAGTTTTGGTAGTCTGCACAAAGATGCCTATGAGGAAGAAAAAAATAACAAAATTTGGATGTCTCACATTGTCACTCTTGGTAATCAGGAAAATCAGATGCACTGAGGTTGGCATGAAAGACATGATAATTTTGTGTGTGCAAAGATATTCTTTTATGTTACGTAGTCATTGTTGTCATCATCATCATACTGTCCACCACTGGAATTTGAGCACTTTGTGGGAAGGGGCATTTGGATAAAAAATATCAAGTCTAATGACTCCAACACCCATATTGATTCTAATCTTGTTGCCTACAATAATTAGATAATTTTATCAAATAGCCAACAGAATTATCTTTCAAATTACTCATAAGATGTTTTAAGATTTCCTTTTGAATATACAAATTTTACTTTTCCTGTGTTTAAGCCTGACAGGGTGCAAAGAAAATTAATAATAATAGATTTCAATACTGAATCTCTTTCAAATGAACTGAAAAACGCATTCCTGGAATCAATCATTTGAAAACTAATTTCCAGTCTTTGAAGGAGGTGAACAGCCTGGAGAATGATGTTACTAAAATTTTATTTTTCTGGTGAAGTCAAAATTTGAGATTTCATCAATAGAAATCTTTTCAAAACAAACAGTCCCTTCATGAGCTTTGTGGAATCTAACTGCGATAGCTTCAAAAAATGTTTTATTACTTTTATTAGCAGTGTAGAGAACGTTGTGGGTAAACATGCAATACATTGTAGGGAAAGATAGTTGTTTTCTAAGATGTTTATTAGGTCAAATTGGTTGACAGTGTTGTTCAGATCGTCAATATTCTTAATGGTTTCTAACTACTTGTTTTAGCAATTACTGAAGAATAATGAAATTTCCAACTACAGTTGGAATTTTACATATTTCTCCTTCACTCTTTTAATTTTTGCTTCATGTAACTTGAAAATCTATTATTAGGTATATTCACATTAGGACTGGTACATTTGAAGACTTAACACTGTTATCTTTATCTTCATCTATTAATAACCATTTTCTTGAATTCTACTTTGCCTATTTGTATAACCAAATCAGCTTTCCTTATATTAAGTGTTTGCATGTCAGATCTCTTTCAGTCTTTCTAATTAAGCCTGTTCGTGACTTTATATTTAAATTTAATGTTGTAAACAAAATTGCTTTTGTTTCTAATCTTCCTTTTTGAATCTAATCTGAAAGTCTGACTTTCAATTTTAATAATTTTTCTTCTTATATTTAATGAAATTATAGATTTTATTGGATTTAACTATCGTCTTTAAAAACAAATTATCTTAATTTGTTTCTTTGTATTCTCTTTCTTGTTTCCTGCTTTCTCTTTCATGTTTCAAATATTTTAAATAATTCATTAGCTTTCTTCTATTCACATCTTAGCTGCACTTCTTTGTACTATTATTAGTGCTCTAAGAATTATAGAATACATCCATAACTTATGACATTCCATTTTTTAGTCACCCTGTTTTGTTTTCTTTTATTTTGAGACAGGGTTTCACTCTGTCACCTAGGCTAGAGTACAGTGGTCTGATCACAGCTCACTGCAGCCTCAATCTCCCAGGCTCAGGTCATTCTCCCACCTCCTGAGTAGCTGAGACCACAGTGTGTGCCACCATGCCCAGTTAATTTTTATTTTTAGTTTTTGTAGACATAGGATCTCACTATGTTGCCTAGGCTGGTCTCAAACCCCTGGGCTCAAACTATCCTCCCACCCCAGCCTTATACTCACCTTATACCACTTCATGGAATATGTAAAAATTTCACAACACTAAAATTTCTGTAATCCTCAATTATTATCTGTTGTTAATTTATCAGATTTTAACTTCTACATATCTTATATATGAGACAATATACTATTGTCTTTAAAGAGTCATTTGTTTTATTTAATAATTTTTTAAAAACTAAAAATACATATAACTTCTGAAGCTCTTCAGTCTATTTTGAGTTTCCATATAATATTTTCTTCAACTTTGACTTGTGCGTGTTGTTTAGCTCTGCTGGTGGTTAATTGTATTAGTCTGTTCTCGTGCTGCTAATAAAGACATACCTGAGGCTGGGTAATTTATAAAGGAAAGAGATTTAATTGACTCACAGTTCCACATGGCTGGGGCAGCCTCACAATCATGGCAAAAGATGAAGGAAGAGCAAAGGGATATCTTACATGGTGGCAGGCAAGAGAACGTGTGCAGGGGAACTCGCCTTTATTAAATCATCAAATCTTGTGAGACTTACTATCACAAGAACAGCATAGGAAAGACCCGCCCCCATGATTCAATTCCCTCCCACCAGGTGCCTCCCATGACATGTTGGAATTATGGGAGCTAAAATTCAAGATGACATTTGGGTGGGAACACAGCCAAATCATATCACTAATTATCTCAGCTTTTATCAGATAATTTATTTAAATAAACTTATTTTTTGAAGAACATATTTATTGGGTATAAAATCTGCACTGACATTTTAAAAACCATTTTAAATACAGCATTATATTGTCCTCGGATCCTCATTGTTTCTACTGCAAAGAAAGATCATAATTCTGTCATTGTTCTCCAATATATAATGAGTTTTATTTCTTAGGTTGCTTTAAAACATTTCTTTTTTTTTTTTTTTTACGTTGAACACTTTATTATATGGTTAGATGTGGTTTTCCTTTTATATATTATATTAGGGTTTTATCAAGACTTATTTTTATCTCTAGACTTACGTTCTTCATCAAATTAGAAGAAAATTTGACCACTATTTTTAAATGTATTTTTCAATTCTATTGAAAAATAGATTGAAATTCTCTATTCTCAATCCAGCCTCCTTCTAGGTCTCTAATTATCTATATATTAGGTTGTATGATACCGATCCACAGGGCACTAAAGTTTATTTTCTTTAATCTTCTAATTTTTCTGTTTTTCAGTTTGAATTCTTTCCATTTATATTTTCTGAAGAAGCACATGGAATCTTTCTTCTGTAGTACCCATTCTGTTGCTTGGGCATCCAGTATTTTTTTCTAAATATTCTATGTTATACTTTGAATTTGCATAATTTTGAGTCAATCATTTTTTACATTTTCATTGCTTCACCAAGACTCCCATACACTTTAGTTCAGGTCCTGGAGAAGCAGAGGCCAAGATGAGATGAGACATGCAAAGCTTGACTGGGGAATGCCACTAAGGAAACTGGGAAGCCAACCAAAGAGCCATCAAACCACAATGGAGATCTGACTCCTGCAAAAGGCAGAAAGAAGGAAGCTAGGTAGATGTTGATGGCATGCTCTTATAAACACATTTTGATAGATTCTCAAGACAAAATCTCCCGTTGAACAGGTACAGTGTCTCCTAGAAATATACCTGTAATAATGTCTCTGACATGCTCAGATCCTGGGTCCAGGTGGGTTCATTCTTGGGTCTCCAGGTGATTCGCTCAGGTGCTTTGAATGGGCTGATTTTCCATTTACTGGGCAGTGGGTGGAGTGAGCAATGGCAGTATCAGTGGTGGGACAACTGTCTGACTCTTAAGCGGTCTGTGCTGGTGTTGGTAACAGCTGTGATGGGCTGGACGAGCTAGTCCCCAGGAACCCAAGTGGCATGTGCAGGTGGGTTCCAGCTTTGATGGGAGTAGCATGTTGGATAGACCTGCCCTTAGGCCCCTTGCGAGGACTGCTTGGGTGCCAATGGTAGTGTATGGGACTGGGTGATCTCCTGGCCCCCAGACAGCATACTCAGGTACCAGTGGGCATGGAGCTGAACCAGGTGGACCTGACCTCAGACTCCTGAGTGGTGTGTGCAAGTACTGGCTGTTGTAGGTAGAGACTGTTCTGCTGCTGGAGGCAGTGAGGTTGCTGCCAGTGGCCTGTACTTCAGCCCTGACAGCAGCAGCCAACTCTGGTGGTGGCTGCAAGTAGGGGCTGTCAATGGGCTCCAGGAAGGTGAAGATACAGAAGCTGTTAGGCCCCAGCACAAAATGCAGTCTGGTGTGGTCTGGGCTCTCAAAATGGCACCTTGCTATAGCTGCTTAAGACTCGGGGTGTGTGGGACTCAGCGTGCTCTCCCTCTCTGGAGCAATGCCATCATTCAGTCTGCAGGAAGCTTCCTATGTTAGTCCCAGGGCCCGCCAGTGTTGAGGGGTTCTCCTGTCATTTCCAAAGTCTATGGTGGGAATGTGGACCACTGGGGGTCTCTTACTTACCCTTTTCCTGCATGGAAGACCCTCTGCAGGCTCCCAGCCCATCCTTGTGGAGCAGGACAGAAACTTCCCTCCTCCATCCTTCATTTAGTTGCTTTCTGTCACTTCTCTGTTGAATTCCAGTGTTCTCTCATAAATGATCTATTTGAAGTGTAATTACCTATTTGCTATTTTGGTTCTTCTTCTGTAACAGATGCTTGTAGTCAGTCATCTTGAAACACTTCTCTTGAGTCACTGCGCACTCTTGGTAGTTTAAAACTTCTTTAACATTTAAAAAATAGTGGATGATTGCTGTACTATAAACTGGAGATACTTGTAATGGGCAGCAGAGAAAATGAGGTGAGATTGAAGTGGGAGGCGGAGTCAGGGGAAAAATCCTTTATAGAATGGGATTTCCCAGGGCATGTTTACATGACTGTGGAAACACCCAGAAGAAAGGGAAAGAGTAATGACTGGAAAAGAGAGAAAACAATGGCACAAATCTCAAAGGACACAAAGAGCAAGGTCCATCAGAGAACAAGAGAGAAGAGATGATATTAACACAGTAAGAACTCAGTAAATGTAGCCGAATGAATGAGTAAATGAGCCAATAAATGCCCTTTAGCAATCCCACTGGATGTCCTGTATTTAATCGCCTTTCCCACTCTCCAAAACAATTATATCTTGGACCACTTTTCTCATGTTTATAAATTCATTATGTTCTCTTTCTTTTAAAGCAGAGAATATTGCCTTGCTATCGTTGCTCAGGACTCTGGTGTGTGTGGGACCCAGCGTGAGCTCCCTTTCTGGAGCAATGGTATTGTAAGGGCTTTAGGCAGCTCCTTATGTTAGTCTCAGGGCCTGTGAAGGTTGAGAGACTCTCCAGTGGCTAAACTTGTCAGAGTCCACAGTGGAATACAAACCACTGTAGGTCTGTCACTTACCCTTTCCTTGCAGTGAAGAGCCATCTCCAGGCTTCTTACTTTTCCCTCCTCCCTTATTCTAGGTATCTCCTGACACTTATCTGTTCAATTCCAGTGTTCTCTCTTAGATGATCTATTTGAAGTGCCATTACCTATTTACTATTTTGCTTCTTTTTTGTGTGTGTACCAAAATGAATACCAGCTGCCTCTCGTCAGCCATCTTGAAGCGCCTCTTTGTCTTTTCATTTTTGGGTTATCACAGTTCTGTATGTATTTTAGATAGAAGTCCCTCATCAGATATGTAATTTACAAATATTTTCTCCTTTCCTGAGGGTTATGTTTTCACTTTCTTCATGGTATTCTTTCAAGCACCAAAAAGTTTTAAAATTTGATAAAGTAAAAATCTGTTTTCGTTTTGTTGCTCCTGCTTTTATTGTCATAGCTAAGCGTCTTTTGCCAAATTTCAGGTTGTGGAGATTTACCCTTATGTTTTATTTTAGGGATTTTATAGTTTTAGTTATTACATGTAGGTCTTTGGTGCATTTGAGTTAATTTTTATATATAGTGTGAGATGAGTCCCACTTTATTCTTTTGAATGTGTCTATTCCATTCTTCCAGTATATTTGGTTTATCCTTCCCTGTGTTGTGGTCTGGAAAGCTCCACCAGGAAAAAGCTAGTGTAACTGTGGTGTTTACCTTTATGTTTACCTTTTCTTTTACTGTCTCTTTTGCTATCCTTAGTCCAGTGCATGAGTAGAGATGCCCATTGTATTTTGTCCAACTTTACAATTATTCATTGTAAAGAAGAAGCCCAAAACAAGATACTTGGTCGTGGTCTCCCATATAATTTTTATTTTTTTTTTTTATTTTTTTTTTTTTTTTGAGACGGAGTCTCGCTCTGTCGCCCAGGCTGGATTGCAGTGGCCCGATCTCGGCTCACTGCAAGCTCCGCCTCCCGGGTTCACGCCATTCTCCTGCCTCAGCCTCCGGAGTAGCTGGGACTACAGGCGCCTGCCACCACGCCCGGCTAGTTTTTTGTATCTTTTAGTAGAGACGGGGTTTCATCGTGTTAGCCAGGATGGTCTCGATCGCCTGACCTCGTGATCCGCCCATCTCGGCCTCCCAAAGTGCTGGGATTACAGGCTTGAGCCACCGCGCCCGGCCTCCCATATAATTTTTAAATGTATATATCTATAATACTCTAAAGAGAGTAAAAGTTTGCTTTTTCAGATTTTGGTTCGGCAGATGAGGCAGTTTACATAAATAATATTAAGGCAGTTTTCTGAAAAACAAACAACCACCACAAAAACTGACACTGGAATTTGTGAGAATGGAAATAGATAGGGTTAGATGTCAAACAAAGTGTAGTCAAATGGGCATGTCTCCACTATGAGGAGACGGGTTCTCACAAAATCAAAGTGATGTGATCATCTCAGGGATGACTGATTAGACGATCCCTGATGAGAATGGTCACCAAAGTTAAATCTTATTAAAAATACAGGAGTATGTAAGAAGCAGCTGCTATAGAGACCACTTAGGTGAACAAGAAAATGCACTAAAAAATAAGAAATGATGCAGATTGATGAAAACTGGGAAAACATATTCTTAGACAAACATAAAAAAGAAATGAGTAGATAATTAGCTTCAAAATTGTGTTTTAATTTTATTTATTTACTTTAGGCTCTACCTCTATGTCTCAGGAACACACTAGTCTTACTAATGGTGCTGAATGCAAGATTTTAATACTATCAGGGTAAATTTTGCAGAAGCAGAGAAAGAAAAACACTAACTGAATTAAACTATGAGCTAATAAGGGGTCATTTTGTATGTGCATCCTAAAACAGCAGGGGTAGATATTTGCCCTGAGGATGAGTTAGGCAGAGTTTCAGGGATGCCAAGCCAATGTTGCTCCCTTCCTCTCTTAGGATAGATCTACATAATTGGGCTACTTGAATAAATTAGATCCTGGAATGATCATGGATATGTATTTTAAACTCTGCACCTTAGTTTTCATGTATCATTACTGTGTGCACGTGTAGCACCTACATATAGGGTGTTTGTTAGAATTACATGACATCTATATAAAGTTCTTGACATACAGTAAGAACTCAATGAATATTAAGTATATCTAACAGAATATACATGTGCGCCATGTGACAAAACAGAAAGATTTTATTATGAAAATGTGATAAGTCATCAGGTTGAAAATTCAGAATTTTGATTTTATTCATTCCCATGCAACTCTTCCATTGTTTTAGAATTGGAAGTATTATTTTAGTAAAAAATATGATTGTGAGGTCCCATCCCTTGAAAAACTTCATTCCAAAAGATTTTCTTTTTCTTTTTTGCCTATTGAGGTTCTCTATTTCCAAATATATATATTTCAAGTAATCTTTTACCTTTTGTAAAATATTACATAGAATAAAATAGTTTTTTTAAATTAAGCATAAAATACTTGAGGATAGATACTAACAAGCTGGAAGGAAAATGGGGTAATTACCTTCAGTGATAAATAGTTTAATACAAGAAGATCTGTAGTACATAATTCTTTCTAAAAAAAGTTTTAAATTTGTTTGGGAACTCAGAACTCTCCTGAAATTTCTGTGAATTTGCTGTTGCAATAACAATAAGGGCAATTTTCCATCAGCATAAACAAATTTTAATTGTCTAGCAGGTACTATATAATTATATGTGCAATGACCTGATGAATGTGGTTATATTTTATACATTATGAAAATATTTTTGAATTATTAAAGTATGATTTTGGATTATAAAAATGCTTCTTGAAGAAAAAAACACATTTAAAATTAAGAGGTTATTACCTAAAGTAATTAAGAGGAGATAAAATGCTAAAATAAGTAAATAGACTAATTTTTTTCAGTGACCAAGGCAGCTAAGGAAAAATCTAAAAGAAACACATAATGGCAAATGTAAAAGAAAAAATTAGTATTTAGATTATTATTGAAACACTTTATTGAAGGCAAGCAATTATATTATTCCAGAGCACTGAACGTTTACTTACAAAGCTTATATCATAAGCGCATGTTTGCTTTTAAGTTTTGTTTCAGCTGCAAATCTGAGGGCACAAAAATAACTGTTAGTTATACGTGGCAGGGTAAGCTGGCTATTTAATCTTTGAGGAGAGACATGTTGATAGAAAATTCTACTAAGTTTTTGTTTTTTTCTTATACTTGAATACTGTTAATACCATTTGTGTACCATTTCACAGAAGAAAAGGAACAATGAAAATGTAGGGTGTATTGTGTTCATATTCATAGCTATACAGATGTAACAAAATGAACTGGTAATGATTGTTTTAAATATATATGTATACATATGTATGTGTGTATTTATATATATGTATGTATTTATATTGGTATGTACATATACATTTTTAACACACTTATGCTATGTGTGCATAATATTAATACTTACTTAAATAATTGCAGAATCATAGAAATTCCTGTTTACCAAGATATTCCATATTATCTTCACTTAATTGGAAAGAAGACTTGAGAAAAATATTGAAAAATATGTGAAATTCTGAGGCACAAAATACTTTTTCACATCTGATGTTATAAACTTACCCTTGTAGTAAAGCTGTGATACATCACAAATGAAACATTCAATATTCTTTCCAGTAAATAAACATCAGCGGCATTTTGGAAATATACTGACTATTGTACAATAAATGGATTTTCTATGTCCAAATGGATTTTCTACTTTCTATTTTTTCCTCAATCAAAATATATTTTTCCTTCTCTTTATGGCTGCCACATTCTTGGAATGCAATTAGGACTCACACACAATTTACAAATATTTATTGAGCACCTAGTATTTATTTATTTCTTCATCCACAAGGTTAGATTGCTGCTGAGTTCCGAAGAACTGTATTAAGGAACATGATGAAGAGGGCAAGGAAATGGCCTGCTCTTATTTGGTTTTGTGCTAATTGTGCCATAGGAATAAATCAGGTAAAATACTCATACATTAAAATTGCTGTTTCTAAGAAAAGAGGAAGCTGAAATAGAAGAGGGAAATGAACTAACATTAAGTAGAACAGTCAGGCAAAGAGTGACTGACACCTTAATGAAGAGGAATTAAGCCTTTGACATGGAGAGGACAATAGCCTTCAAGTTGAAGGAGTAGCATATACAGACAGCTCAAAATGAGAAAGAATGTAGCTTTTTAATTAATTGAAAGAACCACAGTGTGATGAGAATGTAATGAGAAAACACAGAATATAATTAGAATGCTAGAAAGGGGACCAATTATTCAGGGCCTTGGAGGCCACTGGAAAGTTGTTTTTTTTTTTTTTTTTTTTTTTTTTTTTTTGTCCTCTGGGTGCTTTTAGAAGGCATTAAAGGGTCTTTGATAGGTAGAGATACGATCTATTTTATGTTAAGAGAAACATTTTTTTCTATTATGTGAAGAATTGATTGAACTTAGGCAAGAATGGAAAAACAGAGATCTGTTAAAAGACATTTATAATAATTGAAGCCCAAAATAATAAAGACAGAATTAAAATGATGGTAGTGGAAGTAAAGAGAAGAGGGTAGTATCAGGGAGTGGCTGAAAGGAAGGAAGCAAGGAAATTTTTTTCAAGTATCAGGCAGAAAAATCTTCATGGATGGACTCAAAGATGACTCGTGAGGGTAAGAGAGGAGGCTCATTCTGTACAGAAAATTCTGAGGCTTTTTTCCATCCTTTGGCATATTAAAGTGGAGAATCAAAAGGCAATTGCATATTTGAATGTGGACATCAGAAAGAGATAATTGTGAGTCAGTGGACAAAAGGTAATATCTAAACCTATGGGAACTCATTCAATAATCTAGGTAGAAAATGATCGGAGAGAAGAAAAGAAAGGTCACAAGGGAGAGAAGAAAAGAGTTCAAAATATTAAAAGGTTTGGCAGAAAATAAGAAACCAGCTAAGGGGACAGTGATAAATTAGTGAGGAAAAGGGAAAACCCGAAAAGGGCATGCCATGAAATACAAGAAATAACAGTACTTCAGGGAGCACAAAGCAGTCCACAGTATGAGGGCTTTTGAGGGATAAAATGAGATGGAGACAGAGACGTGTGACTGGCAACCTTGAAAAAAGCTGTTTCAATGGCATGATGACAGCAGAGTCATTCCATTAAGAGTTTACAGTCGAGAGAGGGGGAAAAAAGAGTAATTGTTATAACATAGTAAATTGCTGTGGTATGGAAGAAAGAGATATTTATTCTAACTTAAACTATCAGTGTAGGCTCCTTTTAGAAGAATATACCTTTAGGTTGCAACAAATATTCTTTCCTGTGGGATATATAAGATATGTATTTGAAATAACAAAATGATTTAAAAGAAATTCTTTCAATTGCAGATTCTTCATGTCTGATCTATATTATCTTGTCCCCACCAATGAACTTGCCAAATATGTTACCTGTAACAGTACTGGGTTTGATTGAAGACCAGAAAAAAAAATCTTGCATCGAGGTGCTTTTTATTTCAGGAAAGTATTTATATAAAAGTCAAAGGATTCCTGAAGTTAAAAATTCTGAGTACTAATTAGAAAGCCCTCCGGATTTTATTTTTTACATTCAATTAAAGCAATCATATAATATAATATAATATTAACTCTTCTGTCTCAGTTGATTATTTGCATATATATTTTCTAAGTACAATACAAAGTTTTGGAGAGCAGGAGCATAACTTTTTCAACTTTGATGATGCTCAAGTTCCATGTGACTCTTAGCAAACCCTCAGGTAGATATTTGGTGGATGAAGAAAGTATGGATGGGGAGAAGTGATATACTGGTTGTGAATTGAAAGATTACTATGAGGAAAACACAAGGGAATGAAGACAATGAGCAGAAGGGAATTCTCCTTTGAGGAAATAGATTAAAGAAAAGTGACATGGCAGCTGGGCATGGTGGCTCACGCCTGTAATCCCAGCACTTTGGGAGGCCGAGGCAGGCGGATCACCTGAGATTGGGAGTTCAAGACCAGCCTGACCAACATGGTGAAACCTCATCTCTACTAAAAATACAGAACCACCTGGATGTGATGGTGAGCACCTGTAATCCCAGCTACTCCGAAGGCTAAGGCAGGAGAATCACTTGAACCTGGGAGGCGGAGGTTGCAGTGAGCCGAGATCCTGCCGTTGCACTCCAGCCTGGGCAATATGGACAAAACTCTGTCCCAAAAAGAGAAAAAAAAAAAAGAAAAAAAAGAAAAAAGAGAAAGAAAAGTCACATGGCATGTTAAGCAAAACGGTGTTGGCTGGAACAAAAAGTACACGGGAGAAGTAAAGTGTGGTTCAAGAAAATCTGGGAAAAACTTTAGAAGCCAAATTGAAGAGGGATTTAAGCACTGTTCTGCAATCAAATGTGTGCCATCCAAATCTGTAAGCCATATAATAAACTAAAAAAAGATTTGTGTTTTAGAATGATAACTTCAGCAGTAGTTGAACTGCTCAAGACCACCGATCAGAGCAGTCAAAAGTGAGCTCAGTTATTTAAGCTTAAACACTAAAAGAATGACAGACGGCAAATTTGAAGAAGAAAATAGTAAGATTTGATTAGGACACTGTTTAAATTTGAGGGTCATCCAAAGTATTAATGCAGTATCTATCAGCAGTTCTGAAATATGAACCTTGGTTTTGGAAAAGTTGTGAATAATGAATTTAATTAACATGCTTATATGTGATTTCCTCTGGCTGTGCTGAGTGTTCCAGAAATAGGTACAGTGGGAAGGGGAACATCACACACGGGGGCCTATCATGGGGAGGGGGGTGGGGGGAGGGATTGCATTGGGAGTTATACCTGATGTAAATGACGAGTTGATGGGTGCTGACGAGTTGATGGGTGCAGCACACCAACATGGCAAAAGTATACATATGTAACAAACCTGCACGTTATGCACATGTACCCTAGAACTTAAAGTATAATAATAATAAAAAAAAAACCTGAAAAGATGGCTGAAATAATATAGGTTGACAAAAGATGATACCAAAAGGAGTAGTTTTAAAAATTAAATCTAAAATGAGAACAAAGTTGAAGTGATTGACTATGGGATACAGACAAGGTAAGGTGATCAGGGAGAGAAGAACAATAAGAAAGAATTAATTGTAATAATCAGGGTTAAGAGACTTAGCTCTGAAAGATACACAAAAGTGTTTGTTGAGTGTTGTCTATTTGGAGGGCCGTTTTATATGTACTCTTTTCTAACTTTTACAAAAAAATAGGAATAAATTATCCTCGTTGTAATAGAGCCTCAGAGAAATTCGATAACTTGTCTAAACTTATGCTGTACATGATAGTCAGGATTTTAACCCTCATCTGCCCTATGTCCAAAGCCTATAAGAACAAGAAATTGGAGTCAGAAAGATACATTTTATTATTTGCGGTGCTGGAAGTAGAGCCTCACTCAGTGCTGCTGAGAGCTCAGTTGTGGCAACATCATTAATATCCAACATGAAATTAAGGATAAAAAGCACTGAAATTTCCTGAAGAAAACATGTTATTCATTACGAAGAACATAACATTAGTCCTTTTTCTAATTTGAGTTAGAACATAGGTTTTATCTATATCCTCAAATTAAGCTAGATAATAGCTTATGAAACATGACAGGTGTTTTAATAAAAATAATTTTATATTTATTTTATATAATGAAGTGTTAAATTAGTTGAGCCAATACCTAAAATTGTGTTCAAAGATAGTATAAAAATCTATAGATGCTACATCAACGGAGTATTTTTGTATAGGGAGCTCTTATTTGAGGTTCCTTCTTTCTACTTTGACATTGGCATCATAGATGTCAGGACCAGTTACATAGTGTCTGTGAATAAAACTTCAGAGATGAGAAATACGATGTGGATCATATGCCTAACACTTCTGTGTGTGGTGTTGGTGGTGTTTCACAACATGGATTAAGAAAAGAAATTGACCAGCCATATAATGTTGGTTAATAGTATTAAAGATGGACACACTCCTGGTGAGTTAATGAAAACACAGAGGAAGCTTCTACGTGTGACCTAGCTAGGGATGACTATAGAAACATAAACTATTTCTGCTGACCTTAAGTTTCAACAATTTAAAGTCTTAATTTATTTCTTTAAAACTATTTAATCGACCTGCTATATTCTGGCACTTATACTAGATGGTGGAGATATAAATGTATTTAAAACAGGGACCCTGCTCATTTGCATGCTTGCGCATCCACTTGCACACACAGAAACCCCAAATATTGTACACCCTTCAAATCTTACCCCTAAATATAAGTTTTACAGTTAGCTAATTTTAAAAATCTGAAATAATTTATTAAAATGACATATGAAAGGAAAAATAAGAAGAGAAAAAATTTTATTTTTTATTATGTTCACTTGGAGAAACAACTTTAAAATAGAAAAAAATAAGTGGCAGTTGAGGTATCTGATTGTAGAGTTGAAATCCATGACCGCCAAAACTATTTTCATTTGTTTTGGAACCAGAGCCAGCCAACAATATTACTAGTTCTTTAGTGTCATTTTGAAATTATACTATTCTGGGAAAGTGTGTTTGAGAAACCACAAGGGTTCTGTAGTCCTCGCTGGCTTTTGCAGAGGACGCTGACCCTGGAGTAGCATCATCTCTATGTTAGGTGACGCTTCAACTTTTAAAGCACATTTGAAAGCCATTTGCAATACCAGGAACATAACACATTCCTTTAAGGGGTCAAAACATTTGATTTGTCATATATTAGTGATTTCATGGTTGATCTTTAGTAGTGCTAGAACTGTTGTGATTATA
The DNA here is from genome assembly GCF_003255815.1 of Theropithecus gelada. Taxonomy (NCBI): domain Eukaryota; kingdom Metazoa; phylum Chordata; class Mammalia; order Primates; family Cercopithecidae; genus Theropithecus; species Theropithecus gelada. The sequence goes on from NC_037670.1 coordinate 142,944,507, forward strand.
ATTAATGTCATCACACTAATTAAGCTATGAGAAAAACATCATTTTCTTCTAAATGTTGCTAAACTGAGGAAAAATATATATAATTCATCATGAGGCAGTTCAATTAACCTTTAACACTTACTATATGTTGGTACAAGCAGTTTACGCCATCTGTTTCACTCGCAGGATTTAAGTTGCTGATGATACTACTGTCAAATAGAAGGGATTTGGATAAGCTAGGAAATGCTTGATGTATGTAGAATTCTGTAATCATGAAGTGATTATGTGTGTGTGGTTGTATGTGTATATAATTTATAAGGTGCGATCATTGTATAAGGGCACAAGTTTCACGTAAGAGGACATAACACATTTGAAATACTGCATGGTCAATTACCTCTTAAAATCTGTTAATTAAATCTTTTTGTATTTTTGACTCCCTTGACAATTATTCTCAGCTATTTTATAAAGTAACCAACTCGCTGGAGGCTAAGGGCCTGTATTGATATGATATTAGGGAGAGGCATGGGACAAAGAAGCCTGTGGAATTTCTTTTGATATCTCCTGTTTATATGAAAAAAAATAAGGAAATTTTGTATTCTAGCTTATATGTAGATTCTTCTGGGAAGCTGCTAGCTGGTTTGAGAAGACCACCAAATCAAAATCTTCAAAAGTGCTTGTTTATTGAAGACATCCTAAGACTAATGCTTAGCACAATGTCTGGAATATAATAAATTCTTCTTGGTGGATAACATAGTATTATTTTTGTGATAATAAAGATTACATTATTAAAATTAATCTGTGGGTCTAAAAGAAGCCAAAATAAATCAAAAAGCACTATAAAAAGACATATGAGGAAAATATGTATCTTGTTGGCCCTTCTTCCCATCTTAGAATAGCCCAGCCTCCTCCAGCATTTCCTCATTCCAATCTCTGCCTTCTGTGCCCCAGCCCAGGCCAGCACCAGCTCCATGGCCCAGAGCTCAGGGACTCACAATGAGTTTCAGGTATCGCAAGGACCGCTTCTTAAAGTTAAGTTCACAACATTATTTACTAACCTCTTAATAGTGAGCATTTCCTCCTTCGGAATAGAACATATTTTGGGATATGTAGATTTCTAAGAATTCCTGAGATTGACCATTTCTCTATGGGTATTGCCAATTTGATTAACCAGGGCTCTGAATATTTTTATCTGATGTTGCAACTGTTTTAAGAGCTCTTTCTATATGTGTAAAACATGATAATTATAAGCCAAAGCCCTTTGTATTAATGAGATAAATATATTCAAGATTGAATTAGAAAATATTGTACCTGATTAAACTCTATAGCAGAAAAACAAATAAAACATTGTTATCTTCAGTGTTTTGAAAATTCAGACTTTTTTTCATGTTTGATGTCTTTTTTTATTATACTTTGAGTGCTGGGATACATGTGCAGAACATGCAGGTTTGTTACATAGGTATACATGTGCCATGGTGGTTTGCTGCAGCCATCAACCCATCATCTACACTAGGTATTTCTCCTAATGCTACCCCTCCCCTAGCCCTCCACCCCCCGACAGGCCCCAGTGTGTGATGTTCCCCTCCCTGTGTCCATGTGCTCTCATTGTTCAACTCCCACTTATGAGGGAGAACATGCGGTGTTTGGTTTTCTGTTCTTGTGTTAGTTTGCTGAGAATGATGGTTTCCAGCTTCCTCCATGTCCCAGCAAAGGACATGAACTCAGATATTTAAAGTTTCATTTGATCACTCCGTATTGGAAATGTTGGTCTGAATACAACCCCAAAAATGCTTTGTTTGTTCTTTTTCCCCTAACCCAATATCATTTTTCTTTCACACTGCATCTTTTCTAGGTTGTCTTTTTCAGAGGCTGTTATAAATCAATTTACCTGTCTAGTAGAATGCATAAGGAGAATGTTTTTAGACATGTTGATACTGAGCACACGGTTACATTTTCTTATCTGGTAAACCTGACATCTTTGGAGAAATTTTCTTCCTAGCCAATTTCATATTGTTAATGTTTTTTATGTAAAGCAATATTTATTACCCACTTTCGGTAATACATTTATACACTTAAATAGAAGATACAAGATTTTACAAATTTTAGAGTAATGTTCAAATCAGACTCTCGAATGATATAAAGAGTTACCGCTGTAAAAATGTAAAATGATTAAATTGTGACTAAATCTTTAAACAATTAAAAAGTATGCCTGTGGAGAGTTAATATATTTGTATTATCTATTTCAATAACTTAAAACCTAGGAGATAATTAGACAACAGAATCTATTAAGTCACAATAATTATTTTTGCCTGGAGAAATAGATTACATTAATAGATTTCATCATCTGTAAATGTCATAATGCCTGGAGGTAGTTCCTGCTTATTATAAAAGGAGTTAAACATAACATTCATATAAACTCATATTAATCCTCTAGTTTTATTGTGTCTTTTAGAATAGTTTAACTAAGTGACTGGAAGATTTTTATTTTGCATTAGAGAGCACAGGATTTCTTGTTGATTTTAAGCATTTATTTAATAATAATATTAAATTTGTATTAAATATAAATTAATACTAACGGTGCATTGTCTGGACCTCAGAGGATTTTATGAGTCTAAAATAAATATATGTAGCTCATGGGTTTGTCATGACCCAGAGGATACGTTTCCTGCAACCTATAGCATGAATTTTGCAAATGTTCCAAAGCGCATGGTGCCTGTGGCAATAAATGTACTAAGCCATCAGCTGGTAAATGACTTTGGAAATTAGTTGGAGGTTAATTCTCTGCCTCATTGGCCCCCTGAAGTGGACAAACTGTAATTGATTTTGATAGCGTTCACAAAGCACTTTTTTTCTATTGAATAATGGAGGCATACTCACAGAGACATCCTCTGGATACAGGAAGAATTAAATGGGTATCAATGAGATGTCATTAAGAGTTTATGTTTCTGTAATTAATAAACACTCCTTACTTTCAGCAATTTTTTGCTTTTAAAAAACTACAAATTTTAACTGTCAAAATGGTTTATTTTTCCTGTGGAGTGTTTTCATTTAACTCGAGTATCTTGCACTAGCACTAATATTCTATTTTCGTATATACTGCTATAGAAAGAAGCAGCTATGGCCATGCATATTCATTTGTGTCTATAAACTCACAAAGGAAAGAGCGAAGAGTTACCCTCTGGGAGAGTGGTGTCCTCAAGTAATAATCTGGAGCAAAAGGAGTAAAATTGATCAGGAACATGTTCACTGTCATGGATTTTGTTCAATATTTACACAGAAAAATTAAGTCCGTATCTTTTTCATTTAAATGGATTCCTCTAACTGCTCAATAACACATCAGTTATAGCTGTATCTTTTAACTGTGTATTTTGCAAAATATAGACCTTTTTAAATCTAAGCTGGATAAACAGACCTGGTAGCTCTTTAAGATATACCAAAATAGGTGTCCTGATTAGTTTGGTGGGATGATTGTAGAATATCTAATTGCATCAGGTGCTTACTATACTGAGTTTCTTGAAAAAATTAAGTCCATTATATTCTTCCAAACCAATATAGGGACTGGGATTTCAGAAAGTCTAAGACATAGTTACAAACTAAACACTACACTAAGGTATTTTTACATGTAATTTAAAAATGATATAATTCTTTATAAGTAAATTTGCCCAGTTCTACATAGTAAGTGCTGGAGTTAAGATTTTAAGACAGTATGTATGTCAACTTTAGATAATTCATATTAATAACAGATTTTTAGAGGCAGGTAAGATGTCCTTCAAATAGTAATAGCAAACACCAGCTAAGATGTCCATTATCTATTTTGATGTCTTCTAGAGGCAGTCAGCAGAAATAAACCCAATTCTTTTCTTTATTATCCTGAAAACACTAGAAAAAGAGAAGTAAAAACACTAAAATGGAGATTACCGATTCTACAAATAAAAATGAAACACTATCTTTGTCCACACTTAAGTTTACAGTTCATTTAAAAATACCACAATTTTGAGTATTAAGATTAACTTTTGTATCTTGATGATTGAATTGTTTTATTTATATATATAATATAAAAATATATAAATATATGTAATATATATAATATAAATAAATATATATAGAGAGAGGCTTTAATATTTCTTAAATTTTATTCTTAAATTTTAATCTACTTCTTTATTATTTTGTATTTATTTTGAGACTGGGTTATGAGACCTGGCTAATTTTTGTATTTTGGGTAGAGATAAGGTTTCACCATGTTGCCAAGAGTCTCCAACTCTTGGCCTCAAGTGATTCACCCACCTTGGCCTCTCAAAGTGCTGGGATTATAAGTGTCAGCCACCGTGACTGGCCCATTTAGGCTTTTATATTTGTATTACAATAGCAATTTGTCAGAAATGAAGATCATGTCATGCAAAGCATCTAACAATAAGGAAAAATACTTATTTGAATAAGGGGCCCACTCTAAGCCCTCAAGTTTCCCAGCCAGGGAGGCATATATCCTCTTTTCCTTTCAATGTATTTCATTTGATAGAGGATTGTTCATGTGATGTTGAAGGATCCCTGGAGCCAAACAAACGTGTGAGTAATTCAAGACATGTTATTTCTCAGACCATCAATTTCTTTATTGTTAACAGTGGAGGAAAAATACTTATTTTTTACCATTAGTGTGGAGTAAAGTGAGATAATGGCCATAATGCACCTAGAGAAATGCCAAAAACTCAATAAATAGAGCTCGAATTAGTCAGCCCCAGCTGCCGTAACATAATAGCACAGATTGTGTGTTATGAACAAAAGAAATTTTTATTCTTGCAGTCCTGGATGGTGGAAGTCTGAGGTCAAGGTATTAGCTGATTCTGTTCCTGGAGAGGGCCCTCTCTTCCTGGGTTACAGATGGCTGCCTGCTCACTGTTCCCATGTGGTGGAGAGAGAAGGAGAAATCTCTTTCTCTTCCTGTTCCACTAATCCAATTGGATTAGGATCTAACCTTATGACCTCATTTAATTACCTCCTAAAAGCCCTATCTCCATATACAGTGAAATTATGGGTTACAGCTTCAACATATGAATTGGGATGTGGAGGCATACAATTTGGTTCATAGAGTAGTTCCTTAAATCTAGTGTTTTAAAAATATTTTTTAAACATTCTTCATTAGTGGAGGCTCCATTTATCTCTCAGTTAATGGAGATTGTGTGATATATTTTAGGTCATCTTTCTGAAAGTCTCACCAGCCAAATTGACCTGATTAAATTCCATGTTCTCTGCTTCTGTGAGTTTATTTGTGAAGAAGTAAAGAGAACATTTTCTTCTTTTATGTTCTCAACTCTCTGAACTGTGCCTGACATAGGCAAACACGGGGTCCTTAGAGGCTGGATAGAACCACTAATAGGACTATTTGGCATTATGGCTGGAGTGTAATTGTTTTTCGGTTTTACAGCTTTACTAGGAGACTATTATTGCTCTATCAGAGTTACTTCAGAGCCAGCTGTTTAAACAATAAAATTTGTTCAAAATAGGGCTTTACTGACAATTTTCCTCTTTATAATTGGTGCTACTGCCTCCATAAACTCAGTTTCTTTTTTAGATGTCTGATGGCTGTCAGAGTTCTTTGTAGTTCTTTTAGAGATGTTACAGCAAAGTATTTAGTATAGTTCTTCCTTCCTGGACTATTTCATAATAACTCAAAAAATGAGGAATGGGTTTTCACAGATGAAATATAGCAAACTCCTGTAAAATGATACACTAAATGTAAATTTTACATGTCACACAGTAATGAAAATACTGAAATGTCTTTGTGGATTTAATAGCTATTTAGCTTCAGCAGGAATGAAATGGAAGATAAGTTCAAAGAGAAAGAAAAATTAAGGAAGTATGTGTGTGTGAGAGAGAGAGAAAGAGAAAGAGAGAGACACACAGAGAGAGAGATAAAATGGGGTAAGAAAGAGAGAAAAGAAGTGAAAGATAATGTAAAAAATTCATGTAGACAATAACTCAGAATTATCCAAATGGATGAAAGATATTAGCGCTCAGATTTCGGAAGCTCTACAAATCCATGCAAAAATATGAGAACTACACGTAGACACTACCTTATTACCTGTGTTTTCTTACTGATTTATAAACATTCTTTATACATTCTCATCCTGCGTATTTAGATCAGAGTATTGTTTACATGGAAGTGTTCACTTTGTGCATATTTATTTAGCTGCACAGTATGTATACCTTCCCACAAACAACAGAAAAGTACCAAGAAACTACATAAATAATAAGCCAGAGAAAAGTGCTATTTAATAAAAGAAAAAAAGAAAAAACAAGGTTTAGAACAGAATGTTTATCTCATTCAAAATCTTCGTAAATAAATAGAATAACTGAAAGGTTATATCAGTGATCTTCACTTCCCAATTAAGCACCTCTTTAACGTAGATGCTGCTACTACCTTCATTACATATTGACATATTTTTATTTCAGTAATGGTTTTGCAGGTAACTATGTCTTTTCTATAATCTCTAGAGTTAATAAAATGGGCAGCTTGTGTTCATTTACTGTTCCATCAGGAGTTAAACTAGTTTTAATTTTGATTTGAATATTTTATTCACATCAAATAATACAGAACATGTATTTTCTATTTATTAATTTTCTCTTTGTACTCAGATTTATACTTTAAATTAATTTTGCCTTTACTTCATATTTTTTGACCCACACTAATATATTCAATGCATTTAACAAATCAAAATATATTGAATATTTAATAGCTGCTAATTGTCATTACTTTGAATTTATTACTTACCTATGTAAGTAAATATGCAAATTATTTAAAATCTCACTTGGAAATCATACATAAAATCAATTTTTAATTAAGTATTAATTTTAAAGTTATCTGTTTAATGTATTATTCATCATAAAAATGTCAAGTAACATCAATTTGAAAACAGTATTAAATTTATAGAAAAATAACTTGTTAGTTTATGGTAGCTTATTTTGGATTCTACCATATTAGATATTTAACAAAAGAAAAATGAAAGCACAGTTTAAGGACCTGGATCATATTAGTAAACAGGTTGTATTAATCTAAGAGGATTTTCAAGTTTTCGAAGAATATATTATAAAGAGGCTGCAGTCTTATTTTGAACTTACTTTATATTTCTTACTAAAAAGACAATATCAAATGAAGAGATAATGAGTATAAAATAATATCATTTTGATTAAGTGTAGTGCTTAACAATTAGGCAGCCAAAATTGTGAATAAATGAATGAATGAATGAGAGAAAATGCTGAATATTTGCAATGTTGTGAATTCAATATAACAATATATAAATAAATGTAATTGCCAGATTCATGAAACAACTTTCATCCAAGTAGCATAAAAGCCTAATATCGATAGCGACAAGAGGCAGACAAATTCCTAAGGCAGACAGGGGCGGGTCCTTCAAGCCAAAAACAGCCTGAAGACTGAAAACCAGGCTGCCAGTACCTGGTAAACTCCATGACCAGAGTGAGAACTTCCTCTATGCCTTTTCTGGCAATCAAATGGTGCTTTGTCCAGGCCTGCCAATGACTAATCAGCACACACTCTCCCATTCTGAGCCCATAAGAAACCTGAACTCAGCCACATGTTGGACTACCACTCCAAGGCCCCATCTCACACAGAGCTCACCTGCTCTCAGGTCCCCTCTCCGTGGAGAGCTTTCCTTCACTCAATAAAATCCTTCCCTGCCTTGCTCACTCTCTGGTGTCCGCTTAACCACATTCTTCTTGGTTGTGGGACAGGAACCTGGAGCCTGATGAAGGGGGTGGGGGTGGGTAAAAAGGTCTGTAACATGTTCCTGGCCGGCTTGCCAGGCTGCAGGTGGTGACACGTTCCCATTCCCTGGACTATGGGAGTGAAGAGTGGTGACCCTTCTGGGAGCCCAGACCTTGGGATTCCTGAGCCAGAACTGTAACACTGTAACGCTCCTGCCCTTTGCTGGTGCCAGACAGTCATCCTATGTAATGGGAAGTGGCAGCAGCAGGGCCAAGCCCACCCAGGAGCTGCAGGCTGGAGCTGGGCGAAAGAACTAAATGAGCTGTAACATGAAGAAACTGAAACATGGCCCCCATGCTATGGGCGGCAAGAAGGAGAGAGGGCTATAACAGTGCTTGGAGGCTCAGACCTCAGAACTCCCTGGCTGAGAGCCATAACACTCCTTGGAGCTCCGTGGTTGCTGGCATCTCTGAGATTTTGGGCACCATCATGTTCTCCTCATCCAGATGTTGATGCCTAAGGTGGAAGATGGTTGTGGCATGCCTGGACCAGCCGCAGGCTGAGTATAGACCCACAGCGGGCGTGGAATCCAGGCCAGTAATGCGAGCTGAGTACAGCCAGCTGGACAGAGTGCCTGGAGGAAACCTATCAGTGAGCCGGAAGCTGAGCAAGTCACCGATAGCCACGAAAATTTCTGGCACCAATACAATCCTGTGTCAATAACAATATTCCTATATAGTCTTTGCTGTTTATGTAAATGAAATAAATTGAGGTCAATCTCACTATGTTTATTTTATAGACATGAAAAGAAGGCAGACACACAATGGGTAACTTATTCTCAGGATGGTAGGTAGATAAAATCCTGTGGTGTGGGACTCTATTTCCCGCTGGATATGTTTGCTTATGATCTTTTATACAACTCACATTCGATTTGTGAAGATACTTTAGTGAAACATTTTCTAATGAAAATTAGTTTGTATTATAGATGTGACCTGTGGGTCACCATGCATAAGTATAATTAGATTGTATCAAGAGAATCAAATCAGCTGGGCACAGCACTTTGGGAGGCTGAGGCAGGAGGATTATTTGAGCCCAGGAGCTCCAGACCAGCCTGGGCAACACAGTGAGGCTCTGTATCTACAAAAAATTAAAAAGTTAACTGGGTGTGGTGGCATAATCCCAGCTACTCACGAGACTCAGGTGGGAGAATCTATTGAGCCCAGGAGGTCAAGACTGGCTGTAGTGACCTGTAATTGTGACAGTCTAGGCGATAGAGCATGACCCTGTCTCAAAAGAAAAAAAGAAGAAAATCAAATGTCACTAGAACTTCTCCCTATCAGCCGAAGATTGAAGAGCATCAGAATCTTGAAAAATCCTCATTCCTAAATGTTTCTTGGTGTATCACACACCTAAATTTCCCTGTGTTCTTTTGCTCAAGTTTTCCTTATGGACCTCCCTGGCCTAAGAAGCTACTTTTGATAGTGTGTTGTCACAGTCATATCCACTGCCTCTGACCACTGCTTCCACCTTATGCTCAATGTTCCTGTTAAAATAGGACGTGTGACCCCTGAGAGTCTCAATCTCAAAGCAGTACTGTGCTCCATGCGATGCGAATACTCTGTTTTTTCTGTTCCTCTCATACTTTGTAACATTGGTCCAAAGAAGTAGTGCTTGCATTTTATAAGATCCTCAATGAAAACTGCTGCTCTATGTTCTGTTTGCAGTTTCTGTGTCCATAGGTTCTCTCCTGAGGACACAAGGTCACAGAGCCCAGCAAGAGCTCAGCACTTGGGACAAACCGTCACATACTTCTCCAGCTCTTCATGGCCCTGAATCCCTTCCCGAAAATCTCTTCCAGAAGCAAGCTCTCAGTCAAATATCTCCAAGATAGTTCTGTTCCTTATGCCATCCATCACACCAGCCTGATATGTCAGTCAGAGAATAAGCTCAAATGGAGTGTCATTGACACTGCAACCTCCATTGAAAGGCAAATCTGTGCAAAGACATTATGAAAGAGCTTAAGAAAAGAAGCATTCTTGTGAGCCCTTTTATGTATTGTGATTAGACCCTAGAATGTTTCCCTGAAATTAAGCATTTAACTGAAAGTGAAGAAGCTTCTGGGCCTCATCTCTATTTCCATAATAGTCTGACTTACTTAATCTACTCTTTTATTGAGTTCTTTAAATAAGAAGCTGTTTTTATTTCCCCTGGATACAATAAACTCTAAAAATAAGCACAGAATCAAACTTATTTTAGACTTTTTTTTAAACTTTCCTGTATTTTGGATCTGTTATGTTGAACAAATAGTTTGTATTTAAGAGAGAAAGAACAAAATACTCCTTAATGATGCTTTCTTTACATTTTTTCTTGAATAATTCAAGGCATATCCACAAATTCAGTGGTTATGCAAAAACTTTTTTATACATGAATTTGTACGTTATTTAGAATTAAAATATTTGTGCATCCTAATTAATCAAACTAAAGTATTAATTGAGTAAATATATACTTGACTGTTAGCTGGGTAATACTTTACAGATTTAGCCACAGGAAACAATAGTGGCCATTTTTTTTCAATTTGATTAAAGAATATTTTTATCCAGAATACATGTGGAATTTTGGTAGAAAATTTCAGACAGCTGATGAATTCTTACCGTGTATCTTTATATAGTGTGATTAGAATGTATAATTGTTCCCTGAAATCATGCTTTTTTTTAGCTGAAAGAGAAGCCTTTGGGTCTCCTCTGTGTTTCCATAATAGGCTAATTTAATCTACTCTTTTTACTCTGTTCCTGCCATGAAAAGACAATTTTGTTTAGCCAAGCAGTAATAAACCCTCTAAAAATGAGTTCAGAAACAAGAGTTTTTTTTTTCTTTCCTAACTCTTCTTTATTTTTGATATGCTATTTTGAACCAGTAGTCTGTATTTCAAAGAGAAAACTGTTATTCTCACTTGTGTTTTCATGAAATTTTCCCTAATAATTCAAGTCATGCCCGGCATGAGTTATTTGAATATGAAAAATACTAATCTCACAGTTTTGTATCATATTTAGCACTCAATCTTTTTATTTTAGTAAACTTCTTGAACAAAGGTATAAGTTAAGTCAATATACAGATAAAAAATAATAGGGTGATTTTTTTACAGCTTTGTGTGCAGCAGGAAATATTACTTAAAAAGCATTTTTAGTGACCTACTTTATGTATGGAATGCTGTTAGAAACTATAGAAATGGGAAATTATTAGGACTTGTCCCGTAGATATTTAGAACCCAGTAAAAAGAAAGGGTGAATTTAACAAGTTCTTCTCTCATGAAGAAAAGCACTAAGTAGCAAAGTGAAAACAAATTTTAAAAAGTGATTTAAAAGCTCTGAGGAAATACAGAACTCATCCACACAGGGGATTCAGGGATTGTCTCTGACAAAAGGTGGGCCAGAGGAATTGGAGATAGAAAGATTGTTGAGAAAAGCAGAAATGTTAGTGTGGGGCATTTTAGGTCAAAACAACGTAAAATGATAACATAAAAGCAAAAAAAAAAAAAAAAAAAAGGAAAAGCAAATAAATAGAAACTTCAAGTTTAATTTTGAGTGTCAGAAATCTGCCAGATATCTAGGTAAAAATGATCAGTGAACAGATGGCTCTATGAGTCTGATGTTGAGAATAAAATGTTTTGGTTTGGAATTATCTCTGTCTTCCTCCCTCTCTCTCTGTCCCCTCCACCCTTCCATGTATTTTTAGCATTGCTACCTACTAGGGATGTAAAGGTAAATAATGCAGAATCAGTTTTTAGGGAGTTCACACACTAGTTGGAAGTCATATAATCAAACAATTTTCACAGAATAGAATGTCACAGCAAGATATTAGCAAGGTGCTATCAAGGGAGGATCTGATATCTGCTTAGGAAAGTCAGGGAAAATTTGACAGAGGGTGATACATAAGTGGTGTATAGAGGGTAAAACATGGGACAATTTCCAAGGGAAACAGTAAAAACATAGAAAAATGTCAAATTATAAGAATCTTGATATGAGTACAATATAGTGTTCATATGGGAAAAGTAAGGTAAAATAGCACCAGAATAAAAATCACTTTACATACTTTTCTAAGATACTTGATGGCCCTTCTTTGTTGGAATTGAAGAGAGGCTTTCAAGTAAATATTTGCATTTTAGTAACAACTGTCAGATTAAACTATATTAGAATCAGTCACAGCATGGGAGAGAAAGAACTTTTAGCAGGTTATTTTAATAATTCTGACAAGACATAATGAAGGTCTAAAAATAGATCAATATTAGGAGTATTTGAATTTCAAAGAGAGAGGTTTGTATTTTTCAGCCTGTTTACCATTAACTTTTGGGGATTTTATGGAATGATATATGAATTAAGCATTATGTAAAAATTGGATAAACAAGACATCCTGCCTATGTAGACACACACACACACACACACACACAAGTTTTAAATTTTTAAATATTTGTTTAGTGATAAACTGAAGACTACTTTAAAATGTTAGAGAATTCACAGTAGTTTCTATTAATAATATTGATTAATGAATAATAAAAGCTACTTTCTAATTGAAGTCCATCAAAGAATTGAGGATTATATTAATGCTTAAAAACATCACGAATTCCAGCCTGACCAACATAGTGAAACCTTGTGTCTGCTGAAAACACAAAAAATTAGCCGGGTGTGGTGGCGGGCGTCTGTAATCCCAGCTACTCGGGAGAGGGAGGCAGGAGAATCACCTGAACAGGGGAGGCGGCGCTTGCAGTGAGTCGAGATTGCGCCACTGCACTCCAGCCTGGGACACAGTGCAAGACTCCGTCTCAAAAAAAACAAAAACAAAAACAAAAACAAAAACAAAACAAAACAAAACTTATATTAGAACTGATTTTGAGAACTTATATTGAGAACTTATATTGAGAACTTAACTTATATTGAGAACTTATATTAAGAACATATTGATATCGAGTTTTTTTGTTTTTGTTGCTATTTGTTTGTTTGTTTGGAGACAAAGTCTCACCCTGTTGCCCAGGCTGGAGAACAGTGGCACAATCTCGGCTCACTGCAACTTCCACCTCCCAGGTTCAAGCTATTCTCTTGTCTCAGACTCCCCAGTAGCTGGAATTACATATGCCCGCCACCACACCCGCCTCATTTTTATATTTTTAGTAGAGATGGGGTTTCCCCATCTTGGCTAGGCTCATCTTAAACTCCTGACCTCAAGTGATCCACCCTCCTCAGCCTCTCAAAGTGCTAGGATTACAAGTGTGAACCACCATACCAGGCCCAGTTTATTTTAATATATGTAAGTAGTTAGATAATAGTGTCATTCATGGATGTAAGAAATACAGAAAAAGGAGAAGGTTAATGTGTTCAGTTATGAATGTGTTGATCCTGAAGAACTTACAGAATTGTCATAAAAGGCAGTTGTACATACAAGGAGATAACTGCCTCCTAGAAATGTCTGGCTTTGATATATAAACTTGGAATCTATCACTCTATATAACTAAGTACCTAGCTAATGATTGCTGAGACAATACGGGGATGTGTGGAAAGAGAGGAAGCTGAGCACAGAATTCCTTAAAACAGAAGTCATGAAGAGAAAGCTATCGGTATTACTAACTAAAAATTGTAGACAGGTAGGAGTAATAGAAGACCAAGAAAGACATCCCAACATCTAAGGGAAAAAGGAACACCCTAGTTCCTCAAAATATTTTTCCGAATTCTTGGATGATCATAATATATTTTCTTTTGTTCTTATATAACTTGAATCTTTACTACAATTGCTACTTAAATATTACCTACATGTAATTATAGAAATATTTTCCTTTAAATGAAGAATAATTGTTTAAGTAATCATTTGTCTTCCATTTTAGTAACATTAAAATAATACAACAGAATGCAATGTGACATTTTATGAATAATATATCTGGTGTGTGAATATCTCCTACTTTGGTAATAAACTAAAAGGTAGCATAATTTGTTGTAATCCCACCCGATTGTTTTCAGAATGCCAGGCAAAGTTCTCAGTGTGAGTAATGCCTCAGAAAAATATGAAGTTTTAATATCTTTTAATATCTAATAGTTTTCAGAAATTGCTCATGGAAAGGAATATTGCTTAATAAGGCTAACTTATCTTCCATTTATGAAAAATCCAGTTTTCAATGAATTCACCCACATTTGTACGGTACAATTAAAGATTGAGAGGGAATTGATGAGCCATGGCTAAGCATCTGTAGCACACATTCAACATTCTGACATGTGTAATTTTAAGACTAGTCAAATTGATATAATTCTAAAATGTCACATGTTATGAGGCTTTGTATTTTTCACTTTGCTTGGGTGTAAGGTAAAAATTCTAGGAAATAAAATATTATTACTACTGAATTTATATATAGGAATCATTAATACTCCTGTTCTTAAGTCTATAACCAACTATAATTTGCTTTGGCTTAAAAAACAGCAAATAATGCTGCAATATACCTGGGCATACAGATATCTCTGCAAGGTGCTGATTTCATTTCCCTGTGTATATACTCAAAATTGGGATTGCTGGAACATATAACAGTCTGATCTACTTTGATGACACACTATAAAATGAAATAATTTGCTGTAATCCCACCCCCATTCTATTTTAATTTTTTTGAGTAACCCCCCTGCTGTTTTCCATACTGACTGTACTAATTTACATTCCTACCAACAGTGGACAAGGGTTTCCTTTTCTCCACACCATCACCAACACTTGTTATTGCTTCTTTTCTTGATAACAGCCATTCTAACAAGTATGAGCCAAGATACGGAAAAAAAAACCAAAGTGTCAACAGAACAATGGTGAACACATCCATTGTGTGTGTGTTTGTGTATGTATACAACAGTAAATACACATATATATATGCACACATATATGCACACTGGAACATTATTCAATTTAAAGAGTGATCCTGTCATTTGCATTAACATGAATGAGTTAGAAAGACATTATGCTAAATGAAATAAGCCAGACACAGAAAGAAAAATACTGCATGATCTCAGGTATAAGTGGAATTTTAAAAATTAACCAGTTGCATACATAAAAACAGAGAGTAGAATGGTGATTACTGGGGCAGGGTTTTGGGGAGTACATGAGGACATGTGGGTCAGAATGAATAAACTAGAGATCTAATATACACCATGAGGACTATAGTTAATAATTGTGCATTATATACGGAAAATGTATTAAGAGAGTAGACTTTAGGTGCTCTTACCACACTCACACATACATATATGCATACAAATCAAAGGTGTGAGATGAAATATATGTTCATTTGTTTGATTGTAGTAATCATTTCACTATGCATATACATGTCAAAACACTATGTAGGGAACCTTATACGTATGCAATAAAGAAAAGGCAACAAACAAAGCTCCACAGATATTTATAGATACATTAGTTTAACAGTTTTTGCAGAACTTCTCAAATCTTCCCTAGGAGAAAGATTGACTTTGCTGTTGCCTTTTGTCACTTAAACATCAGTGACTAAGCAAAAGCCTTTCATTTCTTGGTGTCAGTCCTAAAAATTCCCTGGGCTGTAAATGACCAATTAGTGCCAAAACTGTGAAGACACTTCAGTTATCTTGGTTTAGACTCTGAGCTGAGCTTTCATTTTTCTGTTAGAAGCCGGATAATTAGATTTCTTTCTGAATGTAAGCTAAATATTAAGAAGGATCCTGGAGTTTTACAAGCACATCATTCAGTGTAGTGTAGTCTAAATCCAACTTGACTATTTTCCCTTTACTCTCTTTTCCTTCATATATTATCTTTTGTAGTGTAAATTACTGCTGCAAAAAGCACATGTTAAAAATTACTGAAAGTATGCCTTTTCTTTAAAAATAGTCTGTGTATTTTATAAATTAATTCTAATTGTATTGTTAATATACTTAAAGTAAAATTTGGATGTTTACGTTATAATCTAATATAATTGTCATCTTTCTTATCTGAAACAGCATTTTATTTGAAATTCTGTAGGTGTCATCTTCACATTGCTTTTTTACTTTATATATTCAATAGTAGAATACCATAACAAAGTTGGCACTTAGCTGTGTCTTAAATATTGCAAACCATAAAAAACAGTGTTATATTAATTGATGAATTTGATAATTTGAAGTATTTAAAATAGAGAAGTATAACTAGCATTAAGATTTTGTATTATTCTTTAATCACTTTTATATGCCTGCGATTATCCTATTAACAGAGTTGTTCAGTCTCTGCACCTTATTCTAATATAATTGAGATTTTTTTGCTGTATTCTCATTTTTCATTATGAGGTGATAACCTAATTTACTCCACGTGTTCTTATGGCTCTTTCAAATATAAACTTTGCTGAACATAGTGGACCACTTTATGACAAATTTAGAATATGACTATTTTATGTTTTTGAATATTTAATGTTATATTTAAACTTAGTTTATTTGAGGTTACAGAAAAAAAAAAGTATTTTATACTTTTTATACTTAATGCTACTGTTTTGATTCAAACCGACTTTAAAAATAATTTAAATAAAATGACTTTTGATAATTTCAATGTATAGAATTAAATTTTTCAAGAGATTTTTGTGGAAGCCCTGATTAGCCACTTTATTGCTCTTCAATTTCTCCTGTCTGTATTACCATTGGAAAATCATCCAACTAACTTGAAAGTTTATTCTCACCAGAATTCTAGGACCAATTTTGACCTTGGTCAAGAGTAAAGTGAACAGCAAATCCCTCACCTTGAGGTTTAGTATTTTTACCATTAGTGTTTCTCTGAATGTGATTTTGTGTGTCAGCTCTAGTAACCTCCCTTCTAGCTTGTTCTCAAACGTATTCCCAAAAAGACATTCAGCTTTGGTCACCGAGTCCTTGATTTTTTGTGTGTATCTCAGTTTTTGTCATTGAATTCCCTGTGTCCCAGTATCTACCTTATAAACTGCCTTATCCCCTGCACCATTGTCTAAGAACATGCGACTCTTCTTTTTCCAAATTCTAAAATCAAAAGCTGTCCTGGCTGTCCATATTGTCTCTAAATTACACATTGGGACCCTGCTGTAAATTGACAAACATCTTTCACATCACCTACTTGTCTGCTTAGATTTCATAATATGAAGAGTGCCATCAAATATAATCAAATCAATTCACTAAGATATGAAATGTCAAGAGGCCTTGTTAATTGCGTTCCTTCTCCCCCAAAATAATAGTTTGCTTAAGATGCCTTTGTTGCTCTACTTTCAGAACAAGATGCACATGTCCAGCACTTGAGAGTCGTTCTGTGTCTTGGTTACTTTCCTGCACAGAAGACAGGTCTGGTTACAAGCCTGTTGCCCCCAATTTAGCCTAATTTCACGACAGTTAACCTCATCACATCCACCATTCTGACAGCAAGTTGATCTGCCTATAAGCTTGTGTGTCCGCTCTCCAAAATACAATTCATAAATTCAATTAGAAAAAAAACACCTCAGAGTAAACATATTTTAAAAATTCCACCTCACGGCTTCCCCTTAAAGGATTAGAGAACTGTTTTCTATTAGTGTTGAGTCAAAGAATGAACTGAGGATAAGGGAAAGGCAGAACTAAGGGTTGTAGAATTCAGATTGTAAAATGTTGAGTTTTTAAGTCATCAACCTGAGGAGTGCGCTGACCACAGCCTCTGATTATACCAGAGTATATTAATCCTTTATTGCTGATTAATTACCACAAACCTGAGTAAAGACCAACAGTGTTGATTCAGAGTGGAGATATGGTGCTTGTTTGTAGCCCTGTCAGAGAACTCCGCAGATGTTAGCATATGAAGTCTAACTCTTTAAGGTGATTTTATTTATTCTTATGTTGAGTCTTTCATAATACAAAAGTGTAAAAGCAGGGTGATCTCTTTATCGAAATTTAAGGAACATGAAAAACAATTTTAAAATACTCAATACTAAGACTCAAAAGTACAGGAGTCTGAAACTTTGTATGTGTCCATTAAACAATATTTTTCTGTTTTAAAATGTATATTCACATCAATAAAAACAAGTAAGCACACATCCACGTACACATACACTTATATTTCCATTAAACAAGCATCACGTAAGAACAAAATATCATTAAGCAACTTTATTTTCTCTCCCAATCATGCTTTAAGGGTATTCCATAGGAGTTAGTCTTTCCCTTTACCAGGATCAAATTTTTGGTCAGAAATGTAAATTTCTCAATAGTAAATATATTTCTTTGGGAGGCCAAGGTGGGCAGATCACTTGAGATCAGGAGTTCAAGACCAGCCCTGGCCAACATGACGAAGCCCTGTCTCTACTAAAAAATACAAAAATTAGCCTGGTGTGGTGGTGTGCACCTGTAATTCCAGCTACTCTGGAGGCTGAGGCATGAGAATCGTTTGAACCAGGAGGTGGAGGTTGCAGTGACCTGAGATTACACCACAGCATTCCCGCCTGGATGACAGAATGAGACTCTGTCTCAAAAAAGAAAAAAAAAAAAAAATGAAGGCAACTTGAAGTGACTAAGTGCAAAATTAGTAATTAGTAATTAAATTATCTAGTTCAGGACAGACTGAGGTGGGTGAAAGTTAACATTCCCGGAGGCATCAATTAGGTTATAGAGGACAAATTACTAAAACATGTAATTGAATGCATCAGAGAACGGTAGAAGCAATAAAGACAAGGCATTCAAAATTTTCACAAAAGACACCTTGCTGGAAAGACAAAACCAGCAGGAGAAGTGCTTTATGCTCACTGTCAGTATCCCCTTCAAAACAGGTGTCACAGTCTGAAGCCATGTGGTCAGGAGACTGGGCCTGGGCTGAGAAAATCCGAAGATCAAAACAGATCTCCTTCAGGTTTTAGGCTTAGTGTACAGGTAACTTCCAGAAGAGCAAGAGGGGAGTATTTTATTTTTCTATTACTAAGTAACAAATTACCACAAATTTAGCAGCTTAAAATATATATATCCATAATATTACAGTTTTGTAGGATGGAACATTTGGCAAGCTGGGAAATAAATTTTTGTTGTTTAAGCCAATAAACTGTTGCTGTTTTTTTTGTTGAAAGAAACAAAACAAAACAAAACAAAACCCTGCCAATTTAAAATTCTAAACCAGCAGAAGTATTTATTACCATTGAAGGCTTGCATTTAGGAAAACAAAAGTTTAGACCATTATTATTATTATTATTATTATTATTATTTTATCTTATATTTTTGCCAGTAGGTTTTACTGCAAGAAATACTTTATCTTCAGGATGAATGAAAATAATTCTAGATTAAAAAATGAAACTAAGGGAAGGAATAAAATACACTAGGGGGGTAAATAAGCACATAATAAACAATATTGGTTATAAAACATAATAATGTTTTGTGCAACTTAAAATATATGTAAAAATAAAATGCAAAGCAATTATGTATAAAATACATAGCAGGATAAGCAAAGTGTAAAGGTTCATGAATTCTAGCACTACCAGGGACATTTGTATTAGTCTATGACAAATCAAGGGCTACCACTAAATCACTGTAAGTACATATATATGTAGAAAGCTAATTGAAGGGAAAACCCAATAATAAAAATATTGAATTAATGCAAAACATGTAAAGAAATGAATGAAAGGGGAACATAAGGCAGAAGTGCTAAGGAGGACATAATCATTATGACAGAAGACATAAATCAGTGTCTCAGTAATGACATTATGCATGTGAAAGGAAAATAGATCCCAGTCCCCCAAATCACTAAGTCAAGGGAACAGTCAAGCTGAGAACTATGTCAGGCAAACCTGTCTCCCATTTTAGCTACAAAGATAAGAAGTTACACACCTTCCTCACAATTTACCCAGAGGAAATTCCTTGTGGACAAAGGACAGACAGAACTCAAAATCATCATCTAAGGATGACCTGAGACAAATGCATATCTAATTGCTTCCTCTGCCCTATTGCTTAGGTAAAATGCAGATTATTCCCTGAGCCAGACTAAATTGTATATTCAGTGGAAGGCTGATCAAGGACTCAAAAGAATGCAACCTTTTTTCTCTTATCTACTTCTAACCTGGAAGCCCCCACTTCAAGTTATCTTGCCTTACCAGACTGAACCAATGCATATCCTCCGCATATTGATTGATGTATCATGTCTCCCTAAAATGCATAAAAGCAAACTATACCCCGACCACCTTCGACACATGCTGTCAAGACTTCCTGAAGCTATGTCACTGGTGGTGTCCTTAATCTTGGCAAAATAAACTTTCTAAAGTGACTGACACTGTCTCAATTATTTTGGGTTAACATGTATAAGTGCTTTCAATGCTAATGTCATTGGACTCCAGTGAAGAAAACAAACCAAAATATAATTCTTGCTTGAAGCAAGCATGAATTATGAGAGAACAAATAGTTTTAAAGAAATGGAAGAAGGTATAGGATGTGAATATTAAGTAAAAGTAAGGTGAGGAAGCTGGATCAGTACAAGACAAAATAAGCATTCAAGTCAAGATGCACAGGTTGCAAAACCTGAATTCAGAGACGGGAATGTCTGTGCCCGTTCCTCTCTTTCCTCTCTTATAGGTCTTTTTCTCAACTTCTTCCTCCCCTCCCTAACCACAGTTTTGGAGCCCCCACATTCTTCTGTGTTTAGAGTTGTGGAGAGGGAGGAGTGACAACTCTCCAGGAGAGTTCTCACTTGACTAGGACCATCACGATGATGTATCATTCATTACATTTTGTAGGTTTAATCTGTCAGCACCTTGATGGGTTATTAAGTAAGTTTCCCATATCTGCCAATGTCTATTAGTTCCCTTGGCAACAGCACATATTTCCTGTGCAATCAAGTGATTGCCTGTGATTTCTCCCACATTCCTAGGCAATTAGTATTCTACTATGAAAGTTCCCTAATTCTTCCAGGTGTCTATCATGTATAGGGTTTAAGAAAATCCTATGCAGACTTTCTTGAAAGTATGGCCTATATCAGGTACAAAAAAAAGAAAAATCTTGTATTTTTCACTTCAACAAATACAGTCCAAAAGGTACCTTTATTTTACTATTTTAGAACACTTTAGCCTGGCTCTGCCAGCTGTCTATCATGAATTAGAAACCAGTTCACTGTGTACCCAAAGATTTCCGGAAGTTTCCTTAGAGCATCATCTGATTTTAAATAAAGAAGGGGCAGTCTTCATCCTTTGCTTAGAAGAAAAGCAGAATAGCTCACTCTGAAGAAATTCTTCTCATTCTTCTTATCCCCACCACTTGCCTTCTCAAGCCTTCAAAATGGTTGAGAGTTTTGGAAGTCATCTAATTGCTTCTTAGAACACTGAAAAGAATCGCACATTAATTTAGCATTTCACTTTGGAAGGAGCTTCAGATTAAACTCCCATTTTAATATATAATTCAACATTGGTCAGTTTTACAAGAATTACTAAAAGTCGTTATATAATTTTTTTATTTTTTGTTTTTTAATTCTTGACGATTGTGTTATGGATTCCCAAGATCGCCTTCAGGCTTGATGATTCACTGGAAGGACTCACAAGACTCAGAAAAGCTGTCATACTCATGGTTATAGTTTATTACACTAAAAGGAAACATTAAAATTGGTAAACAAAATGGGCAATGGGCAAATCCAGGAGAAGCCAGGCATAAGCTTCTAGCTGTCCTCTCTCAGTGAAGTTGCATGGAAGTGCTTAATTCTCCCAACAACAACATACGTGAAGCATTTCAACTAGGGAAACTCAGCTAGGCCTTGGTGTATGGGGTTTTTATTGGAAGTCAGTCACATAGGTATGCAGCCCCTTTCTGACTGACCTCAGCTAATAGAGTCCAACCATCAGAGCCACAGCAAACACAGGTATGCACCATAAATTATACTGTTACCACAAAGTATTTGCTCAGACTGTTACTGTGTGGTCCAAAGCTTCAAGGCATACAAACATACATTTAGGCAGAATATTACAAGGGCTCATAGCTCATCTTCCAGGAACCAGTGAAGGAGACAGGCTTTTTATTTTGAATTTATTTATTTTTTCTGGAATGGGCAGGGTTTAAGCAACCCAGAGTTGCTGATTTAACTTCCTGCATAATAAACTTTTCTTATTCTTTTACTAATAATTTTTGAATGTATGTTACTGTAGGAAAATAAACTTCCCTGGATTTCTCCATGCTGCTGTAAAAAGCCCCTTCCTTCTAAGACAGAGAGATGTATAAAATATAAAAAAGAATTTTTGTTTTCACTTCTCTGGAAGCACTTTATTCTCCATGTGACTTGAGAATTCAATTTGTAGAAGTTCATTTGGTAAATTGCTCTGGTCCAAAAGGGCCAAATGATTACTGAACTGGGCCCCTAGGTGCCAGGAAGGCTATGAAGCTATTTATCCAGATATCTGTGTTTCAAAAGAGATGAAGCCCTAGAAACTGGAAACATCTCTAGATCATAAAAGCTAAGACACAAGACTATCTAGATCCTAGAAATCCTTTTTTCTACGTAGTAAAAGGATAAAGTAGGGAGGAGATTCCTTCAGGATGAGAGAGAGGCAGAAGTCTCCCATTTGTAAGCAGAGAAAAATAATGTTTCCTTGTCCCATGACCATGGCGGTCCCAGCCATTTGCACAGGAAAGATTCCCCTGACTCTCATCTGTCTCTTCGAAGGTAAGATCTGGGACAAGGTGGGAGAGGGAGTCAACATATTTATTATTTTCTGTAAAGTAATTAAGAAGTCTACTTCCTATGCAGAATACTTTATGTGTGGATCCAGGATAAAGTTAATAGTGATAAATACTAAAAAGTCAAAAATTAGGTGACATTTCCATGAATTCTGATATGTAAGTGGAAATAAACCACACACGGCCATGAAAGCCACATCTGTAACTATACAGGAAGGAGCTTATGAAAGGCAAAGGAAATTACTATGTCATTGAAAGCCAGAGAATACTAAAAATTGACAAGATAGTATTTCCTGGAAAATTCTGCAGACAAGTGTTGTAAAGTAGCTGAAACTTTGATGGGGGTACACCTCACAAGCTCTATTATTAACTGAAAGCAAGGGGTAAGTCGTTAGGTCAGAAGAAAGAATAAACACTGTGTATAATGCTACAAGAAAACTAGAAGATTGAAAATAGGTACATTTCCAAAATGAAATAATTAAGAAGATAAAGATTATCAAATATGATGTGACAGATCTCAAATAAAAAATAAAAAATCTAATATACATATCATGGGTAGGAAAAATGGAGTAGACAGGGGAAAAATAATATGAAAAGATTAAAATGATGCAAGGTCTTGAGTTTGTCTATGATGTTTTCTATGGGAAGATCAGGAGGACTGATGGAAAGAGCAAGCAAAAATGTGTCCTCTGACTCTAAGAAGAAAAACAATCTTCTAAGGCTGGTTTCTCATGTCACAGTAGGGCCTGTGGACTTCTTATCTCAGAATCACCTTAAAAGCTTATTAAAAGTGCAGAATGACAGGTCCTGCCCAAGGCCTATTGATTTGGAAGATTTGGGATTGTGGCCTAAGAACCTGCATTTAACAACATTCTTTGGTGTTCTTTTTTTACAGACACTAAATTTACGAAGTAGCCCTTTAAGTGAAAAGTGTCAGAGGAACCATTTCACAAGGGAAGATTGTGTTGCCTTTCAAAAGATTATGTGGTAGGAATCCAGCTATTAATTCAATTGAGGATAACCCCAGGGACTTATCTGAAGTTATTTAAATCCTGCAAAGTAAGGAGTTTGATGTGAGCTGTGGATGAGCACATGGATTTAATTTATTTTGGACATTATCAGGAGAAAATGGAGTAGCACTAATGGGAAAACCTGTGGCATTTCCTTCAAACAAGCTGAAGTGACAGCTTGTTCTTTTTTAATAGGAATAAAATAATGGCTAAAAGAATTGTGATCTGCTTAAAAACCAATGGTAATAAACTGATAATATTCACAAAATAGTATATCACATGGGGTTTTGATTAATAAATACAAATGATGAGTTATATTGAGGCCGAAGGGAAGGAACACCAGGAGGGAAGCAGAAACATTCAATCAGTATCCCAGAGTCTATCAGTCTAGATTAGGCCTCTGCACATTTTCTTTCCTTGCACCAGCCCCAGGTAGTTGACTCCCTATCACTTTATTTCTGTTGCGTTTCCCTGCTACAATCTTAACTTCAGTCCCATAGCTTGCTGTGAAAAGATTCACCGGACTCTAACCACATCCTGCTCTGCTTAATCTCAACAAACTCAGAGTCTCTGAATTTTGAACACTAGTGACTATGCAGTGTCCTACCAAATTCCAACAAAAATGACAAATGACTGGAAACTTAGAAAATTGTGAAACTACAAAAACTACTGACAATTGTTCTCTTTAAATAAAATCAAAATAAAAATGGAATTAAGAGATAAGCCTTTATAAAAGATGTGATTTCTAAATAAAGAAAACTTACAATTCAACAACAAAACTACAAATAACCCAATTTAAAAATGTAGAAAGTATTTGAATAATCATTTATTCAAGGAATATACATGAGAGGCCAGTAAGCCCAAAAAATGACGCGACACATACGTCATCAGTCATCAGGGACTGCAAATAAAAACCACAATGAGATAATGCTTCACACCCACTGGGATGGCTAGAATCAAAAATTCAGCTAGAATCAAAAATTCAGATAACAAAATAATGTTTGTGAAGATGTACAGAAACCAAATCTCTCATATCGTGATGATGAGAAAGTAAAATGGCACAGCTGTTTTGGAAAACTGGCATCAGCTGATTAAACATGGAGTTACCATATGACCCAACAATTCTACTCTTAGGTTTACACTCAAGGGAGACAAAAACATGTTCACATCAAAACATATATGCAAATGTTTATGGCAGCACTATTCAAAACAGTTAAAAAATGGAGAAAAACCTCAAATGCCCATAAAGCAATAAGTACATTTTTAAAAGTGATATGTCTATATAATAAAATATTATTCAATCTTAAGACGGAACAAAATACTAATACATGCCAAAACATGGATGAACCTTGAAAACATTGAGCTAAATAAATAAAGGAGGCAAATCTGCAAAGATAAAACCTAGATTAGTGTTTGCATAGGGATGGAGGCAGGAAATAGGGGGTGATAATTAAAGGATATGATGTTTCTTTTGGAAATGATGAAAATGTTCTAAAATTGACCATAGTGATGGTTGCATATATCTACTGTTAAAATAAAACTTCAGACAAATTAAATTTAACTGAGTTTAATTGAGCAAGGAAAAAATTCACTAATTGGGAAGCCCCCAGAATCACAGCAGACTCAGAGACTCCAGGGATGCCTTGTAGTGAGAACAAATTTATAGACAAAAAAGAAAAGTGATGTGCAGAACTTGGAAGTGAGGTACAGAAACAGCTGGATTGGTTACAGCTCGGCATTTCCCTTATTTGAACACAGTTTGAATGCTCAGCAGTGTATGAGTGGTTGATGTATGGCTGCTGGAATTGGTCAAGACTCAACGATCGTTACAGGTGCATACTCCTAAGTTAGGTTTTCAGTCTCGTCTATCTATTAAGTTAGATTATGGTTTGTATACAAGGACTCAAATATAGAAGTATGGAGTCCTTCTCAGCCATATTTAGTTTGCTTTAACACTATGAATGTATTAAAAACCATTAAGTTGTACACTTTGAGTGAATTATATGGTATGTGAACTATATTTCAGATAAGGTATTAAAATGTAATTAGAATTTCTTTCTATCTGTAGCCTAATTTGTTTCTTAGTAATTCCACAAGCATTGATCCAGTACGTACAAATACATGCTGATAATTATTTATTTAGATGCTATCAGTTATTGATGTTTCCATATGTATTCCTCTTCCATACTTCCACTCCATTTTCAGAAAGTATCCAGACTTTGCCCCCTCTCATCTAAAGGGAATTTACTAGCCTGGCAGAAAGTATCTTGATAATATCCCTCCAAGTTCGTTATTCTTAATCCTGAGGTCCTGGAGTGGGTTATTAAGTAGAAGCAGAGAGGGGAACAGGCAGCAAGATGGAAGAAAAAAATTGTATCTCCTCACTGTGGAGGAGAAAGCAGCCTATGGATCATGTAGGTATTGAGATCACATTGATCCTGTCTTGCAGAATCCTGAATAGGTGACTTGGCCAAGAGGATGAATGGATTTATGGTAATGCTAGGAAGGCTGTATTTTAAGAACCATATTTCTTGGTCTCATTCCCCAAGCATAGCTTGGAAGAATCAGCACTTCAAAGAATCATGTGTGTCAGAACCCCAGCACCTCAGTGGTAATCAATGTGGGCCAAAGTTAAATGCTTCCATTTTGGGTGGTGTTTTGTTTTGCAAATATTTAGTAAACATCTGCCACATTGGCAGTAGGTGAAGAGAGAATTCCAGCAAGATTTAAAGCACATTTCCTGAAAATCTAGCATGATAGATCAGAATAAGGTTGGTTTGATATAAATAATATTTTATTGATTGATTGACTGAGGCAGAGTCTTACTCTGTTGCCCAGGCTGGAGTGCAGTGGCGTGATCTCAGCTTACTGCAAACTCTCCCTCCCAGGTTCTCCTGCCTCAGCTTCCCGAGCGTCTAGGATTACAGACGTGCACCACCACACCAGGCTGTTTTGTATTTTTAGTAGAGATATGTTTTACCATATTGGCCAGGCTGGTCTCAAACTCCTGACCTCAAGTGATCCGTCTGCCTCAGCATCCCAAAGTGCTGGGATTGCAAGCTTGAGTTACCATGCCTGGCTAAGAAAATTTTAAAATGTAACTTTTTTTTTTAACCTGTCAACATCATACGTATTCTAAGAACTGCATTCCTGACATTAAATAATAATCAAAATAATAAAACATAGCTGTTTTTCCTCAAAAATTCACATTATATTCATGTAATAGACAGCAATATTTGTGATATAATATATGTTCTACATTGTATCACAGCATACTTTCAGGAACCTGCATTAACTGTAACAGTTAGCCACGGTTCCATTGCTAAAGGGGACTCACAGGAATCCAAAGCAATGCTGACAAATGGATGCCTCATTGAAGGAAAAAAGAAGAAAATATAGTGAAAGCATTAAAATAAGTGTATCTATCAGAGCTCTGGCTGCCTCTCAGAAGGGGTACTGTAAGGCCGGTGCCAACTCAGAATGTCCTCTCTACAGGGATATATTGGATGTATGTGCTCTCTCTCTCTTTCTCTTTCTCTCTCTCTCTCTCTCTCTCTGTGTGTGTGTGTGTGTGTGTGTGTGTGTGTGTGTGTGTGCATTTATCTATCTCTCTGTCTCATTCTTTCAAGGTACGTGGGGAACCCTGACACCAAGGAAACCAGATGAAATCTTGAGCAGGTTTTGCTGGTCATGTAAATATATTCTTGCGATCTCAGGATCTTCAGTGTAATGTCCTCCAGGGGTCTCACTGAGACCAAGAGCAAATCATCAGTCTCACTGTTACCAATAAGGAAGGTTGATGAACTGGGGCAAAATGACCTCAAACTGCTCAGATCCATGGTTACAAAGCAGCACTCTTAATGTGGTATTGTACATTTTATGTTTAACTGGGGCCAGTGCTCTGCAGCCACTTTAGAAAACCAATTTAGTCCAATTCTAAGCCTGCTGAATTAACACAGCACAGAAATTTATTAAGAAAGTGTTTCCAAAGCCTTCTGGAGAGATGCAGTTCTTGAGATTTGTATGGTCTTTGCTTTAAGAAATTCTACAAACTCATCCAACTAAGCCCTAATAGGCATAGTGAGACTGGATTAGATATTAGACTTATATAATTCTGTCTATTAGCTCAAGGTCAATTTTAGTTGACTTCTTAGAAAGTCACGGTCCCAGTCTTACAGTCAAGTAAAATAATCAGCCCCTGTAGAATTTGTTTCTGAAACTATTTCTCAAATATGCTAAGAGTTTACATTATCAACCAACACCAACACTAGGAGTACCATCTGAACCAACCACATCCCCAGTGATGGAATATTCTGCACTTTCTCTCAGAAAATGTTCTATGTTTCCAAAGTCTAGAAAGTGCTTTGAAGTTTGGTCTGAAAAATTTCCTTTTTATTCTTTTCGGGTATTTTTCATGAACAGTCCTAAAAGTTTCTACATCTGCCCTTCTAAAAGACTATTTTCTCCCAAGGCAATAAAAGTTTCTTTTTACTCTTGAGTGCCTTATTGCAGCATATTTTCTAGTTGGTTTTATATCTGGTTATATATGTGGCAGATATGGTGGTTTTCATTTTAATAGTACATAAAATTCAGGAGTACAAAATTAATTTAAATCATGCATCTCCAATTCCTATACTTAATGGGAAACTTAATGTCTTGAATTTCTGATACACTTTATATAATCAAGTAATTTTAGAATTACTTCTAGATTTTGATTAAGTGACTTCAATGTCTTTAGAATGAAAAGAGATACATAGAAATAGGTGTATTGCTTCTTAATACCCTCCAATCAGTGAGGCGTATTTACATTTCAGAGCAAGAGGTAAAGGTAGGTGAGTCACATTGTTAAACTTATTGGAATCTTTATGGTCTCAGATAGGAAGCTGTTATTCTAAATTTACTAATATATGTCTGGGTCTTTGCCTTCAGCGATAGGTATAAAGTCATTAATGGATTATTTTCTATTTAACTGCCACATTAGGTGAAGCAAAAATGATCTGGGGCAATATGTGGGGGTGTTATAGTCCACTCTTTTTTACATTTTATCTTCAACATGTATCATGAAGATAATAACCACAATAAGCATACCATTTATTAAGCACATATTAAGTGTCAGGTTGTGTGACATCTTTATACTGATTCTATCTAATCCTCATAACAGTGATGTAAGTATCATTATGTCTATTTTATAACAGAGGAAAAAAGAATAAGAAGATGGCTTAAGGGCCATGTAAAGATAATATCTAAATTGAAATTTTAATCCACATCTCAGGGATTTAAGAGGTAATATTTACTTATTATTAGATACTGTTTGTCTTCATCTCTTCTTCAAAGTAGTTTCCACAGCTAGAATTTTGCTTTTATTTGTACAATGTTTTGATTAATGTAAATGATGTAGTTTGTTGGATGTGTCTCCTCATTTCTGTCTTCCACACATCCCCCATTCCAGAAACATAAGACAAAGTTATATGTGGCACGATAATTGCTGGAAATTTATGATTTATTCCTTTTCCTCTATGTGTCTGCAAGAAACAGGTATTCTTCAATCTCATTTTAAAGAGGTAATTAAGCCTTTGCGTTTCCTCTGGGCTTTGCTAAAGCACAGTAGTGTCCAGGACCTCTGAAAAGAAAATTCTTAGTCGAATCTTATATGCTTTAATTGAAACAACAAAACAAAACCAAACACCTAGGCTGGAGGTGTGAATGTAGGAATAGAAGTGTTTTGAGTGCTCCCACAGTGACTGAGAAGGGATTGAGATTTTGAAGGCCTTTCATCCTATTGGGAGATCTTGCTCCCCAGTAACTCTTGTCAGGTACAGGACAGACCCTTGGAAGCGGGTGACTATGAGGTGCTGCCCCCCTTGGTAGCTGTACTTGGGTGTTTCAGTCCTAATTCCTAAGCAAACAATTGAATCTAAGCCAGGCACAAAGGCGGCAGAGTTGCCATCTTCAAGGGCCGCTCGGTCAGTCAGCATACCACCAGGAAGCTGTGTAAGAGAGAAATAAGTCTTCATACTGCAGTATTAAATGGATTTTAGAGAGCAAGTAATTTCTCTTACCTTATCTCAAAGTACATAACTGAAAAAAATTACCTCATCTCTTTACCCAGAAAGTGGATACATGGAGCAGGGTTAGCATGGGTCAGAAAATTAAAAAGAATATGGTATTTACTATGTTGTACCCTGGTATATTTATTGCACAAGATCCTTTCTAACTCATACACACAACATTCTGAGGTAATGTTGCAGAAATAAAGCGAGGTAAGAGGACAGTAAAGTGGGGCTTTTGCATAGTAAGCTTCCCTTTGGCCTCTATGGAAAGGGAAATGCTCATGTCCAGATGTTAACCAGCAGTCAGTAGGCCATGGGTGCCTGCAGAGCACAATCAAGAAGAGAGGAGCACAGACGAGGTGCACCTCTGAGCGGATCCTCCAGGGATGGTTGAAAATAGACCTAATTTCACATTTATTCTGGAAGACAGAATATTCACTCATCAAATTGTGTGTGGATTGGAGAGGCTTGTGGATGGGATAGGGATTTACTTAGCAGATACATCTTAGCCTCTGTTACTTTGAATATTTGATTAACCAGATCTCTTTTCTTTTTGACATTTCTGCGTAACTGTTTATATAGTCATGGCCAGGCTGTCTTTATAACACAGAATCTCAGCTGGGCACGGTGGCCCAAGCCTGTAATCCCAGTACTTTGGAAGGCAGAGGCAGGCAGATCACAAGGTCAGGAGATCGAGACCACCCTGGATAACATGGTGAAATCTCATCTCTACTAAAGATACAAAAAATTAGCCAGGCGTGGTGGTGGGTGCCTGTAGTCCCAGCTACTCGGGAGGCTGAGGCAGGAGAATGGCATGAACCAGGGAGGCGGAGCTTACAGTGAGCTGAGATCACGCAGCTGCATTCCAGCGTGGACGACAGAGCAAGACTCAATCTCAAAAATAATAATAATAATAATAATAATAATAATACAGAATCTCTCTGGCTTCCACTGTACAGCTGAAACTGGCATAAGCCTAGGTGCCAGAGGTGGTTATGTAGATGCATGGAAACAAAAGTATTCCATAATTTTTCTGTATTTTTTGACTCTAGAAAGTGTATGTGTGAATACTAAAGAATTAATGATAGATATCTGAATATATTGTGTAGCTCATTTTGTTGTTCCATTACCCCACCACTTAATGCATTAAAATCATGTGATATTTAGTTCATTTAATAATAAAAAAGGACCAGATTAACATCTTTGAAATGAATATGTGCAATTTAATTTTGGCATTCAGAAATCACTTTGATATTTTTAAAGCTCTGCCAGCTTTTTAATTTTCTATTTCCAAATCCATATATTAAAATAATTTTAAAGCTGGGAAGAGATATACACATCATTTTGTCCATTCTATCCATTTTATATATGGGGAAATAGAAATATAAGATAACAAATAGTGATAACATCTTCAGCCAAATTTTAAACTATTTTCATTGTGATCTATTCTCTTTTTTTCATCTCTTTTAATTAAAAGCATATGAAACATTGTTGTAAAGAATTTGGAATGCTATAGTCAGAAGTGTATTAAATCATGTAAGTGTTAATTAGAACTAGAAGGAGGACGATAGCTCAACATCTAATTTTTTGTTCGATCAGTAATTTTCTTGCTGAACTCAACAGAGTTACCTCCTGTGATGGAAAGGGAGTGGAAGAACAGAATGGGCCTGCACAGATAGCTTCTGGCCTCCACATCCACCCTGTAAAAATAAACATGGGAAGCTGTGTTTTCACATTCTTTGTATGTAGGTTTCCATTGACCATTTGGGTTCAAGATACAGTGCCAGTGTGCAAACCAATTTACAGAATTCTTATGAGTGGTCATTTATATGCACTGCCAACACTGAAATAAACTTTAATATTGCCTGTCACTTACTTATAAGCTTATTCACCTTAGATTTGTAGTCCTCGACATTCTTACTTCATTCTACATTTCATAATATATTATCTGTCTTAGTCTTCTTGTGATCTTTACATTTAGAAAGAGTTCACATTTTTTAATACATGAAAATGGCTTCATATGTAGGCCTAAAATCCCTTGATCTTCTTTCATAATTTTCCTTTTCATACAGTCCTGAGAACTAATTTGTAATGTATTTTTATACCTTTGCTTTGTTTGACATAGTCAAGATGATCTGATACATCTAGGATAAACTGTTTGCCATTTCCCAGGCAAGCCATTCATTTTTCTGCCTCTTTGCTTTGTTGCACTCTTTTTTTACCCCATAGTTATTTTCCACTTGTCTAGTTAATATACTCAAGGAGTCACCTCTTGTACCATGATTTTCAGTACTATCAGCAAAGACATTTCTTTCCTATGCACTCACAGACATTGTACTCAACCTCACTATTGTGAGGGATAATTGTCCCATAGCACAAGGTCTTGTCCAAAGGCACTTACGAGACCTCTTCAACTGTAAATCTTTCAATATTTTGTTACTATGGCAAACTCAAAGATTAAATATAGCTCTGTTTCTTCTACCCCATAATTCCTTATTTTTATTTCTCTTAATTTTCTGTGTTGATAATTTTGAACTTATTTGAAATTTAAGTTAAACACATGAAGTGCTAACTTTGTCATACCCCTGGTGGTAATGTTCTGCATGTTGTCATAGACATGTGTTAATGTCCTCATCCCCATGTTCTGTGTGTCCTATTTTTATCATCTTAGACATTTCATATTTCTCTTTTTTTAATTTTTACTATTAAATCTGGGGTTTAATCATTACTACTGTTATGTTCTCTATATTCTCCATATCTAAAAGTTATTTCTCCTTAGTATAATAATATTATTAGTCTTTCAACTCTGAGCATTTGCCTTCTAAATGTAGAAGGCAAAAATTTGAAATGTTAACTTTCAAATTTAAAACAATTTCACTTACATTAGCATGGCTCAAGTTTTTCATGGTGAGTATGTATATTTCGTTCTGACTAACTAAATACATCCTATAATTTTCTAGGGTTACCGACAAGAGCTGCAAAAATAGGATTGTACATGTTGTTGTTGGAAAATATTCATAACTATTATTTACTAAATTTAGCCTCTTCACAAGCTTTATGTTTTTTTCTGTTCACATAATTTATATAAATTAATGACTGGAATTTATATGATCCTCAATATTTTATAATAAAATTTCAAAAGCTTTATCTTACTGAAAATATACAATATCTTTTTCAAGTAGGATGAATCATATCATCTCCATTTTCAAGTTGATAAAATAAAATTTATAGAAGTCAAATAATCTCAATTACTATTATTATTGTTTTACTCTGAAAAATTTCATTGAATTTCATTACCTCTTTGCATGTGTTTGTCTTGTAAAATGAATGTCTCATATTTAATCACCAATAATTTATTTGATTTGCTGTTCAGTGTTAGTAACAAAATGTATTTTGTTGAAATTTTCCCCCAAATTAATTATATGTTATTAGTACATTTAAAATGCCTATCCCTGTAATCCTTTTGCCATTTCCACTGCGGTGCTTATTATGTGCCTATGTTAGCATGATCCTAGTCAGTACAGCATCTGTGCCATGCTCTTTCACCATTTTGGGCTTCCTTAATCCTGGGAGGGAGAATTAATCACTACATTCTGTATTAGTTTCCTGAGACTGCCATAACAAAATACCATACACTGGGTGGCTTAAACGATATAAATTTAGTTTTTCATAGTTCCAGAGGCCGGGAAGTCCAAGATCAGGGTGTTTCATTCTGAGGCCTCTTTTCTTGGTTTAGAGTCAGCTGCCAGTTTGTTGTGTGCTCACATGACCTCTTCTTTGTATGTGTGTGGAGAGAGAGAGAGAGACAGACAGAGAGAGAGAGAGAGAGAGAAAGAAAGAGACTATCTTCCTCTTATTATAAGCCTCCAATTCTGCCAGATTAAGGCCTTAACTTTATGACCTCGTTTAACCCTAATTAATTCCTCATAGGCCCTGTCTCCAATTACAGACATGTTGGGTTGCTGCTTCTACACAGGAATTTTTTGGAAGGACACAAACATTCGGTCCATAACATATCTCCATACGAATTCTTCACACCTCATACCTGGCACAGCCTATCTCTAACATCTAATTATACCTAATAGCTTTGATCAAATTATATCAAATATCTTTCTCTTTTCCTACTATGGAAGAATAGAATTTCTTTATATTTACCTTTCTGTTCTCTCTTGGCACACAGATATACCTTCACAAAATGATGTTTGCTATTTTTTCCCATTTTTATAGCCAGATCTGCATAATTCTCCTTTATTTGGTGTTTTATGCTGTTAGTGTCCTCAAGCACCCAATGCACTCCTTCAAAATGTTAGGAATTATTCATTATGAAGAGCGCATCAGCAGGCCAACAGATGAAGGGACCTTTTCTTTAGTAGCTCCAGAATGCTGTAATATTTACTCTAAGATCGCTAATTCTTATTTTGTTTATCCCCCCACCACTCCCAACCCCCCACTCCCCCACCACAAACACACAGACCAACCCTTATTCTTTTTCCTTTCCTTATATGCCTTTTTTGTTTTCTGGCAGATACTGGTTTTAAATTATTTAATTGTACTTAATATATTTTGATGCCATTTTAACGGAGATGTTTACCTTTTAGTACTACTGGTCACAGATGTAATTTTGGATGATATTTCTATTTTTTTAACTTTTATTTGACTTTCTAACCAGATTATTTATATAAACAACTCTCATTTGAAATATCATCTCTCTTATATCGTATTTGCTTCTTCAGTCTATAATCTGTTTTCTTAATCTGAGGTTGACACCAAACATAAATAGCCTTCAGATATCTTGCCATCTTCATGATTCTAAAATAGGTTTATCATTATAATCATCATTTTAAGATGCAGAAACTTCATGAGAAATTACGTAAAATATTTAGATTTACATAGTTATTAAATGGCAGAGCCATAAATGCAGCTCACTACTCTCTACAGATGAAGAAAATAAAGGATGGAAAACAGAAATATCTTATTTAACAGACTAATACTTTTTGGAAACTATATACCAGAATAGATATATTCCAGATACCATATTCTGGGCCATATAGCAATTCTAAAAACACGAACAACTCATAGGACACTAATTGTGCTCTTTAATCACAGTGAAATTAAGTTGGAAGTATACAACAAAAGAGAAAAATAGCTATTAGATAACTATAGAAATAACAATTTTTGTGTATATGGATGTATTTGAGAATACATAGATGTATTTCTTAGCTCTCTCCAAGGGTCCTAGAAGCAAAGACAATCCAGTATAATGAACACACCTACTGCTCAGATCTTGGCATTTAAATGTCATTCTCTGATTAAAAGAATCATGGCTTTTTGAAGAAATGCTTTATTCGGGTCTGACATAATGAAAACATAAGAATCTTATCCAGAAAGTGATGAAGTAGTAAAAAAAAAATTATGTGAACATGTCAAAAGGACACAGGATTTAATTATAAAGGAGTTATGAGTGGCCAACCTTTCAAAATTTGAGCAACAAATTGAGTAATGATAGAAAGGGCATGTATCCCTTAGAATAAAATAAGTATTTATGAATATATTTATGAATATAAATGCAGATCAACAGATGTAAAATGGGGAGAAGAAACATCTCTTAGATAGAATTTCAATTTTAAAATGTAGAATAAATAATGGAAATAGAAAACATAATGGTAACAACTATCGTGGATGCTAATCAGTGATGGAAGCTAAAATCGGTGGATGAAAATATAATGAGAAATAAGATATTTACCTAGTCACAAGGAATCATCCCAAGAGATTACTACAAAGGGTAAAATGATAACTATGTATAGGAAAAAAATCTAACTGGCATTGCTTTAACCAAGTGATCAAAGTTAGTACCACCAGTAATGAGATAAATTGACATAATTTATCTATTGATAAGATGAACTGAGAATGTTAAAGTAGCACTTCTGTTTTATACTTGCCAAAATGCATAGCCACAGTTTAAACGTGAGAAAACATTTTTAAAAATCCAAATTCAGGGCTATTCTAAAAAAATAACTGGCGTGTATCCTTTGGAAATGTCTAGGTCATGAAAGAAAAAGAACCACAGGTTTTAGGAAATTAATTAGGCATAACAACTAAAGGCAATGTGGAACCTTGTATTGAATCATGGAAAAGAAATAGATATTAATAGGAAAATGATGAAGTTCAAATACTGTCTGTAAGTTCATTAACAATATTTTATCAATGTTAGTGTCTTAGTTTTAATAATTGTGTTATAAGTATGTAAGATGATAGCATTATGGGAATCTGGTTGAAAGGTATAGCAGGAATGTTTTTATTATTTTGCAGCTTTCTAAATTTAAAATTATTTAAGAGTAAAAAATTACAAATTACAAATAAATTGTTCTAAATTAATACAGAGCTATACCATACACATAAGTCAGGAGACTGAATTTTTATGATGTCTATTCTCACCATGCTGATATGTTGTTTCAATAAAATAAAAAACATATCCCAAAGTCTTTTTTTAAAAAAAGATGAGCTGATGTTGAAATTTTTATGAAAATGTAAATAATGTAAAATAGTCAAATATAGCTTGAAAAATGTTTTAAATTATGCTATTTTATCTCAATATTTTAGTAGTGGTTATTAAATGCAATAGCTAAAACTCATCTAACAATTAAGATCTTTTTGTTTTATTGCATTTAAAATATAGTTCAATAAATTCTTAAAAGAAGATACACAAACATCAAAATCATGCAGAGATCAAAAGAAAAGTGAGTAATTGGAATGCAATAATGAGTAATTTCACAAACTATTGCAATATATCTTGAAGGAAATATGCAGTATATCTTGAAGGGGAAAAACGTCATGAAGAAAGGAAGAAGAGCTAACCACAAATATGAAGGACATTAAAGAAATAAGGAAATTTCTTATAGTTTCATTCTAATCATCTTTAAATGAACAAACAATGTGATGTCAATTACAAATGATGTAAATTAACAAAATGTGCTTCAAAAAGTAGATAACTAAAGCAGAGCATCAGCCAAATTAAAAATGTAGGGGAAGAAAAAAATTCAGAAGTTGTTTGGTATCATTGTGGATTTTAATAAAGAAATAGTAGAACTTTATTAACAGTGTGGGCAGCTGATCACACACTCCAAGAAGTGAGAAAAAGTAATATGTGGCCAAAGACAGGAAAATAACTCCTTTTTCTAAAAATTCTTTGAGACCGCTATGTCAACACAATGGTGAGAGACTAAAATTTGAGGATTCTAAATCAAATATTTGGAGAACTAAATCTCCATCTATGACAACCACGTTTAAAGCAAGAAGTACAAAGAAGAGTAAATCATGACAACCTCTTCTTAGTCTGTTTTCATTGAAAGTGAAAGCAGAAGCAGGACAAGAGGAGTCTATTTTTGACACATTACGGCTGCTTGGTCTCAGAGAAAGCAGTATAAGTCCTGTAAAGGCATTCAGAGCTGTTATCTTAGAGTTAGGAGAGGACTTGGAAGCTGTATCAGAGACAATTGAGTCTCATGTTTATGCCCAGTTAGATTGAAGAGAAAACTCCTTTCATTTGCTTGACATTTTGCTGTTGGAAAATGCATAGCACTTGGGTTAAGATCCCTGTGCCTGAGTATCTAACACTCAGCGGGGACCTATTAGGCACTTGATAAACACCTACCTTGTGCCTCGTACTAACTATCTCTTGGGACCTCAATTATAAAGTGAAATGCAAATTTATATAAAAGTTTTGTTTGTTTGTTTTTATTTTTGGAACCAAAAGCTGTTAAAAGACTTGTAAGGGTTTACACACACATACACATCTATGCATTTGTCATTTAATATTCTTTGAAGTCATTGCTAACAAAAGGCTAAAGACACACTAGCAATTAGTGAGTAGGCTGCAGTAGGTGGTCTTTTCCAGCAACTAAATTTCCTTTGGCACTGTCCATACTCATCCTTCACACTGGTGATGGGTTCAGTAGACCCAGTTTCCTCTCACTCAACATGTATTCTCGGTAGGGCAGCAACCTTTCAGACCTGTGTTGTCTTCTTAACAAGCCTCCTGATGATGCTTCAAAATTGTCTTTTTCTTCCTTCATTTTCTTATTTTGATCAAGATGTATAGATAAGTATCATTAATATGAGTTGGTAAATCATATATTTTTCTATTAATTCTCATTAGGATAAATATGGTAAATATTGCCTACTTTATTCTTCTAAGTACATTTAAAATGCTATTCTTCATAATTCAAATGTATCAAGTGTAAGAAAGACGCTGGTTGTCTCCATTGTTCAAAACAGTGTTCAGGGTATTTGCATATCAATTAGACTACTATGTATATCTAAGGTCCAGTTTTTAGCTTTGTAATTTTAGAAACGTTTTCCCTCTTCCACTTCAAAGTATTTTGATCTTGAGAAATAGAAAAATCTTTGTACCAGAATGTTTCTTTACACATTTATTATGAAACCGGGTCTGGCAAGAGAATAGATACATGTCATTTACACCGGGCCTTCAATTTTCATGATTAAATCTACTCAAACACCATAATACAGATCAGAAAACTTTCTGGTGAGCATACATTTAAGAAAGAAGACATCTTTCTAATTCTATTTTTTTTTCCAGTAATAGAGCTGTGTAAGTATTTGGATAGACAGAGTCCACTGCCAAAAATAACTAAAATGCTGGATTAAATATTTACTAAATACTACACGACAAATGCTATGGTTTAAATGTATCTCTCAAAGTTTATGCATTGGAAACTTAATCCACAGTGCAACAGTGCTGAGAAGTTGGGCCTTTAAGAGATGATTAGGTGATGAGGGTTCTGCTGTCACGAATGGATTAATGCCATTACTGCAGAAGTGGTCTAGTTATCTGGAGGGCAGGTTCCTCTTGAAAGAATGAGTTCAACCCCTTCCCTCTCTCTTTCTCTCTCACCATGTGATGGCTGCTATCATCCTATGATGTAGCAAGAAAGCCTTTGTCAGATTCAGCCCCACAATCTTGGATTTCTTGGCCTCCAGAACCATGAGCCAAATAAATTTCTACTGATTATAAATTACCCAGCCTGTGACATTCTGTTATAGCAGCACAGAATGAACTAAGACCACAAGATAACATGAAAGTAATTAATATCCGGCTAAAACCATGACATTGTTGACACACTAGTTAATGAGTACACAAGGAATTTGACAGTTGAGATCATGCAGCTTATAAGTGAAAAAAAGTTGGTAAAGCTTGTTACAAATTTGAGAACAATCCTCAAAATGCACTACTTTACTAATAATAGATCGGGAGGCTTAAACTGATAAATAATATCAAAAAAGTTTAAGAATTTTTGCTTAGGAAACACTAAATCATCTTTCTCTTCTCTCTAAAGAAAATGGTATTAAAATTATGATATGAAGGGACTATTGAAGACTATACAGCTAAAGTGTAAAAAAATTACAAATTATAAAAGCATGTTAGAAAAGTAATAAAATTATAAAATTAATAAAACTAATAAAATTATCTTATTTTCCAGATTCTGTGATGTTGATTAGCTTTAAAACATTTCATTGGTAATTATTTTTTTCATTTTTAATAAGTATTCACTTTTTGAATTAATTTTCATTTTGTAATTTTGTGTTACTTTCCTTTAAGAGAACCCCAAATTATACAAGATTCAGGTCCCACAAAGCCTACAATTCCCCCTGGTAAAGCATTAAGAGGAAGTTAGAGATGCAAGGCTACACATTGTAATGCTTACAGGACTTACAATATTACATCATAAAAATATGCGCTTGAAACTGTCATTGATATATTATTCAAATGTACCACAGAGACCATATTTATACCAAATAAAATGTTATTCATTGTAAACTTTAATTACTCAAAATTCTCATAGGACATGTAACATGATTTTTTAAATCTCTCTTTCTCTCCCTTGCTGTCTTTTTCTCGGTATATCTGAAGCTCCAAAAAGTACTTTATTATTCAACAAAGATGTATTAGACAACCAAAGGAAAACTTGCTGAGGAAGTTGCCGAGAACAATTCAACTCTTAGCTGACCACCTAAATTCTGCTAAACCATCCAGAAGTAGCCAAGATGGCAGTGGATATTCAAGAGACCTCCATAAGGAGAGTTGGTGGTGTGCCTAGAGTTCCCTCACCATAGTGAAGAGAGGTGGTGGTACCTCCTGTTCATCTCAGTGAAAATGCTTCATATTTCTTCTGGAATGTAGACAGTGCAAGGTGAGTGTTCAACCCTCAACTGACAAATTTAAAGCATGATTATCTACCTGAGAAAGTCTGAATCAGCTGAAGGAAAGGCTGGTTCAATAAACGAAAGCTGCCCAAATAACATGTTTCTTATAGATCAGATGTTAGAGTCCTCTTTAATAAAGCTGAAACTGAAAAGGGCTAGAGGATCCTAAGCAAGCTGCCAGAGGAGACGAATTTGCCAATGTTAAGAGAGTTAGAGATGGAAAATTCTCTGTGACAGGAGGGTCTACGAAACACCCATCTTCAGTAGATTTTGAGTGTTAGTCTTGGTAGTAAGTGATACTGTCTTAGAAATGGACTCCCCAGAAGCAACGGGGATAAAGAAATACTGATGTAATAGAGGACAAATGGCAGCCTTCCATTGTCTCAGGCAAGGTGGATGCAATTACCACAATAGGTGACAAGATTGTGGAATGGCAGTCAGGGTTGCCTGTTCTGCTGAGAGATAAGGAGAATATTAAAACAAAAACAAAAACAAAATAAAACAAAACAAAACAAAACAAAAAACACAGTGTTCCAAAGCACATCGATGTACAGCCAGTAAAGATACTGTTTCATTTATACATACAAATGAAATTAAGAATGAATGATCAGAAAATGGAAGACAATGCTCTAATAAAAAGTAATGATCTCTTACCAGTTTCCAGCCTCAAACCAGTTATCATACTTGGAACTCATTGACTAAAGGAGAGGCCAGATTCCAAGAAGACAGGGCACTGCAACTGTGGAATTGTCTGTAGAAATGATTACCTAGTTTTTTTCCAAAGGGAGTCTATGACTATTTACTCAGGTAACTGTACACTAGGGAAATGGGAAATC
The DNA here is from genome assembly GCF_003255815.1 of Theropithecus gelada. Taxonomy (NCBI): domain Eukaryota; kingdom Metazoa; phylum Chordata; class Mammalia; order Primates; family Cercopithecidae; genus Theropithecus; species Theropithecus gelada. Next base: position 142,984,944 of record NC_037670.1, read on the forward strand.
CAGGAATTTTTTATTTTTATTTTTATTTTTTCCCTGATGGGCAGAGGGTCAATGTTTTAATTGGTAGAAGGGGACCCATAGTATCATCATGGCTCATAGCTGAGTTTCTCTACAAAATTTTCTCTGTGTTGAGAGGACCTGCAGGCACAGAGCAAATTGAATAGCTGGTCCTTCTGAAGAACGTGAAGATGCAAACATCTAGCCTACTTTACTCAAGTTTGGCCAACTCTAAAGGGCCATCTCAGTTTCAGGGCTTCTTGTGGGATCAAATGAGTCCTCTGTTGTTACTGCATCACAGCTCAGTCTCTCCATCTGCCTAATCCTGCTCCCTTTACTTCTTTGAAAGTGTTTCTGGAGTGTTCCCCAATAAATTTCCTACATGCAAATTTCTGTCTGGGAGCCTTTTACCTGCCCAGTGCACCACCCAAGCACCATCCAGTGAGAGAGTGTGTCAGTTTTAAACACTGACCAAGCCCAGAGAGTTCCAACAGCTGCTTTTTGTTCACCTCATTCATATTCCACTTCTATGAATCTAGAATTAGCAAACTAGGGGAGTAGAAGATCCAAGTGGAAAAGTAGAAAATAAAATAAAACTATTGATTCTCTTATTTTGCTCCATATACAATCAGTCTAAAGCAGACCAGAGTTGGGAGAGGGAGAAATTTTAACTTTAAATATACTTAAATTATTGGAATATTGAAACTGTAACAAATATATGAATTACTAAACTGATACTAATTAGTGAACAAACTGAACAGAAGACTTTTCAGTATCTGAGAATGATCACACAAGCAAAGCATTCGGCCTTAGTGTTCATACCAAGGGCAGGAAAGATTCTCTGAGCAAGAGAAATGAGGACTGTGTTTTTAGTTCTTTACCAGCACCCAATTTGTTTCATGTAGTGATTCGCCACTGAAAACAGCCCAAACCAAATGAATAACAAAGCCTGTGCAATTGATTTTAGACTCCTTACTAAGTCATTGATTCATGTGTACTTTATTTATCCTGGTCTACTTATCATAAATGATAAGCTGAACTCTTTTTCAAAGTACTTGACCAATGCAAGAAAACCTGACACTTTTGTAGATAAATTGATACATAGGAAAAACATAAAAATGAATTTTATATCAAACCGTGGAGATAAGGAACAGGTGTTCAAAGGCAATGCTGCCAAAAATAAAGCCAGCTCACTGATGTTAGTGATTTCTACTGTGAAAATTCTTTCCAGAAAGCTGTTCATTTCTTTTATATAATGTTATATTGTTTGAGTTTGGAGAACAGTAACAGATTCAGTACTTTGCTTGGCTTATTTTGAAGTCCTACAGAAAATGCATAAAATATTCATTGAGAACACACAAGGCAAAGTGCTGCTGAAGTGCTGCTGTTAAGCACCTCAAGAGTATAGGATTCCGAGGGACCTGTGGAGCAAGATGGTGGGAACCTGCTGTAGCTTCACACTTCTGATCCTTTCGTTATAGGTCACAAAGACACACACAATTATAATTAATGGCTAATATTTGTAGAACCCTGTGAGACTTTATTACACACAAGCTAATGTACTTTTTGGTTAGCAATTACTTTCGGAGTTAGCAATACTAGAGTCAAGAACCAATTCAGAGAAAATGAGCCACAATAAGGCTTCTCTATACCAAAATTTGGGACTCTGAAAATATTTTTTTTCTCATTTCACAAATTGCACCCCCTTTCCTGCCTGTGCCAAAATGGTAGTTACTTCCTATGGACGCAGAGGTCTGGAAAGGAACAGCAATTATCTGTGTTAATGCAAGCCTTATTCTTGCACCTAAAAAAAAAAGTAGAAGATTGAATAATAAAATATTTTCAGCCAAATGCTTGAAAATCATTTCAATCATCTACATTTTCCATGTTGTTTTTGCAAAAAAAAAAAAAAAAAAAAGTCCTTATTTTCAAAGAAAAAAAAAATCCTGTTTTTCTTCTCATCAATTTTAGCATTACTAACTGGTATATGAGATATAATTAAAAGAACAACATATGAAATTTAGATCAAAGCAGATAGAAAAATAAGCTTGACATATTATTAATTTCTTGCAACCATTCCCCTTGTTCTTTAACTTTGGTTTTCAAGAACCTGAAATCCTGGAAGAAATGTCAAACTCAATGGAAAGGTTACTCATTGATTTTTTTAACCATTGTATTCTGTCCTCGATTCCGATAGAGAGCAAATAGATCTAAATAAAAGAACCAGCTATCTCCTATGCATACTTCTATTTTAATCCATTATGCTAGCTTTGAAAAAGGAGATTGAAAAGTTAAAGAAGATAAATGCTGCAGGTGTTGAATCAGAAGCACAGTCAGTCCCCTTTGTGATTCACAATTTGGCTCCCTTCTCCTGTGTGTGTTATAAATGAGTTTAGTTGAAAAGCTTCCATTCAATCCCTAGGCCTTCACTGAAGGAAGAGGAGGAGGTGGCTAAAGGCAATGTGTTTCCTCTGGAGAATCCTCAGCGGACTCCACACTGTCTCACCAGGGGTATCAAGACTTAATTTCTTGATCTTTAATGCACAAGCCCAAGTCCATCTGTTTAGTTCAGCACATCTATAATTATGAGCAAAATTTGTTTAAGGGTAAATTTATTTACCAAGTTACTATCTTATTTGTTGGTGTTTTAGCAAGTGTACAATGCTCCCTGTGTCTATGTATCTAAGATTATATGCTTTCAGAATTTTGAATGATGGACAGCACAGCAGGGTGATTGTAGTCAATAATATTGTATGTTACAATTCAAAATAACTAAGAGAGTAAATTTTAACTGTCTCACCACAAAAAAAAAAAAAAAAGATGAGTAAGCGAGGTGGTAGAAATGTTAAGTAGCTTAATTTAAGTATTTCACATTGTGTACATATATTGAAACATCCCATTGTACTACATAAATGCATACAACGACGATGAGACAATTCAAAACATTAAATATAAATTAAAAGATAAATGATAGACAATGGAAAACATGCTTAAGAAAAGGTAATATATTTTTATTAATAACATTTATATATGGACCCCTGCAGATGCCAGAGACTCAACAAACAGTCCATATGCTCCACAATGCCAAAGAAGAAAATGAAAACAAAAAACAAAAACAAACAGCTCTCACGGAGTCTTACCAGCTTTAACAAAATTAAAGTTTTTTTCGTGTTCATAAATAGTAAGCTTTATAGGTTTTAAAAGTTTTATAATCCATTATCACAGAGTTTTCCCGTACTAAAGTTACGTTGCCTTTTGAAAAATTAAAGCTAATATACAATGTAACTCCACGGAAATGGTAAGCACAGCTTCCACTTCAGTGATGGCTGACTCCATCCACTTCAGACAGTAATTCAAGGTTACTTGCTTGGAAAATTTCACCATTGTTTGGTTAAAATTTGAAACAGAGTTTTAAAAATTGCATTAAGTGAATTAGTAGAGAAGAAAAAATTCAGTATAAAATTAGAAATGCAGAATGTATGACAAACCATATTCAACTGCATTGCTCCTGTAGGAAACTTGATAGTCAAATGGTGTTAGTGTTAGAGTGAAGCAGCAATGCCACCAGCATGGGTAGGTTCACTCTGAACGCTTAAATTTAAATTCTTTTCTTATAATTAATTGTTGTGTTACAATTTTATTGATACATCCCTGAAATGCTTTTTATATGACACTTAAAACATGTGTCCTGTTTTGGTTATTTGTCCTACAGTTTTGCAAATACATCTGAGTTTAAAAGGAAGGAAACCATCCATCAGTCTGGTTTTGAAGCTGTTCTTGCAATATTATAATATAATTTATCCATAATTATATTAATTGTTCCACATTAACTCAGTATTGAACTTCTAAAAGTAATATTAAGTGTGTGTTTTATGGATTTTAAACAATTATAACATATTAAGACAGTACAATTAATTTCTGAAGTATTAAAAATATATCCATATCTACAGGTTCAAAGTGAATTTTAAATACGTAAAATACTGCAATGATTTTCTCAAATAAATTAATGGTTTCACATTATGTGTATAAGGTACTAATTCTATAAATTTCACAAATGTATCTGCACATCTACCTCTATTTTTCTAAATGTATTAAGCATATGATGTCACTTTATAATAAAGTTCTCAAATAGCTATCACGCAATACTTATGCAAGGCAGAAAAGTCACTTAATACTTTCCCATGTGTTTTTGACCTGCGAAGTGGGTGGATTAGGCTAAATTCACTTAAGTTTCTTTAGGGAGTCAATGGTTGAGTCAAAAGATCCCTTCATTTAGTTGTTAATCAACCAATTAAAGACAACTTTACTTAGATAAACTTGATTTGATCTGCGTGATTTCAAATAATGTAATTTGCCTTATCCTTCACTTTTCAAATGAATATAGGAGACATTACAGATATTTATTACTAATATTTCAGTCTTTCATGGGCTGCTTTGTTAATGCATAGACTGTATATCCCAGTTGAATTTCTTAGGTAGTGAACAAACTTGAAACAAAACAAAGTGCAAAAAACATTTTACACTAAAGATTCCCGACAGGAAAAAAACCAATCAATGTGCCCCTTTATTGGAGGAAAAAATTTCCAAGCCATGAAATGCAACATCTTCGTATAGATTTAAATTTTCTTGCCAGAGTGTTGAACACCTCAGTATTGGTAGTATGAATAAAAAGAGTTTTGATAGATCAACATTACATTAAAAAAGAGACTAATATAAGCCTGGCTAGCAAGCACAGTCATAGTTTATATTCTAAAAGATGTCATCCTGTATTTCAGTCTAATGTAATTTTTCCCCTACCAATAGGGTATCATAAAACTGATGATTTTAAAAGTCTGTCACATAAATCTAATTTCACATTTCTTTACTTCTTTTTCCTTTAGTTCTTATTCTCTCAAACTAGCAGGAGATCTTATAACTCCTCACTGATTTTATAACTGCATAACACATTTTATAAATTACTCTGTAAAATTGCCTGTACAGTCAGTCTTTGTTTGCCCTTGCTGTACCTACAACTCTCTAGATATTATGTACATTAGTGTCAACAAGTGAAGACGATCATAGAATTAAATGACAGGCTCTAAAGTTAAAACTGTTCTAAACACAAATGCATTTCCTAACAGAAATTCATGCTTAAGTAAATTTGAAATTATTAATTTCCAATGACTTTTTTCTTATGTTTTAATTTATTTTATATTTTCATCACATTTATAAGAATTCTTCAATATTAACATAGTTTTCAAATGGGAAAAAATATAGATAGTGTCACACAGAGAACACATTGATTTGTATGTGATTACTTTGAGGTCTTTGTAAGTAGGGCCAAATAATAGCATGTTACTACACAGTCAACCACAAATCTTCTCTAGTCAGTTTCTCAGCAATGAAATTGTGACAGCAAGAATCATTATCTAGCCATACAGTGAAGGATTTGTTTATATTAAATTTAATTATTTACTATAAAGAATATTCTCACTATCAAGATAAATCAAAAGGATAGTTGAGAGGTTTACTTTGTAGAAATCCATATAAAATAGAATACAATTAAATAAGGAATCACATAAGTTAATGCCACAAAAGTAAGTTCAAGTCAGAGGTATGATGAATATTAAGTTGCAAAAATCTTAGTGCTTAATTATATTTAGCTACAACCCTTCTTTAAAACAATAGCAAAGTGAATTTAACACATACTTGACCAAAATTTATTACTAGTTTTTAGTCTGTTATGCTATTTTCACCAGAGTAGCTTGTTGTATTTGTTTGCTAGGGCTGCCTAAGAAATACCACAGATTGGGTGGCATAAAAACACAAAAATTAATTTTCTCAAAGTTCTAGAGACTAGAAGTCCAAGATCAAAGTGTCATCAGGATTGGCTTCCCCCGAGACCTCTGTCCTTGACTTGCAGACTGCCTTCATGCAATGTCCTTACTTGGCATTTTTTTTTCTGTTTGCCTGTGCATCCCTGGTATGTCTTCCTCTTCTTATAAGGATGCCTATCATGTTAGATTAGGGACCCACCCTCATGACCTAATTTAACCTTAATTACCTCTTTAAAGTTCCTATCTCCAAATACAGTCTTGAGGACTTCTACATACAAATTTTGGGAAACACAATTCAATCCATAAAGCTTATCAAGGGCTTCTTTCAAATATCATGGAGTTTAAAGACCCTTAAAGGAGAGCCCTGTATGATGTGTTGAAACACATACATTGTCAACGAACAACTTTAGATAATGGGGGAATGATTGCTTGGTTATGCTTTATGTGGAGGAAAAGATCACAATCCGTTTTACGGTAATTGAAATTTCTATCAGGCTTTCTTATAACACCACTGTATCTTGTCAATCTTAGAAGTATAAAGCAGACATTCCCTGCTGTGAAGAGATTAAGTAGTCTCTGTGCATGGCCTCTGAATAATTTATTTGTCATGCATGTTTTCACTATATTGCATAAAATGCATTACAAGATGAGTAATAAACGTATATATGTAGTAACGCATATTTTTACATAGAACATTATTTTAAAAGATTTACAATGACCATTTTACAAATGTTTTCTTGTCATTCTTTTAATAAATGACTGAGTGTTAAGCAGAAATTGTGCAGTAATTATGTAACATGTTTGATAAGATTTATAAACTGCCATAAAGTATGTAATAATTTTTTCACATGATTTAATCGAGAAGTCAGTGGTTCCAGGTGATAGAAATAATTGCTAGCATAATTGGGGAAATTGAATTCATCTCAGTTTTTAAAAGAATATTTTTGGGGTCTAATAAATATATACAATAGAACACCTTTAAATACTCAACTGCTTTAATGCCTATCTAGATTAAACCCAGTTCCTCATTCCCATAGTAGTTACAGATGCAGAGAATTTCCGAGTAATCTTATCCATGTATTCCCATCAGTAAGTCTCTAAAATTAATTTGTGCTTATCACCAAAATCCTTTATCCTAGCTGTAGCTCTTGCTGTAAGTATACAATTTAATTAAATATTACAGAGCAGTGAATTCTGAATTTGAAAGAGAATCATTTCTATGAATACTGAGTTGAATGTTTTGGAAAGATAGGAAAAAGTGAATCCCTAAAACTTACTGTTAAGTTAATGCTGATACAACTTTACAAATTTGGAAAATTCACAAAAATCTACTTATCGACTCATTACTTCATTGTTTCTCTCTAAAGAAAAGAGCTTGTCTAATGGTATTCTGTGATTGCTCAAAATAATGACAAAAGATCATAGAAATAAAAAGGTGAGAGTTGAGTAATATGTTCTACTATGAAATACAAGGTAGAAAAAATGAAAAGTGCCTAAACAGGGTAGAAAAAAATAAGTCAAAAGTATATAGACCAGATATAAAATTTTATAGGAAGTTATAAAAATACAATTACCAGAGAGCAGTAGACCTACGTAAAACTCTGTGGAACAGCTCTTTCAATAAAAGGACTTGCTTGTATGTGTTCCATGACTTCAATTACTTGACTCCGGGTTTATGTGGAATAAATCTGGAAAGTTATCAGTAGAGGTTCCCCAGCAGTAGGTACTTATGTGAGAATAGCAGCAGGAATAAATGATTGCGTTAAGGTTATTAGAAGTAGATTATAAATGTAAACTATTGGTAAGGCAGTAACTCATAAAGCAGCTTGGATACATATAAGTAATCAATACAATTCTCCAGCACCTTATATCTAAATATTATAACCTTGCACCCTACATCTGTAATATTTTGAAACATTTACATAGTCAGCCTAATATGAAAAATATGAATACACTACAATTGGCATACATTAAAATAGAGCTTATATTTGAGTGACCTGAGATGTGAGGGAAGTTTTAATCACTATCATTTTAAAAACTTTTTATTGACTAGTCAGTATACATTAACTCTAGGGTAATGAATTCATGAGAAAAATTATTTTCACTTTGAACATGATAAAAAGTAGTGTGTATGCACAATGAAAAAGGAAAATGAAAGATTTTTGGTCTGGAGGCTAACCTCATGTAATAGATAAAATTCTCATTAGACCATTTTAATTATAGAAAGATGAAAAATTATTTCTTCAACACATATTCCACAAGCTCACTTCTATGTATTGGTCCAATTTTTATTCATTACATTGTCTTCTCTAAAATAGATGTTTTATATAGAGGTTTCTATTCATTTTGAAAAAACATGGGGAAGACAGAATTTATGTACAATTATCTATGATGACAGTTTTCAGATGTGTTACATTTATACTATATCTGAAACTGAGGCTGTCTCTAGTTTTATTCTTCTTATGTCGGGGTTATCAAAGCATAATTTATATATAGTAAAATTAATATTTTTGGGTGTAACATTCTATGTACTTTGATAAATGCACTTTGTATGTACTAATGCCTTTTGTATGTACTAATGCAAGTACTGTGATCATTTAACAATAACCATGGTAAAGAGACAGAAGAGCTAAATTGTATCCCATCAAAAAGTCACATCATGCCCTTTTGCAGCCAGTTTTCTGTCCTCCAAAGCTATTTCCCTAACTGTTGATTTTAGATTTGTCCCCATTGATTTGACTTTCCAGAGTGTCAAATGAATAATACAGTGTGTATCCTTTTATGATCTAGCATAATAAATTTATAATTATTTATAAATTTATAAATAATTTTATAAATCTAGATTTATAATTTTGTTATGTGTACCACTACTGTGATCTTATTTATTATTGACTATTATTCCATTACATCAATGTGATGCAGACTGATTATACATTTACCAGTTTAGGGAAATTTGGATGGATTTCAGTTCTTAGTATTATTAATGAAGTAATTATAGATATTTACACATATGTTTTTGTATAGACATATTTTTGGTTTTCTTTCCTGTCTGGACACATTTTTATTATTATAAATTATAGGAATGAGATTCTTGCAGCATACTGTACCAGATATGGGTCATGTGTACATAGGACAACTGGAAAATACCAAAATGTTTTTCAAAGTATCTGCATCACTTTGTATTATTTCTGGGTAATATTTTACAGTATATAGGTACCAAAGACTATTTATACAAGCACCAGTTTAAGGGCATTTGAGATGAAGGGAGAAATAGGCAATTCAAAACGGTAGCTAGTGATTTAATGATCACAGTCATAATAATAAATAGAAAAACAAGACCAAAAACTCAGTAGGCATGCAGAAGACTTGAATAATGTTGTCGACCAGTTTCATTTAACTGACATCTCTATAACACTCCACACAAAGGCAGAATGAGCATTCTCTTCAATTACACTTAGAACATTTTCCAGAATAGACTATATGCTAAGACAAAGAACACGACTCAATAAATTTGTTTTGTTTAAATCTGATAAAATAAGTTTTATGACTATAATGGGATTAAATTAGAAATAGAAACCAGAAAATTAAGGAAATATAAATAATTGAAAATTGAACAGGACACTTGTAAAAATCCTATGGGCTTAAGAAGAAAATACCGTAAAAATTAGAAATATTTTGATATGAATATGAAACACAACATATTAAGATTTATGGGCTGCTGCTATAGCAGTAGCAAGAGAGCAATTTATAGCTGTAAACAATTATGTTAGAAAAGAACTAAAATGTCTCAAATTGATATATTAGCTTAACCTTAAGAAATTAGGGGAAGTAGAGAAAGCTAAAACTAAGGAAACAGAAGGAAAGAAACAATGGATAATTTAATAGAAGTCAATGAAATATAAAACAGAAAAATAGAAACAATACATGAAACTAAAATATGATTATTTGAAAAGATTAATAATATTGGTAGTATAAATTGATAGATAAAATTGATGGGAAAAAAAACAATGAGAAAAGGAGAGAGAGAGATTGATAGAAAGAGGACACACACATTAATAAAATCAAGAAAGGAAGAAAATTCATCACAGCAAAGCTTACAGAAATTCAAATGGTTTACATGGGAAAATAAAATTCCTTTTTTGGGAGCTTCGTGCCAACAAAATAGGCAACTTGGATGCAGTTGGCAAATTTCCAGAAAGACTCAAATTACTGAAACAGATTCAAGAAGAAATATAAAATGTGAATGAATCTATAAGTAAGGTAATTGAATTGTAATTAAAATTAATTCCACAAAAAGTTAAGTCCAGCAAAATATATAAACGCCAAATAATACTAATTATTTATAAACTCTTTCAGAAAATAGAGGAAGAGAGAACATACGTCTATATTCATTTTACAAGGCCAGTCAGTGTTACTCTGATAGCAAAGCCAGACAAAGACATCATAAGAGAAAAAAACAAAAAATTACAGACCAATATTTCTCATATAGATGCAAAAATCCTCAATAAAGCTGAATCCAGTGGCACATTTTTAAAAAGCCACAATCAAGTGAAATATATACTAGAAATGCAATATTTGTAAAAATTCTAAAGTCAGTTAATGCAATATCATTTCTAATGTATAAGGCAAAAGTCACATGATTGTCTCAATAGATGCAAAAAAGTTGAAAAAATCAAATCTCTCTTGTGATAACTTTTTTAACTCTCAAAAAACCAAAATAGAAAGAAAAATCTTCAACCTGACAAAAGTTAAGTAAGAAAAACATAAAGATAATATCATCCTTATTGGTGAAAGATGGAAGTCCTTTTCCCTTATCATTGCTAACAAGGCAAGACTGTACGTTCTCATCACTTTAACACTGTACTGGAGGTTCTAGCCAGTATAGTCAAGAAAGAGAAATAGGAGGAATTTGGATTGGAAAGTAAAAAGTAAAAGTGCCTTTATTCCAGATTACCAGACACTTTTTATAGAAAATCCAAGAAATACACACACACACACACACACACACACATATATATACACACACAGAGAGAGAGAGAGAGAGAGAGAGAGAGAGATTAGAACTAGAGTTTAACAAGGTCACAGACTACAATTCATGAAAGTTAATTGTATTTTACCACAGTAGCAGTGGACAACCTGAAAATAAAAAGAAGTAATTAATTCCATTAACAATAGCCTAAAAACAGTACAATATTTAAAAGTAACTTTAACAAAAGAAGTTGAAAAACTATGCAATTAAAACTGCCAGACATTGCTAGGCAAATTCAAAATATAAATAAGGGGAGACAATGTCATGTTTTCGGAACTGAAGACTCAATATGATTATGACAGTAATTAGCCCCAAATTGATTTATTGTGTTGTGATGGTTAATTTTAGATGTCAGTTTACTGGGTTAAGGGATACCCAGATAGCTGGTAAAGCATTATTTCTGATGTTTCCTAAATAGATTAACACTTGAATTGGTGGACTGAGTGGGGAAGATCTGCTCTTCCCCAGTGTGAGTGGGGACCATCCAATTGGTTGAGGGCCTGCATAGATGTAAAGGGCACAATTCTGTCTTCTGGAGCAGAAACATTGTTCTTCTCCTGCCCTTGGACATTATACTTCCAGGTTTTCTGACCTTTGAACTGCAGTACTTGTATCATAAATGCCCCCCAACCCCCTTCTCAGGCTGTTGGACTCTGACTGAGGCTTACACTATCAGCTTCCCTGATCCTAAGGCCTTTGGACTCAGGTTGGGCCAAGCTACTGGCTTCTCTGTTTCTCCAGCTTGCAGGTGACTTACTATGAAACTCTCAGCTTTCATACTCATGTGAACCAATTCCCCTAAAAAATTTCCTTTCATATATCTGCATGTTGGTTTTGTTTCTCTGGAGAACCCTGACGAATACAAGTGACAATTAAATCCTTGTAGAAAACCAAGCAAGATATTTTTGCGGAAACTGACAATCTGATTCTAAAATACGTATAAAAAAGTAAAAGATTCTTGGAGAACAAAGCTTACACACACACGCACACACACATACATGTACAAAAGTGTATGTGTTATTATAGTTCAAATAATTGCACACATGTTATTGAAAAGCTGTATGTTTAGTTATTTCATTTCTACTTTCCAGACAGCCTGTCAATAAAAGTGAAGTCAAATTTTAAAATAGACCTGTAACACCGGGATTATAATCAAAGAATATTGAAAAATAATGCAAATATATGGCTAATTTTAATAATTCTTTGATTTAATTACAGTGGGAATTCTGTGAAAAGATCATTGCTTTTCCCAATGTAACCAAGAAATTATTTTCAATCAAACATACATAATTGCTCTTCAGCTTTGTCACAGCTAGCTGTTCTAAAAACTATGTCTTGATTGTATTTGTGAAGAATCAGCATAACTGTATGAATCAGGAATTGAGATAAGATGTTAGATGTGATCATCACCATGAGATATATTGATATTAATAACTCTACTAAAATATGGCAAAATATTGCCAATTTTCTGAATAGTTGATAGCATGGATAATTGCAGTTAATGAAAAAAGGTTGCAAATTAAATCTAGATTAGAATGATCAAATATTTAGTATTTTATTTCAGGAGAACCGTGTTTTCAAAAAATAAATATACTCAGTTTTCAAATTTAGATTGGCATCATTAGATAACTCTTTATGAAATTATGTATCTCGGCCAGGGGCAGTGGCTCACGCCTGTAATCCTAGCACTTTGGGAGGCCCAGGTGTGTGGATAACCTGAGGTTGGGCGTTTGGGACCAGCCTGACCAACAGGGAGAAACCCCATCTCTGGTAAAAATACAAAAATTAGCTGGGCATGGTGGTGCATACCTGTAATCCCAGCTACACAGGAGGCTGAAGCAGGAGAATCACTTGAACCCAGGAGGTGGAGGTTGTGGTGAGCCAAGATCGTGCCACTGCACTCCAGCCTGGGCAACAAGAGTGAAACTCCGTCTCAAAAAAAAAAAAAGAAAAAATTATGTATCTCAATTAAATAACAATGTCTGCAATAATCATACCAAATTAATCTTAATACAGGGCATTTGAACCTTTAACCTTTAACCTATCTAATAATATTAGTGGTATTTATATTCTAAGCAGACTTCTAAGGTCTTTACTAAATATCTCCCAAATCTATAAGTTAATAAGAGGTTACAAACAATACAAGGGCTAATTTGCATGATTTGAGTATTTGTACATCTATTTCTGAATATAAAGTAAGCTTAGAATCCTATTATAATTAGTGATTATTATTGAACCAATTCTGCTAATATTAGGGGAAATTTTTTTTTTTTTTTTAAGATGTAGTCTTGCTCTGTCTCCTAGGCTATAGTGCAGTGGCATATCTTGGCTCACTGCAAGCTCTGTCTCCCAGGTTCACGCCATTCTACTGCCTCAGCCACCCGAGTAGCTGGGACGACAGGCGCCCGCCACCACGCCCAGCTAGCTTTTTTTTTTTTTTTTTTTTTAGGAGAGATGGGGTTTCACCATGTTAGCCAGGATGGTCTCGATCTCCTGACCTCGTGATATGGCCGCCTCGGCTTCCCAAAGCCCTGGAATTACAGGCATGAGCCACTGCGCCCGGCTGGGAATTTTATTTCTAAGAATCTTGTTTGGTTTAGTGACAATAGAACTAAACATTAGATTGGGGGCAGTTATTAATTATATTGTTAAGAAAGAGACACCACTAGCACACTAAGAACTGTCTGCTTACTTCATTTATTCTACGTTTTAGTGTTTTACATTAATATTTATGTTTCTCCCTCTGATGTCTTCCTACAGAAGCATATTTTGTCGACACTCCAGACAGTGTTATAATCTGCCACCAACTCTGAATTTTATTAGTCCCAGTCCTCCTGTTTAGATCTAAGTTCCATACAATTCAAACATAGCAATTGCTGGTATTAATCTTGAACAAAAGGCTAGCCTTATACAAAAGATATACTTAAAATATGTTGATATTTTGTACAAATGGAATTGACAAAGTCATCACATTTAATTAGATGACAGTGACTTGCAAAATGCACTGGTCTAAGAAGTTTTCTAGAGTAGTTACAAAAAAATAGAAAGCATATAGAATGAGCTAACTACTTAAATAATACTTAATTAAAATGACAACATCTCTGGCCTCAAAGTTATATATATGTCCTTAGTCATGCATACTGTAGAAATATATTTTTATTTTAAGCCTTTTTACCCTCTTTTTCAGTGAATCACAAAATATACTGTTTTGGTCAGTTATGTCATAGAAAGGAATAACTATTTTGTTGTTAAAAAACATAAAATTTACTTTTAAAAGCATTTTTTACTGCTTTGCATTAAATAATAAGAAAAATGTTCAAATGAAATTTTAAGTGAAAACATTCTATTACATTTTTATACTTGGAACTTAGGTATGTAAGTTGATCATAGTCTGGCTGTATTTTTTAAGAGCAAAAACTGTCTTACTGAATATATACAAAGATGTTCAGGGATAAGTTTTAAAAGGGCAGTGAGTGAGATAATAATTCAAACCCACATGGATATTTCAAGTAAAAATCTAGTTGTCATAAAATATTGATGAACAATTTAATAAAAATACAATACTTAAAATAGTATACACTCATGCTGTTCAAGAAACATACCTTTTTCAATTACAATAAACAGCACCCTATGGAAAATGTGTGTGTATGTGTATTTCATCAGAACAAAATGAGCTTAAAATCAGAAAATGCTTGAAATAAAGCGGAGAGTGTCAGCCAACGATGTTTTTCAAAGTTAAATAAATTGCTGGAACGGACTAATTTTTTAACAGGTGAGTGCTTAGTGAGACCTCAGAGCCTGTGAACTGGCAGGTATCTATAGTTTGGGTATGGGTGGGCCAGTCAATCTTGAACCCTCTTGGCACCGCTGGCTGTATGTGTAACGTTGATAAAAATTATGGCTGCATTAGTGATGGGCCTCCAGCATGATGCACACTGCCAAAATCAGCCTCTTTGTGACCTCTAATAATTTGATTCTGCTGCTGGGTTCTTGGAAAAGCTGCTGAGGCAAGCATTAGACCTGCAGAAAGGGTCACCTATTTCTCATGCTCCAGACAAGATTTTAGCCTTGAGCTGAAAGTTTAAAAAGAATAATATCCCATGAATGAAGAAAACAATCAGCATTTTTCTGAAAAGTAACATGAAAACAGGCCTAGTCACACAAAATTACAAGTGTTATTATTCAACCAATCTCTTGCTTAGCTGAAGTAACACCTCCAGGAAAACTATTATTTCCTACTCAAAATCAGATGAACGGATTCAATGACTAGAGATTCAATTTAACTTATAATTGTGCCTTGTAATTATAGCCATAGATGCTGCAACTTTTGTTATTTGCACAGTAAAGATGCATTTCATCTTGCAGCCCACCTGTATTCGACACAGAATAAGTCTGTACTACAATTCCGTAGCTGTATTCTAAAGCGAAATAAAGTAGTTTTTTTACAATGGGGGGAAAAAAAAGCCCTTTATACTTGCTTGAGCTTTAACAATGCATTAAATAGAAAGGGCAGCTTACCCTGAGAAATGTAGTCATCTCTGAAGGAAGTGAAGAAGGTTTTATAAAAAGTAATGCATTTTCAGTGAAGCAACTAATTATTGACGATACAACTGGGCACTTGTGCTTCCAACAGCCAATTTCATAGACTCTCTGTCAAGTAAAATCCAATTTTAAGATTTATAATACAACTAACTTTTGCCGAAAGGAAAAATGTTAATGTAAGACAAAATTGGAAGGAACTTGGAGATCACTGGGTGGAATCTCCTCTTTTAATCAGTGAGAAAAGTCAATGTGCAAAAGGGTCAAAGGAGTTTCCGAAGTTTATACAATTAATTACCATCAAAATAAGGGCTAAACCTCAAACTATCTACTTTCAATAGAAAGTGCTCTTTAGCAAAAACAGTATTTCTAAGAAATATATTTTGATTTAAATGCCAAATATAAATAGAAAATCCAGGTATACTTAGAGCAAAAGTTTCTCTGGCAGAATCATCTAGTGAGGTTATTCATTTCGATAATTCAGCCAAAAATTCCACCAATTTGATGCAAATCAACAGGTCTAAATACTTCACTCAATATTTCAACCCCTTCAAGCCTAAAATAGCTGCTCAGTCAACAATTCTGTTGACATTTGTAGAACTGTAAATGGCTATGCCCAACTGGGATTTTCTTTTAAAACTTACCACACTTTACCAAATATTCCCTTTACTTCCTGAGATGATATAAGATTACATAATTCCTGTGATTCCTGCAGCTCTGAAATTTTAACTATTTTAAGGCAGTGTTACTTGTCTATAGAAATTTACTTTTCTTTGTATTATTTTAAACATTTACAAATGTCTATTTTCTTGGAAAATATAAGTGTAATCTCATTCAGCATTTCAAGTTCTATAGAATGTTCACTTATCTGGCTCCCTGGGACAATAGAATTGTATCCGTCAGCATTCTCCCAGACTCTGCCTTCACATCTCTCTGGGAAAACTGAGCACTTCATCTTGTATCAAGACTCTTTATGCTGATCTCTTCCCAACTGGTTTTTAAATACTTTGAGAGCAGGGTCTGTATTTTTATTTACTTATTTATGCCACCCCACCCTGCCATCACCACCACGTTGTCAAACTCAAGGAGAGCTTCTTTGGTAAGATGAATAGACAAATTCTTTTTTTTTTTTTTAATTTTGCTACTTTTTAATATTGTTGAGTAACATTCCATAGTATGAATGTACCTGAATAGACAAATTCTATTAAAAAAAACAGAACAACAAATATAAAAGAACCAAAGATAAAAACCACTTGTCAAATATGCAATTCCTGGGTAACTTTGTCTTTGCTGACAATGCTTAGGACATACATTATAAATCCTAAGTCTGATTATAATTTTCAGAAAATAATTTTATGGCTCATACATTTGTTAAGTCCTGACTTCTTATGAGAATGAAAATAAACACAATTGTAAAGTAGCCAAAAGGAAAATAGAGCCAAAACTTGTCTTTCTGTAAAGGTAGCCTGAATACACAGAAGACAGAATTTAGGTCAATATGTAGTGTTCTTAATTATCCATCTTAATAAAGGGTAAAATTAAAGTAAAAATGCTTATGGCTGATTAAAAATTCTCTATAATGAGACATTTCTACACAACGTTTATAAGAAGATAAGTTGATTAGATACTTTTGAAAGAAAATTTAGCAATAGATGTCAAAACCTTAGGCATTTTTGAACCATTTAATCTCCCCTCTCTTTTTTTTTCTTTTTGATAAAGCTAAGAAAACAATTGATTTGCAAAGATTTAGATATTTTATGTCAATCCTTTTTATATTTTTAGGAAATAATTTAAAAAGGATTATCTATGTTTCCAGCAATAAGAATTTTTTTAAATATGGTAATTGACAAAATGCAAGTATAAAAAGGTGTTTAACACAGCTACCTGGAAAATTGCTAATGAAATATAAAGATGTTCAAAATGCAAAGGCTGAAAAAAGTGAAACAATTATAATGTTAAAAAAGTGAAGTTGTAAAGCAGTGTTAAGTCTGGTCTCACATAAGTCAAATCCAGATGCACAGATAATAAAATGCTAAGAATGGGCAATTTTGAGTGGACAAATTACAGGTGAATTTTATTTACTTATTCGTAAAATATGAATTTTTTAAATAATCATCTGTTATTCAGCACAATATTACCTTTAATCTGTTCACATTTTGATATGAACATAATATTTAACTCTTATTTAACTCATCTTGATGGTTACTATAAACTTCATGTCACTGGTAGTTAAATGTTATGAAACATTAATAGTAATTCCCAAGTCTTATAAGTAAATATAAATAACTGACAATGACCTTACGTAGAAAGCTAAGGGTACAAAAATAAATTCAATGAATAGTCTTATATATTTTATAAATATATATTTAATATATATTTTATAAAACTTATTTATATAAATATATATTTATATATATTTTATAAAACTTATTTTATAAATAAGTTTCTTCAAAATTTTTTCCAATGTAACCCAAAAATTCACATTCATTAGGATAACATAATAAAAAGAATTTCCTTTTGTTTAATCTGCATGCTAAATGCAGTTAAAAAAATTAAAAATTAGTAGCAATTCACATTATTAAGAAGAATTTCCAGGTAATTAAAATTATATACTTTCAGAGAATAGTTAAATGAATTAAAAAATCTCACTTATGAAATTTATTGTTGTAAAAGTTTAAAGACTGGTGAAATCACTCTCGGGTAATTTGGAAATGTATAATGACCTTGTAGAAGAAATTTTACTTAATCTAGACTAATATGACTAGGTAGGCAACTTGAGATGCTGCGTCTTAGAATGGATGGGCTTCAGTGAAAGAAATCCTAGAGATAGAAACAAGACCAAGAAGGACTGAAGTCACTTTGGAATAAACATTCAGAGCTTTTCTGACTGGATCAGAACTATCACCCTTCTGAATCACAAGATAATATCTCATATTCCACATCTGCTTATCTCATGTAAGTAGAATAGGGTAAATACTGTGGACTTTGGATGATAAAATTAAGAGGTTTGCATCTGTGGTTCATTTTCATTATTAGTATATGCCCAGCATTATACTAAATGGGATATATCAATGGACAAAAGACACATTTCTATTCTTGTGTACTTTGTGTTCTAGCAGAGACACACTATAAAGAGTAAATATCATATAGAAATACATTATGCATTACATAGGAAGACAGTAAGAGTTATGCAAAGAGGAAAAAACAAAGCAGAAAGAGAAATTGTCAGAGTTAAGGAAATTGTCAAAGTTGAGGGATTGTCAAAGTTGAAAAAAAGTGAGGTGGTAGTAGTATGCAATATTAAAATAGGACACTCATCATTTTTCTCATGGAGGCGGTAAGATTTTAGCATAGATTCGAGAAAGGTATGAATTATCGATGCAGATATCTCAAGGAAGAGCACTCTGGGTAGAGAGAACCAATAAAATAAAGCCTCTAAAGTGGGGGTACTGTGGTTTATGTAAGGAACTTCGTGGTTAGTGTAGCTAAAGTGAATTGATGGAGGGGGAGACAGATCATGTAGAACTAGAAGTAGAGAAATAAGGATACATGAAGAATTTTGAATAATGAATTTATTTGGCTAAAATTTCAGTCAATAAAAACCTTTTAGTTACGATTTTAAACAATGCTAATAGAAAGACAAGAGCAGAAACAGTGAAACCTACTTGCAGTAACACAGTGTTAGATAATGGTAGTTTAGACCAGAGTGATAGCAGTGTTGAGAATGGATGACAGTCTCGACATCTTTTGAAGGTAGACCTATTACTGGCTACTGAATAGGTAGACCTATTACTGGCATGTGAGAAAAAAAGAAACATCAGTATTGGCATCAAGGTATATGACTTGAGCAACCAGAGAAAGGTAGTTGCCATTTTAAGATGAGGAAGACTATAGGAATATAAATACGGTAGAAAAAGATCAATAATTTATTCAATCAATGTTTGTAGGAATTTATTCATTTCTTTTAAGTTACCCAATTTTTTGGTGAATAATTGTTCATCATATTCTCATGATCTTTTCTATTTCTGTGGTATCAGTTTTAATGTCTCCCTTTAATTTGTAATTTTATTTATTTAAGTCTTCTCTCTTTTTTGCTTAGTCTAGATAAAAGTTACAACAAGGAGGAAGTCAGGGCCTCTTAATATTCAATACTCAATTAAGGCCATGAGAACATTCCTAAAAATTGTCAAAATCAACTTTTTTCACAAATCTGGAAATTAAAGTTTTATGACAATACAAAGAGCATTTATTCAATAAAAGTAGCTAAATTTCCATGAGAACAGTGAGATTTGTAGTATTTTAATTAAGTTCTATTCCCACCTTCCTCTTCCTAGCTCCTGAATATCCCTGAAAACCAATGACTCTGCAATTTCAACATAAATGAGCAGGCTAGCAGTCACTGCAGGTGACAAAAGGTTTTTGGGCTTTCCAAAAACCCTACTCCCAGAAAACTGACATTATCTGATTTATCTGGAAGTTCCCTAAAAATACCTACTCCCAGGACTTATTAAAAATTTAACCAGATCTCAACATTCACCTTAAGAAACTAGAAAAAGAGAAAACTAAATGTAAAGCATGGAAAAAGGAAGACAATTGTAAATATTAGAGGGAAGATAAATGAAAAAGATGTTAGAAAACCAATAAAAATCAATTATGTTAAAAATATTTCTTTGAGCAGAGCGAGACTCCGTCTCAAAAAAAAAAATATTTCTTTGAGAAGATCAAAAATTGACAAAATTTTAGCAAAACTGACAAAAAGAGACATCTCAAATTACTAAAATCAGGAATGGAAGACATTACTACTGACTTTACTGAAATGGGACAGATTATAAAGGAATACTATGAGCATTGCAATTCTACAAATTAGAAAATCTACATAAAATGGAAAAACTACTAGAAATACACAAACTATCTAAACTGATGAGAAATAGAAGGTCTGAGAAGTCTTACAACACGTAAAGGGACTGCATTAGTAATTTCTTACAAAGAAAGGTCCAAGTTCAGATGACTTTACTGGTGAGTGCTACCAAATGTGTAAAAATTGATTAATACCTTTCAGAAAATCTTCCAAAAACTAGAAAAGGAAGGAACACTCCAAACTCATTTTATGAGGCCAGTATTACTCTGATACCAAAATCAGACAAATACATCACAAGGAATGTACAGAGTAATATCCCTGTTCAACATAGATGCAAAATTCTCAACAAAACACAGTTGACCCTTGAAAAACTTGAGTTTGGACTAGATGGGTCCACTTATACACAGATTTTCTTCAGGCTTCACAACCCTTGACAGAGCAAGACCAAACCCTCCTCCTCTTCTTCCTCTTCAGTTCATGCAACTGGAAGAAACAAGGACAAAGACCTTTATGATAATCGACTTCCACTTAACAAATATTAAATGTATTTTCTCTTCCCTATGATTTTCATAATAGCATTTTGTTTTCTCTATTGTTTATTTTAAGAATACCATATATAATACATATAACATAAAATACGTGTTAATCAACTATGCTATTGGTGAGGCTTTTGGTTAACAGTAGGCTATTAGTAGTTAGATTGTATGTAATCAAAAGTTACATGAAGATTTTCGACTGCACAGGGGTCAGCACCACTAACCTCTACATTGTTCAAGGTTCAATCGAACCAAAAAATAAAATCCAGCAATATATGAAGATGATTATATGGCACAATCAAATGGATTATTCTAGGAATGCAAGGTTGATTAAACAAAAGAAAATTAATTAAGGTACCATATTGTATTAAAAATGTATAAAACAAAAACACATGATTATATTAATACATGGGGAAAAAGCATTTGATAAAATTCAACACACTTGTATTTAAAAAATACTCAACAATCTGTGATGAAACAATAAATTCCTCAACCTAATAAAAGTAATCTATAGAAAAACCCAAGGTTAACATTATAATTAATGGTGAAAAACTGAAAAGCTCCTACTTAATATCAGGAACAAGACAAGGATATCCAATCTTACCACTTCCACTCAGTAACATACTGCAGGTTCTAGCAAGGCCAAGCATGCAGAGAAAAACAAAAATCTAGATTAAAAAGGAGGGAATAAAGATATCATTATTCACAGAAAATATGATCTTATAAATAAGATCCTAGGAAATCCATAAAAATATAAGCTATTAGAACCAGTATGTAAGTTCAGCAATTATATAATACAAGATCTATATAAAAAAGTCAATTGTACTTCTATGCACTAGCAATGAACAATCAAAAAACAAAAATAAGGAAAAAATTCATTTATAATAGTACCCAAAAGAATAAAGTACTTAAAAAGAAAATAAATGCATTGAAGACCTAAGTAAATGAAAAGATACTCCAATTTCATAGATCAGGTGACAATATTGTTATGCTAATAATACTGCCCAAATTGATCTCTATGTAAAGTATAATGTTTATCAAAATCCCAACTTGCCTCTGTGTAGAAATTGATAAGCTATTGCCAAATTCATATAGAAATGTTAGTGATCCAGAACAGCCAAAACAAACTTGCAAAAGAGGAGCACATCCAAAGCATTCACACTTCCTGATTTTAAAACTTACTATAAAGGTACAATTATCAAGACAGTGTGGTAGTACAGTAGAGATATACATATAGATTAAGGAAAAAAATTTACAGTCCAAAAACCAACCCTTATTATTTTGTCATTTATTGTTAGTCAAGGGTGTCAAAATAATGTATGTGTGATAGAATAGCCTTTTCAATAAATGTTACTAGGAAAACTAGATATACAAATGAACAAAAAAATGAAGTTTGACTTCTGTCTCAGTAGAACACACAACATTAAATGAAAATGTTTCAAAGGCCTATATGTAAGACATAAAAGTAAAAACCTTAGAAGAAAACATAAGTGTAAATTGTGAACTTTGATTTGGTAATGGTTCCTTAGATGTCACACCAAAATCACAAGTAATTAAACTTAAAATATAGATAAATTGAATTAAATCAAACTAATAATATTTGTACTTCCATGGACATCAGCAAAAGCACAAAGCAAAACACAAAAAGAACTGTATAAAATATTTGTAAATTATACATCCAATAGCAACAAGTACCCAAAATACATAATGAATCTTACAATTCAGCCACAAAAAGATAAGGTACTTAATTAAAAATGGGCAAGGAATTTGAATAGCCATGTCTCTAAAAAAGATATTCAAGTGACTGAAAATCAGGTGGAAAGATGACTGACATCATTTATTTAGAAAATGTAAATTTAAAGGACAATAAATTATAATTTTGTACCCAGTAGTATGGGTAAGATAAAGACGAGACTGTAGTAAATATTTTCGAGGTTGTGTTGAAATTAATACCATCCTACATAGCTGGTAGGAATGTAAAATGATGTAGCCACCTTAGAAAACAGTTTGGCACTTCCTCAAAAAATTAAACACAGAATTATCGTGTAACCTTTCAATTCCACTCCTAGGTTGTATGCTTAAGAGAATTAAAAACACTCACACAAAAAAATTGTATTTGAATATTCATATCAACATTATTTATACTTGTCAAACACTAAAATAACCCAGATACCTATCAACTCAGTTTTTATTTGTTCATGTTACACAGCAGTAACATGAAAAAATAGAAAATAGAATTCAAGCTTTATATTTGTAAAATTAAGGTCTGTCAAGTTTACTGAGCAGTTGTCTGTGGGAAAGTTGGGAAACAGAAAATATTTCAGATGCTGAACCAGCGAGAGTAGGGTCATAAACTCCAGATAGAAATGCACGTTTTGAAGGGGAGGAGCATAGACTGCAGAACTTCAGCAATGGAGTGAGAGAGAATGTGAAGTGGCACTGCAACCCAATTTATTTCATAGGACCAGTGATAGTGAGATTTCACTAAACCTCACCCATATAAGTCATATTTGCAAGAAGCAGTTTGCTTTTGTGGCCTCTGACAAAAAAGAGGTCCTTTGAGTTGTGAAAATGAATCTATTAGGCAAGCTGTAATGGACTATTAATAGCACAAAGAAATATTATGTAGGGAAGTTGAACAGATAAACCAAATTCTTTCAATAATGAACAATTAAAAAGAACCAACTCAGCATCTCCATAAGATAGTAAAAGAAAAGAAGATAAAAAATAAAAATATGTTTATTAGCAAAAGACAATAACCGGGAACATATTGTCATTTTGTAGGTAAGAAGGGAAACAGAGTTTCCACCATTAATTAAAAATTGGTTAGTGAAACAATCATCTCTCTGGAAGAGGGTCAAGAAATTTAAATGCAGAAATTCAGAGAAGTGGTTGGAAGATACCATGAGGGAATAAAATAAGAGATGGCATAATTCAGGAAATTTGTATCCTCCTGCACCCCCAACCCCCACCAAATTGCAGAAATAAATATAAAATTGAAAGCAGCCCAAGGGCAAATCGACTCTGTGGCAAAGTAATATATAGCACATTACATAAAAATAGTAAGTACAGTGAATCAGAAACAGAGCTTGAAAAAACCAGAAGAAAAAGGGGGCCAAACAAGAAGCCTTTTGGTGCGTTGGAACTGCTGTGTATGGTATTATGAGAGTGGATGCACACTTCTGTGCATTTGTCAAAACAAAAATATAAACTGCAAAAGTAAATGTTACTATCAACAGTTTTGGAAAATCAACCAGAATGTTAAGGAAATCCAAGATGTAATATAGACTCTAACAACTCTCTCTGAATATTAAAGGTGTTGGATCTGATAATGAAGGCACTAAAAAAAGTTTGTAAAACTGTGTTTTGACTATATAATCTAAGACTTAAATCAAAAATAACTGTAAACAAACCCTGTACTTCAGTTGGTAAATTTATGTCTCCCGAGGGTATTGATTTACAATTCTGCAACTACTTTACCTATATTCTAGCTTTGGACATAAATATAAATGTATTATAGATAATGAGAGCCAGGTGTCTGTCTAAGAAATAAAGAGAGGTTAATGGTACTGTGAACTCTGTGTTGTTGGACTGGAATCAGAAAGAGCATGAACTCATTATTTCTGTTTATACATTCAGATAGAGACATGAGTAGTAAGTATAGATATGTGTATATAAATGGATTAGTATGCCTATATGTATGTCCTAATTCTCTAAGCTAACAGGGCCACAAAACTGACACTTCCATAGCAAGGGGCACACCTGGCAACTAAATTTTAATTTCAAAATACCCTTCTCCCACCAAAGAAGCTAGAGCTTTTTGAAGAAATACTGGCATCTAGACTTGGTGCCAAAACAAAAAACAAAAAACAAACAAATTTTAAAAACCCTGTAAAATGAGTCTTAGAGAATTTTGTGTTGCCAGAAAGAAAAAGGGGTAATAAACAAACCAAACTGAAACAAAAAAACCTAGAAGGCATATCAAAAGAACACAAGAATGAACCATAAATAGCTTCAATCATTAAGGTCAGAAGAATTTGTGTAACAAAATAAAAACAGACTATTTCAATCAAATAAAATGAATACTTAGTTTATAGTGAAATAAATGATTAAATGAATAAATACATGGAGGAGGGAACATTGTACATTACAAAATGATTCCAATTAATAAGTATAGAAGGAATAAGGAACATAGGGAATAACCATTAGAATATTACAGTAATATTTACTGCAGGCAATATCCACGGAGAAATGCTAGAATTAGTGGTAGATTCTTTAAAGAGAAATAGGATATGTGCATAGCCTCAAAATATCTTTCCCCAAGTAGTGATTATTTATGGTAGTGGTTTTAATATATATCCATAAATAATTGAATAATCCTCTCTCCAGGAATTGGAGCTTAATTCTTCCCATGAGAGTTTTAACAGCTGCACTGCTTTGGAAGAATTTGGCTTCAACTTTTCTTCCAGGGCAACCCTAAAAGCAGCAGATGTGAAATTATCGTCTGTTTCCAGCTTGTACCCTCATGATGAGATGACCCACTCATGAAACACCCTGAAGCCTTTTCCCCCAGTTTCAGAGAAAGAAAGAGACCCACCATTTGAGCACAACGGTGAGCTGAAGGAGAGTGCAGTGATGGTAAATGATGGGTTGTGGGGGAGGGCTACCTGCTTATTTTGTATTATTGTGATCTTTTGTCTTTCTAGTGTTTTATTTCAGATTATCATATTAATCTTAGAGTAAATGGATTTTTGTTATTCTCACTCAAACACATGACTTGGTGTTTCTGATAAAGCACAGCCTATGTTGAGCTGTTTTGGCCACAGCCCAAGATGAGCTGTTCTGGCTCCATGGCCACTTAGTGTCCCATGGTTGGTTGATCCATCAATTCCAGGTTCTGATAGCCACTTTGCTATTCTTCCTGAAAAGGGAATCATGCAAAGATCAAGAACAAGAAGATTTGGGGAAGAAAGGACTTAATAAAATAATTAAATTGGTAGAACTATTTGTATACACTGAGTCTCTACCCTGAGTATAGAGAATGTCTGTAGTAGTCTGTTCTCATGCTGCTAATAAAGACATACCTGACACTGGCAAAGTTATAAAGGAATGAGGTTAATTGACTCACAGTTCAGCATGGCTGGGGAGGCCTCAGGAAACTTACAATCATGGCAGATGGGGAAGCAAGCATGTCCTTCTTCACATGGCTGCAGCAAGGAGAAGTGCTGAGCAACAGGGGGAAAAGCCACTTACAAAACCATCAGATCTCACAAGAACTCACAAGAACTTACCCGCTGTCACGAGAACAACAGCATGAGGGTAACTGCCCTCATGATTGAATTACCTCCCATGGGGTCCCTCCCATGACACGTGTGGGTTATAGGAACTACAATTCAAGATATTTAGGTGGGGACACAGCCAAACCATATCAATGTACCTCCTCTCTACATGTACTTTTAAAAAGACAAGCTCGATTCTTAAAGTACGTTTCACGATTAATTAAAAAGAAACAATAAAATAGGAAATGAAAAGCTCACACCTCCACATAATCAGTATTATTTCACAAAATATTTTGAAATAGAGGACATAAAAATTGCAGAATATGTGGCAAAGAAATAGACCTAAAAGAAAATTATCTCTTAACAGATGGATACATAAAAATTAATGAGTTAAGTATATGGTATGGCATTAGAAAAAGCACAATAAACTAAAGGCTGAAGAAAATGATACAAATGAAACAGAGACTAATGAGTAGCACAACAGAAAGTCAGTAAATCTCATAGGAGGAATCAAATGAAATGCTAAGTAACTTATTTACTCTCATTTATACCTATAAAGGATAAAAATTTAATTATCTGAGAAGTGAAATCAGCAGCACATTTAACTTACATATCATAACCAAATTCTTCATTCCCCTCTCTCCGCAGCAACCACCACCAAGTAGTGCCATGGATACTGAATATAAAGGCTTTGGACAACTATAAAGAAAAATGAAAAACAACATGGGTATGTCATACTTTATATTGTACTCCTAGATGTAAGAAGCAAAACCAAAGAAAAGTACTAGAGAAAACTATGAGTTATTTTATATATTTAGAGAGGAAAATTCCGGTTTTTTAATAAACATTTTATTTTAGAGTAAGGTTATAGGTCAGATTATGTCCCCCAAAACAGTATGTTGAAGTCCTAATTTTTCAAACCTCAGAATATGACTTTATGTGGAAATAGAGTTATTGCAGATGTACTATAATTAGTTAAGATGGTGCCATTAGGGTGGGTCCTAACCCAATGTGACTGCTCTCCTTTTAAGAGGATTTGGACACACTCTTACAGAAGAAGATGATGGTAAGACACACTGGGATAAAAGGGCCATGGAACAGATGGAGGCAGAGACTGGGGTTATGCTGTGACAAACCAAGTTCTGCTAGAAACTGGAAGAGGCAAAGAAGGATCTTCACCAAAGAATTTAGAGGAAGTACAGCACTCTCAGCATTTTGCTTCTGGACATCTGGCCTCCGGAACTATGATAATAAGTTTCTGTTATTTTATTTTATTTTAAGCCACAAAGTCTGTGGTTCTTTGTTCTGGCAGCCCTAATAACTAATACAAATATATTTACATTTAAAGAAACTCAGAGAAGGAAGTGTAGGGTTTTCATGTACTCCACACTCAGTTTCCCATATTGTTAACAATTTACATTTGTTTGGGACACTTGTCACAATTACTAGCTAGGATCCATACTTTATTCATTTTTCACAGTTTTTATCTTACATATCCTTTCTGTATTTCTAGATCTCATCTAGAATACCTCATTACATTTAGTCCTCATGTCATTTTAAGATACTGTAGACTGTGATAGGTTTTCAGGTTTTCCTTGTTTTTTATGACCTTGACAGTTTTAAGGACTACCAGCCAAATATTTTTAAGAATATTTTTCATTTGATTTTGCCTATTTTTTTCTTATAGTAGACTGTGATATAGGTTTGGAAGAGGAAGATTAGAGGTAAGATGCCATTCTTTTCAAATCAAGACAAGAGTTTGTGCTATAAATATTACCTGTCACTGTTGAGATTAAACCTTGGTCTCCTGGCTGAAGTAGTTTGTCAGGTTTCTCCACTGTAAAGTTACTCTTTCTGTTTCCCTTTTCCATACTGTACTATTTAAAAGGAAGTCACTATACATAGTCCTCTGTTAAGAAGTAAGGAGTTAGGCTCAACTTCTTTGAGCGAAGATTTGCTACAAAAACTATTTGGAATTGCGTTACAGAGGAGAAGCAGATTTATTCATAATTGTTCAAAATTGGACACATTCAAGATATCCTTTCATAGGTGAATGGATAAACTGTTACATCCAAACAATGGAATATTGTTCAATGGAGTATTATTTTTGTGGCTATCATACCACAAAAAGACATAGTGGATCCTTAAGCACATATTATCAAATAAGAGAAACTAGTCTAAAAAGATTAGATACCGTATGATTCCAATTACATGACATTCTTGAATTGGAAAACTGCAGAGGCAGTAAAAAGATTAGTGTTTTTCAAGGGTTAAGGGGTGTGGAGGAAGGGATGAACACATAGAGCCCAGAGAGTGGTAAAGGTGGCGAAATTATGTTGTATGATACTGAGTAGACTGTGCATGTAATGGTGGATATATGACATTATTGTCAAAACTTATAGAACGATACCATACAAAGAGTAAACCCTAATGTAAACTATGGCTTTACTTAATAATAACGTATGAATATTGGTTCATCAGTTGTAACAAATGTACCACATCAGTGTAAGATATTAATAATAGGGAAAGTTGTATGTTGTGGTTGGGGAGAAAGAGAAGAAGTATACAGGAACTCTCTGAATGTTCTGCTAAAATTTCTTGCAAAACAAAAAAAAATCAAAAAATAAAAATATAGTAACTATTTTTAAATTATCTATATTATCTGTATTCTCTTCCTACACATATTTATTTATATATTCTCTCTCTGTGTGTGTATATATGTATAGATACAAAGAGCTACTGATTTTCAAGCCTTGAAAATCTTCAAGAATTAAGATATTTCACTGCTTCCAAAATTATTTTTTAATGACTTTAAGTGTTAGTGAAATCCAAATACTAGTATTTGGTGTGTTTGCTCACTGTTTGAACTATAACTCCCTAGATGTAATTCTGTTACATGCATTGGCCCAATGATTATGAAGCAAGTTTAATTTGAACCAAAACTGTTTTGGGACAAATATGCTAGATCCATTATTCATACCTCTAAAGACAATATGTAAGAGAAAATGGAATTCTTTCTATACCATGAGTTGGAGACACCAAAACTTACGTCTCCTTAAAAATTCATTCATGAGCCTAGAAATCATACTACGGTCTTAATTTTTCTCCCATTGTCAGCATTTATTTGGAGTTTTGTGGTGATTACTATTCATCATTAATTATCATATTCTACATATTTACCATTGAAGTTTAATCTAAGCTCAATTGGACCAGGGGCCATGTGTTTTCCCTCTGTTTCCAGTCAACTCTGACCTCGGTGCTTTGAACAGGAATACACAAGTGATTGGTTCATTAGCAATGTGCTTATTTTCTCAATTTTCGGTCTCATCACAATGCCATAGGTATAAAATTAAATTAGTTAAAATCACTAAAATAGTAGATTTTAAGTGACCACTCCATAAAAAATGGTAAGTATGTGATGTAATGAATATATTAATTAGTTTAATATAGCCATTCCACTGCAATGTACATATATTTTAAAACATCATGTATATGGCAAATATATACAATCTTTGTCAACTTATTTATTGAGAGATATGAAATTAAATTGCCAATTACCTAACCTAATGAACTATTTACAAAGAAGACATCAAAACGACATGAAACAACAATGTTCATTAGTGTTCGTGGATTCACTCTTGTCAAACATGGTTTGATTCTATAATTGGTACTTTTTTTAGAATTATATATTTATATATTATATATTTATGATATAATACATATAAGTATATATATTTATATATTACACATATTTATGATATAATACATATAAATATATATTTATATATTATATAAAAATATTTTTCATATCATATATATTTATTATATTTATATATAATATATAGATATTATGTATAAATTTATATATATTTATATTTTTTACAATTGGTACTTTCACTTTTTTAGAAAGATGTTTCCTATATTTTGTTAAGTAACAGGATAAGGTAAAACTGACACACCAAATAAAGGAATAAATTCATTTCTTCAACTCATAAACATTTATTAAGTGCTCTCACTCAGAGAAAAATACTGTGTTGTGTTCTGTGACCCCATCAGTGGTGAGGAGTTTTCTAATCCTGAAACAGTCAAGAAAATGGTCCTGATAATAAATGATACAGCAGCCCTAAAAACAAGGTGCGATTGAAAACCTATACTTGTAGTACATTTAGAGAACTAAAACAATCCAAAAAAGCTGGATCAGTTGTGTATGTTTGTGTGTGGTATGATTGTGGGGTGTTCATGTGGGCGTGTGCGTGTGTGTGTGTGTTAGGATTATATAGAGCGAATGTCAAGAGATAAGGCTGAGATGCAGAGGTGATCATGATCAAGACCTTGGTATTTCTCAATGGTAGCACTACTGGCTTTTCAAGTTGATAATTCTTCATTTTATGGTATTGTTCTATGCATAACAGGATCATTAGCATCTTTGACATCTACATAGTAGATGCCACTTTTTCTACTAGACATTGTGACATGCAAAAATACTTCTATACTTTTCCAGATCTAGTCTAGGGAGGTGGCACTACCTACAGTTGAGACCTACAGATGTGGAAAGCATTGCTATGCTAATGTTGTTAATATTATCTTGACAACTGTGAGAAATCAATGGCTTTAATTGAGGGGAGACATAAAAATGATTGAGGACTACTCACTCTGGCTGCATAATGAAGAAATGATAACAGAGTGCTTTTTGAGGCAGACATACTCTTTAAGAGATTGCCCATTAATTCAGGTAAAGGAAGGTAGTAGCCTATACCAGGATAATAGCATTGAAATGGCAGAAGGGGAAAGATTTAAAGTGTAAAGGAGATAAAGTCAACAATATATGGTGATTGATGTGATATGAGCTGAAAGACATGAGAGTTAAGGACGACCCTAGGTTTCTGACTTGAGCAACTAGGTAGAAGGAAGGGCTTTTTGCTAATTAGACAGATTTGAGTGAGGGCAGATCCCAGCAGAGTAGGAGGTAAAATTAATAGCAAAAGGAGCATTGTGGAAATGATAACGTTACCTGCTCTAACAATTATTTTGACTGTGTGATCAGAATTTGTTCTGGGTTGCTGTGACATGTGTTTTTATTGGAAGCAGCACCATTTTTCCAAATTGCTATTCCCATTATGTTTTGTTGAGTTCTTCTGTAATAATTTGAACTAAATACACCATAACAATAGATTATATAATTTAAGAGTAGATAATATTTTATTTTGAAAGATAAATTGGAAAATAATCATTAAGTTAACATACTATAGTTTCATGTATGCACACATAAACACTACAGTTTAACTTTTTGTATATAGGTATACGAGACAATAGACAATTATTTCCACTGTAAATGATTTTATGTCAAAGCCTACAAAACAGCATCTTACCATTAGTATGAAATTCAGATGAGCCTGCATTCTCTTGTTTTTTTGAGACAGGGTCGTGCTCTGTCACTCAGCTGGAGTGCAGTGGCGTGATCTTGGTTCCTGCAACCTCTGCCTCCCAAGTTCAAGCAATCCTCCCACCTCAGCCTCCCAAATAACTGGGACTATAGGCTCATGCCACAGTGCCAAGCTAAGCCTTCATTTTTGTTTCAGGAAAGACATTTATTAAATTGTTATAAAACTAGTTGTGGTTTTGCCATTACTTTTAATCAGGAACATGTGACTTCTGGATGTTGTGATTTAAAGTGGATAAATTAATATCTTTATATTTTACATCAAATTTTATCTTAATTTTTAAACTTGCAAGCCTCTTTGTCAAGACATATCCATAATCATGTGATACCAAAGAGTAGACAAATATGCATGTCTTAAGCAATAAATCATTTCAGAAAAGTGATTTTAGTTTCACAAAGTGGTAAATTAGAAAATATATTTAACTCGATTTTAATGAATATTTATAAGGTAATGTATACCATGGTGGGTAGAAAGTGTAATGGAAGTTAGAGTCTTATGGGCAGAAATCTAAATTTTGTCAGTTATTAGCTGTTTTAGTTTGGAAAGTTTCTTAAGTTTTTTAATTCTCAGTTTCCTTGTTTATTACAGTGTTATTAGAAATACAACATAACTTGCAAACAGGGATTAAGCACGAAGTACAACAGTCTGCAGGCTAAGGGTTTCAGACTTGAATCCATTTGTTGGGCTTCAATTTCCAGTCCCATCTCTTATGAGCTGATTGAACTTAGGCAAATTATCTCCTTGGATGTAATTTTCATCTTTGAGAAATCAGGATAATAGTATCTAATTTATATTGGATTATTTATAATTGTAAATTTGTATACAGTTGTTTAGAAGATTATTGTATAAATTAAATAATCCATGTTCTATGTATAAGAACAAATCATGCTATACAAAAGTCACTGAATATATGTAAATTTATATATGTATTTTTTATTATTATGCTTTAAGTTCTAGGGTACATGTGCATAACGTGCAGGTTTGTTACATATGTATACTTGTGCCATGTTGGTGTGCTGCACCCATCAACTCCTCAGCACCCATCAACTCGTCGTTTACATCAGGTATAACTCTCAATGCAATCTGTCCCCCCTCCCCCCTCCCCATAATAGGCCCTGGTGTGTGATGTTCCCCTTCCCGAAACCAAGTGATCTCATTGTTCAGTTCCCACCTATGAGTGAGAACATGCGGTGTTTGGTTTTCTGTTCTTGTGATAGTTTGCTGAGAATGATGGTTTCCAGCTGCATCCATGTCCCTACAAAGGACACAAACTCATCCTTTTTTACGGCTGCATAGTATTCCATGATGTATATGTGCCACATTTTCTTAATCCAGTCTGTCACTGATGGACATTTGAGTTGGTTCCAAGTCTTTGCTGTTGTGAATAGTGCCACAATGAACATACGTGTGCATGTGTCTTTATAGCAGCATGATTTATAATCCTTTGGGTATATCCCCAGTAATGGAATGGCTGGGTCATATGGTACATCTAGTTCTAGATCCTTGAGGAATCGCCATACTGTTTTCCATAATGGTTGAACTAGTTTAGAATCCCACCAACAGTGTAAAAGTATTCCTGTTTCTCTACATCCTGTCCAGCACCTGTTGTTTCCTGACTTTTTAATGTACTAATTATACAAATAATACAAATTAAGGTACTTAGAAAGGTAATTTTGTTTCAGAACATGTAGCATATGGGAAGCAGTACTGTAAATGCTAAATGTTATGCATTTAAAATTCACTTGCTTCTGATGTAGCAAATAGAAAACAACCACTTACAATAAGTACTGTTTGTATGTGAAGAAAGCAAGCTAAAATCCTCCCAATAATGTATTCTTTCTTATGCACTAAAAAGCCATGTAATTTTTCTGTATGTTTTGTTTTCTCAGAATTCATTACATGAATAACATAAAATAGAATTTTTGCAGTCTGAATCAAGTTATTATAAATTATGAATAATGGGCATTTAACAGTACAAAAATGCTGGAAGTTTTATTTGAAAGATTCTATTAATATCATGGAAATGCAAAGTGAAAATATCATTTCTTCTACTATATGTTAGTTTATTTATAAATTCATATATACCACACAAATAACAATACTAAACATGTCACTTTAATAGCCTATTCTCTATAAGTTTAACTTAAATTGCCACTAATATGTTAATAACCTTGACTAGAGATTTCAAAATGTTAATACTCAGCATGATTTTTTAAATAATAATTTATCATGTTGAATTCAGGCTTGCTTGATCTTGCAAATCCTATATAGAAAGTAAGTTCTGTGAGTTGAAGTTGAAGCATAGATGTTATGGAAATTTAGATAAATATCAACACATATTTTATGATATTTTCAGAGTACTTAGTAT
Organism: Theropithecus gelada; assembly: GCF_003255815.1. Classification (NCBI taxonomy): domain Eukaryota; kingdom Metazoa; phylum Chordata; class Mammalia; order Primates; family Cercopithecidae; genus Theropithecus; species Theropithecus gelada. Next base: position 143,018,807 of record NC_037670.1, read on the forward strand.
TATTGCAACAACAAAGAAGGCTGTATTTGGAAATAGAGTTGGGATTTGAGTTAAAGCTTCAAAATATGTGAAAAAGCTTATACAACAAATCATCTTACAGATCGCCTACATTTACATTTACATGCAATGAGAATTCTCTCTAGGCCCCCTATGAGGATATTCTCTCCGATGAAAATAAATGCATTGAGTTCATAAATTCAGTAAGCTGGGATGTTTTAAAAATATTTGGGTGATGTAAATTGCTCTTGTACACTGTAGGAGATATACTTTTATTTATATAAACTGACTTTACAGAGATTTTATTTGTACTACCAGCTTCTGCAATTACAATGGATTTCCAGAATTAATGACATGCCAGCGTGAGCTCAGAAACTTTCTGTCACCCATTTCAGAACATACGTACTAAGTGGTTGCCTTCACACCATATCTTAAAATTGCTTTAATACATAGATCATTTTAAAATCGTGTTATCAGTTTAGAACATTTTCAGAAAGACTTTGCAAAGATTTCCATTTCCTCAAATATACTTTTTTTTCCAAAGTATTCTTTCTCATATAATTTGGATGAAGCAAAGTTGTGTAGTGGAAAAGTAATATTACTTAAAAATAAATCCCCATTGGGCCCTGGAGCTGTCCCTTAGGAAAGCATTAGTAGGAAATGAATTAATGTTTCCCAGTTTTTAGCTTTAAATTTTCTGTTTTAATATTGCTTAAATGCTACTGGCTATCTGCAATAGATTTAATATTCTATGATACTATATTTCATGTACTTTCCTAGGGGTTCTTTGTCTTGTTTTTCATTTACTACATCGGCTATTATTTGGCCACATGTAAGAACTTGGACATTATTCTGTTGTCCAGTTTCAGTTGCCAAAATACTTTTGATCGATACAGCTCCCAGAAAAATTAGGCCATAAAAAGCAATACGTTTAATAGGACATTTTTTGTCATTACTAAAACTTTCAGTTCTAGCACTGAAAACTATGGAAGGTTTCAGCCCTTTGTTACCCTTTAAGGAGCTTCAGTGTGCTTCTGCTTGACTGTTAAGTACAAGCTGCATATGAACATTTAGTTCATCCTTGAAGAAACACATTGAGCTTGAAGTTATTTAATGCAACCATATAAATTTCTATGTAGGTATTTCCACTTGCAACCTGAAGTGTATAAAATAATGTAGCAGAGCTAACAGCTTGATTTAGTGCCTTGCTCCAGAAACACCTCTGCCTCTAGCAAGAAAACTAAGTTAAAAAAAAAAGAAAGAAAGAAAGAAAAGAGGAAAGAGAATTCTACAGCTGTATGAACTTCTAGGAAAAGTATCAACTTCCTTTATGAAACTAAGTTTGGATAAATAAAAATCTGCATATAATAATATTAGATTCTTTCTTAATAATAGTTAAAGCAAAGTATTTGTTTGACAAGACTTATTCTTGCCTTTTGAGTAGACTATACATGCAAAACAAACCAGGGTTACTGGTACAGAACCAGCAGCCTAACCATTTTATTCTTAATTCATAAATTCATATGGGGTAGTTCAGAAGTGATGATGTGCAGGCTTCTTAGAGTTTGTGTTGCAGATCTCAGTAACAAGACCGCAATTGAGTTGATCTCTTTGCCTTTAAAATAAAGTAACTCACATAAAGCCTAGGTAGTAGATTTTTATTACATGCTTTTAAAATACGTGCAACATAAGCATTGAAGGAACTCAATTTATTATTGCAAGTCAAAGTCTAAAGTGGTTTCAGAAAGCTAAGCAGAGGTAGGCTTCTCCCATTTGCCATGAAAAGAACATAGATCAGTCTCCTGTAGCGCTCTTCAAGAAAATGTCTAGAATTCGTTACGCATAAGATTTTTTTTTTTTTCCACCAAAGATCACTTAAGACAGAAGAACAGTACTTGGACTTGCAAAACTTTGCTATAGAAAGTCATTTTTTCTAGGAATAAGTGGTTTTGCCTTTCCTTAGGGTCTCCAGGTCAGGGAGTATGCACCAACAGATGATAACAGGAGTTTCAACCAATGCTAAGGACGCCACTACGTTGAAGCAAACATCACTTGAGTTAATTATTAAACATTTTTTTATTCTATGCTCAAGCAAAATCCTAAATATATCTTTGTGTTCATAGCCTATTCTTATTGTTAAAATTATTGTATAGTTTCACATGATGAATTGTCATATAATTTAACCAATGACTTACCAGTTTTTCCTTCCTTCCTTCCTTCCTTCCTTCCTTCCTTCCTTCCTTCCTTCCTTCCTTCCTTTCTTCCTTCCATCCTTCCTTCCTTCCTCCCTCCCTCCCTCCCTCCCTCTCTCTTTCTATCTTTCTCTGCATATATTCCCAGACATTACCCCAAAATTAAAGTTAACTTCTACAGGCATATACATCTGCAAAGCCATAACAGACTAAAAGAATCAATATTGAAATCTATATGGGCTTCTACTAAAGATTAAACTAAACAATGTACTTAAAATATTTTAATGCAAACAGATAATTTAAGTGCTTCTTGGTCAGCAAAGAATTCTCAGTTTGACTATAGAGTTCCTTCTGCTATTTCTATTTTTTTTCTTTTTTAAACAGAGGTACAAAGTATACAAAATCTGAAGGGCAGAAAGTATATAACTCAATGTGATATGTCATCACTTTCTAGATTATTCCCAACATTTTAAAAGGCTCTACTGTGCCCCTTTTCAGTCATAGGCCCCAGAGATAACAACTTTTTCTGACTTCTAGTACTGTAGATCAGTTTTGCCTATTCTTTCATCCCTTAAAAATGGAATCATACAGATGAATGTTTGTGTTGACTTTTTTCACTCATCAGTATGACTGACTTTCATACACTATTTGCATTTAGCAGTACTCTTTCTTGTTGATGCATAATGTTCAATTATATGAATGGACCACAATTTATACAATCATTCTACTGTTGTAGGCAACTGGGTTATTTTCTATTGGGACAAGCAGGAATAAAGTTATTATGAACATCCTTGTACATGTCTTTCAGTAGACGATTATATTCAATTCTTTTGAGTATTTTTAGAGTAAATTTTTGAGTCATAGGATAGGTGTATTTTAAACTAAAGATTACTGAAAGTGTATCTGAAGTGGTAGTACGTTCTTGATATGTGTTTTTAAAATTAGTATTGTAGATCTAAATGTAAATGGTCATATATTAACATCATATATTAACAATTGCCTGGATGTAGTAGTCTTTGCTATGCACCTTGTTTTTTCAAGGTTAAGTGTTTCATAATTACTAGTTAAGGGACAGATCAGGTAATATTAGGGGAATATGATGCAGAGGATTGTGATTAAAACATATGGTTTCCTGGGATTATTTGTCTTTCAGATAGGATCACATAGTTGACCATATTGAAGACAGGTGCCAAGATCAGGAGACAATCAGAATTAACTCTGAGTGGAAGATTATGTGGTTGCAAGTTACTTGAAACTTAGAATTATATGTACTTTGAACAGGAAGAATTCAGAGTAGAGGAATAAGTGGCCCCAGTGAAACTTTTCAGATGTCAAGGGCTAGCTACATGCTCTCACAAAAAATGAGGAGGTAGCAAAAGTCTGCAGTGACAGTCAGCTGATGCTCTGACAAACTCAAGTCACAACAGAAAATCTGAGAAAGAATTAAATCAAAAAATTTACTTTGCATTCTCTTTTTGCTATTTATTACTATAATGGACAAGTTTGGTAAGGGATTAACTAAATACATTTGTAGTATATTTGATGTACTATGAAAAGGCATCCCAAGTTTTTACAGGTAAGCTTTAATGAACTTCTATATCAAGGTGTTGTCATAAGAAAAAGAGGTTATATGTTAAATTAATTCAATCATTTAAACGATGTAATATTAGCTTTTTTACATTAGTATTACTAAACCAATGTCCTCTACTAGTTCCTAAACAGCAGGTATTTTTTGCTAACTATAGTTGGGTTTCCTATTGAGAATGAATTATTGTTCTGATGTGATTTGTAACAAAATCCAAACACTAGTCATTGACTGTGTCTTTCTCCTTGGCCTCTACTTAAGGCCACAGGCTGAATGGGTTAAAAGATACCCACCTTACTTATGGAGAAATTCAGCAAATATTTATTGAATTCTTGTCATGTCCATGAAAAGGTTTTGGCATAAATAAATATAAAGTGATTACATGTATTCCTTATGTCTTAAGATGCTCTTTTGTTATGCATTTTATACACCCTATCATTTTTAGTTCTTTTTAGTCTTTTTAAATTAAAAAAAATTATTTATGACATTAACTGTCTTCAAAAATCTAGGTCAATTTTCTTGTAGAATGTCATGGCATTGCAAGCACTAAGAAATATGCAAGGTGATACTTTGAATTTCTGTGACTTTCCTCTTCCCAAGAAACTTTTTATTCAATAATTTTGATTCTCATTTATGAAGAAGTCCAGAATCATTTATGAGACCCATAAAGGATCATATACCTGCATAAACCTGAGCTGTTAACCAGTCTCAAGCTTAGCTAATAATTTCAAGGATATAATGACTTTAAAACTGTACTTAAAGCAGAAAGAGGGTTGGCAATGTCCCCCGGCAAGTCTTTCTCATAATGGGCCTACTTCTAGCCCAGGAGTAGAGGTGGATTAGAGATCAATCATCTCACCTCGTGAAAGTGTTTAGATTTTATTTTATTTTATTTTTTTTATGGTTAATTCTCATTTTATTAGTTCAAATAAATAGTAGTTTTTGCAAAGGCAGACATTTGAAAGTCTAAAATAATTTCATCTATGAATTTTCATTTCTAGGGTGTCAATTTGTAACATAAGGAGACCTGAGACAGAGTCAGTAGATTTTATAATACATTACTTATATAATTAATGATACTTTATCCATTCATCCATAGACGTGTCTATGGATGAGTGTTTAGATTTTAAAACATCTTAATTTTATATCCAGAGGGTTACTGAGATTCAGTGACCTTTTCCAGGGAGTCAAGCTTTATGATTCCGTAGATTCTAATTTTGTTTTGTTTGTCATCAGTAGTCCTACCGGGATATTCTCACAGGAGCATTCTGTGGAAACGGTTCTGTAGTATTTGACCAGTGGGAGACTACTCAGTCTTGCACATGTCCTTTTGACGTGACCTCATTTTCACTTGGGCACTTTTTTACTTTCCAGCGAAAGATGTCTTAAGCTTACCATTTTTCTTTCCCAGCTTCAGACATAGAATCATACATTTCTCCGAGGAACTCCCAGTCTTTTGAGCATAAAGACATGTGTACCAGATAGTACTAGATTACACTGCATATAAGCCCTACCAGTGAACAGAGATAAAAATCTGTATTTATATCTCTATATCATAGCATGAGATCATGCCAATATGTCGCAGTCAAATGTAATATTACAGGTTTTTTAGACATTTTAAATAATATGTTTATAGCCCTATTTTCTTATTGTGAAAACTGTGTGTGATGGTTGATTTTGTGTGTCAATGTGAGTGAATTTAGGAATATTCCAATAGCTAGTAAATCATTATTAATTCTAAATCATTGCATTATCCTCAATGCTTCAGTGGCACTGAGCCCCATGCCTCTTCTGCTGAAAGAGAAACCTGGGTGTTTTGCTTTTGATCAGAATGATTGGGCTGCCCTTGGTGTGTCTGTGAAAGTGTCTCTAGGGGAAGTTGTCTTGTGAGTCAGTAGACTGAATAGGAAAGATCCACCCTCAATCAGCTAAGATCCCAGTAGAACAAAAAGTCAGATGAAGGGAAAATTATTGCTCTGTCTTCTGGATCTGAGATATCTATCTTCTCCTGTCCTTGGATGTCAGAACTTCAGATTCCCCAGTGTTTGGACTCCAGGTTTGCACCAGCAGTCCCAGAGCTCTTAGGCCTTCAGCCTGAAACTGAATGTTATACCCTCAACTTCCCTGGTTCTAGGTTCCTGGACTGAGCCTTGCTCCTGGTTTCTCTGGGAAAACCTATGAAGCGACTTTTTTTGTCTTCACAATTGAGTGAGCCAATTCTTCTAATAAATCTCTCTCTATATATATATGTAGAGATATGTGTGTGTGTGTGTGTGTGTGTGTGTATATATATATGTGTGTATATATATATATATATATATGAATCTCCTATCAGTTCTCTGTCTCCAGAGAGTCTTGACAAAAATATCAGGTTTCCTAGTAACATAAATAAATATTTATGAATATATATATGTATTCTCTATCCCACCAAGTGTAGTTTCAGAATTACAATAAATAGTACTGTTAATTATTTACTAAAAGTAAAATTAATTGCTTTATATTTATTTTTGTCCTTAGATTATATGTATAAACATAGCTCAAGTTACTATGTTTTAAGTTTACTTAAACAATTCTTTTCTCTGTATAATTAGGTTGACAGATTGATATACAGTTAGTTTTATTTTTATATATTTTTTGTATTCATTTTTTACTAAGCAGGTCCTTTACCATTGCCCTTGAATCCACATCTACTCTAATCTTAGGCCACCTCGCTTTCCACACAGAGTGGATGACCACATATTCTCCCCAAATATTTGCCCAGTGAGAGATTTTCCTGTGCCTGTTTTAAAAGCCCATTCACGGGTGAGGTTATAGAACACCTGCCAACCATCTCAGCTTGTATCCACAACCATGCTAACCTAGCCATAAACTCAGCACGTGCATTTTCATCCTCTTTAACCTGCCTACAGGGTATCCTGCATTAAGCTATAGCCAGGAGATAAGGGAGAGTTATTTGTGCAAAGTTATGGGTGCCAATAGTGTCCTGGACACCTTCCCATGCATCTGTCTTATGCCTTCTGGTTTTGGTCATCCTCTATTTCCCATGTAACACTTCCATCTTATAATTTGTTGTTGAACACATCCAGTATTATGACTTGATGAATATGACAGGACTCATCTCAGAATGGCAAGTTTTAGCTGCAAACTCTTGGTCTCACAATGAACCATGACATGTCTGCCAAGGCCCAGTCAGCATGCCTGGAGCTATTTGTCAAAAGACAAATAATTCTGTGCTGCAGAAGAAATGACCTTGCTCCAGAGCCCAAAAGCGCTCTGTTATAATTCTATCACTGGCACTTGCCACAGACTATAATTGGCATATATTTTTTCCATTAGCGATACCTCTAACAACATGGAATCTGCTGCTTACGCCTTCTGCGTGGCTTTCTCTCTCTGAGTTCTACTTAAAGATGGCAGGTTTTGGTTCATCTGGTAGCTAGAACACTAGCCCTAATAAAATGGTGACATCAAAACTCAAAAACCACTGAATGTTTTGCTTGTTCTCTTTGGAAGAAGGTACAAGTTGAAATAATTTGTTTCTTTTGTTTTTCTAAGAATGTCATATAAAAGCCCCTGGGCACTAAAACCATAAAAATGTAGTAATTATGGCAGGCCCTAAAACACACACGGTTTATGTCTCACACCCTGAAGCACCCGAGTACTATACATGCCTTCAGCATGCAAGCCAACCTTAATCACTCAGGCTAACAAATATGTCACTAATGAAAAACATCAATGTGATATTCTATAAGATGTCAGGATTTTCCATATGTTTTTGGAAAATAATATTACAGAAAGCAAGAGAGTTACCAAAAAACTGTGAAAAAGTATAAATTCGTTTTATTGTCCATTTCATGTGAATGTGAACAGTTTTGGTTTTTCCTTGCTGATTAGGTTAGAAAAGAACAAATTAATCATTGCCACTTACCATGTACCTGAGACCATATTGGCCTGCTTTTGCCAATGTATCACATCTGGCATGCTCCTCTGAACAAGCAAGATCAGCTTACAACTGAAATGTACTTGCTACTTGGTTGAGTTGATGATAGTTTGTAGTTATTCTCCATGAATCGTCCAGTTTCTACAAAGGGCAAACTAATGAGCTGAACATAGATATGACAGGGACCACACACTTACATTATTTTACATTCCTAAGGTTGGCACTTACCTCTACCACATCCCATCTCTCCTGGAATATGATGTTACTTTGATTTATTAGCCAAGTGAAGGGCAACTTCAGATGCCACCAAATGGCCTTCTCTACTATGATCTTATCACACGCCATAGGCAGAATAGCAGACCCCCAGCAATTTTCATATCCTAATTCCTCAAACCTGTGAAGAGATTAAGTTACATGACAAAAGAAAATTGAGGTTGCAGATGGAATTAATAATGCCAATCAGTTGATCTCCCGTAGGAATGTTATACAGAATTATATGGATGGGCTCAATGTAATACTAAGGGTCCTTAAAAATGGAAGAAAGAAGGAGAAGAAAGAGAACCAGAGAGATGGCAGTGTGAGAAGAAATTGGTTTTATGTTGCTGAGAATAAATATGAGGAAATTGGGCCATAAACCAAGCAGTGTTGGGAGGTCTCTAGGAAATGAAAAAACAAGAAAAAAAGAAAATGGATCTAGCCCTGGAGGCTTCAGAAGGAATGCGGCTCTGCTGACACTTTGATTTTAGCCTAGTGAGTCCTATTTCTGATGTCTGACTCCAAAAGCTTAAGATAATAAAGTTGCTTGTTTTTAAGTCATTATGTTTGTGGTAAGTTGTTACACAGGTAATTGGAAAGTAATAATAGATATAGGGACCAGGAAATTGGGTACGGATATAACAAATACCTAAAAACGGGGAAATGACTTTAGAATTTGGAAATGGGAAAAGGCTACACAAATTTTGACTGCCATTCACCTTTGCTGGTTGTTATAAACTCACCAAGTATTGCAATAATGCATACCTTCTCAACTTCTAATAATTAAGAAACTCCACCTGGCCTATGTTGTTTTTTTTGGTCCCATTATTCCTATTGCCTTCAGAAAGCCAAGTTCTGTAACATCACTCCTGTCATGACAATGATACAATTGAGTTACTTAAAAATGGTTCAATTCTTTTAAGATGTATTTTCAAGCTTTCATTATGCAGGACAAGCACAGTCTTTAATGTAGAGACAATTTTGCCCCTATACTGAGACGATGTTCTGCTGAGTAAGCCACCATCATCCTGGGAATCACAAGATCTTGCTGGTTCAGAGCAGCATGAAGTATTTTTAGCCCAAACTGTTTCCAGCCCTGTGTAAATATTGGGACTTGTTCACTCATTTTTCTTTTGATTGATTCAATACCTCTGGAAGTTTCCTCACACATATGTGAAGTGCTGATCATTATTCAGCTAAAGGTAAGGGAGGGAACCTGTGTAGATTTATGGAGCTTTCTCCCTCATTCTGCATCTCTCTCCTCTCTGCTTCTATGCCCTGTGAACATTTGCCATCTTGGCCTCCCTTGTTTTCCAGCTCTGTCTCCTCAATTTAGAGTGACTCCCACACTCCAGCTGCACTCCCCATGCTTTTGCCACATTCTGGAAAATCTTTCCAGGCAAGTTGTTTGTTTTTCCTCTCTCAAGGATAGCAGCCCTTCCTGACGTTTAATGTGTAAAAATTATGGTTTCATATACTTAACCAATTTTTTTAAAAATTGAGAGGGTAAATTTTATCCCTGCTTGTCATGTTGTCCAGAAACGGAAGTCAGCACCTTCATTCTTCAAATACTCTTCTTGATCTCCTATGTGGGCTAGATATGATTATGGAAGTTGTCATCATGAGTAAGCTCCCTGATTTGAATGAGGATGAGGACTATGGTGCAGTATAATGGTAGCACTTTACTGGCAAAGGCAAAATGGGTGACTTTACCATAAGTGGAAGCAGGGACACATCAGAAATCATAATGTTTTATCTGCAGGGATTTTTGTCTGTGGCTACTTGGTCACACTTTCTGCAGAAATTAAATAGATTCAAAGCCTACAACAGTATTGTTTGATCAACAGAAGAAAATTGTAAAGATCAGTTGGTCAAAATTCTGATGAGCTTCCATAGCAGAGATTCATACAGTGTCTATACCTATGTACACCAGAGTCCTTTTATTAAAGCAAACCTGGGTTACTTGACTAATGACTCTGTATCACTGCTACAAGTTAACTAATTAAATCTTCTTCCAATTCTTTCTAAAGAAATATGCACTCATATACTAGAATAAACATGAGATGGTAACAATGAAGTAGCCAGACTATTCAGGGATTACTAAACACTGATTCTGAATTGATGGTAATTTCTAGTGAATACAAAATGCCATCCCAGTTCACAATTCAAATGGTCGGCCTTTGTGTGTGAGGAGGTTTGTAGCCTAATCTCTACTCAATGGACATGGTTGTTCCTCTCACTAATGTAATCATTATTTCCTAGGTTCTTAAATATATAATTCAATAGATATTCTTTGCAAATGGCAAAATTTCTACACGGATCCTTAACTCCTATGTTAAAGTCACTGTAGAAAGAGATCGTTGGAATCACATAGAACTCCATGCCAGGATAGTAAACCATAGCAATAACCCAACATGGAGGGCATTCTAGAGAGCAGTGCCCCACCTCCAGGACTTAACAAACGACATGGAGATTGACACTTAACCACATGCACATTTAGCTTGCCTGTGTGTGTATGCAGAAACTGGGACAATTGTGCAGGACATTGGATTTTTGCAAATTCCATCAAATGGCAACTTTGAATGCCTCATCAGCTTCTGTTTTTAATGTAACATCTTTGTAGGAAGAAACCAACACACACCATGGCACCCAGTATGCTGCTGTGGATGTGAGTCTTATATTTTCATAATGATAATTTTAAAAGCCACAAGAACAATTTTTCTTTTCACTTAGTAAGTCCAACAATATACTTTCCCAGCTTGGCATTTTACATAATATCAAATCAGTCCACTACATGGATGACATAATGCTAAGTGGTTGTGATGACCAGAAAGTAGTAAGTAATGTATTAAGGCATGTGAATGAGAGATTTGTTGACGCAGTCACGAAGTGCCAGGGACCCACCATCACAGGGAAGTGTCTAAGGGCCAAATGGCTTGGAGCATGTCAAGCTAACCTCTGCAAAGTAAGATAAAAGTTAGTGTACTTCACACTGCTACTATAGAAAATGAGGCCAGGGCCAGGCACATTGGCTCACACCTGTTATCCCAGCACTTTGGGAGGTTGAGGTGGGTGGATCACCTCAGGTCAGGAGTTCAAGACCAGACTAACTAACACGGAGAAACCCCATCTCTACTAAAAATACAAAATTAGCCGGGTGTGGTGGCACATGTCTATAATCCTAGCTACTCAGGAGGCTGAGGCAGGAGAATTGCTTGAACCCAGGAGGTGGAGGTTGCGGTGAGCCAAGATTGCACCATTGCACCCTCCAGACTGGGTAAAAAGAGTGAAACTCTGTCCAAAAAAAAAAAAAAAAAAAAAGAAAAGAAAAGAAGGCTCAACACTTGATAGAATTCTTTCTTTTTTTTTTTTATTTTTTTTATTTTTTTATTTTTTAAATTTATTTATTATTATTATACTTTAAGTTGTAGGGTACATGTGCATAACGTGCAGGTTTGTTACATATGTATACTTGTGCCATGTTGGTGTGCTGCACCCATCAACTCGTCATTTACATCAGGTATAACTCCCAATGCAATCCCTCCCCCCTCCCCCCTCCCCATGATAGGCCCCGGTGTGTGATGTTCCCCTTCCTGAGTCCAAGTGATCTCATTGTTCAGTTCCCACCTATGAGTGAGAACATGCGGTGTTTGGTTTTCAGTTCTTGTGATAGTTTGCTAAGAATGATGGTTTCCAGCTGCATCCATGTCCCTACAAAGGACACAAACTCATCCTTTTTAATGAATTATTATTATCTATTACTTCATTATATGTTATTTTATTTAATTTATTTTGGCAGCAACATATAAAACAGTTCGCTGTGCTTCTTCTCTCTGTCCTCTGAGTCATTCAATAAGCTGCAAGTACTGAGAAGTACCACAGAAAATGGAAATTCTACAAGAAATCTAGACTATAGTACAAAATGTATTTCTATTTGCAACTTATAATTCAGCAAATCCAATGAAGTGTCTGTGGTGAATGGAATTTGGTATGTACCCACTTTCAAATACACAAAAAATAATTTTATACCTCTGGGATTTTATAGCAATTCCTTGTCCTCTCTTGCAAGTAACTATTGTTTTGTAGCGTAGCTTCTGTCTTGCCACTGGGTTTGGTAGAGAATTTATGGTTAATCATGGAACACTGGTGATTAAACAACCTTAGATTCCTTTAACTGTTCAGCAAATCTGAACCAACTAAAGGCATAGCAATGAATTATCAACAAATAAAAATTTTATGTAAGAGACTGGAGTGCATGTAGGTATAGAAGTAGTTCAGACTCCTTTGACATTGACCATTCCTTTTTCGCTTACTCAGTTGCCACCTAAAGTCTCATGGAGAATTTATTACAAATAGCTGATTAGGAAAAAAATTCTTATTTACAGTTAGTTCTATCTCATATACTGGCATTTACAACCCACTAAGGGGGAGTACTAAAGTATTGTAGTAAAGCCAGTTCTGCCCAGTGGACAGAACTTTGAGTGATACTTTGGAAAGAGAAAAGATCAGAAGTATGGATATACTTTGATTTATGGGTAGTTTCTAATGGATTGGCTGGGCAATCAGGTGGACAAAATGACATATTTTATGGATATCAGCCAGCCTCTTTCTCCAGAGACACTGGTTTATGTCGTGTGTACTCAACCCCATGAACAAAGTGTCCATTCTGGCAGAAATAGTGGTTATATGTAGACTCAACTGAGTGGACTTCCCCTAACCAAAGCTCATCCCGCTACTGCTAAAACTGAGTACCGAATTTAATAATAGCAGAGTTCCAGACTACATTTTCAATATGGCACTATTCTGGTGGAACCAACTAAATACTTAATGATATGTTCATTTCATTGAATGCTTTCAATTGTACAACAGGCACAGGTTCATTCCCTTTAGTATAGACAACTATTCTGGGGGTAGATTTGCCTCCCTTGCCCGTAATTCTGTCAAAATCCATATCTATACACTCACAAATGCCTTATCCACCGTCATGGTATTCTACTCTGAATTGGTTCTAATTAAGGGACTCTTTTTATAGCAAAGGACGTTCAGCAATAGTCTCATGTCCCTGGAATTGTTTAGTCTTCCCACATATTCCAGTATCCAGAAGCAACTGGTCAAATTGAAATGTGGTTCTTCCCAACTACTTTTCTGAAGACTTTTGGATTATTGTGTAAATATAATATGAAGAGTTATGGATTATTATATGAATATATAAAATTTTCTTTATCTTTTCCTCTTATTTTATACAAGTTTACTGAAATTTAATATTCAGCATTTACCACTAAGTATAATTTAGTACTTAGATATCAAAATATTCAGTGGGATGGTGGGGATGTAATTGATATGGCCACTGTTGGATATAAGAACTCTTGAGACTGTGTGTCTTTATCTTGGGGACAGGATGGTAACTTCTTCACTTTTACAAAAGATAGCTGTACTTTTAGGTGGAAATGTAGACTTGAGTTATTCCGTAAAAGTTGAAAGGTGAATAGAAAGATGTGACCACATGCTGAATAATCAAAAAAGGTAGACTCTTCCAGTTATTACTTATTGCCTTTGAACTCCATACTCATGTTGCTTTGTCTTATTTTTGTGATTATGGAACTGAGACCGTGCAAACTACATTTCTCCTTGGTATCCTGATGTTATGCTATGCCAATTGAGGCTACAATGGGATACTGCATATGTCAAGGAAGATTAAGGAATTTTCTTGAAGTTTTTATTTGTTTCAATGTGATAGTGAGGTCGTTTGTATCTACTGGTTCTGGAAGCATTGACCACAATGATGACAATCCCTGTAATTCTGATACTAATGTCCTTCAGACAGTTTCTTTACAATTATAGTGGTAGTGAGCCTCCATTCCGCAGTGGGCACACTCCAACAAAGTTTTTCATCACTGTATTGCTGGGTATTGTATTCTCATGGGAATCATACCCATTCATGAGTGGCTTGAATCTCAACCTTTCAGAAGCTTCTTTGTATTTCTTCCTCATTTGCTTATTCTTTAGCCTGAGGTACAGGAAGTACATTCTGAAGTTGTTCCATCTGCTGATTGCTAGAGTGATTTCTTATCCATTTTAGTAGTTAAGCAACTGTTGCATAGCTATACATGCTTTGTATTAATTTTTTCCTATTCAATTTACTGATGTTTCTGTTTCCTAACTAAAACCTGACAGATAAAGATTATATCTGGGTTACATCTGTATCTTAACATATCCACTGGAACTATGTATCAGTATCTCTGGATCTCATTCTTGTAAGCACAGGGTAGTATTACAGGAACAGTAAGATAAAGAGCAAAGAAGAGAGCTGAAAATGTATTTCTTATTGTCACATACATACAGAAAAACACCTTCATCAACAAGACTCTAAAATCAAAGAATGCAGATCTTTAAAGGAGAGGATAAGTCATATATAAAAGAGAAAGAGGAATAATTGGGAGTCATACCTAGTGGGGGATAATTGAATCCAACTAGCTGAATATAAATCTTTACATAGGTTTCCTGTCTCTTAATAAATAGATAAATATGTTTTTCAAAGGTACCTCTCTACATAAGTCATAAGTGCTTGTGGCCATACTTTATAAAGTATGCATGTGTATTTAATTAAACAGCCTTCAAATGGAGACTAAATTTGTGCAAATTTGTTCTTTTGTTGTCTAACCTACAAATATTAGTTGATGACACGTTTTACTGAACATCAGTGGCCTACATGGAAAAGGAAGAACACCTGCTATGGTAGCTGAGTAGGCATAGAACTGAACTTTAATGCCCCTGAGTTTTTAAGAGACAGACAGTTTCTCTTCTCTTACATACACCAGCTGCCACTCCATAACATAAAAATGAATATTAAGGACTTAAACATTAAAAAGGCACTATAAGTCTTTCCACATACAGATTCCATTTAACCCTGATTCTCAGGTATTTAAAATGCTGTCAATGTTACTGGAAAATGAGCTGTAGTTTATAGCAATAATACTAACAGGTTTTTCATGAGTATGTTTTATTTTCAATAATTGTACATAAAGTGATTCTTATCATGAATAAAGCTTATCATTATGCTATATAATTAAAAAATAAGAAAATAAGTCTTCTGATGAAATCAAGAAAATGAAACATTTCTAGTTAACTGAATATGATCTTGAGGACACACCTAAGAATCTGAAAAATGTAAGAACTATATATAAATATTAAAGGTGGAGCCAGATGGTCATTCAGTTATATAGGTATTAACTTTAGATTTTAAATTTTCAAGAGGAAACAATTGTTTAGTGTAAAACACTTTTTTTGATTCTCCACGTTATACTAATATAAACTTAATAGAAAGGGTCAGATACATATTACTCTCTATTTAATTTGATGGGATATTCAATAACTTATTGAGTCTTTCCTTAAAAACTGCTTTCAAATACAGCTTATAAATCACTACTTCCATGCATATGAACAAAGTAAGGAGCTATACATGCCATGCATCCATTAGAGGACAGATCTTCAATTGTAGTAAAGTGTACTTGTCTTTCTTGCTGCTCATTAAGCTTAGCTATGGAAATGCTATTGAATAGAACTAGACTCCTTGTTCAGGCAGCCCTCTTTGTTATTATTGATTCTCTAAAAGTGCACTACAGTTTCTCTTGGAAATATTAAGACAATGACCTGAAATACCATATATACGTGCATATATATATATATATGTATATGCTTGTTATTTGTTGAGTCCTATTCTATGCAATTTTTGCTAGTTAAGAAGTTTATGACTTAATCCTTACTTTCAAAGACTTATTTTTAAAAATTCATAATAAGTACTCGAAACACTAGAAATATCAGAAAGAGAAATACCAGCTTAATTAAGAGAACTGCAGAGAACAGATGAGATTTTTTTCTCTAACACATTTCACATATACTATAAACAAAATTTAAAAAGTGATGAAAGTTAATGTTAAAAACATAATAACCCTGGATTAAATATGTACCATCATCAAGATGCCAGCTCTGGGATCATAGAAGGAAAATAAGTATATAGTTCAAGACTTAAAGAACCTTCATAAATGAAGTTAAATTATGTGCAAATTTAATAGTAATGTCATGCAAATTTGAAAGTTGAATAATTTCCTTACACATGAAAAATAAAGGGGAGAAAATTTTCTTCTTCAGAAACAGTATGGCAATTATAAAAATAACATGGAATTTTAAGAGGAAGACTGTTGGGAAACTACTTTTAGGAGCAGTTCAGTATGACTATGCAAAATGTATTAAATCTAGACTGTACCATACGTGAATATTATATTTAGATGTTTAGACATTTTATGGGAAGAGAAGTATAATTTTGCATTTTTCATGGGATTAATAGAGTTTTTTGGAAAGACACTCTGGGAAAGATAAGAAACAGGAGAAAGGTTTATATTTATTATCCATAAATTTGTTTTATTAAATATAGCAAAGTAGTGTTTTCCAAGGGGGAACCATAGTTACATTACATTTTAAAAGGGCTATGAGAAAGATAAAAGTGAAAGGCTTTTATTGGCCAAATATGAAGTCAAAATTGTGCAAAAATAAAGCAAAAGAAATCATGTAGTTGTGAAATAAGTCTGGAAACCATTTAGTTACCCAGAGTTAAGCAGGATTTCTCAGTGTAAGACATAAAAGAAGAAGTATTTTAAAATCAAACATTAATTTGGTACCATATCAAAAACAGAGATATAGACCAATGGAACAGAACAGAGTCCTCAGAAATAATACCACACATCTACAGCCATCTGATCTTTGACAAACCTGAGAGAAACAAAAAATGTGGAAAGGATTCCCTATTTAATAAATGGTGCTGGGAAAATTGGCTAGCCATAAGTAGAAAGCTGAAACTGGATCCTTTCCTTACTCCTTATA